>NC_090935.1:1183775004-1184400004 GCF_040938575.1 Ambystoma mexicanum | reverse complement strand
TGTAGGGCATGGGTGCCCATAAATGGTACACCTGCTTGGGATGAAGCGGTAGCTGAAGCTGAGTATTATCGAAGTGACAAGAAAAGAGCTAATAGTTTGTTACTTTAGATGTAATGAAAGGGGGAAATGTGTGGGAGTGAGGGGCCAGTAGGCCCCCCGTCCCTCCATGACTTTAGTGCAGCTTGGACCATATGCCTCCAATGGTGGGGAATGCCCCCATCGCCCTTATGTAATACCAGCGTCGGCTGGCATTTGCTTAGATGGGGCTGTTTTGCAGGACACGTGGCATCCATGTTGTGCCCCCTTGACTTCTTCTTTGTAACTGGGCCTCACTACGATAATACCAGAAGGCTTCTCTCCCTTCAGCAGCACCGCGCACACCACGCACATGGCTCCCACCTTTTCTCTCACTGTGTCTGAAAGCTTTGCAGCTCCATTCTCACGCTCGAGCCCGAGGTAAATGCAACAAAAACAAATGTAAAATATCACTCTTCCTCTGAGATCACTGTCCCGCGTGTGAACCGGATTGAGCCAGGCCCTGTAGCTCATCCATCTCCACAAACCTGCTTATGCCTCCACACCCTTGCTATTGGAAAATTACTGCCAGTGTAACCCTGTGTCCCTAAAAGGTATTCTCTTGATGTCCCAGATATGTGACCCCGCCATGATGCCCACCCAGCATACCCCCAGCTAACATCAGACCTCTGCTGCAGTATATTGTCTCCCACTACTAACAAACGCCAACATGCCTCAGCCTCTTTTTATGAGTACAGACCCTCGGCACAATCAATGTTATCGTATTGGTCAAGACCCTTAACCTAATACCCCATATAAGTCTCAATAAGTGATGATGTAAATACATGAATGAAGTTTACAGGTCTACAATGATATTATTTAGTGCATGTTTTATTAAGTTTAAAAATTGGTGACAAGGCAGATGCTCTGTTGCCAGTCATGTTTTCCTGCATTAGCTTCTCCTCTAAACACATGTTTTCATGACTCCATCAATCTTCAGGGAGGCTGTGTTTCTTTGCTTTTTCAGGCGTGTCTTCATTTCCTTTTCAGGTGTGGCAAGTTAATTGATTCTGGTACTTTTCGCACTTAATTTTGTTGCAGGTGGCTGGAAACAACTGCCTCCATAGCACAAATCTTCCTCTTGATGGGGGAGGGGGAAAGCCATGGTTGTTGCTCTTCATTGTAAGGCATGATGGTCCTGCTGCTTCTGCCTTTTGAGCCCGGGACTCCATGAACAATGTTTAAAAATTGGTAACAAGACAGGCGCTCTGTTGCCAGTCAAGTTTTCCTGCATTAGCTTCTCCTCCAAACGGAGGTTGTATTATGTTAGCTTAGTTAGTGGCCACCCTGCCACGCAGCGACCTGACCCTCACCCCACCCAGACACTGGCAGATGGACCTTGTGACGCTCATCCTCCGGCCAACTGGACAACCAATCCGGACGGAGCAACACCCAGACGACAAACTATATCTATACTGTCTATCCATTCCTGCACTGGCCTAGTACCCTATGTTAGTTGCGTCATCTATGACAATGTTTCACTTTATATTGTTGAGTACATGCAATGTTTGCCAGAGCGCTCTCGGGCACAGAGTTCTCTGGATGCCAATTATACATATATATTTGAAACTCTCGCAACCTGTCCTCTTAGCCTCATTCCCCGTCTGGTGTGTGTCTAATTTATTTGCATTGCACGTAGAAAGACAGGGAGGGCTCTTACAATACCCCAATCATCCCAGGCACATTACTTTATGTTTAGTATATGTTATGGTACATTATTATAATGTGATTTTTATATTGCACATTGCTGCCATTAGTCTGGTCTCTAGGCACCCTGGAGGAACAGAAAATAAAAAAGGGGTTGGTTTGCTAGTGGGAAGAGATGTTGAGTGTATGAGTGTTTTTGCATATGAGAGGCCTTGTGTGCCCATGGAGTAAGGATGCACTGGCCATGTTGATATTGTGTGGAGCTATTGGAGCCAGTGTGAAGATCTGCTGTTTGGTGTCTGTGTGGGGGTGTTATAGAAGTCATGTGTATGTGGAAAAGCTGGTTAGCATGTGGTATGTTTTTAGGAGTATGGAGGTTGTTAGATGGGTTACTGAGCAAAAGAATGCAATCCTCATGGCATCGGGTTAATTTGCAGTCACGCCGGGGGCTTGTTGAGTAATCTTACACTGAACTGGGGCTGAACCAGGTTGAGTTGACTACCACACGATTGTTGAGTAACACACCCATCACAGTCTTTTAGTGTACTTAATAAAATCTAAACATCTTGCATTCTAATCCGACATGTGGAAGAAAAACACAACAGGATTGCTAACAAAGCAAGTATCCAAACACATATAAAACATCACTAGAAACACACACACATACCACGTCAACTTACAAATATATCTTTCTTGGTGTAACTTTTTTATTGTGCATTTTGGTTACAACAAATAACCTTGACACAAGATAAGTAAAATACATAAATACATTTACAATATTACATAAAACATAGCAAGATCACAATTCCATTCTACTTATTACATCATAAAACCTTGAATAAAAATGTGATGCAATACAGTATAGCCCCTCATGTTGACTGTAGCTTTATGGGGACCCCGCAACCATGCTCGTCATGTAACACCAACCAAGTGCTTTACTGCTTCTTTCCAGATGCAGTAGGCTGCCCCTGAGATCACAAGGGTGTTTGCCCCAGATAACGAGGACCAAAAACTGGTCTTCATCAATGTTATCACAATTGCAGACAAAGCTTGAGTATGCCCTACGATATGTGTGGTTGGGTCAGTGTATGGTGGATAAATTCACTGTGCACACCACAGAGCCGACACAGCCACTTCTCAAGGAACACACCAGACCAACTCCCAATATACTTGTAGGTTTGAAAGATATTTAAGCGCAAGTATACAATTAAGTCCCTTATTTTTTGGGAGCAAGGTCTGGTTAAATAGGTGCAAGGGCCATCGATTTTAAAGGCCTGCTGTGTAAACTCTGTATATCGCCTTCTCTGAGAGAGTTTGTGAAGGGAATTGGTACGATGCAAGTCCCAGGTATTCCTCTTCAGTAAATTCACATAATCAGGGAAATCCGTTAACTTTGAGAGCTGGAAATCTATCTCTTCACAATGTACCTCAGCCATTTTAGTCAGTGCTACCAAGAAGGGATTTTGGCAAGTTACACCGAGGCCATGTGCGACCAGACTTAGGTGCTTGTGGTCAACCAGAGGACATAGTCTCAAGCCACAGTATAGTTTGCACTGCTTCAGTAGCCAATGTGCCTGAAGCGACCAAACCCCCAATTCCAGACTTAGGGCTTCAACCGGAGTGGTCTTAGGGACAGCCAGGATAGACCTTAACAATTTCCCCTCCAGTATTTCTAGCCAAGCCACATGTACTTCAGCAAGAAAGTGCAAGCCATAAGTCTTAATCGAAGCCTCCACAATGCTGCCACCCGAACTCGCCACAAAGCAGTTTACCAAAAGCCATTTCTTCAAAATACAACAAGTGACAGTCTCCCTGAAGAATCCCTTTGTTGGATTCGGGCTAATCGGGAAACCCCAGTATGTGTATCTTTCCACGACCTCTAACTTAATGCCATTGAGCCACGATGAGAGAGGGTGTCACCACTTTTACCTTCTGCCCAGAACCATGACCTTTGTTTTAGATGGATTTATTATCAGGTCATTCATCCTAGCGTAATCCCCCAATGCATTGATGGCACGCTTTAGGCCGATTTGTGTGCGGTCCATAAGAATGGTGTAGTCAGCGTACATTAACCAGTGTATTGCCTGCCACCTCACCTATCCTTGGCGGGAACAATCTAATGCCTTGCAATGCCAGATCAAAATCAGACATATACAGATTGTATAATGTTGGTGATAATGGGCATCTCTGTTTCAAACCAATGTAGGTTCTGATGGTACGAGATAAAACCCCCTCCTGCGACAGACAGATGGATAACTGGGTAGTAGTGTATAATTCCTTAATACAATGCAAAAGGATGGGATCTAGACATTAATGTAAACGTTTATGCCAAAGCCTATCTCGGCAAACTGTATAAAAAGCCTTGGAATAATCTACAAGTAACATACACATCTCTTGCTTATGAGCTATCATGTCGGCCGAACAACACTGGACCACAGTTATTATGGATGGTGCTGTGGCCCCTACGAAAGCCTGCTTGCCAACGATGCATACAACCAGAGGTTTGCGGCCAGATGTTACGTTTTTTAATAGTAAATTGGAGAAGATTTTAGCACAGTGGTCCAGCGTGGCCAGCAATCTGTATTTAGAGGGGGCCCCTGGATCAAACCTCTTATAGAATGCTATCAAGATGGACTCCCTCCAACTACTCAGAATAATACCTGAAGACAGGATTCTGTGAAACTAAGGGGCCAGAATTGTTGCCCATGCGTACGGATTGGCATTAAGTGCAATATTAGGGATAGAATCAGGACCAACCGCCGAGAGGATTTACATTTTTAATGACAGTCACATTATCCTCCACAACAAAGGTGCCCCGCACTCGCCACGAACCGGGCAGAGGAAATTATTAAAGCATTGAAAAAGAGGGATCCCATATACATCAGCCAGTTTCTTCTGATATGGAGTTCAGTTCCTGAGGGGAGTGGTCCAACAAGTATAACTGGAAAAAGGACCAACACTTGACGTTATCATTTGTGTGGAGCAGGTCAAACATGTTGACCCATCCAACACTCTGTAGGGACCCTTTATGTTGGCATTCTTGTACTTTGTGGAAAGTGCTCTGAGCTTGCTTTCCCGCAAAGCGGTAGCAAGATCGGCACACTTCTGGATGGCAGTCGATTCTACTAAAAAGACCCTTTTCCTCTGTTGAATCAAAGGGTAAAAAGGAGTTAAGCCACTTCTGGTACTCTGGGATCCAACTCTGATTAAATGTAGGTGGTTAAAGAAGCCAACCAAGGTGGTCTGCAATCCCCCTGTGCTGAAATCAGGCTGTTGGTGATTAAGTGACTAAGTGACCCTGGTTCACAAAGGGGGATTCATTGTATTGATCACCATATCCGACCAGCAGAGTCGGTTACCTGGAATATTGACCACAACACTGGGACAGGTTGACTTGGTCCCCCCTACTGCCCCGTCCTCTCACACACTCCCTGGCCAGCACCAAGTGATCGCTCAAGTTATTTTGGACCATGCTAATTGGGCTCAGCAATCTTCATAGTTCCTGACATACAAAAACATAATCGATACAAAAATGAAATTGACCATTTAACCAAGTATACTTACTATTATTACCCCCATAGAATTTGTATTCAGGCATATCATGTTGCAGAGATCTAGTTGGGTGAGCCAGCCCTTAGGCGTAGAATAAATTGCCCACCCACCCTGTGTTGCTGAACAGTTAACATGTGGGCCTGACTACCCCCACCCTGAGGGAGTAAACATGTGTTCATTAAAATCCCCTGCAATAAGTGACCACCCCGGGGGTGACAAGCATACCAAAGGGCTAAGAGTTCCATCACTCTTCTACGGATGGCAACTGCATTATCCCCCCCCCCCCCACAAGGTTATAATCAGTATGGGTTGAGTGAAAAGGGCCATATCCTTAAGAAAAACTGCCAGGACATCTTTGTCGCCAATACCAGTGTAGAAGGAGGATAAACAGATCACTTTGTACCCATCAATATAATGTTTTCTAAGCACCATGTCTCCTGTCGAAGAAATACATCAAAGGAGGACAGTCATTTTAGGCCGATTGGGTTGACCAAAAAAGAATTACACTCCCTCGAATTGCAGGAGGCCATTTTCAAAGGCGTATTCCTCTCTGCTGATCATGCATGGTCTGCATGATGGTCTTCAAAGTTACTGAAGCACCACATGACCCTTGGGACACTATCCCCAATGTGATTCAGCCCAAGGTCATCACGTCCTGGTGCTCACCTCGACTAAGGCTGGGTGTTCGGAACCGGGGTTATAGTCCAGTCCAGTTGTCTACAGACCGTCCGACAAAAAACTATGTTATATAAGTCCAAGTGGTGGCTCATCAGGGCAGAGATCGCCGGGGTGGTGAATTCCATCACTGCACAATTAGTGGTGCTGCTTGCTTTTGGCAAGACAAAACGAGTCATGTCCTTACTACTAATCTTGACGATACCTGTTTTACCTTTATGATTGTGCTGGCTCTTGGTTTGTAAAAGTGTGCAGGATGAGTCGGCATTATCGCTTTTACTCATCCCTGTACTCCTGCAGGTCAACTCATTAAAATATGATATTGGGTAGAAGAGCTAATGTAACTGTAGAGCCATTGATGGTATTAATAATTTGCAGGGTCACAGGTTACGCACTGAAGTCAGAAACATGTCAATGAGGGAGTGTTCACTGTGACTGATGACGTGTGCCAATCAGGGCTTGTACAAGGCACACTAAATGTCTGCAGAGTACTGCAGCATCTGTACTGCACAGATTTATTGGACGTCTTTGAGAACAGGGATTACATATCAGAGGTCCTTGTTCAGATATGTAGTCGATTATTTCTGCATCTACATCACATGCATGTTGCTCTACATATCTATGCTATACCAGATGAAGAGTGTTGGTCCCAAATCAGCCCACACAGCCATATAAAATGTAAATAGAGATGTGGCTAATATGGTGTGATCGCAATACACGTCATGCTTTCTTCCATTAAAAGAATTTACTACATTACCATGGTACCGCAGATGCTTATATGTAATGAATACGCTTTTATGGATATTGTGAACTATAAGTGTGCATCAGGAAAATTATGGAGAGTGACACAGTGGACTGCCACACACAGATTCCTGTGTGAGGGTAGCAGATAGAGAGGTTGCAGCATTTTGTCCAATTTAACACAGCGATTGCAACAAGCATCTCTGAATCTCTGTCATAGCAGAGGGCATTAGGCATCCCTAGATTGTGGCCTCTGTTGACTTCTTTGTATTTTGACTTTGCAGGGTGATGACACTCATCAGGCTATAATTTGTTTTACAAATACACTATCTTTCCCAAATCATAATCTGAAGCTTTCAATCACCTTCTGAGGGGTATGCATTACACTCAGGTGTTGTGTAGCTATGTTCCTCTAAAGTTACCTCTGGTCTCCATCTCCCTAATATTCATGATGATGACCTGTTATTGCCCCTCGCTACTGCCATCCAAGGAGGTTGACTTGCTCCTCCCAGAGGCACATGGGGCTGCCATGATATCTGCTAGCTACTCTGGAAGTCACACAAGATGATGCCTGTTATCTCATGCATGGACATCTGGGTACCAACCTTATGCACACTGTAATTCCAATGGTGCCATCTAGGTTGACATCTGTTGGTGTTGCATCTGGGGAGGGAGTGTCCTCATCGATTGTGTCAACTCTAATGACCACGTACATGAGTTCTAATTCTATATGAGGGGAAGGAAATCCTGACTCACTTTCAAAGGTGCATGATGTGTGACCAGTGGATGGACAACTGTGAGTGTCTCAGAGGGCTGGGCTGGGCTGGTTGGACTTGCTGCACTGTTCTGTTTGGGATGGCTGGCTTTGGTAACTAGGGTGGCGTGGCTAGAGGGGCTGGCTGACTAGTGGTCTTTACCTTTCCCATCTTCCCTTTTGTGGCATAATGTACTGTGGATTTTGTTTTGGCTTCTGGGGATAGTGCTCAGGTGGTGCTGGGGTTTCTGATTCGGGTACTGCTGCTTGATGCCAGGATAGAGGTGATTGTTGATTGAAAGATTATTATTTGATCCTGATAACTGAGATGTCCTCTGTGGATACATAGAAGCAACATATGGTCAGTTACTTTGCACAGTACGACTACACTGGTCGGTTGCAATACTGCTAACAAATCAATAAATCAACAGAACTAAGATGTTCATGCCTACAGAGTATGTGCATATGTAAATGTTGTCTCAAAAAGGTAAGTATATAGCCTCCCTGAATACTGGTATTATATAAGGCAATGTTAAGAAGGCAATGTTAAGATAATAAGTCCTGGACTCCAACTCCCCAGCTGTCCTTATCTTACTTGACCTCTCCTCTGCATTTGACACAGTTCACCTCTCCATCCTCAGACAAAGCCTCCACGATACACTTGGTATCTCAGAATGGGCACTGGATTGGCTGTCCTGTTTCCTCACTAACCACTATTCCTGGGACCCTCCTCCTCTACTACTTCCATCTCCAACTGTGGTGTCCCCCAGGGCTCTATTATCTCTTTAACATCTATCTTGCTCTCCTTGCACACTTCATCTCCTCCTTCTCATCCAACTTCTAGTGTTAAGCAGATGATGCACGGCTATTCTTCAGACTCCTTGCTGACCCTCCTGAACCTTCCATCATCCCTGACTGCCTATCTGCCATCCAGTCCTGGTGCACCTCCAATGATCTCTGCCTCAACACCTGTAAACCTTATATCCTTCCCATTGGGACCCCTGCTCCTTTTTTCTTCCCCTCACTCTGGCCTTCCTCCTTGGACTCTCCCCCGCTCCTTCAACTGAAGTCAGAAACCTTGGAGTCATCTTCTACCCCTCGCTGTCCTTCCTCCCTCACACTCAGGACATTGCCAAGAAGTCCAACTATCAGGTCTTCCTTCTCAAAGGAATTCTACCTTTTCTCACTTTCTGTCAGAGGCTAAATGTGAGTCAAACCCTAGTTCTCTCTAGACTTCACTACTTAACAGCCTCCTCTTGAATCTTCCTCCCTGCACTCTTCAACCCCTTCAGCTTATCCAGAATAGGGCAGCAAGACTTATCCTTGGACTTAAGCCCAGGGACTGTATCTCTCCTGCACTTCAAAGTCTTTACTGGCTTCCGGTTGCTGCAGGGATTACATTCAAATCCCTCTGTATCACCCACAAGGCTGTCTGGGCCCAGGGGCCACTCTATTGTCAACTTTATCTCACTAAATACTCTCCCTCCAGACTACTTTGCTCCTTTGGCACCAACTCTTTGTGTGTAAAGTGTTTTGCTAAAAAGGGAGCAGGGGGCCGCTCACTTTCTTCTGTGTGCTCCCTCCTTTGGTGTAGATTCCATCTCCTCTTGCGCCTTGAGCAGGATATTCTCAAATTCTGGAAGCTCCATAAGACTTTCCTCTTTTCCTCCTCCTTCCCTCCTTCTCTCCTCTGCTAATTCCACAGTTGCTGAATCAGTGTCCTTGGCTCTTATGCATCTTCATGGCCTTGATCTCCCACACCAATTCTTCCCAACTCTTGTCTATCCACAGCACCTTGCACCTACACACCCTCCAATCTGGAGACTTGCACTTACTCCTCCTGCAGCCCAGGCCATGTAGCGTCAACATTCCTAGCACTTCGTCCATGGCTCATCCTTGATGTCTGACTCCCCAGCACTTACCCCCTCTTCCTTTCTGCACTTGCATATTCTGAATACTCACAAGGCATAGTAGGTTAGTCCCTCTTCCTCTTCCCCCTCTGCTCTTAATTTTGTGTAAGGTTTTTCCCGCCCTCCCTGCCCTGTGGGCGCTTTGAAACAGTATATTCTTATTGAATAAGCGCCTAACAAGCAAACAATAAATACATCAAATAAATAAATAAATCCAGAGAAAAAACACCTAGGATACTAGTGAAGCCCAAGAAACCCACTCATCAAATTGGGATATCAAAAATCTGTAACAGCAAAGGGACTTGTGTGGAACAAGTAGAAATAGTGCTTATAGGATAGAAATAAAAACACAAGCAGTCAGACAGCAGCAGGACAAAACAGCACACTACAACTACCATTCAATATGGATGAAGGCAGAAGTGCAGGGAAAACTCAGGAGCATACTCAAGGGGAACACAATTATTAGACCAATACCTCTCCCCTTCCCCCCCTAGGAAGGAAAGGGAAAGAGTACAACAATAAAAATTCCCTCAAAGAAAAGGTGTCCTAAGGATTATGTTTACAATGCAGAACATAGCCGGGTCAAAAAACTATAGAACATAGACAAACAGGGCTGTACCTGAACAGCAAAGCACTGGAAAGTGCTAACACCCGGACAGAAAAGACGAGAAAGGGAATCCAGTACGAAGAAGAAAACACTATTAAGCACATGCAATTCGGAATACAGGGATGAGGGGAAACAAGTAACCACAAACTAGAAAATAATCTGCAACTCGAGAGCAGCCTCAAACAGAAACATGGCAGCAATGACCAGGTGAAGACTGAGGCAAAAAGAGACTTTTAAAGCTAACTAATGAACACATGCCTCAGTTGTGATGTTTTCTAAACCCTGCCAAACACATGTGTTCCTTATCCTCCGCCCAGCATTGTCTGTTAAGGCAGCGATGAACCAAGGGCGCAATGCATCCTCGAAAGCATAGCCTTTAAATAAAGAGCATACAGGCTGACAAAAACGCAAATTGCATCTGGAAGGGAAGTGAAATGAAACATATGGCTTTAGAGCTCCCAAATCAGCACAGTAATGTGTTGGAAGGTTCAGAAGGAAAGTCCAATAGGGACCGGAACCCAATGTATGCCCCAAAGGGGTGCGAATGAGAGGGAAGGGAACACATCATGAAAGCCTCTAGGTTCTGCTTGACCTCTCAGCTGCATTTGACATGTGTGAAACAAAGCACTACTCAACACCATATCCTGCTACATGGGATTTAATGCCTACGGTCTTTGATGGTTTGAATCCTCACCAAGAGACACCACCGCATCCAGAATGAGCAGCTGCAGATCCCAACCATACCCAGTCACCTGTGGAGTCCCACAAGCCTCCATTCACTACCCTGTCGCCTTCGAATTCTATCTCGAGTCACCTTTCAAACCGAGATCAGTAGTGCCTATCTGAAACGGAAACCTACCAAAACTGAGTTTCCTCTCCTCGGGGGTGGCATCAAATGCACCCACGTTCATAATTGGCTTACAAACATCAGTCTTGACAGGTTCTCCCTGCATCTCACCCCATAGTGCTAACTCTCTCAGCTTTCCCATTGATTGTGTCCCCCCACTCCAAAATGACACAAAATGTGTGGTACCAATTCCCACTTCTGCATCAAGTCAAACCCTTCAGTCCCATCTCAGCATTCAGATCTGTCATTCAAGCTCTGGTGCTTTTCCACTTCGATGGTGACAACAGCATCCTGGCATAGTTCCAGCCACTACTCTGTGCCCCCCCCCACACACCTCTGGAGATATGCTGCAGCATGCATCATCATAGGACTGAAAACATCTGACCACCAAGCTCTCATATCCTCCAAGACTGCTTCATCACCTAAAAAGCGCTAATGTCCAAGCCGCCACCATACTTATCTGAACATATTCACACCTCAGAAGGATCATGCAGCACTAGGGCCCAATATATTGACAGACTGGAATCAAAGTACTGTAAGAAGGAAAATGTCAGGAAACAAGCCTTCTCTTGCTATTCTCCGAAGATACTTTGTAACATCCTTCCTACTAACACCAGGCTAGGTCGCGCCCTGCTGTAATTCATAAAAGATCTGAAGACACATCTCTTCAGGAAAGTCTTCACTGACCAAATAGGACGATAAACTGACAAGACGACCCTCCCACTATGTTTTATTTTCTTTATTGTACAGTGCTCCATTGCTTTCTAGCTAGGTTTGTGCTCTATAAATTGCCAGTGTACATATTATGAAAGATGGCACAAGAACTACTTCAAGCCTCAGAGATGGTTCAAGTGTTATTGTTTATTTTTCAATGGGTTCTATGGCCATCCCTATCTCTCTTGTCTGCAAAAAAGTATGTCCTAATTAGCCCAGATGCCCCCGACCTCAGGTTAGTAGATAGTGAACATTGACCCCCTACTTTCTAAGCTCTTTCTTACACTAAATATTAGGCCCTAAAGACAATCTGCCCGTTCCTAACCAAATTCCCTCAGGGAATATATCAGTCCCAAACACTTTACATTGACTCCTTGTCCTTGTTATGCTGCCCTCCTCCCTCCATTGGATCAATGGTCCTGGCCAATCCTGCCGTTTCTTCCCCAGAAGGGAGGTTCTAGAAATAGAGCAAGTTACCAATTGCAGGTTAAGTCCTACACACTTTATCTGTGTGGATCAGTGGCAGCCCAGGAAGCAGAATGTCCCAGTTCCAAGCTCCTCTATGCTATGTGAGCTAGAGTTCAGTGTTTGCATTTTCTAGGTCCTTCCATTGTTGTCTATGGACACTGTTGCCAGGTGCAGGGGATTGCCGCCTATCTGGCAGACCATACTGGAGCTGCTGCATATGCAGTCTGATGCTGCGTCTCCCTCCCTTTTTGACTCAGGCTAAACCACCCGGATAGTGCAGGACGCAGGAGGGTTGGTCTGTGCGGGTCTGGCTCTTCCCTTCCTTAAGGTCTCGCCAATAGCATATGGAATGGGAGCATTGTTCTCCTCTTGATGCTGCTCATCTTCATTCGTCTCATGCATGTTCACTCTAGAAAAGACAGAAAGAGTGTGGCAAGCATTTTGTCAGTGAGGCACAACGTGAGATAAAGCAGCATTGTACAAATATGAGATAGCACAAGGGGCGCAGGAATTGGGACCCTCTCAGCTGCCACCATCATCAGCAGCGGTAGGACTGACACTGGAATGCTCTCTGGTAAGGTTCCCATCCTCAGCTGAGAGGGGTTCCCATTCCATCTTGACAAGAGCAGGGTTCTGTCCTTGTCCCAATATACACATGCATATACATATTATCCAAAAACCTACACCCACATTTACTAAAATCACTAGATCACAACATATACTCTTAATACCATAACCCACATCACACAAAATAGCAACTAACATTAATATTCCAAGTACAAACAAGCCCACATACAATATCAGTGGATAAGCTATACAGAAAATACTATTAACAAATTAATACAAAAACAACAAACCAAAAAGGGGACGAGTTCAGATTTTAGCAAGGTTTTAATCTTGGTCTTATTTTATATTATGTTTAGTTTTAACGTTAGTTTTATGTTCAATTACCTGTCACAGTTAAACTTTTGTATCATATATTCATATAGGAATAATATGAAAAAGCCATTCACACCTTTCATGCTTAGAATCATAAAATAGTATAGCACGATGTAGACTACTTCTTGGGTTTTCATCTGATGTGTGAAGTCCAAAGTGTTTGAACAAGTTGTGAACACTTGCATTATATATTTATGTTAATGTAATAATGGATAATGTTAATCTATTATGAATTGCGTGCATTTTGTGCAAAATATTCCACCAGGAAAAGTTGATCAGCGAACTCTTCAAAACTCCAAGATTCTTCTTCAGGTAACACACTGCAACAGATTCATGAGCACTTAAACACATTCGTCATTTGACTGTTGTGGTTTCGGTTTAAAATTTAAAACAAACAAAAGTCAATAGCTTTGGATTCTGTATGGACATACAATCATAATCTGTGGGTGTGTGTTTATGTTTGTGTATGTGTGTGGTAGTGCATGTGCGTCTCTGCAGTGTGAGTGTGCATGTCCAGCATGAGTGTATTTGTGCAGTTTGACAGTGTGTGTGTACGGTGTCAGTGTTTATCTAAATTCCGAGTGCAAATGTTTGGCACATTTCCACTTGGCAGATGTCCATCAGATGATTGCCAACTCCCAGGTGATGAAAATCCCATTCTCACCTAACAGGTGGCCTTCAGGTTATTGCCACGCCATAAAAGCATGTCTTCTGTCCCTTTTTATGGGTATGGGCTGTTAAAAAGACTTTGCAACACCTGTCACATATCTCAAAAGACATCTAAGGCAGGTGTTGGCTGAGACCAACTCCAGCCAGTGTCAATATTGAAGTTCCCTTTAGGCTGCATATTCCTTATACAGGATTATGCTACCCTTCAGTTAAACGAACAACAGCACCCAACAAAATCCTTCAACATCTGGCCCTCTTCTGTTTGGGAGAGGTTTCTAAAAAGAGATTCTGACACATCAGTGATTCACATTTATGCATCGCTTTAGTGCTGTTCAAAGTGCAGTGTGTCCAGTTAAAATGAAATACTTTCTTTTGCATGTATCTGGGTTCTCCCTACGGTCTCATATCATTTTGACCCAAAAATAATAGTTTGATATTATTTACTTCAAAGTGATTAGTTCAAAATGTTAGTTCGATTTCTTTACTATTTTTTATTTGGGGGGGGGTCCCCATGCCATAATTTCCCCTTAAGTACGACCCCTACTCTAAACCTCTACCCACCCCCTTTTATCCCTTAACCCACAACTACATACTCATTTCAAAGGAATCACTTCAAAGTAATTTACTTCACCTTCATTGAAAACCTACTGCCACCAGTTAGCCTACAACATAAGCAACGAGTTGGAAAGGGGAGTCATGTATGCAGATGATTTGCAGAGGAGCCCAGTAATCACAATGCCCCAGGAACCGCCATAGCTTTGTTGGCAGGGACACATGATTGCTTCGGCAGCAGTCTCACGGATGTATTCTGGGCATTGAATCTTCATTTTAAAAGCCACCCTTACATCAACATGTCTTTGCAGTCGCCCACTTTTCCCTACTATTGAACTGGCCATTTGTGTCTGATCGGAGCTGAGTGGCCCATCTCGGAAGATGTTTTGCTGCAATGGTGCTTATATATAGTTGGGCAGCGCCTCAGAAGGTCCTCCCCAATCCTCCTCCAAACTGCTGTGTGGAGGCCATACTATAGCATAAATGACTACGCAAGCAACTCAAATATTATAACATTATGTAATGCATGCAGCGCAGCCCTCTAACCCAAAACCCTGTACTGTGCAGCAGCAGAACGCTAAGAAAAGGGCACAGTACTATCAAGCTGTATAAATGACAGCTACGCACCATTCTGTACGCAGTTGCTTCATTATGCGTAGTTTTGTCTCAGACATAGTTAAACACGCAGTGCTCCCACAAAGACATACTGTTCAGCACTACCAAATGAATTGCTATTTCCCAGCACGCTAGTTTACAATTTATCATGTTTTACTTGCTATGTAATGTGCAGTTTATCTAATCACTGGGCCCACAACTGCCATCAGTAGTTTCGGAATAGAAATGTTCATGTCAACTCGCTTTGCTTGCCCTGCTATTTAAGTGCAGCATTTACATTATAGCGGCCATAATGACACAACATAAATTTGGTTTTCAACCAGCAATGATTAATTTATTGACATAGGGTGAGGTATTGACATCTGGCAAGGGTGCAAAGCCCTAGCTGTTTTGGTTTTATTAGTAGATAAAATGATGCGGGTAATCCCGTCTGAGAAAGGGTAACCTGCTAATCCGATTCCCCTTACGTAGGCTCCATGCCAAAAGCATAGTGTGCTTGTGCTCTGCTGCACCAGTAGCCTGATTGGTAGTGCCTGCTCAACCCGTGGCACAGATCAGGTTCAGAGGATACAGGTGTCCCCACGATAGCTGCAGCAACAACCAAGCCTCTGCAGTATAGGGACGGCCTTTAAGACATGTCCCCCTCTACCAAAACTAGAATGATTATAAGTAACCCATGATGGTAGCAAGACAAATATAAAATAAAGCTATATCCGAGATTAGGCAACATGCGTGGTGCTACATATGATCATGACAGACATATTCAAATCGATATCACACATTTATGAGCTTCTGTGAGTCAGCTCTGTTGTGGAAGTTGATGTCTATTCTGATTAGTTAGTTGAGACTGCCAACTGTCAGTACAGGAATCTGAATTGCCATGCCCCTTCTTTGATCTTTTTGTTAGGGCAGGTAACATCTTCCGCTAGAGGCAGCTACACAGCAGGCCGCTGTCCTGGGCCTAGGCATCCAACGAGCACGCCCATTCAAATGGAGTAGCCTCACACCAGAGTGATGCACCTCTAAAGCTCTTTGTTCCTAGTGTTAATGGAAGGAGTGGTATTAGAGTATGCAATGTTGGAAGGCTCATTGGAAGGTGACTTCCACCTTTTTGTTTCTGCCTGCTTCTTTCTCCCTCTTCTTCCTGTCCCCTCCACTTCTCAAGAGCTAGGCATCTGGAGTGTGATGTAAGAAAGAAAGAAGGGCAAAGACCACATCTTTGAAGCTTAGGGATTTCATCACTAAGGCAGGCTAGCTTTAGTACAATCATCTGGGGACTTGTACCTTTAAAAGAAGCAGTACCCTGACCCCTTCAGCACGTTCACTCTGCGACTACACCTGAGAAGAACCAGACCTCTTTTGGGAAAGTCATACTTCCCAAAACCCTCAGCCTGAGGTGAAGAAGGAGCTGTCTAAGGAAGAATATATATCTTCCCCCTATCTACATGCAGGACACATTGGGGGAACGTTTGCTGTGGACCAGCACCTGACACTATGCACTGGAATCTCCTAAAGCTGGTAGTGCAGACCCTCAACAGAACCATCCTGTCCTTGAGTCCCTCGGAGTGAGCCTCCCAGTGTCTGGAGGACTCGAGCAGCAGAAACTCCCTTTTCTGCTGCACCAAACTGGTCACACTGGGTTCACTGCAACTTGAATGAAAGGGAAGAAGCCAACGCTGGCTTTTGCACTCCTCCACCAACCCAAACTATTGCTTGCACTTCGAACCAGCTCGACACTGCATCACGCCCTAGCTGAGCCCGAATCCACTGCTCGATGCCGGAACCGATCCGAACCACTAGAAAGTAACACACCGACTCTGGGCAGGGTTTACAACAACATCTTGGCCCCTCTAGCCCGCGAACAGCCTCCTCACCAAACCGCATATCGGTGCACCGAGATCACCATTTTGATGACCGCCGCCTGCCGACTCAAACCAGTGGAGCATCACACATCAACCCCTCCAAGCCGCTAAAGGCTGGAATGGTTTCTCCCACCTGCAAAGATATCCTGGAAGAACCTGAACTGCATTGCTGAGAATCCCTCTTCAACCACACAGTCCAACTGCATTCTGCGCTGCTCGATGCCCACTTGGTGCTTTGGCCCCACAATCTAACATGAGCTTGATCAACTGATATCTCTGTTCGACACCGGGTACGTCATCATCAGCCCACCAAAGAACTGAAACCAGGTACTTTTGACCACGGACTGCCCCCTCGGTCCACTGGGACCCTAGAGACTGCTTAGGTCACCTCAGCAGCTTATTTCACCCAAGGCATGTATTTTTGTGGTTGATATTTGCCTATCACCCCTGTACTCATGCTCAGAGGACTACTTTCTTCAGTCTGTTGCTTCCTCTCTGTTCTTCCGCATGGATGTACAGTGTTTTCTTTTTTCTTTTTCATTCTATTGCAGATGGTGGATTTAATTAAAGCAAATATATTTGTACGGACATTGATTGGGCATTCCTTTTATTTCGGACTGTGATACTGTATTATTTGGAACACTTCTGAATCACAATCACACCCCTCTTAACAGCATAGCCTTCCCTCGGCCCACATGACCACAAAAGGCAAAGAAAGTATATATCTTAACTGTCCGGCTTTTGCCATTATGTTTCTGCTGGCGTTTGGTTTGCATAAGCATAAGCATGAGAGCTGAGTGGCCATTTTAACCCCTATTCATCCTTGTATTCCTGCGGATCAGAATCCAATTTGTCACACCTGCTGAAACATATAGTACCATCCTAGCAGAACATAATGAATGTTTAAGATAATATTACAGTGATAGTCTTCTCTGCTAAAGCATTTTTTATGTATGAATGTACTGCGTTGTCATGTAATGTTCAAACTACACCTACCCATTTCCCAGACACCTTGCAGTGCTCCGTGCCACAACAGTGGCAATTAGGTACTATAAATGTCACCTCTCTCTCCTGCACGTTTTCTTGTCGTATTCTCTTTAATATTCCAGTTGTTGCAATATGAAACCCAAAATCACATTCAGCGCTTCAATGGAGAGCACACGATTTTTTCTGTGCTAATTCTCTGCTTCCTCCTATTGCTCCTGTTCTTACTCCTCTGTCTGCTGTCTGGAAAAAATGCAGTCCATGGTGGTCATCCTCCAGCAGTAGGGTTCCCCTTCGCACTTGTATTAGTGTGCGTCTTTTGGGTTACATTTACTCTGAAACTCAGTGCTGTAATTAACTAAATAAATAAATAAATACAGGAAATGACTTCAGCACATCTGTGATTAAGGGGGAGGAGTGTTTATGTAGGTGTGACCATCAGATGAGCAAGAGAATGATAAAGTTAGAGGAACGACTACAAAATGACAGCTAGTCCAGATCCACCTTGTGCATGCTCACTGATCAGTGCATACCTCTGGGGATGGGCCTTTGCATTGGGAGTGCTGTCATATTGACACTATTCATAGGCTAGGTCCTCCTCTCCTTCTCTCACTAAAATCCTATACCTATAATTTTGCCGTCTTAAGTGTCTTTGACCACCATGCACCAAAGCCAAACAAATACTGAGAAAAGAAGGTGCTTGTTTTCTGCACAGCCTTTAATACAATTCTCACGTGCTTCTCAAGAGAATATTTTAGAACTTTTAAAAAGGAGGTATATGCTGCCCTTATGCATTTAAAGTGTTCTGTGGATGTAGAAATTATCAACTGTCTACCATCAGAACAAAACATGAGTTATGTTTTGGACTTAGGCTATCTTAATTTTTTCAAATGAGAATGCTGAGCCTTATTCTTGGCAAAATGTCCTTATATAATGCTCCTGTGTCACTACTTCTTACTTCTGTGAAATGAATTAGCATTCAGTTCACCACTTCTGGGTTTTCAAACAGGGTAGATATATTGTTTGTACTTAATTCGTGTTGTGCTACCAACATACATGTGCAATTACTATGAAAGTAGCTGTACCTGGCGTAACATACGCCGTTCTAGCATATATTAAAGTTGTTATTGTTATTGTTATTTTGCATTTATATAGCACCTTATATACCATTGGTATGGTCTGAAGGCGCTGGTAGGTTGATCGCCCTTGGGAACCGAAGTTCAGATCAGTAGAGAGAGTAGGGAGAGTCAAAAAGATGCATGTGGGCACCGGGTATGTGTGCAGCTCGTGCGGTATCAGTGTAATAGCTGCTTCCTAGCAGTAGGTGTGGTGGTTGAGAGATCAGGAGTATGTGTTCGTTCTGGCAGGATTTATCCAGAGCGGAGGTGGCTGCATTAGGCCTGAGGAGTACGCCTGGCTGGGGGGTGAGTAACCAGCAGTGTTTACTTAGAATGTTGTGGAGTGAGCGGCGGATGTTGGTATGAGAACAGTTATACCGAATGGTGTCATAGTATCTCTGTGTTCTAGTTGAGTGGTGATGTAAAGGAGAGAGTAAGCGTGGTGATGTGATATGGTGTGTTGCATGGTCTTTCAAGTGTTCTCTGTATTCAATCATACTATATACATCATGCAGTTCAATGCACTCCAGTCCGTTCCATGCACTCCTATCCACTCATGCATTATATTAAAGTTGATTAATTAAAAATCATTGCACTTTAATTTATTTACTCATATATTTCATTGTAAACACAATTAACAATCTAGTTCTTCTCAGAGACAACATGAGCGGAATGATCAAACTCTTGAGAGAGCAACATATGTTTCCCGTGACTGAATTCAGGTTTCGGAAGGTATAGGCAGATTCTCAAATGTCTGTCCCTAAGACTTGTTAATGGTCATTGAACATTTTGAACGTATAGGAAACTGGGCCTCATTATATGTTTGGCGGTAGCCTTGCTGGTAAAACTGGCAAGCTGCCACCAAACTTGCGAAAATTTCCAGCCCCCATGAATGGGCAATTACCAGGTCATTAAGGCCCTGCCAGACCCGGTAATTGCCCATTCGCGGGCACCAGAATGGAGTGCTCCCATTACCACTGAGCCGCATAGGGTGAAATGGTAATGGGGAGGTCGGATGCACCGGAACCATTCAGAATGGTGCCGGTACATCCGACATGCTCTGCTCACGGGTGGTGGTACGGCCGCCAGCTCAGACCTGGTAGCCGTAATGGCACCGGCGAGCAGAACTCGTAGTTTGCCGCACCAGAAACGACAGTACCGGCAAGCTTACCGGTACTGTAGTTCCCGGACCAGCAATTTTTTAATGAGGACCACTGCCTTCTTTTGAATTTGAAAGGCACATTTGCATCAGATGGAATGAGAGGTATGCGATATAAGAACAGTATCTAAGTTCAATCCAACGATTACACAGGCCTCTATGATGTGTCTTTGTAGATGCATAATTGTCAACCTTGTTCCATTGCACAGTGTCCATTGCAAAGTCCCAGTGATGGCATAAGATTATGTAGTAGAATAATTACAGTGCATAATTACAGCACCTAAATTCAGTTTTAGCTCATGAGGAGGCATTTGTCCTACAGAGTTTTGTTCTTGATAGACTGAAACGTTGAGCCAGCAATTAACTCTTCATTGACACTGGAAACGCTGTGCCCTGTTTGAAGAGAAGTGGGGTTGGAAAGAAGTAACTTGAAGTTATTCTGAATGTTTGCAATAGTGCAAGGTGAAGGTGACCACAGAGAACCGTGCTCATCTGTTTGTTGAAATGATAGATGTTGTTGAAGTGGAAGGGCACAGAAAGGTGCAGTTTGCCATTTGGACCCCACAGGACAACCTTACACTGATAAATTGCATCTGCTGAGTACAGAAACAAACCAAATCATTTTATATTTAAGATGTTTTTCCCCTGTTGCCCTGACTGCCATAGTTGATTCACATTTTCACCTTTATTTGTGTATTAAAAAACACAGTGACAGATGGTGGTTGTAAAAACAATTATCCTTTGCTCACTGTAGTATTCTTTCTTAACGCTTCAGCCTATAAGAAATAGGTAGTTTGCCACATCATGTTTATTCACACCTTTGAAATTATATGATATAAGTAATTTATAACGCACCTGTACACAAGTGTTTCTAGGCACAGCAAGACAAGGGAGGGAAGGCTTAGGGAGGACAAATCAAACAATCTTACTAGGCCTTGTGTCATTCAGATTGTGCAAGTGAGAGATGCAAAGTGCAGAGTGGAGAGAGAGGGGAAGTGCCAGGGGGAATGAAGGGGGAAGTGCAGTCAGGGAAACAATGCTCCAAGTAAGTGCAGCCAGGGCAATGCAGCTCTGGGTAAGTGCAAGGAGGCAGGGGACTGTAGGGTTCTAGACACAGCCCCTAGTGCACGGTAGGCCTGGAGAAGTGCAGGGGCTACTGATCAAGGAGGGGCTGGTACCCATGAGAAACTGAGGGTAGCCAGGCAGTCAGTCCGCAGCGCATACAGGCTTGTCAGCAAGGGAGAGGGAGAGAGAGAGAGAGAGAGAGAGAGAGAGAGAGAGAGAGAGAGAGAGAGAAAGCAGAAACAAAGAGGAAGGTCTTGAGCTGTTTCCAGAACTTCAGGTGGTCCGACTCAAGTTTTTGAGGGGCAGGGAGGCCATTCCAGAGGGAGGCAACTTGAGAGGAGTGATCTACCACATACTCTCTGCCTGAAGAAGCATCTGACCCTCAGAGAGTTGGAGGTGGCTGAGCAAAGGGCCCAAGAAGGAAGGTGTTTAGGAAGAAAGAGTTGGCTGTAGTGCAGGCCCCGGCTCCAGAAAGCCTTGTGGATGATGAAGAGGGTCTTGAACTTGATTCTTGCAGGCTCCCAGAGCCAGTGGAAAGATTTCAGGGCTGGAGAGATACAGTCCCTGGGCTTGAGGCCAAGGATAAGTCTTGCAGTCCTGTTCAGGATTAGTTGCAGAGGACGGAGAGTAGAGGAAGGCAGATTGAGAAGAGGCCATTGTAGTAGTCCATCCCAGAGAGAACCAGGGCTCTGGAGACAGTGAGCTTCTGTGGGAAAGTAAGGAAAGGAAGAATACCTCTGAGAAGGTGCAGCTGCTAGTGAGCCTTCTTGGCAAGGTCTGTGATGTGAGGTGAGAAGGAGAGAGTGGAGTTGAAGATGACACCAAGGAATTTAGCCTCACAGGAAGTTGAAGGAAGAAGGCCCAAGGAGGGCAGCCAGAGCGAGAGAGGGGAAGCGGGAGCAGGGGTCCCAATGAAAGGGATCTCCGTCTTGCTGGCATTATGGCAGAGATCGTTGGATGTGCGCCACTGCTGAATCGTGGATGAACAGTCAGAAGTGAGTGAGAGAGGAGAGGAGGCTGAGGGTAGCCTGAAGGAGAGCTGAGTGTTACCTGCATAACCCTGAAAGTAAGAGGAGAAGGTAGAGATAAGGTGGGTTAAAGGGGCCAAATAAAAATTGAAGAGACAGGGTGAGAGGTTACCACATGTGGAGAGGGAGGTGGTGGAGCAAAAGGACCCCAGTTGGACCTAGGAGGGTCGGTCCAGGAGGAAGGAGGTCAACCAAGCCAGGGCTTGGTCCATGATGCCCAGGATCTCACTGAGTCGATTGATCAGGAGGGCATAATTCATGGTGTTGAACGCAGAGGAAAGATCCAGGAGGATGAGGACAGATGGAATGCTAGAATCGAGATTAGTGAGCAGATTTTCACGGGTGTTCAGGAGAGCAGTTTTCGTGCCTCTGGTTGCTCTGAAGCCAGACTTATGGTCATGGAGACAACCAACAGATTCAGTGTGGAGAGTAAGCTGGGAGATGGCCAACATTTCCAGGGGTTTGCCCAGGGAAGGAGTGATAGAGATCAGGCAGTAGTTTGCCCGGACAGGAAGGATCGACAGAAGGACTTTTCAGGAGAGGGTGCACAAGGGAGTGCTTGAGGGGAGAGGGGAAAGTTCCAGTGGCAAAAGAGTGATTGTAGAAATTGGCCAAGGCTGGAGTGAGGGTGCCAATGTGGTCCTTGATGATCCTGGAGCTGCATGGAGCACCTTCTTGGACAACAGTTTCATAGATTAGACTTGTCTACAAACCTCGTCAGGAGTGGTCGGGGAGAAAGAGGAGGAAGGAGGAGGAGAGGGAGAGGCAGCCAGAAGGGGGCCAAGAGAGGTAAAGGGAGAGGAAGAGGAAAGAAAGGACAGGATGTCCTCAGTTTTAGAGGTGAAGTGAGAAGCCAAAGCCATTCAGACGGCCTGGGAGGGAACAGGAGAGTTGGAGACTGCAGAAGGATTGGCCAGCTTCTTGCAGATGTTAAAGAGTTTGGCCGTGTTATTTGAGGCGGCAGAGACACAGGCTTGGATGTAATATTTCTTCTTGGTCAGGACAGAGAGTCTGTATTCCCTTTGCGGCAGGCCAGTTTATCAGAAGATGCATCCAATGCCCTCCACATCCTCTCAGCCATCCTACTCTTGCATTTCAGGGTGGCAAGATCAGAGTCATACCACCAGTTACACTTGGAGGTAGGCTTCAGATGGATTCTCATGACAGGGGCAAGGACATTCAGAGTGTTGGAGATAGAAAGATGATAGTTAGAGAGGGCTGTGTCAGGGTGTGAGTCAGCCGCAGGTGTAGGAGGATCAGGGAATTTAACAGCATAGGCCTCCACTGCACATGCTTCACGGACCGAATGACTGAGATGGGAGGTGGCAGTGCTGGGGTCGGCTTTGCCTGGGTGACAGAGAGCTTCAGTAGAGAGGAGAGCAGAAAGTGGTCAGACCAGGAGAGAGGAGCGGTGAGCGGGTTCGAGGGGGATGTCTGAGGAGATGAGAACATCAAAGGTGTGTCCAGCAGAGTGTATGTCGGACCAGTGTTGCGGAAGAGCCCTGAAGAGGGATTAGAAGCATCTAGATGGATTTTGAGGTCTCCGAGAAAGGTTGAGAGGTAGAAGCAAGGAGAGAAGAAGATCGGTCAGCCCACTCTGTGAGGAAGAGGGCAACCTGGCCAGGTGGCCTCTAGATGGTGGCCACAGTCAGAGAGAGTCCAGGAGCTATAAAGAGCCTGCAGACCAGGCATTCAAAGGAGGAGTAGGCATATGTAGAAATGACAGACGCAGGGGTTAGACTCAGGAAAGATCAGAACTACTCCAACGCAGTGCGAGAATTGAGAGTAGTGACGTGGAATAGATTGCCACATTTGAAAGACTTCCATGGAGGGATACAAGCTTTAGGTACACCTTGCAGTGGTGGTCAGGGGGCCCGAGAGTGGGCAGTAGAGGTAGAAGTAGATGGCAAGATAGCCATAGAGGAAGATGAGGGTGCTAGAAAAATGACAGAAGAAGGAGGTGGCAGGGGTGCCAGAGAGGAGCTGGTAGGAGTGGCAGATGAAGAAAGTTGATAAGACGAAGGAGACACCTATTGAAAAAGAGGAGATTGGGCTGAGGGCCCTGGGCAAAGATGGTGCCATTCAGACATTAATGATGGTCTTGGAGGAGTGGAAGGAGGCCAAGAGGACATCCCACCCAGTGCCGCCATTAATGGGAGAGGAGTAAAAGGGAGAAAGAACCAAAACCATATGTGGGGTCCATAGGTCTGGAGAGGGAATGACAAAGAGGATGTTAGTAAGAGTCTGTTTGGAATAAGCACTATTGTAGGTATCAGCGATAGGGAGGCCTGGGTTGGAGACCAGGATGTCACTCTTGAATCTCTTCCTTCCTGACTTAGTGAGGGGGATAGGATAGGAGATAGAGTAGCAGTTTGAGAAGAAAGGGGAGACGGAGAGCACCATACAGGCTGTGATGAGGAGGTGGGAGGAGGAGGGAGAGATGAGAGAGTAGGGATACCCAGCCCAACGCCTCCAGCATAGGATGCACAGAGGGAGAGGGGAGGGGCGGTGGGGCAGGCACGCAGTAGGGAACACAGAGAAGAGTGGATAGGTACACTCAGCAGTACAAGGAACTCCCGGTGGGGGGGGCCTACCGAGTGGGAGAGGGCCTAATGCGACACAGTAAGCAGTACCACAGTTACCACAATGCGAAATACCCAGATTCAATTTTCCTAAAAAGAGGGAGAAAGGCCTCATTTTTTAACACAGCAGCAATGCAAAACACCCAAATTCAACTTTCCTAAAAAGAGGGAGAAAGGCCTAGTTTTTTAACACAGCAGCAATGCAACACCCAGATTCAACTTTCCTGGTCAGTAAAAGCAGATTGATGGCTGCAGGCTTCTTGCTTCCGCCACACCTGCAGACACCATGTGGAACTGCTTGCAGGCGCCGCCCTCAGAGTAAGGGGCCTTTGCGGCTGGGGGCTGAAATGGGCAGTGGGGCTGCCCTTGGAGGATCCAGGGAAAAAGGGTTGGAGGCGGATCAGAAGTTCACAGAGGTGGAGTAGGGAGCGGGGGAAAGGGAAAGCATGAAGCAGGAAGCGGGAGGGAGCATGGAAAGCGCCGGGGAAGCAAACAAGAAAACACAGTGAAAAATGGAAAATGGGGAGCTGGAGGCTTCAGGAGAGGCTCCTTACCTGGGGATGATAAGCGGCAAGTGCCTGACGTAAATGTGTCGTTAAAATGATAGATTTGTCTACAATAACATTGTAGAAAAAATTTGGTTTGAAGAAAAACGACAGCTGTTGCAGTGGAAACAAGCAAGGAAGAGCAAACAATGTGCATATGTTTGTAGAAATCAAAACATCTAGTGAATCAATTGTGCTCTTAAAGACATTTTTTATTCAATGTAAGATGTATGATTTCTGATGTTAGATGATATTGTTTAGCCTGGGTTTATCAACATATCTGTCAGCATAACTGGTTCGCTGACATATTTTACAAATATGTACTTTGTCCTACAGAAACAGATAACTTTGACCTCACTTACCATTGCGCTTGATGATCTAAACCATACCAACTTGAAAAACACTGCGGCTCTAGAGCTGCGAAAGGCTAATTGGAAAGACATGCTCTTGTGAGAAGTGACAAAATATCTCACTCCAATAACAGACAGAAATGATTACCCTGGCACACTTAAAGAAGAAACACGTGTAGATGTGTCTGCAAATCATCATATTACAGCTAATTGCACAATCATATGGTTGTTCAATTCAAATCATTAGAAAACCTGTTGAGAGAAATACATGTTTTATTTGAGGGAGATATGTACGTAAATAGACCTTCTGGAATGTATTTCACTAAGATCTCATTGGTTTTATGATATATACACATATCAGTGAGGTTAGAACTGTTGCTGACAATAGATAAAACACTGGTGAATATTTTATTAGAGGGGCGTAAATAGTTCCCTTAAATATGCCAGAGCAACTGAATGTTACAAGGGAGACCAGACCAATTATTTCTCTCCCACGAATATTTTATTTTAAGAAAGGGTTATAATTTAGCATTTTATAGCACACTTGAATAAAAGAATTGGTCAAAAGTCAGACTTTTGCGGTTTTGTAGGGTAACTCATGAAAAATATCCAATAGGTGCAAGTCACCAACAGTGATTAGCAGCATTTCCCAACACATGTCCATGATGATTTAGTTTAGTGCACAATGCATTCCAGCATAAAAACATGTTCAAGCTGCTTGTGCCAAGTCATTTACATTCTGGCCGCACCAATATATGCAAGTATTTTCATATAAGAACATGCTCATGATTGCTTTTGACAACCCCAGTAAGAAAACATGCTTTACCATAGCTGTTCATTACAAAATTCCATGTCCCAGTAAGAAATAGCTAGACTATCAAAATGCCAGTCTAGCCATGTAATAACATATATCATTCTTGCTTTATCAGAGATGCCCAGTAAATAATGGCAGTGGCGGCTGGTGAACTTTTAAAGAGGTGGGGCGTAAAAGTATGTTCCAGCAAAGCGTGAGTGAGACTGACTCTCAAAAAGAGGATCCTGGGGGATTCCTCCCCCGGTGAAACATTTTTGAAATGAGGAGTGGAAATGGTGCATTTTACAACACAATTTTCAAGAAAAACTGTAGGAAAAAGACCTAAGATCCAAGTAGTTCTAAGGGGAGAACCCACACAATATTCTACTACCAGAGATGCCAGGTTACCAATAGAACACAGGGCCATTTTGCAGCTGCAGGATCTAAACAAAATGTACCTGACAGTATGAAGAAGGGACAGGGTCTTTGGGAAATTGAGAAAGCATTTTCAAGTTGCTGCAAGTACTCAATTTCCCAAAGCCTTTGTAAGGAATGAAACACAATTTACTGCAGTGCCTGGCCACCTGCCTGCCAGTGCCACTATCTGCACAGTGTTCAGGCCTGGCTGAAGATTTGTGGGGGCACATTTCAACATAATGGCTTGGGGCCCCCTTCCTTAGAGCGGAAAACAGACTGAGGCACCCACGGGGTGCATACATTATAATGGAGGCAAAGAAATACAGCCGGGGTTAATAGCTTCCGATTATCATGAGCCAGCCCGCAGGGAGCTGAAACACTAAATGCCCACTGAAAAACAAAAGATCCTTCTTTGTCAGCAAGTTGCTGATATGGAGGAACCAGTGGTAAAAGGTACGAGATAATAACACTTGAATGAGTTCTTTCCTAGGTCATGCATTGCTTTGTGATGAGGCTTCCACTGCCTCATGTTGTTTATGTGCCTCTACCTAGTATTTTTTTTACACTATTTATAGCACATTACTGTATTTCAATTGACTCCCCTTTTCCTTCTGTGGACATATTTCCTAGCCACACATGAACTCAAACTCTTGCACACCCCAAACACATTATTTAAATTGTAATTAGAAAGCAATGCCTCATTTGTTTCCAAATAAGGAAATATTCTCTTAATTCAATTTAAATATTCATTGCATCCACTAAACTCTCTGATTTATACTGCTCCTAAACTTTCATTTATTTAGAGTAGGCCCAGCCTATGGGTGACACATAATTCTGCATTACAATGGGAGTTATGTGTCACACATAGGCTGCTGTAAAGCTCTTTCCAGCAGTAGCGCAACACCATTGAGCTGACCGGGCTTCAGAGGCACCACCCCTTACATTTTGTGCTATGTTGAGTTGACCTTGCTGCCCTACAGAACAGGACAGAACATGCCACAGACGATAAACTGTGCAATTAAGCATTTCACTGTAATCACCTACATTCAAATGCAACCATTTTTAGGCAATTGAAATCGTGATGTGGGGTTACTACTTGCATGCCAGGGGAGTGGAAGGGTGGAGAGGGGACAGGAGACTGCTCTTTCTCACAGCAGTCCTTAAGTGGGTGCTTTACGGCTTTCAGACTTAAAGGAGAGAGTTAAGTGCTTATAACATTGAAGCTGCACTAGAATAGTCCCATTAGAATTCATATAGAAGTTAGATGCCCCCACACAAATAAATGTGCCCCTCCCCCACCTCCTCCGAATTTAGCACTTCCCCCAAAATATGAAGGGTTACCCACCCCCCAAAATGTAGGTTTTGTAGGGCCACTGCTTTAAAGTGCTGAAACATGTGTGTGAAAGGTTTAATGCTGGGCAGCAGAGCAGCTCTCATGAGTCTGACCGAACACCCGGGAGAGCTGCTCTGCTGCCCATTGTTTACACTTTGCTTCACACACAAGTGTGAGCACTGGAAAGGTCGCCCCTCATCCTGCAGACCCTATCCACAGCCCAGAGCAAAAGCAGGACTTTTGAAGTCCCGGAGAGGGGGTCTGCAGAACGCAGGACCCGGCGTTGCCCACCCTAACCTTCCTAGGAGCTTTGATCTTGGTAGGATCATCCTTCCGAGATCACAGCTCACAGGAAGGCTCACGGCAGATGGCTTAACGAAAGAAAAATGTAATGCTTTTTTAAATTAGTTTGCAGGCCCTGCCTTGCAGGCTAATGAACAGAAGCACACCTTTGTTAATTAGCCTGCAAGGCTAATATTGTGCCTGATAAAGTAATCGGAAAGGGCATTACAAACAAAACAAAAAAAACTCACTTACCTTGTCCCAGCAACGGCCGTTCCTTCCTTCTGGTCACAGCAGGTGATCCTCATGTTTCCTCTTCTGTCTGGTAAGTAGTGTGTTGTTTTCAACACAGATAGTAATGTTACTGGTGCCCCATACCTGTTCAGGAACTTGGGAAAAGAGAAACAAAACTAAACAAGTTCCCGGATGTGGGTGGGACAGTGACATCATTGTTTTGTTGTCCTCCAATGTCCTAGCCTCATTCCTATCTCTTTCACAGACTGGGGTTGGGTCTACAAAGTCTGACCCACCCTGGTCGATTTGAGCGACAGGACAGAGAACTGGGTGTTAAGAAAAGAATTTTCTTTCTTAACGCCCCCAGGCATCTTTTTCAGCCGCATTTGTCAGCTATTAAGGGCCGCCGGAGCTAGAATAGTTGTATCAAAATGACAGGCTACTCATGTTATAACACTTCCTAAAACTTAGAGAGATTCCAGGGGCTTTGATATCACAGCAGGCAGGTTGTCCCTGGTAACATAACATCTTTTGAACTTGAAACCAGCCTAGACTGCTAGTATAGGTGAAGTCCACAGAATGCTCTTACTCATTGAATTTCATTTAATTTGATAATTTAATACACAAACAATAAAAACAATCTCTCCTTTCAGTTTGATATGAAGGTATAGTACATATAAATAAGACTACAATAAATGTGTCACTCCATTTAAAACACATATAAAAACCAACATAGAGTGCAATTGTGCTAAAGTGTCACTGTGTTGAGACCTTGATTACTGTTTACATTCACTACCTAATGTGCAAAGTTACAATTATTCTCTAGATCCTAGTAAAGATCTATCCAATCTTCATGTCCCCAACATGCTTTGTTGTAAATAGAATAAATCGATAGAACTTCTTCATGGGCTAGTACCCCTTCTCAAACCTATTGTATAATTTTCTGGCCTCGGGTGATGTGTGTCGTGTTTGCCTTTAGTAAGTGGCAAGTATTTCCTTCTCTATACTACCAAGAGCCGTACAATCTTAGCAGCCCACCATCCCTCTGTCCTCATCCTACTCAATCTTTCTTCTGCCTTTGACACGGTCAACCACATCACCCTGCTCAACTATCTCTGTGATAACCTGGGTGTCACCAATCAGGCTCTGGACTGGCTGACATCTTTCCTCTCTGATTGACATTTTCAGGCTGCCCTCCGCCACCTCCTCTCCTCTCATCTCTAATTTCCTAACTGCCATTCAAGATTGGTGTGCCGCCAATGATCTTTGTCTAAATGCCAACAAGACTGAGATCCTCCTCATCAGTACACCTTCATCCTCCTTTCCCTCACTCTATGGCCGGCCTCCCTTGGCCCTCCTCTGACCCCTACCTGCAAGGCTAAGAACCTCAGGGTCATCTTTGACTCCACACTTTCCTTCTCCGCCCACATCTCTGACATCTCTAAAAAGTCAAACTTCCTACTGCACCTCCTCAGAGGTACTCTGCCTTTCCTCTCCTTCCACAAGAAGCTCATTGGCTCCCAAGCTCTGGTTCTCTCTAGGTTGGAGTATTGTAACAGACTCTTTCTAAATCTACCTGCCTCTACTCTCCGCCCTTTACAACTAATCCAGAACAGGACTAAAAGACTTGGCCTTGGCCTCAAGTCCTGGGATCGTATCTTTCCAGCTCTGAAATCGCTTCATTGCCTCACAGTGGATGCAAGTATTAAATGCAAAACCCTATGCATTGTCCACAAGGCTTTCTGTTGCCTGGGGCCTGGGTCCAAAATACCTTCAACTATCCCTCTGTAAATACCTCCCCTCTCAAGCTCTTTGCTCGTCTACCTCTAACTCCCTTAGGGTCAGTTGTTTTTCGATGAAACAAGCTAGGGGTAGATCTCTGTCTTCGGCTGGCACCTCCTTTTCGAACAGCCTCCCTGCCACTCTGAAACTTGAGGAGAACCATCTCCGGTCCCAGAAGCACCTCAAGACCTTCCTCTTTGCTTCTGCCTGCAGCCCCCCTCCCCCCTGCTGATCTGTTTCTCTCTCAACATCGTGCACCTGGCCACCCTCTATCCTCTGGACCCAGGTACCTGCTCACCCTGCCACCTTCCTGCACTGCCTCCAGGTCACCCCTTGCACTGGGTCTGTATCTGTACCCATACAGTCCCCTACCCCCTTTCTTTTCTTTCTGAACTTATCAGACACACCCTGTCTGCTGCCTTGAACTCAGCACTTGCCACTTGCTGGCTGCACTACCACTGTTTATTGCCTTTATTATTTATTCATTTTATTTAATTTTCATTATTATTTATCTGTTTCCCCTCTGCTCCACACTTTCCACTTCTCTGCCCTTCCATGCACTTTTCCCCTTTCCTTTTCCCATGCACTTGCGCGTTCTCAATCTCACTGGGCCTAGTAAGATCGTTGTTTTGTTCTCCCCTGTCCACATCCCTTGCCTTGTCATGCTCTGAAACACTTGTGTACGAGCACTTTATAAATAAAATATCAAATATCAAAATCAAAAATCCAAGGTGGGTTAGAGGTTGTGTAACTTGTGCCTATACTAATTAGGTGTACTCTATCTATAACTAATTTTTTTTTCAAGTCACCCTACTTCTATTATTATTACGCGTATGGCTTAGGTGGCCTTATCTATAGGCCCTGCAACTTGGCCCGATTTCCAGCTTTTTGCTTGGTGTCGTCCATGAATATGTATGTGCCATTCGCTGTGGCTCCTCTAGGGAATTAAGTGTTTGTGTATTAAATTATCAAATTAAATGAAATTTGATGAGTAAAATAATTTATTGGACCTCACCTATACTAGCAGTTCAGGCTGGTTTCAAGTCCAAAAGACGTAATAACACTTGTCACTCTTCCTTTAATATAATCAATCTTTTATTCTACACTTAATGCCAAAGACCAGTGTCAAAATGAGGGACCAGGTTTCAAACCTGTGTTGCTCTGTGTTGCCTTGCTTCCAAGAAAAAACAAGTTGCCCCTCAGCTTTCCTCCCGCCCATATGTAGATGCCCAGTATAAAAGCCATACCAAAGTAATAGCTGGACTGACTGTACCAAAATGCCAGTCTAGATATGTAATAACTGTTATCATGCTTGCTTAATTATAGATGACCAGTAAAAATATGCCTTGCTAAAGAAATAGCTAGACTGGCTGCACCAAAATTGAAGTCTAACCATGTAATAACAGATCATGCATGATTCATCAAAGATGCAGAGTCAAAAATACCATGCCAAATAAAGAGTTAGACTAGCTACACCAACATTCCAGTCTAGCCATGTAATACAACCTATCATGTTTGCTTTAATATAGAAGCTGTGATGAATAAAGGCTAATTGTCCCTTCTCCCCAGGTGGGAGCCTCCCCGTTGAGGCTACAGAGGTAAACCTGCTCAGCAAACCCCTGCCCAGGGCTCTGGGCAAGTGCACTCTCACTGGTAGAGACACCCCCTTAGGAGAAAAAGTACTCCTTTTCCTGTGAGGAACTCCCTAAGCCACACACCAAAGTAGCAAATATGGGACTATCTGGTATGAAGAATAATGTGAGCTCTGCATATTTGGCTGAAAGCAATACAGAAACAAAACTACCTGAAAAAGAAAAAAGACGATGTGTATTTAAGAAGACATTTGTACTTAATTGAGACGAGTTGAGTACCAAGGAGAAGCAGAGAGTATTATACGCAGGGGAAGTCCCCTGACATGATTACGCCTTGGAGGGGTAGACCTGAGACGAGTCACGGAACCCACAGCATTCAAGCGGGCAAAGAAGGTCACTTTTTTACGCTGTAGGCCCGGCACATCCCACAATGGGAAAACCGTTGTGAACAAGGAGAGAAGAAACCTGTACAGGTTGTGGCAGGACCACTTCCATATCGTGGTGGGAAGGACACCCAATGACCCACGCCAAGACAATCAGAGGAGGGAGCATGAATAACTCCTTAACGTCAACACCTGTATATGGTAGAAGGGAAGCAGGGATTGGGATCCAGAGAAACCGCTAAATGAGACGGCACACATCAGAGAGGAGTACCCAAATAGTTGCCATGCCATGCAATGTTACCCTGCATGCAGAGATGTAACATGGTGAATGGTAGAAGTGGGGGGCTGCCAGGGCAACATTATACAGAGAGAAAAAATAGTCCCACTAATGACAACAAGATACCAAATATAAAACTGTTAAAGTGGAACTGTGCAAAGCAGATAAAGAGAAGATTGAATAACACTGTGTGGGAAGTAGATAAAGACTGGGAACAAAGACCAGTTAAAGAAGGAAAATTACCCTATGCAGTAAAATGTAGTGTGAAGAAAGTATTGCATAAAGTCCTGTAATAAGGAGGAGGAAATTAGATTATCATGCAGAAAAGATAATATCAGAGAAATAACCCAGGAGAGGGGATATACCAAATTGGATCAAACCACACCCAAGCTGAAAAAGCCTAGATTAACAGACTACGAAAGGTCTACAGGTTAAGACAAGACTATGAGAAAATATCACAGAGAGAACCCAGGAGTGAAGAGATACCAAATTGGATCAAATGACATCCAAGCTAAGAAAGCCTTGATTAACAGACTGAGACAGGTCTACCATTTCATACAAGAGTGTGAGAAAGTATCGCAGACACATCCCTAAAGAGAGTACAAGACTCAAGAATATTGTAGAAGAGCTACACAAATTAATCAAGGAGATTTCCAGATATTATTATAGAAGATTGTGCTAGACAACAAATATACAAAAGATAGACATTGATATCAAAAGACTAACAGAAGATACCAGAATACCAAAGGAATTAAGCAATTCTCCTGGCCTCATTTAAGTTGGTTGTATTAGTGGTAGGGTAGGGTAGAACTAGATTTGGATGGAGGACATTATTTTCTTTGGGACTTCCTAATGACAGATGCACACCTTTAGTTCCTTTAGATAGGCAGGGAAACCCTTCTAGCAGTAGAGTAATATAGGACTTCATCTTATAAGTTAATTAAAAGCAAGTCAGAATGTCCTTAGCATGTCTGACTCCCTCTTCCGACCCACCACAATGCCCAGTAAAAAATGCCATGCCAAAGAATTAGCTGGACTGGCTGCACCAAAAGGCCAGTCTAGCCATTTTAGGACACATATAATGCTTGCTTTATTATAGATGCCTGCTACAAATTCCTTGCAAAGAAGTCACAAGACTGGTTGCACCAAAATCCCAATCTAGCCATGTAATAACACATATCACAATTGATATGTCATAGATGACCACTAAAAAAATAGCTTGACAAAGAAATATCTACAATGGCTTCACCAAAAGGCCAGTCTAGCCATGTAATAACACTTACATTGCTTGTTTTAATATAGATGCCCAGTAAAATATGCCATGCATTTCTTGCCTTCAGACCCAGTTTGGTCAGCTGCTCACAGAGCGCCAGAATCCCAGGAAACACGGAAGACCTCTGGTGATGCACCAACTGAACAAGAACCTGAGCAAGATCCAGGGACCAAAGAGCAATTCATGGTTCCTGCACATGAATGCAGGAGCCAGGGTGCTGCCACATCTCCACCCCATACTTTCTGAATGTGCCAGGACAGGCCGGAAGAACGCCCCGTGCACATTCAGAGGTGCAATTCCCCAGCCTGAATGCCCAATGAGTCATGCAAAGCTGGGGGAGCAAAACACCACCAGTATTGCATGGTCCATTGGACATGCACCCTGAGGATAATGTGGTCTAGTTCCTTAGCTGATTTCATATTTCTCTTTGCCATGCTGTACAGCAATTTGGCAAAGAGCACTCGATTGCCATTTTTCTCAGCTAAAGAACTAGACAATATGAGTCCTTTAGGAGCTTGTGTAGTCTATTACCTTAGCTGTTTTCACAGTGCTCTTTGCCGTGCTGTAAAACAACACGGCTAAGAGCATCTTCAAAAACAAAATGTGTTGTATCCAGAAACAAAGATGGCTGGTAATCAAACCTGTGTTGCATGTTTTAAATTGCTAATTCTTCACCACTGGACCACAGGAGTCCATCTCCAAGACCAAACCAAACACACCCTGTTAAATAAACAGGACGTATTGGCCTCATTCACATGTTCACAGGCCAGGAAGTCCTATGAATGCCATCCTAGTACAGTTAATAAACGCTTTTCAGATTTTTCTAAAAAATTGTTTGTTTCCTGTATTAGAATTGGCATTCATAGGACAGCATGTCCTGTGAATGTGTGTGTTAATTCACTGCTCTCCGGCAGTAACAAGCTCAAACTCCTATTCGGGGCTCCTTGATTACTGCAGAGAGAGCACTGTGTTAAAGAATGACATGAATCTGTCTCTGCATACATAATGGATGCCTCCAAGTCCTTCAAAAGCAATATAGGAGGCACATGTGCAGCTTGTTTTTCAACGGAACGTTTTATTATATATTATTAATCATGGCCAATATTTTTAAATGTTAAAATCTTTGTGCAAACTTCCCTTTTAAATAGCCATGTCATGTGCAGGCCATATACCATGTCGATATGGGGATCTTCTTATAATCATTCTGTAACAATAATATAATATATAGGATAATCTCCAGTGTCGTAACTGTACAGGAGAGACATCATCATCATGCTATCCCCAGCCTAGGTAATATTTAACTCACCAACATCACTGCTCTTCACGTAAGGCCTGATTTTGCCAGTTACATGAGGTGGATCTCTGAGACTCTCTTCAGGACCATCACTAAGGTTATGTACTTCAGATTCATTTTGAATATGTAGATGGAGTTTTATTAAGTATAGTTGGTAGTTGCTGTAATGAGCAAGAGGTCTGCCATGTTAGAATAGGCCATTGTTAAAGGCTGTAGATTTTCCCATTTAGTGTGCTAGGCCACATTTCTGAGCTATGGTCATTTAATTTAATTGTATTTTGTTATTTGGCAGAAGGCCCCCAGAAGCCAAGGTGTGGGTGTAAAGGGCAGAACAGTGTTTAGCTAATTGTTGCAAGAAGGAAAGTTCTCAGGGGCCTGAAATGAGACTTAAGGCAGCAGGTAACTTCCCAGACGATAAACAAATGAATACATAATGGTTGTGAAGGACACAGTGAGACACACAAGAAGGCCCAAACAGCAGCATTGCCAAAATGAAAAAAATAGGTTGTAAGCACAAAGCCTCCACTGAAAGCTGAGGCACTCAGTGCAGGGACATCATTTAGGGGTTGCCAGAGGTCGCAACTGCGAGCTCTGAAGTCTCCCTTGCGACCTCTGTGGTCTCCCTTGTGACCTCTATTTCTTGTAATGCAAGCTCTTGGGCTGTGGCCAGCACCATGTGGCTCATTACTTCTGGAGTTTCTGGCTTTCTTGTTCAGGCCCCTTAAAAAAATTAAGAATAATAAGAACAGGAATGCCACAAGTCTAACACTTTCAGCACTGACCCTAAATATGAAAGAATAGAAATACCAAATAATGTGTCTTTCTGGAATTCTATACAATGATTGCTCAACTCATTAAAGGTTTATTTCAGGCACACTTCAGGGGTGAGTCAATGATTTATTTAGTCTGTTCTTAAACGCCTCAACTCAGCCTTTCATCCTTCTGAGGTTGATAAATGAGTACCAAACCAGGTTGGGTGATATTGGGTGTATATTTTTTCTATATAAAGCGCTTAAGCGTAAGTGGTATACAATAACACATCATTATCATTTGGTCATGGACGTCTGCTTGCATTCACAGTAATTTGGTAATATGGGCCTATACACACTGATCTTAATGATACATATGGCGATCCATTCTTGTATAAAATGTACATCACATTATAGTGGTATCGTAACCATATTTTTTGTAGTGTAAAATGGTATGTGATGCCACTTCCTGTTTTGTCAACGGGTGAAAGGACGTGTTCCATCGCTTCCCGCAATATCACTTCGGGTGGGTTCAAATGACATCACTTCCTGTGATGTCATCAGGGGGTCAAGGGTCGTGTGATGTCACTTCCGCTGCCCCTGGCATTTCGGTGAAATGACATCCCTGACTCAGTGCAGGGGTAACATGCCTTGTTAAAACAAATAACAAGGAGAAATACATTGCATTTGCAGAGTGAGCAGGTGCAAGGGGTGGGAAGCCAAGACAGCCAATTAAGGGGAAGGGATTGTGGTGTTCCATGGGATGCAAAAAATCTTTGACCTTGCTGATTTCCACTCACTACATGATTGGGTCACCTCGATGGTGGACTACAGCCCGAGCTGTCTCAGGTGACACTGTCCAATTAGGGTAGAGATTTATTATCAATTGCACAATGAAGAATGAAAACCAATTAAAATGATGCATTTTTTGCTGACTATGAATTTAAGTCATGTTTGAGGGGTGCTATTTTGATGGGCATGGGAAAATGAAACTACCAATCATATTGTTTAATGTGCAGTGTTCTTTAGGAGCTCAATGAGGAATAGCCAATGGAAATGTTAGAATTAGAATTGATGTTGCATTTGTATAACATGTTAATTTTGTGGTTTCTTGCTTTAAATATTGTAGCCCTAAGTACGCGTGTCGAAATGCTCCTCAGTTCAGTTCCAGATAGCTGTCTGATTTTCTGGGCCATATTTCCAAATAAAAAGCTGTTTTGTATTATTTTGAGGTACTTTGCCTATCTTTACATTTGAGGTCCCAGCAAGTTCTCCAGTTTCCTCGAAGAGCTGGGGCTCCCACAGCACAACATGGGGTCGTAGTGCCGGCTTGCAGGGACCTGTTCTTGTGCACATGTACCTAAGAGGAGAGCAGACGCTGAGTTACATGAAGGTCTGCCTGATCTCCAAGGTGGGCTGCTGATCTGGGTGTTGCAGGCAGTTAAGGGGGGAGACTCAGCACTGAGGCGACTCAGAGTTCCCATTTCATGTGTGTGTACTCTTGCATAAAAACGCAGTATTGTGGATGTTTTATTTGTTGCTGTTGTTTTAATGTGTTGTTCAATTGATTAGTAGATTAAGGTGATAGGGAACTCCTCTTTTGTGGGGAAAGATGATGTCATAAGTCGAATATATTTCTGAATTGTTGTTGGATCTCCTTTTATAAGGGGAACAACAGTGCTATTCAGAAATAGAAAGGGATCCCTCCATCCCTCTGAGGGAGGGGTGAGAAGAAGTTATTGCAAATATTATTGGTTGATTTTGTTAGAGTGTTGTATTTAGAGGTTTTTTGTGTTAAGATGTGGATGATTTGGTTAGTATGAGAAATGTTTGAGTGAGAAGAGTAGAGGTTGATGTGAGTGTGCAGGTGCCTTTAAACAAATGGTGAACAATTGGATATTTTGCAACGTGGTTCATTAAAGTGGCAAAGAAGTCTGACCAATTGATTTTTTTTTTGGAAATTGGTTCATTAAAGTAATAAAAGAGGTCTGAAAGATTGGATTTTTGTAAATTGGTTTATTAAAGTGACATAGAGGTCTGGAACAATATTGGTAGAAATTGAGTTGGGAGGAGTCCGTTTTATTGACATCATGGACACTCCCATAGAACAGATGTATAATGAACTCCCGTAGTATAGAGATAAAATATTAAAATACCATGCAAAGTAGCTACAGGGACTGCAGGAAAAAAGAATGGCCTGATAGGGCACATATGCAAAAGACATTTAAGAACACATGTACACATAATTATTGTCAACAGACAAAGGGAAAAAACGGAAGAGTAGACAAACGTCTCTATTCCTAACATCAGGCGGTACAGCCCTGGCACTTCAGGGACCAGCTGGTCTTCTCCTGTCCACGCTGAACACACTACACACTTGCATTGTCTCCTTATAGCCCCAGCCTTCTCCCTCAGGTAAGTCTCTTTCCAGGTTAATACTTTTATTCTCCCCTTTTTACTTGTGCAGCCTTGGGCAGGGTCTTCGTGATCCCCTACATAATGCTCAGTGTATTTACTTTTTCTTTCCATCTACTCTATGTTGGCATACTGACTAATGCCATCTAGGACACCCCTCCAGTCACACTCACATCACACCCTCTTTGCAAGTGTGAAGTACCCCACACTGTTGCACCCACTGTGAGGTTTCACTCACAGCTCGTTCTATTTCTTGCTGCCCAAATATTAAAACATGAAGCTATTGTTCAAAATTACATCAATGATTTAAGTTCAGAAAGCAAGTCCAAAAAACAAAAAGAGCCAGTTACAGTGACTGTCAACAGTACAAAGGATTTTAAAGACATTAGACTGGCTGAGACCGTGTTAGCAACCACTCCTCATCCAGAGGTCGACTGCAAAATAAAAGAGCATAGGTATAAAAACTGGCCCCTTTCCTCTACCCACTGCATGGTACCAGACAGGGACTTGGCGCACCAGAGTAAACTCAACATGGACACCATAGTTAGTGACCCCCCTCCCCAAGAGACACTTTGAGGAATTGAAATAACAAAACCGTGGACACTGAATCTCTAGTGAAACATATAGTCAATGTGGACACAATATCCACTATTCTAGAAAAAACACAACTATATTATGGGAAATAGCCCCACACATGTTACAACTGCAATGCCCACATTAAGGACCCAAATCATCAAATTGTTCCTTTTAAATACTCGCTCACTTTGCAAAAATGCCATTGACATACATGACTACATAGTGGACAATGACATTGATGTCATGTGCTTGTTTGTTTATTGATTTGATAGTGTGCACCAAAACACTTAGGTAGCTGGGCGCAGTAGTACAAGTAGTACAAATACAAGAAGTCTCAAAGCTTAGTTACATTGCCTGTCGCAGGCGGGTACAAACATGTGCATACAAACAAATAATACATACATACAAATAATACAATGCAGATATTTACATATAATACAGTGCAGATATTTACAAGTCAAGGAGCATGGAGGATATTGGTGGAGGCGGTTATGAGTCGTTGGTGTGAAGCGATTTAAGAGCATTGTGTCTAAATTTGGCATACGGTTGGAGTTGTCAGAGGTCAAGTGGGAGTGTATTCTATGATTGCACAGCTTTAACTGGAAAGCTAGTTCCTCCGGCTGTGGCCAATTTAAATCTGGGAATTTCAAGCATAGATGTATTAGCAGATCTTATGGGTCGGGTGGTGGTTCTCCCAGTTATTTGTCCGACAAGTAGGAGGGTGCTAGATTGTTTAGACATTTAGAGGTAAGATAGATTGTTTTGAGGAGGATTCTATCTTTTATTTTTAGCCAGTGAGTCTCTTTTTTTAATTTAGTGATGTCCTCTCTATAGGGGATGTTCAACACTGATCTTATGTCATTATTTTGCAATCTTTGGAGTTTGTCAGTGACATACTTGTTGGCTCCTGAATATAGGGCATTGCAATAGTCTAGTCTGGACATAATAAGAGCATTGGCAAGGGTGGCGCAGCTGGCACTGGATAGGAATGGTCTGGAGGCTCGGATGAGTTTGTAAGAGGAATGGTCTGGAGGCTCACATGAGTTTGCAAGTGTAGGCTGTTGTGGAGGCAAGGCAGTTGACTTGCCTCTTAAGGGTGAGAGAGGAGTCCAGATAGAATCCTAGAGTTTTTACCACAGGCATAACCCTGATAATATTATTGTCAATGTTGAAGGATGCGTAGTTTGGGGATAGTTGTTTTTTAGATTGGTGTTAGAGCCGAGGATCAATATCTCTGTTTTATCGTCATTCAGGCAGAGGACATGGGTTGCCATCCATGCCCGAATGAGGATGTATATCTTGTTCGCCAGGGCCGAGTCTGCGTCGTAGTTGCCCGAAAGGGGTATGAGGATCTGGGTGTCATATGCTTAACAGAGATGTGGCTTAAGGATTCTTGTGGACCTAAATTAGATTTTGTTACACCATCGGGCTACAACTTTTTTTGTAAAAACTGTAGACATTGGAATGGGGGAGGAGTAGCCATTTTGCCCGAAAATGATTTTATCTTCTTTGAATCCACCATGGACTTTGCAGGCTGTGAAAATATTCTCTTAAAGATAACCCCCAATGACAACAATTGTGCATATATCATACTGATATACCGCCCACCGGATAACGTGCCCGCCTTGAATGAGGAACTGGTCCATCTCTTGGTCCAAATCTAATTGCTCCCCCAATTTACTTGGGCACCTTAATCATTGGTTCAGAGACAAAACTGATAAGGAGGCACAATTCTTAGAGCATCACCTCAGAAACATGGATATCACAATACACAATACTGAACACACTAATTCAAAAGGCAACATCTTTGATTGGAATGCTTAACAAAACATCAGTGTGATGGCTGTTGAGAGTAAAGCATGCATCTAGTCCAGACACTCATTTGTAGAGTGCTCCTTGAAGCTACCTGATAAACCTGCATGTAAAAGAAACAATACAAAGAGAGTGATTAGTAGGAATTTTAATAAAATCAAACCTGAGGACCTAGGCAGTTGCCTCGCCTCACACTCACCATGAAGACCACCACAGACTTGGATACACCTGAGAAACTCCTATGACACACACTGGAACAATCACCTGGACATAGTTGCTTACATAATATCTAAGGTTATAAGAGAGAGAGTCTGCCACCAGAAATGGTTTTCCGCATCCCTCACTGACCTAAAAAGGGAGAAGAGACAAGCATAGCGAGTGTGGGAAAAGAAAAAAAACACAAGTCAGCTTGGAAATCACTGGGAAAAAGCAATGAACACAAAATCTATGAAAAAAAAAGGGCTGGTTTAACAACTAAATAGAAAGTTCACTGAACAATACAAAGAAACTCTGAGATATATAAGAAACTTGAAAAACCTAACTTGCAACCACAACTCCGTGTTCCTACTGACAAGGACTATGTTAAGGTTCAGCGGGCATTCCCAGATAAAGTCAACTTAGCTTGTAGCAAAATAACAAACATCATAAGCAGAGAAGCACAACCAGATATATCGGTGGCAGGAAATAGAAAAGAACTGAAGTTCCACTTAGAACCAGTTATTGAGGCAGAGATGGAAATAACACTTAACACTTAAAAACATGTGCCGCACTACCTGCCCGGGTGACTCTCTCCCATCAATATGTATTCTGGTGAATTTAAAAGCTTTTTATTCCCTTCCTAGTCTGCTTTGTTAACGCTTCTTTCAGCCACAACTCAGTTCCCGACACCATCAAAGAAGTCGTAGTAATCCCTCTTGTAAAAAGACCTGTCTCGAATCCCAAGGAACTTGGTAATCTGTGACCTATCACCAACACCCACCTTCTACTAATGATCATGGACAAGGTTGCCACCACCCACCCACAGCAACATCTAGAAAGCTCAAGCATCCTCCATCCTAGACAATAAGGCTTGCAGACTAAAAATGGGATGGAAAGCACCTTATTAGACCACCAAACACACATGCTGGACACCCTTGACAAAAGAAAGTTGGGCCGACTGATATTATTAGACCTGTCAGCAGCATTCGACTTGCTAGATCACAAACACCTGTTGGAGACACTAGCAACCACAGGAAATTACCCAACAGATACTATGGGCTGGATCTGTTCATCCTTGAGCAACAGGAAGACCAGGGTGTGCTGGGGCGATGCCCCTTCGGGACCAGAGCAAATAGGTCTGGGTGTAAGTTTTTCCCCAGTCCTCTTTAACATATACATTAGGCCTCTCTGCGATCAAATGACTGACATGGGGGATACAGTTTACAAACTATGCAGGTGATATTCAACTCCTGATGGAGCTATGTGGCAACTGCATGAAAAAATTCAGATAGGCAAGCCTACACATACGAGTCGGTTAAGAACTGGAGCCCGAAAAACTGGATGTGTTTAAACAGTGCCAAAACAGAGCTTGTGGTTTTCGTATCCATGCATGCCAGGGCTAAATTAGACCCTGAATACGCAAGGTTGAATATTGAAGGAAGTTGTATCCCTGTGGTAGACAAGGTGAAGACCCTTGGCATCTACTTGGAGGCCTCCCTCAGAGCAGAGGCACATGTCGGCTGGGTGGTTAAAAGCTCCCAGTATCACTTAAGGGCACTGAGACACATCAAACCATTTATGTCAACCAAGAACTGCGAGACCCTGGTTAGGGACATTATTATGCCTGGACTCAATTATTGTAATACCCTCCTGATCAGTTCCAATAAACACTGCATAAACTGGCTCCAAGTGATTCCAAATGAGGAAGTTAGAATTGTCTGTGGTACCTCGAGAAGAGAGCACAACTTGAGCGCCAGGAAAGTATCACACTGGCTGCCAGTGGCTGAGAGAGTATGCTTCAAAGCAATCTCTTTGACCCACAAGTGCATTTATGGCAAAGAACCTTCCTACCTCAGACAAAAATTCTGAAGCTATATGAACCATCAAGACTGTTATGCTCAAGCAACACCCAACTCTTAGTTAACCCAAGAACTAAAAGAGTGAGGGGTAATGGGAGGTCCTTTGCAGACCAGGCAGCATAGGCTTAGAACACTCTGCCCATAAATCTACACAGCAAAAACGTCAGCTGGCCTTTTGAAAGCGGCTGAAAATGCTCCTATGTGAGTAGTAGCCCGAGATCTATTCTACATCAAGTCATGTCTCCTAAAAAAGTCCTGTGTTCATGTGCGCTCTGATGCCTGCGGGCTATGGCACATAATAAACCAATACAAAAATAAATAAATAAAGCATATTGGAATTGTGGGAACTGTTTCAGGAAGAGGAGGATGGCCCTAATGATGAGACACACAAAACGAATAAGAAAGTTACAGCGGATTCTGTCCCGGCCCTTTATGGGTCCTATCCACTAAAGACCGCTGCAGGCTATACCAATCTCTGTTATATCATGCCACTATAGGATAAAAAAGGGCAGACAAAAAGAGAAACAGGGTCTATTAGAAAAACACCAAAAGACACTGTTAAGAGTACATCAACAGACACTGTTTGAAACCCATTCATTTCAGAAATAGGAATCCATGCACGGATGCAGATAGATGATGTCATAACAGAAGCAGAGGAGGAGCTTGTAAGAGCAGCACAGAAGCAGGAGGGGGTGATGCACCGTGGTAGCAACAGATCAGTGGATTTTGTGTTTAAACTTGACAGTAAACCTTTAGCGACTTCCTTTCTCTAGTAGATAGCGACTCAGCATGCAGTGACAGGTAAGTAGAAAGTGGTAATGGTTGGGTGCCTAACAAAAGAAACAGGGGACATTGTCTCGTGGGAGGATAGAGACAGGATGCCATAGTCTGAGTGGCTTAGAAGATGGCCCACCAGAATAGCTGTAGCAAATAGCAAGAAGGGAGAGGGGACATCACTGTCTCAGAAGCAGGGGACACAGTTCACCTATAACAGAAAGGGCGAGGGGGACTCAGTATGTACCTTGGCCAAATATGGATAAGGAAAACCTAATGTGCAGCTTGCTATCCCAGGAGAAGGCAAGTGGATGTATGATCTTGAGAAACAGATGGCAGCATTTACTCTGTCTGTAAGAGATATGAAGAGCTTGTTTGCCTCTTTATTGGATGAACAGGAAGACAAACTTTGAGAAAATACAGGCTATGATGGGGTTACATTGAGCAGCAGTGCCCTTGATGGCGCACCATTTAATAACTGTCAAGCACACGTATGGAAGGCACTGATGGAATTGTTCTCTGACACGTCAGAGACAAAAGTATGGCCCGAAATATAAGCACACATAGTACACCATTGTAGAGTGAAACAGAATAAGGAGAGAAGTAAAGTCAGCAATTACAAACACCACAGATGGACAACACATGTACAATCCTCTAAAGGCAGGTGTTGAAGGACAGGGGAGGGGTATGTTCCAAAAGGGCGGTATTTACCACAAGGTGTTACTTTCCACAAGTAGGATATATTCCACAAGCAGCATATTTTTCACAAGAAAGGGGGACCTTCCAGAGAGGCAGAGGTACTTGATTAAGATATGAAGGAGTAAAACCCAGGTTTGTAGGACAATGTTGGGTTTGCGGGAGAATGGGACTCTAAGCACGAGAGTGCAGGAGCAGATAACAAGAACAGTATGACCCTGAGGGTATCCCAGCGTATCAGACTATCACCTATGCACTGTAGATGAAACCCCCACAGTAGCTGCAGACCCAGAAGAGGAGTCACAGGTTGCAGTGAATTTAGGCGACAGGACATTATAGTTTTTGGTCGACATTAGGGCTACCAAGTTTTGCATTAAGTAGGGAAGGTTTCCTTTGTCAGACAAAATAATGGACATGCAGTGATTTTTTGTGGCTGTTGTAACAGTTCCTTTCAATGCAGATGTAACCCTTACAATAGCATGCAAGAAGTTGTAGCACCTGTGTTGTATTCAGAGCAAACACCAATTAACATATTGCACAGAGATATTATGAGCAAACTGAGCATGAGAATTTAATTTACTGAAAAGGGCACAGTGTGTTCCACTCCAAAAATGTACTGTACGTGGGCTATTGCAGTTATACAAGCATTCTGCGCTCACAGCACCCTGTGTGGTGAACCACTTTTTGAGGTGCAAGTGTTGTCAGGATGGGTGGCCTGGATCGTAGAATGCACATTTCGATTACCCATAGAATTTCTGTTCAAACCATCAGACCAGAAGTTCACAACGAGCTAGCACTAGGCACCACTATTACAAAACACTTAGAGGTAGTGATCACAGAGAAAGACAAGGTCATTTTTACAGACGATTAGGACATTGTGGAGATGGTATTTCAGATTAGCACAAAATGTCATCTTGCTGTACAACATGGAGAGGTACCCCAGAAAGTATTTCATAGAAAAACACTATCAGCACACTTATAATAGAATTTGGACAGGGTGCCTAAAGAAATATGTACAAATGGCCCGCATGTTGTGGGTCTTTTGAAAGGAATAAGAGTAGTCCACATTAAGATAAAACCAGGGGCAATATTGCCTCAGCTCAAGCAGTACCCCATGTCACCGGAAGCAGATAACGGAATTTATGACACCATTGTAGCTTTGTGGCAACAGAGCATCATACAACCATCAAAACCCACATGTAACATGGCTATATACCCAAGGAAATGGTGCAGGACCTCTGCTCTTTAAACTACATAGTGGAAGTAGACTTCTACGTGGTGCCAAATTCAACCACCATTCTGTGTAATATACCTCCAGGAGCAACTTACTTTACAATAGTTGACCTACAGAATACATTATTTTCCATTCCATTACACCCAGACTCACAGCCCCGTACCTCATTTAGTTACTGTGGTCAAAGTTTCCAACACACTCATTTACCACAAGGGTATTGTGAATCCCCACACATTTTTAACCGACAGCTACAAATGGACCTAGGCAACTTGTAAACACAGAATACAGTTACACAGTGTGTGTATTACCCCCTGGTGTGTAGCACCACAGAAAAGCAATATACACATGATTCAGTGGCACTCTTTATATTATTGGTGGAAAAGGGGTACAAGGTTGACAAAGAGAAGCTGCAGTATTGCTGAAAAGAGGTAGTGTATCTAGGGCAGATAATATAATCAGCAGGAAGAAGGGTTAACCCATAAAGAGCAACAGTATTCCAAGTTCTTGGGCCTGTGCAGTTACTGCTAGTCCTGGATAATTGCATAATCAAGTCCCTCCCACAGGAGCTGAAGGAGGCACAAAAGGTGGACACCTGAAATGATTGAATAATTCAAGGATGTAAAGAATGCACTCAGCAACATACCTGTTTTAGCAACCCCAGGATATAACAAACAGTTTTTCCTTTTTTCACATTCCAATGGTGAGGTGATAAAGGCTGTCCTTCCCCAGAAAACTTCACAGGGACACACACTTTTGGTTTATTACAGTGGTCATTTAGACCCAGTCATGCGGGGACATTTTCCATGTGAACAAGTACAGGCAGCAGCAGCATTTTCCATACACAAATCGTCCTCCATTACCATGGGCTGTCCAGTGATACTCTATGTGGAACATGGCAGTGTTTGCTATCCTACAAAAATCAGAATCATCCCTTGCCATACAACAAGTTTCAGGGTATGAAGTAATTGTATCTAATCCCTCAATTAACATAGTGAAGTGTCACATTGTTAGTCCAGCAACATTTCTTGAAGATCCAGCGCAGCCAGGTAACTATATACATGATTGCACTACATATCAGGACATATTAGACAACCTCACCCATGTTAAAGAAGACTCTTTAGAGGAAGGAAAGATACTCTTCATTGACAGGCCATCAACGATCGATCAGAACACTGGCCACAGACATATGCGGGTGGCAGTGTACGATATGAGGAATTTGAGGTTGTATCAAAATGTAAACTTGCATTACCTTTTAGGCACAAGCAGCAGAACATGTGGCATTAATAACAGCAATGGAACTGTCAAAGGATGTTGATGTCAAAGGATGTTGTGCCACCATTTATTCTGATTCAGCATTTGTCACATCAACAATGCTGTCAAGATGGAAGAGGAGAGGGTTTAAAAAAATCAGGTGGCACACCTGTGCAACATGCATTTTTACTTTGCATATTAATGGAAGCACCGCCCCTTCCTTCAGCATTAGCCGTAGTGAAGTGTGCAGCCCAGACAAAAGGTACAGACTTAGTATCTCAGTGCAATGACATAGCAGAGAGTTGCAAGGACGTGCGCCTCAGCAAGAGCATGCACTATGGAAAAAGATAGGATGTTCTTTATCCCCCACTGATTTAATATGGAGACAAAACATGTCAGGGAAGCCTGTTATGCCCCAGGAGTTAAATAAGATTGCCCTTGATCAATTGCATTATCCAGCACCCACATCCAAAGACTGCATTGCAGCTGGCCAACACAAAGATTGGTTTGTCACACATTTGACAAACCATGTGGCAGAGTTCATTACCAATTGTGTAACATGCCAATGCTATACCACAGGTCACATGTTGAAAACGACTAAGGCAACATTGTCCCGCCCTTAAGGGCATATACGACATCTCCACATAGATTTTGAAGATAGGCTTACTAGATGCAATCATTTTCTCTAAGTGATTGTTGTTGTGTGCCCATTCGCCAGTTGGCTTGAATTAGGTCTCTGTGCCCCACCCCATTGCCAAATCCGAGGCTAAATACCTTGTATGAGGTGTTTCCATGATGAGGTATTTGGAGATGTTGAGGTACGATAATGGGCCACATTTTTTCAGCAACCTCTTCAGAGAAATCATTCCAGTATTAGCAAGGTTTGGGCACCTAAATACTGAACCTCCTGCGCCAACACATAAAAGATAGAAATGTCACAATAATACGGACACAGAACAGCAAGCCTGCAGCAGGTCACAGGAAGTTGGTGGCTCCTGGTGTCCTACTGGACACTGAAGATAACAGAATTGAAATCAACACTGTCTCATTCTGCTGGCTTGCAATTTATTTATTTGCGGGTGAAAAATGCTGTGTGTACAGTTCCCGTACACATGTTCGTAAGTCACACAGCCAACACATGTTTCAACCCTCTTGGTCTTTATCTAGTCTGTATACATATATTCACACATAAAAAATATATGTACATTAGACAACCCAACATCTCACAGTGTTTTGTGTGTACAGTATGCAATTGAAGAAGTTATCAATATATAAATGCTAATACCATACAGGTAAAAATAAATCATAATAACCAGCAATGCACTAAAACGAGAAAACAGTACAAGCCAACATAACCCAGACAAAACAAAAATAGGCAACAATTGTTTGAAAACGCGGCAAGAACCATTCATTAATTTAAAATAAAATCCCATGTTGTTTCACTAAACGTTTCCAAGATGATACCCAGGCCAGTGCCTACACCGCTCAGCCACGTGAACATGCCAACACATGGTGTGTAATAGAAAACCAATGTGGCCTATGACAGAGTCATAGTCAAGACATACAATTCTCTTTAACAGTGATTCCCAATTCTGTCCTGTGTTTACCCGAAGAACCTTTTTACCAAACTGGGTAAGTGTACATGCTGATAAATACTTGAAAAACAGAACCCCCGTCTCCAATCAAGATCTAGATTTCTTTGATGCCTACCTGTTTTTCCACTTCTTGTGATTATTGATTCAAGAAAGTGGTCCAATGAGCACCAATTATGACTCCAACGGACCTAGGTTGTGAGAAAGTGAATACACACCACAAACTTAGCACCAACTACTTAAAGCAGTTCGTATTTAAACTGCACAGGAAAGAAAACCCCAAAGTTGCAAATACCTTGTGTAAATATAGTTGCCAAATACAAAGATCATACCTGACAGATATCGGATGCGACTAGCTAGCAGCTTGCAGGCCTGGGAAAAAGAGAAAAATAAATTGTAAATACCAGACCACCAAAGGTTTCAATGGTGAGAAGAAGAATGTGAGACCTACAAAGCAATTATCTACTAGTCTGAAAATGCCAATGAAGCCAACAGTGCGGGGAGCAATCTACAATACATTCAATGCCAATTGTTAACATGAATGGTGACAGAGGAATTATTATTTTAAACTAATATCTGCACTAAATTACATTACTCAGTGTTGTTTCCAAACACAGACAAACCTTTCGGCATCCAACACACTCCACTGAACGCATTCTTGCCCCTGCTTGATAACAGAAACGCTAGTGAAAACCGGAAATGTCCCAGTCAGATATGCAGTCCACCATCTTGAAGTGATATCAGTTGAATAAAAAACTCTCCAAACGTACCAACACATACCTATATATTAATCCCCCACTGAAATTGGATTACGACAATTATAAATAGGATACTACCTACAGTTACATCGCAACCTCATCATGTGATATACCCGTTATCAGACCGGGCGAGGATTCCTTACTGAATAGTTATGTGTACAATCAGCATGAGTGCATCTACCCGTAGCATACGTATTTAACATATTGGAATGCCCAAATGACGTATGTATAACTATGCACCCGAGTGACTATTTCCTAAATACATGGCTTCCTAACTAGGAAAGATTGGAACCCACCATGATTTCCAATGCTGATAATAATTCACTAAGCCACATGAAGACTCTGAAACTAATGTATGCGTGTTAGTGCAATAGACTAAATGATAAGTCTGCAATAGCCTCAGACTATTCTGAATATTATTACTCACTCCAATTCACAATCAGCAATTTACAGATACCACCAGTGCACAAGCCCTGATTGCATTGTGTACAACGCAAGCGCACATCTGCTCATTTGAGTTATATGCCCACTGGGTTGCAATAGGCAGTACTGTATGTACTATTGAAAGCGAAATGCAAAGCTCTCTGAAACTCAATACAAAAATCGTATGTCTTGTACCTGAAAGAAACCTGATAGGCATCTGATAGAAACAATATAAAATGGGGACATTAAAAATAGTTTGTCTAATTCCCAAACGAATGACATGATGCTTGGGCAAGTCCAGGATTGATCACTCATGGGGATTTTGGTATGGTCAGTCTATTTGGGATGTCAATCCCCTCTATTGTGTGGGCTAGAATTAATTCGCACTATGTCTCTCTCAACTTATTTTCATAGTTTCCTAGCTCATGCTAGATCAATTTATATACATCTCCTCCAAACAGGATTAGATATCAGCAATGGTATTTCATGCATTGGCACTATGCCATTTATAGGTGGATTATCTTTACCCTGTCGAAGGCCACCATGCCAGGTATTGTTCTACATTTATCATTATTCATGTAGTGACAGCATTGACCTGGATTTTCATGTCTGGGTGGTTCCAGTCTTGGGTATTTAGTTATGGCTGTCCGCCCCTCCCCATTTTATTTTGTTCCTATTAGATGCCAGAGTAATAAGAATGCAGAGGGATGGAAACCAAAACCCCATTGATCAGATAGTGCCCCAGAGGGTGTAAACCTATTGGACAAACCCCCACCAAATGGTTAAAGGAAAAGATAGCTGAGCTGCACAAATAATATTATGGTAAGCAAATTAAGAAGTCAGGGAGGCCAAAAAATTAACCACCTGAACAAAATCTGCTCGCACGGGATCCAAAGTCTTTTCACTGCTTCAGCAAACTCGGGCACCCAAATACACTGGTCAGGTTGCATAAACCCAGACCTTGGATATGTAGTTTGAAGCTGTTACTGAAATGCCCTCCATGACCCACGTGCTCCTGAAAGATGCCAGGCCATTGGGCAAAGGATCCCTGCAGGAGCCAATGGGTTGGACCTTATTTGATCGCCCTAAGGCAGGTTCCTGACCACCAGTAATAGAACTCAGTAATTCTGAGTCAGTTCCTGTGCAACAGGGGAAAAAGCATGCACCACGAAACATGAAGAGATTACCATTCAATGTCTTCTTTTTGGTGTAAAGTAATGATGTCCTGGCAATCATTGCAACAAGTGGGAAGGCATAGTGGGTCCCCAGAACCCAGGTGTTGACAAAGGCATCCATCACAAATATTAATTAATCTGGTCTCCAGCTGTACAGCCTGGGTAGTTGTTGTTGAGTCTAGGTTAAAAAAGGCCTATGTATAAAAAGCACCCCAGCACCATTAGAGAGCTAGAAAGGCAGACATGTCCAAACTCCACTGTTGAATTCCTCCAGATGCTGGGAGCAGCAATCTGCCCCGAGGTTGGCTCATCTGGGCAGATACGCTGCCTAAACTTTATTTGAGACTTTAATTATTATTATTATTAGGGTATTTATTGAGCATGGACCTAGCTTTGGGAAGAAACAGAGTGCTTTACAGTGTTAGAGGGAAGAACATGGTGAAGGGAGCAAAGAAAAAAGTGAGTGGGGAGCTACCAACAGGGGAGGTGGGCAGTTTATCAGAAAGTGGGTCTACAGGCACACCAGGGAGGAAACAGTGGGGATCAGATCATCCAGCTTCATGTAGGGTAGTGAGTGGAAGGAGTGTGGACCCAGGTGTTAGGGAGGAGCTATTCCTTGAAGAGGAGGGTCTTCAGCTGCTTCCAGAACTGTAGAAGCAAGGGGGCAAATCTCATGTTGACAGGAAGGAGGTTCCAAAGACAGAGAAAGTCTGTCTTCTGGACATGTGGCACATAAACGTCACTGGTAGATCCAAGATCCTCCTCCTAATTTGATGAGAATCATAAACCTATCATTCTAGCTAGAAATTCGATTGAAAGTACAGGAGGAGAAAAAACCCTGCACTGCTTCCTGGAAATGTGCCCACCATGGAAATCAAAAGAAATATTTGGTGAAGCACTATGTGGCCCATGTGTGATTGAAGGGAAGCACAAACATGCAGTAATGTCTTTCTTTCCAAGAGAAATGGAAGTAGTCTCTAAGCAAATTGGAACAATCAGGTTATTATCCTTCAGATACAATCTGAGAATCCAATGTTCCAGATGCAACATATTCTTAAACTAAGCACTTCTTGTCATTCTTTGGTGTGAAAAAATGTTGCTCACCCCTTGCCCTGAAAGACACACACATCTCTCCATGACCCCATCTTTAATAACTCCCTCTCCTCCTGGTAAAATAATATTTTCCCCTCCTTCCTTGGGGTTGTACAATTGAGGGAGGTGAACAATCCAGTCCTGAATCAAAGAAACATCTGAATGACCCAGTGGTCTTGAGAAACAAAATATCAGTGTTTGATGAAATGATGACTATAACGCCCAAGTAAAAGTACTGTGAAGAATTTCTGCAGACCTACCCGGAGAAAAATTATCTGATCCTGCTTGATATTGTGAACCTCTGTTCCACAGGCTCTGCCCTCTCTGCAGAAAACGGTGGGTTTGGGAGTCCAGGTCCTGTTACCCTCTGTCTGAAAGAGGCCCAGAATATACAGAAAGGTAGCTGGTTGAGTGGCCTCATCCTGGACTGACCCAACCAGAGCTCTGAATGGCAAAAACTTCTGCATGGAATGTAATTTGTCAGTGGCTGCTAGGCAATAATTGATGTAGTAACCCTGTCAGAGACTACACAACCCTTGTCCTCTTGGTATTAGGTAACCCACCTTTTGGTGTAGGTCTGTACTACGCAAGTTGGCAGTGTGACTGAGCATCCAGACTTACCTCAACAAGGGTAAATGTGAGCTGTAAAGCTGTAGCATTGAAATTCACCTATACAAGTATCCAAATAACACTTACACTCAAGGTTTTCTAGTAAAATAATAGTTTTGAATAAGCATTCTTTAAAAAGGGCAGTGCGCATCAATAAAAATGCACTTGAAAATACTTTCTCAGAATCAAGGCAAAGCAAGAAGATACTCTTTAGAGATGCTTCAAACACACTTCCGACATCCTAAGGTGACTTCACTAACTAGGACAGTAATGGCATTTATATATCACTTTTGCACTTGCTAAATTCTGAGGTTGGTAGAAAGGAAAGGCTAAAGGAAGGAAAAGGGTTAAACAGGTTCTGAAAGCTTATGAGCACTTTAAATCTTTCAATGAAATCTAGATAAAATACTTCCCCAGCAATATTAGTTAAAAACCAATGTGATTATTGCAAACTACAGACTATGAGGTAAGTATGCCAACATCAGAACAGTACCATTAGTTAGACTAAGAGGATCCAGTTGCCTCCTTTCTGGTTGCAGTGATACAAATCCTGTGTTCCTGGGCCTCAACCATGGGGACAAGAGGGAAGACCTCTGAGGACTCCTGCAGCAGCAATTCGATGGTCGGCGGCAATTATGGGCTCTTTTTGAATTAGCAGCACTTTGCGATTTCACTGCTTGGTAAACAGTACCACTTCAGATCTTGGACATTGATTGGGCTTCCTTCATTCCTTGAGTCCAGCACTCTGGTGAGGTGACTCAAGCTTGGGTCGTTCTGCTTCGGAAGGATCCTCAGGAGACTCCTGGAGCTTTTGGCTGCCTTATAGACATTGCACTCGACTACGGCTTTCTCAACTCCTGGCACTCGTTCCAGCAGCAGCAAAGTGGTACAGCCAGTCGAGGAAGGTCTTCCAGTCAAGTTTGTCTCTGGGTTAGTTGGTCCCACTAACCCAAGGGAAGTATTCATCTTCTCCGGAGATTCTCTTGTGGTTCAGAAAACGGAGTTTCAGCACAGCAGCAGGGCTTCATCAGGCAGTTCAACAGTCCAGGAGGATGCAGCAAGCTTCGTTCACAGTTTCTTCATCAAATTGTTCTTACCAGTGGTCGACTCTGTCTTTAGTCCAAGAAGCCTTGCCTTTTAAGCAGGTTTCACCCATTCATGAACAGATGAACAGCCTAGCTGTCACTCACACAGCAGGGTGGTTGTCCAGCCAGCCAATAAGAACTGGGTGCATGAAGGGAAACCATGGAGACAAAGGACAGAAAAGTTTGGGGCACCTCCCTCACGTCCTGCCCTTGCAGACAATCTGGAGCCAGAGGCGGGTTTCATTACTGAAGCCCGTCAAAGGCAAAATGAACTAAGGTCTCAAATCTGGTTTGGCGTGCAGAGTAAACCCCAAGAAAGAACTCACAAACAAGAAATGATGAAAAAAGAAGAGTGTGCCATTTTGACACAATGGTCACCCATGGGTGCTATACTATAGCTGAGGATTCAGCCCTCAGTAGAAAAGCACAATGGTAGGGGCATTGAACCACTGCCAACAGCCATTTAAAGTAGTGAGGGTAACATAAAACAGGTTACATGAATAAGTAGGAAAAGGGGCTACTAAGTAATCCCACAGCACTCCACATAAGAAGGGGTGTGCTTGACCTACAAAGAGAAAAGGTAAGTAAAGTCGATTTCACTTTACTATTCTTGGGAATTGTAGTTCACCCAAGAAAAGGTATTTAGATCGTATCAGAAATCTAAAGGATTTCTCTGTGACACTGCACTGGGGGTGCTGTGTGTCACCATACAAAAAGTAGATGCCTATGGAGTTTGTCAGACTCCAAAAACAAAGAAAACACACAATCCAAATCAGATCAAAACACATGAGAGATTGAGGAAAAGGGCTCACTCTCTCCAGGGTTACAATTAAAAAGTCCTAAAGTCCAGCAAAAGAGCTTGGGGTCTCTAGGTTTGAAGGGAATTAGCACAAAAATGAGAATTGTCCCTAACAGTGGCCATAAAGATAGTAACATATTTCCCCAAGAATTTTATAAAATCATTCCCAATATATTTTGATTCTGCAGCCCCAGAATCACAAGCATTAGCCATGCCCCCTATATTTGGGTTAATATTAATTGAAATGTCTTTGTGCCTCTCCTCCACTATTGATTAATTGGTGACTCCTACAAAACAGAAGACCTGCTGAGACCAACTGCTTATAACAGAAGCATCCGAAGGGCTATCCTCTATTTTTGCTTACTCTGCCAAATTCAGAATTCCGACCAAAGAGCCTGAGGTATTCAGGGCCCTTTTCTGTCAAGTATAGCATGCACAGTCAACCCTCTTTGCAAAGTTCATTCCATATTTGTAAACAAAACGGCAACCTTTTTAACAAGAGTCTGAGTTTGTACAACACTGCTTGAAATATTACGATTGTGGCATTCTGCCTTCATTTTACTGCACTAGCCAGAATTCAACCTAGAGCAAAGGACCAGGTTAGCATACTTCCCAGCTATCTGCAATGGAGCCCAATCCCTAGAATTGGGTTGAGCAGGGAAATTAGGGTCAAACATTGGCTTGACCAAGGTGTCCTGGAAGCTAGATGGAGCCTCCGCTGGGTACAGTTCATCCTCCTCAGTGTCCTCAAATTCAACCAAAGGAATTCTCATCCCCAACCTCGTTTCCTTATTTCTTTGGAAGCCTTCAGCAGAAGAGCAGATAACTGATTCAAAGATTCAAGGGATTGAAACCACAGCACCTGAGCCATTTTGGCTCGCTTTGTAAGACCCATAGGGCCTCATTACGCGTCCGGCAGTAACCGTCAGCCACCAGACCCCTAAGTTCACGCTATGCCAACACGATTGTCACACCCACTTCATGAAAGGTGCGCGCTGGAGGCTCCAGCTTCCCCACGCAAGCAGCCATGCACTGGAACACACTGCCACCTCACTTAAGACTGATTGAATCACACCTAGCCTTCCGCAAGGCTATTAAAACTAGACTCTTTGTCTAAACAGAATATCTATCACGAGTTGGTTTGAACAATTCCCTGCATATTTGTTCTCTACCGTGTAACCATGAGCCCATTGGGCACCCGCCTGTAACTCAAGTCTGCTTATGTGTTCGCTACCGTGTAACCATGAGCCCATTGGGCACCCGCCTGTAACTCAAGTCTGCTTATCATCTGTAACAGCGCCTCGATGCCTTATGGGCTGCAAGCGCGCTTGATAAATGCAAAAAATAAATAAAAATAAAATAAAAATACTGTGCCTGAAATTCCGTCAGGTTACCGCCGGACTCGTATTACCATTCCGCCTCCGTGATTCCCTGAATTACCATAGCATTACGACCCCGGTGACCTGGGAAATCTGGAGGCGGAATTTGGTAAATCCCCATTCCCATTGAGTCCCACAGAACTCAATGGGAATGGGGAAGTGGAAACACCGGCACCATCTCGTGATGGTGCCGGTGTTTCCACGTCCGTCTGCAGGCGGGTGGTGATAAACCCGCCAGATCAGACCTGGCGGGTATGACACCTCCCGCCTGCAGAACTCGAGATCACCCGGTCCGGAAACAACAGTGGCGGCGGGTTTACCGCCACCGTTATTTCCAGACCAGGTGACTCGTAATGAGGCCCATAGTCTCATCATGGCCTGAGGCTTTAGTCATTGGAAAGAATAAATCCTTTAGAGATTGTGCTCTGTCGTCGCATCCCTGGAACAGCGCTCTGGCAAACACATTTTGCTCCAGCGTCATCTTGGTCTGGCCCAATTTCTTCCTTGGACATATCCACAATGCCCACAAACTCCTGTCCCCTGTCCTCTAGGGGAATCAACCTGAGTCGCTATGTAAGACGTTTCTGAACTATCATCAGTTTTCACCCCTTTTCCCATCTTTAAGGTCTGAGCCTATGACTACGTCTCTTGCTCAAGGGTCCTTTATTCTAACATAAATGGATGGGTGTGCGAGAGAGTGCATGATCTGCAGAATGCTATTACCAGCCCAACACCCTGGAAATAATGCTTTATCATAAATGCAATTGAAGCAGCACACTCTACCCAAGTAAGTAAAGACTGCAATCTCCCTCAAACACCACTAACAAACCTCCACAAGAACACCACACAGAATAACATTAGAACATGGGTGATGTCACTTATCTGAACTGGTGAACATCAGCAGTAGGAAAAGCAGTAAGGGCTAATGGAGCAGAATGTATTTAAAGAAGCACCTACATAGGGACTGCTACAAAGGGTCACAGGGACATTGCAGGTTTTATGGAACAAGTAGTGTACTGCGGGAGGGACTTGAGCGATTTCTTTTTCTAGTGCACTTTTTGACTGCTTGTTATAATCAAAGAAAATTATGATGCATAGCAGAAAATCTCTGTGCCATTCCACAGAACCTTTTTCTTTTATAAGGGATTCCCAGGTCTAAGTGTCGAAAGGGAGCATTAACGAGCGATGTAAAGGAGAATTTCTACTGGGTAGGCATGACTTGGACTGTACCCAAAACACATTATGCTAACAGTAATTTATGTATAAACAGTTAGGATTTTAGAATGGGTAGAGGCAGCAATTGGTAATGGTGAGTATTTAAAGAGAGGGTTTGGGCAGCCATTCTTGCAAACGAATATAAATGTCCAAATGACATGACATGAAAACACGATTTGTTTTTTGACATGAAACTGATAGACAGAGGTCTATTCAAACCTAGTGACCATGAGGATGACAGCAAACAATAAAAAAGAAAAAAACTTGTGAAGGGCGTTGCCCACACAAACCAATAGCTATCAGTTGATGTCTATAACTCTTCTGTGCTAGTGAACCGAGCCATTTCAAGGAGAATTTCCTCAATTTTCAAATATGGAGAACATATGCTTCTGCAAATCTTCAAACCCCTCTTATGAGTCAATTCGCTAAATGGAAGCATTGTTGTGTATAATGAAATTTACTGCTGCTCTTGAGAAGCAGATATTAAATGCGTAGGAACTATATTTTTTATGGAATGCATTACATGTATTATCAGTATTACTGCAATTAATAATAAATGATTTCTCGTGGGTTCCATGAAATTGCTGCTCACGCATAATACACTATTTTTTTCCCAATCGCTGTGTTAGTCTTGCCACATTTGTTACATTGTGACAAAGGCCATTGCTTTTCCGCAAACTATATTGCACAATAAAATTGAAAGGAGAAATACTCTGGACAAAATGTACTAAAATATGCAAACCCCATGCAGTGCAAAAATCTGCCTCTGCATATTCATAAACCCTTAAGCAATATAACTGAATATCATTTTGTTGAAGCAATCACAATTTTACAGAAACTGTCTTCAAACCTATCAAAATGTAGTGTCTATGCATACATTAGATGATGGCAGTGGTACATGCTGGTGAAGGCCTTTCATGAAATGCAACCAGATCAGTTTGGCATATCAGTGCCAGCAGGTGTGTGCTGCATGTGGAGAATAGATTCTGCAGCAAGCACTAGCTTGGTTTGTCCTTCTTTAACGGACAGTAAGCACTTGGTTGCGGGAGCCCTGTATCCATGAAAACATACAGCACATGCATTATTCATGGTTTGCCCTTTTAGGCCATCACAGGGGGAGTTTTTGTCCACTTCTCTCCCAAAAGGTGTCATATTTGGACATACATCCAGAATAAGGTTGGTTGCCACCTCCATTCAACATTCATTTACAGTGGAAAGTATTAGGCATATGTTGATGCTAGATTTTTATGAATAACCCTGGGGAAAAAAGAACCTAGCCGAATTCTTAATCATCTACATTTTTACTGTATTCAGGTGACTCAGGCTCGGCTGAACGTATAAGGGATTTGTGTGACGAATTTGGGTTATGCTTATCACAATTCATGCTTATGAAAACTGGGTTGTGGTCAGACCTTTTCCTACCAGTACATGTTCAAAACAGACAAAGTATAAAGTGAATGCAATAGGTCAGAAGTTTGGAGCCTTTCGTGGCAAGGATTTTGAAGTAAACCAAAGTGTCTAATGACTAATAGCTGGCAACTTGCTCTTTCTTTAATACTTTAACATGCAAGCCACATTTAACTCGTTGTTTTTAGGCAACTAAAAAGGTTGATCTTTAAAAATACCTCTTGCAGAATTCACAAGAAATGCACACAAAAGAAATGTGCAGAGAATTCATTAGTTATTTGCATTACTTTGAGAAATGTGCCGATCATTACCAGGGCTGTGCTGCAACATAAATGATGTGCTGGTTAGCCCAAGTGCATACATTAGTCTCAAGAGCATGCATGGTTCTCCCTGTAGACATAGACCTCTTTCCATAAAGAATATGCAATGAATTTGCATCCAAGTACAGAGCTCATACCATTGCAATCCTACCTGAATAAATGGTATTCCTTTAAGGAACATCACTGTCTATATCACACATTCTCTACAAACGACTGACCATGCCTCTGCTCGGCTGATGTAATTGATCTGCACCAATGGATTCTTCCTACTATTAAATAATCTCAGCACTCTGTTAGGGAGAATTCTCTTAAAAGGCTAATTTCCCTTGCCAATAGGGCCCCCCAGCAGCTTTGCTCTAATTGAGGGGTTTATTTTGTTTCTCCTGCTAAGAGTGAAACTCTTTTTCACACTCTTAGGCATATTGCTGATGTGTGTTTTTGGCTATTTTTGTGCTTATGGGGTATGGGGTTTTTCTCACCCTCATAGGTATCATCTTTTTACATGTGTGTTACACAGCACCCTCAGTGCAGTAACACAGGGGTGTCATAGTGACCCCCAAACATAGACTCCATACCCTGGGACTGACTACTGTCTCCCAGGGCATGTAAAGTTACCATTGACTTTACTAGTCAATAGTTATGAACAAAACCAGTACAAACCATCTTACTATGAAGGTACTGGAAAGGGTTAATAGTTTTTCCCTGGTGTTCATTTTCGAGAGGGAACTGTGCAGTCCCTCTCTCCAAAGTTTCTGGCTGGTGGCAGTGGTTACTACCATTAATATTTGACCGCAAATATTTTCCTATGGGATTTTCCCGTTGTTCGAGGCTACAACTTTTACTGACAGTCTCTACCATACCACCGGGTTATTTTGAAATTAACTTTAATCCAGTGTTTTTTTTTTGCCGGATCTTTAATAATATTTCTTTCTCGTGTCTCGCTCTGTAATCCAAGCCCAGGTCGGGGATCCTTTGTTTGTCCTTTTGGTGGGCTTCTGCACAGAAGCCCTCCTTTCTGCTCCACTGAGTCTGGGGTAGACAGGATGTGTGGAAGGGGGAGTAGGCACCCTGGACAGGGTTACCTAGGCAACCAACTCTCCTTCTGACTACTCAAACTTCTTCTCCTCCAAGATTCTTAACCTTCAGCAAAAAATCCACTCCTCCTCATATTTCCCCTCTTGTCCTCCCCCCTCCCTCATCCTGCATGTCCATCTTCTCACCTCTCTCCACTTCTGAAGTCTCCACCCTCCTCTCCAAATCCCACCCCACGTCCGCCCCCACTGACCCTCTCCCTTTCCTTCTCATCCCTAAGATTTACCCTCTTCTTATCCCCTACCTCACCTCCTTCTTCAACATCTGTCTCTCCTCAGCAACCTTTCCCTCTGCTATTAGGCATGCTACGATCATCCAAATTGTGAAGAATCCTTCTGATGATCCCCTTCTCACTTCTAACTTCCGACCTATCTCTCTTCTCCCATTCCTCTCCAAGCTTCTCGAGTGCCTCACCTACTCTCAGCTCTCATCCTTTGTCACTCATTTCTCTCTCCTACCACCCTCCCAATCTAGCTCCCGTCCCAAACATTCTACTGAAACTGCTCTCACCTATATCCTTAACTCCCTCCTCTCTGCTCGCCATTCCATGCAATCCTCTATCCTTATTCTCCTTGATCTCTCCGCTGCCTTTGACACTGTCGATCATCCCCTCCTTCTCCACACTCTTTCCTCCTTTGGGTTCAAAGGCTCTGTTCTCAATTGGTTATCCTCTTACCTCTCTTCCCACTCCTTTACTGTCTCCTGGGGTGGCCGGTCCTCTCCTACCCATCCTCTTGAATACGGCATACCCCAAGGTTTGGTGTGGTCCTTTCCTCTTCTCTCTTTACACCTCCCTCATTGCCCTTGTTATCTCCTCGTTTGGCATCTCCCACCATTTCTATGCCGATGACACTCAACTCTTTCTCTCTTTCCCCTCCTTCTCAACTGCCCTCCACCATAAACTCTCTTCCTGCCTTACTGCCATAAAGAACTGGATGTCTTCCCGCTTTCTCTCTCTTAACACTGACAAGACGAAAGTCGAATTCTTCCCCTCCAACTCTCTTCCCCCTCACTCTCCTCCCTCATTCATTCACTTTCCTCCCTCTAATCTCCCTATCTCTCTCCATGCTCGTAATTTAGGCACTCACTTTGCCTCCTCTCTCTCCTTCTCCCAACATATTTCTCTAACTTCTCGCACCTGTCGCTACCAGCTCTTCAATATTCGTAAAATCCGTCCCTCTCTCACTTTCCATGCTACCAAACTCTTAATCTCCTCCCTCATCTTCTCCCGCCTCTTCTACTGCTCATCCCTACTATTTGGACTACCTACTTCTCATCTTGCCCCCCTGAAATCCATCTACCACTCTGCTGTTCGTACCCTCTGTCTCCTTACCTCCCGTGACTCCATCTCTACTTCCGTCTCTTACCTTGGCTGGCTTCCATTTCACTCCCAACTTAAATTTTGCTTTCACTGCCTTGTCTTCAAATCTCTCCATGGTCTCGCTCCCCCTTATCTCTCCTCCCTTCTCTATTTCTACTCCCCCTCACGTTCCCTTCGGTCCGCTGACCATTTCCTTCTCACTGTTCCTCCGTCCCCCTGTGCCTCCTCCCGTTTCCGCTCTTTCCAACTCCTAGCACCTCTGCACTGGAACTCACTTCCTCTTGCAATCCTCTCTACCCCCACTTTCACCTCATTCCGTACTTCCCTTAAATCTCTCCTCCTCCATTCTCCTCCTTGAACCCCCTTCCCCCTTCTGCATCCCCTCCTCCTCTTTCTTTCCTCTTGACTATCTCCCTCCCCTCCCCTGTCTCCGCACTCTCACCCTTCCCCTTCCCTCCTCCTACTCATCACCCACTACCAAGTCCTATTCCTCTATTCTCCCTCTCCCCTTCAATTGCTCTTCTCACTGTTTTGTTGATTGATTCATATTGTAATTTTGCTTCCACCGTTATATTGTTTATGTTTTTATGTATTAAGTTGTTCCACCGTACAGCACTTTGCTGTAAGGCACTCTATAAATCAATAAATACAAATACAAATATCAGTGTTACACGTATTTAGATGTAGATTGAGGGTTGTTTTACCAATAAGAGACAGTCAATGAAGTATCAACCCATGTAAAGTCTATAAGTAGATTTGTTCCCCTAACCAAACCCTCCCCATAATATGTTTTTTATGGTTTGCCATTTAGGATGACATCATAGATGGCACATTTTGGGGTATAAGACCACTGCATAATGAAGTGTGTGTGTGAGTGTACAGGCATCTGTCTGATGTTTGCCAGTTGACTCTGCTTTATTAAACTGAGAATAAAGTAGTACTTTGCCATATTCCTTGAGTCTGTCCGGTTATGTGGCCTGAGTTCTTTATTGGTAATTCCATTTAGCACAATAAACGCTTCAAGATGCTAGAGCACAAGGGCTTTGTCTGCGGTCCAATGTGGTCCAATACATTGTTGCACCTTAGGCAACAGCTCCTGCTCAAATGCACCTGCTATTATTTCCTGTGCTGTCTCATCTTATTTATCAATTCCTGAATGATGCATGAAGACACCCTTTAAACGATCTAGAAAATAAGATGCTAATTCATCTTTCTTCTGCTTGCAGTTATCAATCTTGACCCATCATTCTGGAGTGCCACTACAGCAATCTTTTGTACCAAGGCATCTCTAATCTGACCCTCCATCTTCTGTGGGTTAATTAATCACTTGAGACAAACACTGATTAAATTTGGCAGCAATAGTGACTCTCATGAACTGATTCATAGCATTGCATAACCATGCCTACATCTTCAGTTCATTTCCCACGTTCTAATATTTGGACATTCTGTAGCAAATTCCTGAAATCCTCAAGTACTCCATGAGTCATGTACCATTATAAAGCTACCAATTTCATAATCACCCACTCCTGGTTATTGTCTGAATGGGGTTGAAGGAGTTGAAGGTGCATCACTGCACCATAGCTCACACCAGCATGGCTATGGGAGAGGCTGGATGTGGATGTGCTTTGCATCTGATTGGCCAGATCTTGGGGCAGAGGTTGCATACTATCTGTATTTTTGGTGGGTGCTTGCTGAACTTGCACTTGCATTCCTCACATTGATCATTCTGCTTTCATGTCCGCTGCTTAGGAATGCACCATCTGTTCGGTGCATCCTTAATATCTCAGTAATATCCTCTGCCCTAATCTCGTCTATTTCTTCCTCTGTTTGTATACAGTAAATTGTGGGAACAATTTAGTCATGGGGTTAGACAAGTATCCTCTTATGCTATTCTCTTCTCATTTTGCAGCGCTTGTTTGTACCTTATGGAGTCATTTCATGCTTGATTGGCATCATCTTGAATCCCCAAATTCTTTAGGACACATTGCATACCAGTTCAGAAAGATCAAAAGCTTAAGGGTTGTTGGCTTTCAAAGGTTAGGTCAAATCAAAGAGGGCAAGTTTTGTTATAATAAATAGCTCTGCAACCCATATTTAGCGCGGTCTCTTTTTTCTGGGTTTCCTTTTTAAATTTACAGTTCAGAAAGATGTTTCCATTCCGAGGATTTTATTGCTAAAGTCTTAGCTTCCATAATTATTCTTAAGAGAAAAACGTAATCATGATGAATGTCCCTTTTACCAAAACTGTTGACAGTCACCCCCCATTCCCCCTTGTCAATATGCGCATTTCTTTAAATATCTCCATGTTTCTGGTTGATTACTTATAAACATGTAATGCACTGCCTTACCACTATTCTGACTCTTGACTGATATCTCCCTGTGTTGTATTCTATATTATTATATCCCATACATATTGGCATACTATTTGTTCTCCTGTGGTGGTGTTTTGGATACTGCCCTCTGTAACGTTCTTCCTGTGGCCCCAAACTCAGTTCCCAACCTTTACCTTGCCCTCCATTATTCTCTGGTTCCATCGATAGTGTCTTACATTTCCTGCTATTATATATGTTATTTTTAATTTTAGTTTATCTTGTTTTAAACTATTTCCCTTTAAACAATTGTTTATATCCTGTGTCTACCTGTGCTGCTTTATACATAAATAATCCAAGCTTTCGAACAGCTGAAGGAGAAGCACTGATCTTCACGGGCAGCTCTCCTCTAAATGTCCTTATGAGATCTCAATGACGGTTCTTACCTATCCACAAGGGTTCGAAGGGAAGCATTATGCTGCTCCTGTTCACCATTTAGGTGGGCATGGTGAATCCGAGGTTTAAAGCACAAATTGCAGAATCCCACAGCTCATCACCAAATAATCTAATAATGAGAGCAGCACAAAGGAAGATATAAGGTTCATTTCAATACAAGGTTCCATGTGTTTATAACGAATGCATTAATAAAAAAAACATTTTTAGATAATTAATAATAACGAAAACATTTAGAATTTCGTTCTCTTTTTTAATTTGGGGGGTCCCCCCAACCACGCCATTTCCCTAGCTTTATTACCCCACCCCAAGCCCCCACACCTTGTGTATCCCTTACTCCACCCCAACCATGCTTTTAACCGAAAATTTGAAATGTTTTAGTTATTTATTTTTCGTTATTAAAGTTTTTTGTTATTTGTATTTCGTTATACTCAATGTATACCCCATTCAAATGTGAAGAAATGCGTTGTGGAATCATAGTATTCCAGTCCCAAATATGTGGCCCGAGCAAAGAAACCCCAGGGTTTATAACCAGTTTTACAAAGTAGCCCTCATACACAAAAGTCAGTAAGACACATTTAATATGTTACAGTACAATGGACTTCCTAATAGTATATCCCTGGCCCATGGCTATACATTTAAGCATGATGCAATAACACTTGGCCTATCCACATGTTATAGGCAACCTCCTCTTCAGGAGCTTTCTATGAAAACGAATGAAACCAAAACTGCAAACTCAGCATTCACTTGATTAGTGTTCCAGTTCTAAGGTAGCTACACATGCCTTCATGTTCTAAAGAGGGGCATGTACGTAGGTGCATCCATGCCTTGGATGGTCCCTTGCTTCATCATCGCATAGCCTTTTGTGCACTTAAGTGCTCACCAACCAATCGGTACTCAATGTGCACGACATCCCCTCACATGTTTGTGGTTGCTACTTAATTGTATCAGTGATGGTTGCTGTTCTGCACCATCCAAGACTCACATACATTCATAGACATAACATAAAATGCCACCTTATTGCACACAGCAAAGACAAACATGAAGAGAAAAAACACATGTCAATATAGCATTTTCCGAAAAGACCGAAGTATCATTTTATTTGAGTTCAATCCTTATGACTGAACTAGCCGAACAAGCCACTACGATGAAATAAAAGGTCTTGAATAAAGGTCTTGAACGTTGAAACACAAGACCAGTCCACAGCCTTAAGGGCATGTTCCAAAGAAGCCTCCATAAAGGAGTGGACCCCAAAGGCTGAAGTGTCTGTACCAGCCAGAGGCATAACGCACACAACCCATCCAGCTAATGTGGCAGCGGAACCTGGACCATGTGGCTTATCAACGGTTTCCATAAGCTGAAGGGAGAGCTGAGATCCGAGTTTGGAGGTGCGTTTCTCATATTCCTTGGAATAGTGAACAACAGCTGGACCATTTAACCCAGACCAATCTATAATTGTTTGATGTCCCGGGCGCCCACATGTGTTAGACAATTGTTTAGGATATGGCAAGTTTCAGCCAAAAGGCCTGGTAGGTCAATGAATCACCCAAAACCAGTTATGACCAGAAGAAGATAGCCTAGCAGATTCATCTGAAGATGAGGAAAAAGAGAATGTTGAACTGGAGGAACCAGGCCAAAAGGGCATCGCCAGAATGAGCTTGACTTTCTGAGTCCTGATACATTGCTGAGTCCTGGAAATCATCTGTAAAAGTGGAGACACCTATAGACCTCTGGGTCTGAGTGCCAGCTATAAATGTGTCTGTTCATGTGAGAGCAACATATCAAGAAAATGGATCAGGGTGAGTTTTTAGATAAACCACGGTATAGTCTGTGACATTACCAGACTATCATGCTATAACAAAAACAATTGTATTGATCAATTTTGATTAAAAATCTAGCATTTACAAAAACACATATAATGCACATAGTTTGACAGTTACATTGCACACAATTCTGGACAGTGTAGCCAATCCACAGCTCACATTTCAGACTACTTAACATAAAGTGCAACCAACTCTAAAATATGTATGTGAACCTACACATCAATAACTCATACAGGGGGAAAAAAAAACAACACATCTTAAAGATGGGATCAACATTCTTTGGAAAATGCTGATTCACGTCTCCTTCAACCCCCTTCTAACTCGGATTATCAAATGTATCAAAGTGAACAGATAATGGCCTATTTCAAATGACATTGTAAAAGGATGTCGACAAACAATATTTCGCCCCTATGAGCTATTCCTGTACTCTTAATGTTCCGGCCTTCATCAAGACTGAAAAACAATGGGACGAGCACCACAAGTGGCTTACTGTGGAATGGTTGTCTTAGAGTACAATTGTATTAGCAATATGCTTCATACATGTCCTGTAGATGCATCAATTACAGGTTTCTGCAAACCTCACGATTCAATCTTCCAACAATAACTGGAAACTAATTGAAAAAGGAGGGGATTGTGTTCTATCAATGAATTTGGTAATTGAATGCAGAGATGTGTGAATAGGCATTTTCCGAAGAATTTTGATCTCATCTCTAAGATGTGTTTTATTTTATTCCTTCATCAATTAGTGGTATGTAGGTTCACACATTTATTTTAGAGCTGGTTGCACTTTATGTTAAATAGTCTGAAAATGTCCAGCATGAGCCTTATCTGGCATGATACCTTGCATAGACCTTCTTTTTAAAAACCCTCTTGATGATGAATTGGGTTTGATCCAATTAATGGTAAATGGTGACACGCTTGTTCATTTTTGTTATTAATGCCATGGAAAACAACAATCCTTGCATATCTGGACCAGATTTTTCTGATACCAGCTCACCCAGTTTGGATCCAACTTAATGCGAAGGCTCTTTTACCTTTAACATCACAGTTTGTAAACAACCTCTGACTGTCTCGAGATGTAGAGGGGAGTTTGAGGTCATCAATCTTAGTTAAGGCATCAGGTATATCCAAAATCTTTTCCTGGCAGGGATTTCATGTTTTGACAATGTCTTTCTTAGGATCTTTGCCCTTGCATTCAATTAAAAAAGATGTCTGGGTCTAGCTCAGGAGTGACAGGCACCCCGCCTTCAATGATTGATTGCGGGCATTCTCCTCTCAGCAGGGTGTGGTAAGCTTATTCAGGGACTTGTGCAGCCACTTCTGCATATATTGCACCACATGTTGAGAGGGAGTGCGCCTAGGTCCTCTAGGATGCAATCCTTTCTCTTGGATGGCCTGCCACGGTGTTGCAGATCCCTGCCATCCGCCTGTTTGCATCTTTTTGATGTCTTCTTCCAGGGCTCCTCCTCCGAAGATTCAGAACCATAAGACGAAAGAGGGGCAGAGGATATGTCATAGTCCCATGTATCTACTGGAATCATCGTCTTCTTTTCTTTTCATTTAAGGTGTGGCTTTTGTTACCTTTAAGGATCTACCTCTTGGTAAGAGGGTCTAGCATGGTTGGATCCAGTGGCATCATTATGCTGCCCAAAGTTAAAGCTTCATGATTCCTTTGTCAGCCAATGTCTATTCCCACATTCTTAGACCTCTGAATGGTGCTTGGTTCTTTCACATGTTTATTTGTATTAGTCACCTTGTAGGTAATGCCTTGCTGGCATTTGGCAGGTCTGAATATGCATCATGAACAGTAAAATACATATCCATTGCCATTGGAGAAAGCCAGAAATAGCCATCCATTCCTGGCTTTGAATCATTTTTCACTCTGTTATCACAAGCAGAGGGGGTGTTAATATCAGCAATGCCACTACCACTCATGGGTGACAAGAGGTGAGGATGGTCTATCTTTAATGAGAGAAAGGTATTGCTGCAGAGAAGCCTTAATATCCTTCGAAATATTTGCTACTGCAGATGTCACCACTTGTTGGACTGAAGCATCCACAACTCTCATCAAATCCTTCTCCAAGGAAAGTAAGGTAGCAAGACTTTTCTAAAGAGGCAATTCATACTCTTTTTCTGAAACAAATGATTCCTATTGCCTGTGAAAAATACCTGGTGAACTGTGCTACAACGTCTCTCGTGTGTTTCGGACTGCACATGCGCCAAGCTGCTTATGTGCAGAAGGAAGAATGCTGGTGGACTGATAGCCGTTCCTGTGTGTGAAATCCTGTGGAAAGCCACACCCCACCAAGATGGACCCAACTTTAGAGACTTGCCAAAATACAGATTCTTTGAGCTAGGGACCCCACAAGAGCCGGAAAGCACCAAGGAGGGAGGAGGTCATGGTGGAATGAGTATCTGCGTGCTTGTGTGGGAAGTACGAATAACATAGGCACTCGTCCTGAGCTGGGGAAACCCCACAGTACCACGGCCAATGTATCCTCCCCTGCCCATTTCGAAATATAAATATGATTAAAATACAACGAAGTGAAGAATAAAAGTATGAATGAAAACCACCAAGTACAGAATATACAGAGAACTTGCAAAACATGACCTGTGGCTGCTGAACACAACAAAGAAAGAGGACAAGCTAGCTTGCAGAAGCAAGTCATTACCTGAGGGGGTAATCGATGTTGGGTTAAACAAGGACACTGGGTGACTGGCTGGCACGTGATTCTCAAACATTTTACTATTTCCTGTTGTTCATAATTAAGAACATTAAGATCCGGTATTTGAAATGTAACCATTTTAGGCAGACACTTTTTTTATGGGTTATTTATTATGTGCCTATACACCTGTGTGTCTCAAGGCGCAACATGATATGATAGGTTATTTATAACGTGCTTAATACCCAGAGGTTTCTCAGCGTGGACCCGGGATTGAACCTGTGTTGTTCTGTGTCATCATGTTTCCAAGGCGAGCACGTTGCCCCTGAGTTATCCTCCCGAGACCTTGGCATGGTAGGGGGGTGTGGGTGGGGGGTAGAGGGTTGAGTGTAGAATGATCCTACTAGGCCTTGTACATTCAGACTGCGCAAGTGCAGGTTATTTATAACATGCTTGGTTTCAAGCAAGGATCTCGGATTCGATCTGCTGCCAAGACAAACTCGTTGCATGCGTTGACCTTCCATGTACCCACTAAAGGCCAGAAGTACACTTCATTTTCAGTGATGCAACATATTGCTAATGCCCATATTTTTCTTCCATTTATATTCTACTTGTAAAATCAAAGTAGTATAATACATGTTATTGTTCTAATATTGCACTAGAATCCCTTATGTGTCTGCCTTGAGGATTGTTATCATTGTCTGCAAACTCGCTTGGTCCCACTGCGAAGCTCATTAGTCTTAATGTTGTGAGTGTAAATAATGATTGGGGACATGTGATATACTGTACATTCTGATGATCGGTTGAATGCAACACAACAGCTCAGTCCCTTTCTTAATGTATGTAATTTTAAGGTGACTCAAGAAGGATTGAGAGGCTGATTTCAATCCCAGTACATTCCCCACACGCTTCTCAACTGTGGTGTGCAATTGCCTTTCAACACCCATTCTGCATTCTACCAGTGTTCATGGAATTCCACTGCCCCTCTGTCCTTGCAAAGTTCACGGCACTCCTAGGCCATGGTCCTGCCTAGATGTGTCAAGGGTTTACAGCGAGTGTATCAGTGCAATGGAGCCTATTACCATTGACAATGGCACCATGATGTAAGCATTACACTTATGCATCTGGAGCTCTTTTGCTCGTGCTTTACATTTTTGAGGGGTTGTGCTTGTGTGTGAATGGGACGGCCTTTCAAACTATAGATCCCAGTTCACATATTTAGTTTTTCTTGCTCTGCAACTATTCTGATTTATCACACCTTACTCTGAACACTTAGGCTTTGCTTCTGGTAACTTGTCCACTGAGGCCCTGCTTCTTTGACTCCTAAGTCTACACTTGGCGTTTTTGACTCCAGAACCTCTAATTCTGGTTCACTTATTCATGAGCCTACACTCTAGAATCATTGACTGCTCAAGCCCAGCTTTTGATTCCCTCACCCTCTGAGTCTAAACCCCTGGTTTCCTGGCTCGTGACCCATTGCTTCTGGTTCTACCACCCCTGTCCCCCTTGAACATGGTTGACATAAGTAGCTGTCTCCACTTCTTTAGTTGGGGAGGCTCCAAAAATTGTTTGTAAGCAAAGGATCTATAAAGCGTTAACCTCACTGGGCTGCAATGGTGCGCTGTAAATAGGGGGTGCACACTGGCAGTTACAGGTACCGTACGGGGATAACAGAGGTAGTTTGAATGGTGAGAAGGAGCAGGAGTGGTGGGGAGCTCCGTATGGAGAGAAGTAAGGCAAAGTGAAGTGAGCAGTGGTTGGCTGGATATTTTTTGAAATGTAGGGTCTTCAAGTCCTTTCTGAAGGGCAGGTTGCAAGGGTCCAACATTATCTGCATTGGGTATTTGATGTTTCATAGTGTTCCCCCTTTTGCAGTTACTTGTTTCTAGTCTGCAAAAGTTGTGGCTTGTGGTGGTATATTTGCCTCTGAAGATGGTGAGGTTTGTTTATGTGTAGAGTGGAGTTTTCGTTGTGACTGCATTTTAGGTAATGCAGGTTGTCTGGTGGTGTGAGAACCCTGAGAGTATTCTCCCGGGTAGACCTCGAGAATCCCTCATTAAGGTGGCCAAGGAAGGGCTGGTGCTCGCAGATCCCAATCCTGGGGGTGAACGAGCGATGGACGATCACCTTGGTAGGGGAACCCAGGGTTATGCTTGGGGGAATATCCAAGGTGAGACGCAGTATTATACCAGGGAAGAAGGTGAGGAGGATGTAGTCGTTATGGCTTTTATAGGCTGCTCTACATCTACCTTCCTTCTGCCCAACAAATCTCCCTTACTAGAATCCAACCACCCCTCTGCATCTGATATACCCATCAAAAACCACAACTCCCTGAATTCCTGCTATCCTGTCTTCGACCCGGATATTCCCAATCATTCTTCTTCACATCCCTCTGATAAATTATTCCCGAAACGACAGTATACCACATTTACAACACTACTATTCCCACAATTCCCCCTGTTCAAGTCACAATAGAAATTCTGGTCACCTTCGTTCATTCCACAACCCCTACCAATCTCACCCTTCCGAACTTACCCAAACCCCTAGCACAAGAACTCCAATCCCATGTGAAACCTTTTCTTCATCCTACCACGTAGGATACTCAAAATTCCCACCACCCTCTTTTTCCAACAGGAACACTTGCTTGCACAGTGACAGACAATGGGCTAATGTTAAAGCTGTTCACCTGACATGTCCAGACACAAGGGTCAGACAGAGTCAGGCAATTAACCAGAATCACACACACTTGATGGCACTTTCTCCCCCCCACAGAGATAAAAGGTGGAGCAGGAGAGCACAGTACGAGCAAGGCAGACTGCACAAAGTACAGGCTAACTCTGCACGGCAGTTCAAGAGGAGACAAAAGACAGCAAATACTGAGAGGGTGAGAAGGAGCGAAGAGACATTGCCATTTCCAATCCAGGCACATGAAACCTCTGCAGACAGAAGCATAAGACCGCAAACAAAAGCCAGCGTGTGTTGCTGCAGATATCAATGGTACACGAGACCCTCCTCTGCTGATTACCAACACGGGAAAGACGCTTGTCTCGGTGGTGCCAATCTTGACTCGAAGGAGAAGAAAGTCAAGCGGTTCATCGCAAGAACTGAACCCACAGGGACCCTTTTAAATCAGTAACACATCATAAAAGGATGGGGATGCAGAATAACTCTTACACCAAATAACCAGACTGACTCAGGAACTTGGCAAAATGTCTCCTCAGACTTTTTTATTTTCAATTGTCTAAAACAGGGAGTTACAACAGACATCAACAGATGTTTGATCGTGCTCTCAATCATTTTGCACAAAAAACACACTTATTGATGTCATACTACATGTCAAACTAAGAAAACCTATGGGGGTTGTGATTGGCTTAAGGGTAACATCTAAGTATACTTTCTTTAAGGGATTGGGTTGTGATTGGGTCTCTACAGTCAGGGGGATAACTTATGCCCACCCCTAGTGCAAATCATCCTCATTAGTTATTAGATACATGGTACACCATTGGCTATCAAGCTATAAGGCCCTTTGTTATATGGCCTTCTATAATTGGTTGGCACGCTTGTACCCTTCTGGAACATTCAGTTCACTAGCAGCACGTAAGCTGGTACCCTAGGTGCCAGGGGGTGAACTTGACTGTGTCTCCCACCCAATTAGCCTAACATCTCTCATGGCTCATGTCTTCTGCCATCCAGATTGTCTTTGAACTTGTCCTTGCAAAGTATCTTTGCTCCTTAGAATAAATGGGAGTATAGGCACACTCTTATCGCAGTCCAGGTCTGTACGCCCAAATCCTATTTCCATCCTTGACCCACTTGACAGAAGACCATATTTCGGTCTGTTTTTGAGGCATTTAATTGTCTTGAATTAATAAACTTGGCACTCATGGTGTTCTTTCTTGCACCTTAACAAGGGCTGAATCAGCTTCTCACGTTCAGTGTTCTTCAAGGATAGATAACCATTTCTTGACAGCTCCATCCTTTGACACCAGGCAGACAGCTATTCCAGGCCTTTCCTCGATCTTCAACTGTTTTCTTGCTGTGACACAGCCCTCCGACATTTCTTTCTTCACGGGTCTGAGCTTACTAAATATGTGACACTGATGTCCAGAATTCTATCTAAAGGTGGCACTGCCTGTAGTCCATTTACTACATATAGATAGCCTTTAAGATCACTTAGTATACTTCTCTATACTTTTCTGCAGTGCTCTTCACGTGTGTAATCTTCATTCCGCATATGAAAGTTTACTCGATTCTTTACTTTGTTATCAGATTCTATAAGGTCTCTGCATCTTCTTCATTGACCATTCTTCTCAGTGCATCACGCTAATTTCTTGTGATGTCACCAGCCTAGTTTTCACTTATCTTCATATTTCTTCAGGGATTTCCTCCAAGAGATTGTCATCTCTACGGGGGTACATCATGTAGGGTTTTCTCAATGGACACCTTTTTTTGGAAGCCATTCTGTGGAATTGGCACCATCACTGGCGTTATGCATGTCACAACTTCTGGCTTCCAACATATTCACAGAATGGGGGCGGGACCTCCTGCAGAGTCATTCAGCTGCTCCTCTAGAGAACTATTGAGGAAGAGGGGGGAAACCTGCAACAGAGGCGTCCGGCACCATGTGGGTGCTCACGCAGGAAACTCTGGGTGATTACCCAATGATAAGGCCTTGGGAAGAGGCTTTTTATTGAAAAGAGACTTAACCATTGAAGAACCTGATAGCTGGAACAAAACTGTTGCCTCGTGATGAGAAAGCTCGAGTGTGTGCTGTGCTCCAAGGCCCCACCTTGTCCCGTGCTGAAAACGTGGGGAAGGAAGACCCCTTGCAATCACATCCTGACTTAGTATTTGTGAAAACTTCTATCTTTATTGAACCCTTATCCCACACTCTTTTTGTAATTAGTTGTAAGGAATTGGCAACAGGTTTTTCTTAGTATAGGTCATTTTATTTAGACACAACACCACAAAGACTGCCTTATTTTTCATTTGATGGTCGAAGCTTGCTCCCGTCTTAGATTTAGGTTTAGATTAGGTGTTTTTCCACCCTATATCTGCAGTTTAATAAGCACCCTTGAACTGTGATCACTTGGGTCTGTCTTTACTATTGCCACCATGAGTTCTTTACAGTGGCCACTGCAGTATCCTGAGAATGGGGGTCACATGGTTAAATTTTCTTAGTCCTATGTAAAGGCATACAGAAGCATAATGGCCATCTTTCAGAAGGACCCGTGCAACATTTTGGGGTCCTGCGTGAATGGCATTTTCTATGTTCAGGTGGGAGATAACCAGGGCTTGGCCAACTGTTCTGCAACTCAGGGTGGGTTGAATGATTTGAATTTCCAAAGGAGAATGTTTTGTACCATGCTATCTGTTTCTTCTTGGGTCTTCAAAATACTCTGGCTATGTCCTGTGCTCACATCCACAGGACCCAGGTGTCTTTTGAGCCAACACTCTGGCTGCTAGTGGTTGAACCTTTTAATACCTCAGGTATTAAACTACTTCCAAGATGATACAACTGACCGGCTCTGCCACATATTCTTCCAGCACCCAGTGACACACACAAGACTTCCTTAATTACACAAAACCATTGTTAAGTGACTGAAAACAATGATGGTTGTATACAATATTTAGGGGCTGATTCATGGATTTTGTGCATTGAAAAACAGGGATTTGTGTGCCATTCTGCCCACAAATCCCCATTTGTTAAACAGGGATTTGCAGGCAGAATGGCGTACAAATCCCTGATTTTCGGCGCACAAATTCCATGAATCAGCCCCTTAATTTTGCTTTCAACATAATCTATCTATACCTGGGCTATCAGTCGCACTCTTTTAGACCTGGACTGAAAATTGTAACTATGAATAACATCTTTCATTTAGACATGGTTTATGAAAACAATCTATGTGAAATTTTGCATCATGATTGATATAATTAGCAGGATTGAGGAGTACAATCTATAATTCGGATTCTAAAGATGGTATGGCAATATATATGGATAAGTGAATATTTAGGACCAGAGTCGATTTGTGTGTAAAAAGACAAAAAAAGAGAGGTGAAAGGAGGTGAACTAATATGTAACTAATTTGAGTCTGTCTATTTTCCTCTTTACAATAATTGTGACATCAGTTGCAGTTAGAGACTGTGTGAGGATTTGTTTGTGGGGGGCACGCAATTTTGCAGGTACTTGAAAGCACCTGTTATCCTTATCCTTGAGACCAGATGGTTCACATGCAATTAATTATTTTCTCATATATTAACTCACAAGTCACACGTTTCCCTTGTGGCAACTTGCAACACTGACATGTCAGCTAATAAAAGGACCACATAAGGAAACCTCTCCTCATAGGAGAAACTCAGCAAGGGCAACGTATGATTCTGTGTGTGCCTGGGGAGGCCCGCCATCTCGGTATCTAGAGGAAGCAGACTTCAGTGCTGTTCAAAATACTCTTCTTGATATCCTGGATTAAAATCATCTGAGGTAATCATCCTGTAGGATCTATCGATATCCATTGATAACTTTGACCACCCCCATAACTTGAATTAGGGAGTGGTGGGAATATTGGGAAAAGCTATGATCTGGTTCTGATCCTTTCAGGCAATAGGGAATCCAGAGTGGAGCTAGCCTACTCCCTAAATGCTTCAGTGCCACTGACTTTTGGGATCCTTCAGAGACAGTACCCATCTCTGGGTCTGATAGATACTTTTGTCCCATCTTTGCACCAATGTTCCCTTTCTTTAACCTTTCTAATCCTTCTGTCACTGACGTATAGATAGCACAGTCAGGTGACATCTTCAGTGTTCTCGAAGTGGATGAGCTGAGGCTAACTGTGTTAAAATTAGATGAAGTGTGTATCGTTGCACAGCTTCCACCTACAAACTTCCTAAAAGCAAACCTCACCAGAACCATCTCAATGACAGCAAGAGGATCTCCTAATAGGCAAATGTTGTGCCTATGGATAAATGGCCCTATGAGGCAATAGATACGTCACAGTATCACATTAAAATCCAGCCTTTCCTCCAAGAGAAACTTCCATCCATGATGGCTGCAAGGAGATGGAGGGGGACCTGGGAATAGACACCTCTTGGTATTAAAGGACAAATCTGAAGATCTGTTTCTTCCACGTTACAGTGATAGTTGTACTCTCGGAATTTGTCTAAGATGACATGGAGCACCACAGGTTCGATCCCCGGGTCTGTGCATAGAAACCTCTGGGTATTAAGCGTGTTATAAATAAACTATCATATCATATATCATATCATATATCATACTTGTTTGCATATGCCCTTGTAGCTTTCCTCACCTGACAAAAAATTAAAAAGGCATGTATACAGTATATACATTTGTGCAAACGTATGCCATTCACATGTTATTCAGAGACTTCTGGAATGGAACGTTATTTTTTTTAAATTATTTTATTGGGAAAATAGGAAATAGAATTGGACATTTCATCTTAATGTACATGGTAAATTAAATACATTAAATAAGTAAATACACCTCTGACTCTACTTTGTGATACAATACATTTTGTGTTGAAAGTTTTCATAGTGAAACAGTCCTACTGTGCCAATACTGGTTTCAGATTGTGCTTTTAAAGCCATATTTCGATACTAGATTGGTATGGCATGGCATCACTGAAATGTTCATTTGGTCACCTTGAATGGGAAGACTTTTATTGTTGCTGTGATTACAAATAGTCACATGATCACATCCACGTATAAGGAAGCAACTTTCGGATTCACGTTATTTCTCTCAATCACCCCCAGGACACAAACAACAAACGTCACCACTCATGGCCCTATCAATGACCAATGCAAGTAACTATTTATTACACATGTTCTGCTAGTCAGTAAACAATGTTGATAATTTTGAACCAACCACACTGATAAAATCTAGATATGGGGTTTGCAACACGAGGGCCTCCAGATGTGTTAGACTACAAATCCCATGATCTCCCACCATTATGTATGCTGGATAGGGCTGATGGAAGTTGTAGTCCAAAGCATCTGGAGAGCCAAAGGTTACAGAGCCATGATCTAGATGAGGTTTATGTTGTTGCCAAGTTCATCAAGTAACAGGTTTGTGTTGCTTTCAAGTTTTGTACATTGGGCATTTCAGTTGGCTGCTCTTCCAGAGTACCTCTCTTTTCTCTTGCAATAAGGAGCAGGCTGTCGTTCGACCCCTGAGGTGACAGAACTGCTGCAGGTATTCCTGCATCATACCACCTCCTGCAAAAAGTTAGCAAAAAATCAGTTCCCGCAATATGAATGAACTCTCCATCACAGCCACAGCTGAGCAAGTGCCACATGCCCATAACCATGTTGCCCAACCTTGCCCATGAACATCTGACACAAGTATTCCACACGTGCCTCAATCCTCAAGTCACTACACAATCGTGGTTAAACCATGGGTGAATCCCGTGCACAAGCCAATGACAGCAGCTGTCAGCTGTCCATAGAGACCTGGGGGCATGTTTTCAGGCAGAATGTTATCTTCTGGTCTGAACTTTGAGCGTACTAGGTGATGTGTACTAGTACTGGGCAATCTATTTGTGCAAGGTGGAAATAGCTGCATTTTTGGAAGATGCAAGCTTTGTCGAACTATTGAAAGTTCCATTGACTCGTTGAAAAATTCAACCTGACAGCCCTTATAGAGAAAAATAGTCTGTGCTTTCATACAGAATGCTAGAAAATGTCCCACTGAGATGTTATGGATTGACAAATAACTGAAGGAAGTTGTGGAATATTTTCAGTTTTTAGAGTGTGACTAAAATCCACCCACACCTGTGTTATAAATATGAAAAATAATATTTCTGGTTTGTGTCAGTGTGAGGGATGCGACCATCCGCACAGGAAGAGTGCACTCAGCTGGGCTTTTTTTGTTTATTTAAAAGAATGAAAGATCAACCTCCAAAAATATGTGGGGCCATTCCCGTACAGATTTTCCACGCTCACGGCACAGTAGAAAAATAGTAATGTACTCTGGGAGCACACAGCTTACCAGCACCGCCCTTCCCTGTCATGTGTAGCTGACACCTGACAGCCATTGGTACATCAAAAGCCTTTGGCTGAGGGAGGCCTGATTAGAATTTCAAGGCCCCATGGATTTGCATCTCCATTGTCAAACCTTGCTGGTGGCAGCAAATACTGAAGAATATTAATTAGCAGGCCTCAGGGAAGGCCTCGGTGCAGGAAGTGACAATGGAGACCAGGCACCAAAACCTCTTTGTAATGCAATGTGTCAACTTGGTACAAACATCCCTCCTTGGTATGAAGCAGAGTAGGGAATTATGTGAATTGTAGGAGACGAAAGTCTGCCTGCAACCCACTACTTCAAAGGAGGCCCATGTTGTGATGAAGCGCTGCATAGGGCTCAGTTAATTAGGGAGACACTTTGATGTACAGCAGACAGGAAGATGGGTGGCACTTAGAAGTATATGTTGTCACCATTCCCCTATCTGTTGCCAAGTGCTTTGATTCTGACCTGAAGCATCACTGACTATTGTTGGTGGAGACCCAGGATTGGCTTACTTAAATTAGACTTAGGCCTACACCAATCACTGGTCCCCGTTTGGCTTTAAAATAGGGCTGAGCACCCCACTGATCAGATCATCTGAAGACTTTGCAAGGAGTAAGAAAAAGGACTCATTTGGACCCAATCAGACAGTACATTCTACCTTACATCTTCCGCCAGTTGAGGAAGGCTAAGAGCTACAAGAGGGAGGCAAGATCCCTCCCCAAAACATCTCCCAGGGAACAGTGGGAGATACCGGACTAAGAGGACCCATCCAGCAGCTCCAGAACCAGTACCCTGCCAGCACACAGCATGCCCTGCTAGGTTCTGACAGCAAGCTTCCTAGGTGAGAAGTGCTGGAGAGTCTCTGGACAAAGGACAAGGACGTTTTGTTCTAACAACCTCCTGAGCTTTGGGCCGTCCACCTTGAAAGGACATTAGCCCTGCAAAGAAGCTAGGACGAGTGCCACACAAGCATCATCAAGCGTCCATCTTTTTAAAGACAATTTCCAGACAGTCGAGTCCTCAAATCACATCCTGCTGCACCGCTGACTATTGTCATACCACAATCACCAGAGCCATCCGAGACGCCTGAACCAGCACTCCAGATCAACCAACTGTCATGATTCCCCCCGGTGGTGTTGGTGGCAGCTGGTCAAAGAAGGTAGCCGAGTGGCGCAAGAACAGCTATTCCCTGGCAGCTGCCGCTACCAAAATGGCCCCCAGGTTGGGCTGCTTAACTGTACACAACATGGCCCCCGAAGAGCCTGTTATTCAAGAATCCTTGGTGGTCTATTGGTGCTGGGTGGGCCCAGGGTATACAAACCCCGCCCTGGGCCACACCCAGCGCTTAGCGTTTTCTTCGGCTGGGGATCAGCGTGACGCTTGACTGTCACCAGCTCTTCCTGTCAGCCCCCGCGTGCCTCCAGCTTCAGGATACCAGCGCTTCCAGCAGACAAGCTTCCAGCACATGGGCTTACCTGAATTCCATCGCAGGTGTGTGCGAACTCGTCCGGATTCCACCGCGGCTCTTCTGAAGCGGCTCGGCGTCATCAGGAGCAGCTTCGGGATTCTCTCTTCGACCCCACCTTCACTGCAGTCTCCACCACGGCCCTCAACATATCCTTCGGACTCCCGCAGCACCTACAAGATAAACAACAACAAGGAGGGTGAGAACAGACGCTCTACATCACCCTTTCAACCCCCTTCAACTCAGCACTCACCTTGGTCCGCTCTTGCCATCTACCTTCAGCTGCAAGGTTCCGGTTCTCTGTAGCTTCAGCAGAGCGGTCCTAGAAGGGGATAAAACCAACATTAGAATATTCCTGAACTGAACTTTAAAACAAACGTGTGCCTCTGCCTATAAGACGGTACGTTGGCACACTGCTTACTTACCATTGCTGGTTCCAGGACATTAAGCAGTGCGAGCTGTGCCCATAAGGAGCTCAAGGCAACAAGGCAACCTGGTGTGCTACAGCTGGTCTGAGTCACCGTGGTCCAGAGAAGGAAATGGGCTAGGATTTCAACATCAACACCGTCTACCCAGTGAAGGAACTGGGATTGACTTTTTACTTACCCGGAGAACTAAACAGAGATCCAGTAACATGGTGTGCCCCAGGATCCACCCATTAATCTGGACCTCTCCCAACTCTCTGACCACTGGGTAATAACCTGCAGTGAGCAGAGGGAAAGGAGTGTTTTGGGCCAACTGCAAGGGGCAGGTGATCGCCGGCAGACTGGACCTGAGACCGCCGACAGACCGGACCAGGCACTCCTGCAGGGCCCCAGAGGTAAGCGTTACAGAACACTAAGCCAATGTTACTGCTCTGCCTGAGTGCCATGGCTTCAGAAGTGGATCAGCTAGCCACTTTGCTGGGTGAGATACGAGCCTAGGTGCATGCTGCACTCACAGAGACTAATGCTATGAGCAAAGAGCTGGTAGTGAACAGGGAGAGAACGGAAGAACTGGCAAAGCACCTTACCAGAACTCAAGCTGGACAGACTCCCTTGCCTGGTCCAGCTGATGGAGCAGCAGTGGCAGCATCCCAGATACAGGTGACCACTCCTGTCACTTTCCCTTTGGCCCCACCAGAAAGGTTTATGGGAGACCCCCTGTAGTATGGTTGTTACGCTCACCTGGCTCCCACAGGGGCGTCGATCGGAACTGGACAGCTGCGGTTTCCACCCACGTGACGCGTAGTGCAGAGATGACGGACTGGACTGGCCCACCTAATCTCGTCTGCTTGACCTGAAGAAGTATTCTCCTGAAAGTGGAGAAAGGGAATTAGCCATCCGTGGATTTGAGTGATAACCCCCCCCCCCCACTGTTCTCCCCTCTAATCACCTCCGATGTCTCTTTTTATATTCTCACCGTAGGTTTTTAAGGGATGAACTCTTCATCCTGTGTAGAATGCAGGGGCGCGTGGATAACCAGTTACTTCACTGGTCCGAAGGAATTGGAGAGTTCCAGAACAATATTGACTCTGAGGTTCCAGGCGAAGAGCCGTAAGTATATAGTTTGGAAGAATTCAAAATGTCTGACTTTCACTCTTGTCCGATTCCTTGCAGCTTGCAGCTTGACCCTAGAGAAGATTGCCTCGTGCTGCTGGTAAAATTCAGGTAAGAGTGTGTATTATCCAATAGTGTCCGGTAAATGACACCTGTATGTAATCTGTTGGTTTCTCCCTTATTACAGGTGCAGAGTGAAAAATTATGGTGTTTTGAGGAATAATACCTCCGGCGGTAAAATCAGGTAAGTCTATTGCGGTGACTAATATTGCCTTATTTATTCTCTCGGCTCACCTTGCTGTTCTTTATTCCCCTTAGGTGCCGGAGTTTGGCGAAGAAATGATGAAGACAGAGGTGGATCGTGGGGGTGCTCCGAAGGCTGGTGAGTATAGCGCGGCGCTGCAGCAGGCGTTGCGACGCACATCAAATAACTTCTTTCTTCCTATTCAAAGGCGCGATGGATCCAGAATCAGGTGAGTAAATAAGTATTGTTCTTGGTCTAACCTTTTTCCTTCTTTCTCCCTTTTTTCTAGGAGCTCCAGACTCAAGGTGGGCGTGGCAGAAGAGTGGATGCTGGCTTGCAGGCACGGTGAGCGTTACGCTGCAGGATGTAGTCCCAGGTAAGAAGTTCCCAAGACTACACCCGAGTAAGAAAATAGTCCCTGAAATAAAGTAGTCCCCCTTCAGACTTCACATTGGCTTGAATGCTGAGCAACATGGTCTGCATGAGGTAAGTGAAAGCAAATGAGCCTGGCGCCTATGGTGCCAGGACTGACCCCTTCTATGAGCCTGGCTCCTATGGCGCCAGGACTGTACCCAGATAGCCCCTAGCGGGGCTGCTGGGTTTTTCCCAAGTATCTGATGCCTGCTCCCGGGACAGATGGACCTGGTCCGGATGCCCGGGGGTAGGAATCATGACAGTGGTGCCTTCATGTCCCAATGTCGGCTCCATTTCTTATTCTGCCCTGGGGCGTTCCCGACGGACCAAACCAAGGTGGCCTTCGTCTTGTCTTACCTCGGTGGACATGCTGCCAGCTGCTCTGTACCACTAGTCGATCGGGATGACCCTGTTCTACATAACTTTGTTAACTTCCAACAGGAAATGGACAAGCTTTTTTCTCGCCGTACCCGAGGACACGCCTTGGATGGGGAGTTGTTAGCCCTTCGACAAGGGTCTCAGGGTTTGCTACGGTATATAATCACATTTAATCGGCTGTTGGCCGAGACCAACTGGCCCGAAGACAAACGGACTACCTTGTTCTACAGAGGACTGCGAAGTGAGTTGAAAGACGTTCTAGCACAAGTGGTGAACCCATTGGAACGCTATTCGGATTACATAGACCTAGTAGTCCAGCTAGACCATCGTCTACAAGAAAGGAAGTCTGACCAATCCCGTTTTCAGAACCAACCTCTGTACATACAACCCCAGGAAATACCACGGACAACCGATAAAATGCCTGAACCAATGCTAACGGGAAGTGTAAGAGGCCCGTTAACCAAGGAAGAAAGAGAGCGACGCAGGACACAACAGTTATGTTTATACTTTTGAAAAGCAGGACATTTCCTAAAGGATTGCCAAAATAAAGCACCCCGGAGACCACTAGGAGTCATGGAAACCACACCAGAATTGCAATAGCCACCGGGAAACTGCATGGCTCAACAAGAGTAGAGACCGGCTTGTCAGGAAAAGGAGAGACGTCCACGGTCTTGCATCTTACAACAGCAGTTATCCTATTATGCCCTGAGCAACCACAACGGATGCACGCCCTGGAAGCGTACATCGACTGTGGGGCAGTAGGTAAATACATGGACATCGCAGTGGCCAGGCGCATAGGTGTGCCCATTCAGAAACGGGAAAGTATCGACCATATCTTGTCCGTGGATGGGACGCAGTTGTCATCCGGGCCAGTGACCCAATGTACTGGAACTGTTGTATTGTTATGCCATGACAGCCATCGGTAACAAATTGTTTTCAACCTCATCAACACTCCCCAATTCGAACTAATCCTGGGAATGCGCTGGTTGGTGTGTCATAATCCACCCATTGATTGGCGCACTCATTCTGTGGCATTCTCAGCCGAATGCAGCCGAACCTGCTACCCTGCTTCAATCAAGGTAAACGAAACCCCGGGACCAGTAACCACATCACAAGGAACTGTACTAGGAGTCACTGGCCAGCTGCCTCCAGAGTATGAAGATTTCCAAGACGTTTTTCACAAGGAGCAAGCTAATACCTTACCGCCCCATAGGGCCTATGAATGTCAGATTGACTTGGTTCCAGGTGCACAACTCCCTTGTAGCCGCATTTATGCCCTTACTGGAAAGGAGAACCAGCATCTACGGGAATACCTGGATCAGTGTCTGGCCAACGGGTTTATCCGGCCTTCCAAGTCTCCTGTTTCATCCGCCCTCTTCTTCATCCCTAAGAAGGAGGGTACCTCAGAACTTGCATAGACTATAGAGGGCTCAACAAAATCACCATAAAGAACCAATATCCCTTGCCCCTGATTCCCGTGCTACTAGACCAAGTGAAGGAGGCAAACATTTATACAAAATTGGAACTTAGAGGAGCCTACCATTCGGTTCGCTTGAAGGCCGGGGACGGATGGAAGATGGGCTTCCGCACCAAGTTTGGGCTGTATGAGTACACGGTCATGCCCTTTGGACTGTGTAATGCACCAGCTGCATTTCAATATTTCAGGATTGATGTGTTAAGAGAACTACTTGATGTCTGTGCTATGGTGTATATAGATGACATCTTGATCTACTCTGACTCTGTTGAGAAGTATGTGTACCAAGTACGAGCAGTCCTAGAAAAGTTACGCCAGCACTATCTATTTGCAAAAAATCAAAAAATGTGCTTTTCATGTGACCACGGTGGAGTTCCTTGGGTACAGACTCAGCCCCCAGGGCATTCAAATGGACAACCACCAGGTGGAAGCAATACTACAATGGCCTTCACCCACTTCAATCAAGACAGTCCATAGTTTCCTAGGCTTCGCAAACTTTTATAGGAGGTTCATCGCTGACTTCTCTGAGATTGTCCATCCCATAACGTCGTTACTCCGCAAAAAATGCTCTTTCGCATGGACTACCGAAGCCGAGGAGGCCTTCCAGCAGGTGAAACAACGTTGTACCACCACACCCATACTCAGGCATCCTAATCCAGAACTCCCGTTCTTGGTAGAAACAGATGCTTCCAACGTGGCCATGGGGGCAGTACTCTCCCAAAAGGATCCTAACACCAACCAGTTACACCCAGTGGCCTTTTGGTCTCAAAAATTCAATCCAGCAGAACTTAATTACTCGGTAACTGGCAAAGAACTACTCGCTATAAAAGCAGCATTCAAGGAATGGCGACACCATCTCTTGGGGGCACGACACCCGGTCACGGTACTTACTGACCATCGCAATCTGCAATTTCTACAGACAGCCAGAGCCCAAACACCACGGCATCTACAATGGGCCCTATTTTTTTCAGAATATGAATTCACCGTCAGCTATTGCTCAAGGGGTAAAAAACAGAAAGGTGCATGCGCTATTACGGATCGGCTGGAGCACAGAAAAAGAGGACGCTTATGTAGGTCCTACTCTGCTACCCATTATACTAGAAGAGAAAATAGTAGGAATTACAGGTAACCACCTGACTGCACTGGAAAAACTACAAGACAAAATCAAAGACACTATGAGTCTGGCGCAAGTTCGTACCTGGGTTTCACAAGGATCACAACACTCTGTATTCTATGACCTTCCTTACTACCGGTATCGTCTCTACCTACCTCTTCTTGCAATGCAAGAGCAGGCTATGCATACCTATCATGATGCACTAACAACAGGACATCCCGGTATAGCAAAAACCATGGCAAATGTTCAGCAGCATTTCTGGTGGCCTACATGGCGGAAAGACATAGTGCAACATGTAAAATCCTGAGACATCTGTGCAAGGAACTAAACCCCAAGAACTAGACCACAGGCATTGCTTCGGCCATTATCAGTTCCGCCAGCCCCATGGCACACCATCTTGTTAGATTTCATCACGGAGCTGCCCTCTTATGGAGGCTATATCACCTTCTTGGTAGTGGTCGATCTTCTGACCAAAACGGCACACTTTACCGCATTGAAGGGCAATGCCGGAACATTAGCACACATTTTCCTCACCAACTTTGTCAGGTTACACGGCTTTCCTTCAGCAGTAATATCAGACCGGGGATGTCAGTTTGTATCCAAGTTCTGGAGAGCCTGCTGCACCAAAGCACAAATCGAGGTCTGTCTTTCTACCAGCCACCACCCACAGACTGATGGGCAGACTGAGAGAACAAACCAAATGCTCGAGCAGTATATTTGGTGTATGCTTGCCCAGACGGATCTGAATTGGGTAGAACTGCTGTGGGCAGCTGAATACACATATACTAACTCAGTCCACAGTTCCATGGGTGTTTCACCTTTCTTCTTTTTACATGAGCGAGACCCACGAACGTCAACCCTGAACCCACCGGCACCCTTGGATATGCCAGCTGTTAGTACCTTGTATGCCAGCATTAAAGAGACTCTAAGGAGGGCCACACAAACCTTCCTGGAGACAAAAACCACCCATAAGCATTTCGCAGAGAAGAAAAGGGTTCCTGATCCCCGGTACCAGATCGGAGACAAAGTGTGCTTATCCACAAAATACATTCAGTTGAAAGGGCCTAAAACATTCAACCCCAAGTACGTGGGACCATATCCCATAAAGAACATTGTCAAACCTGTGGCTATGGAAGTGGTGCTACCGCCTGCGCTTCGTATACATCCGGTATTCCATGTCTCGTTATTGAAACCTGTGTACCCTGGCACCCGCGATACTCTGAGGCGACCTCCTCCCATGATGGTACAGGGAGAAGAGGAGTATGAAGTTAAAAGCATCTTGGATTCCAAGGTAGTTCAAAGAAAACTCTACTATCTGGTGGATTGGAAGGGATATGGGGTCCTGGATCGGACCTGGGAACCAGCAAGTCACATACATGCACCACATCTCCTGGCTCCATATCATCGTGAACATCCAGATTGTCCAGGTCCGGGTATGGCTTTCCTTGGGGGGGCCTTGATGGGGAGTGCTGTCATGATTCGCCCTGGTAGGGTTGGTGGCAGCTGGTCGAAGAAGGTAGCTGAGTGGTGCAAGAACAGCTATTCCCTGGCAGCTGCCCCTACCAGAATGGCCCCCAGGTTGGGATGCTTAACTGTACACAACATGGCCCTCGAAGAGCTTGTTATTCAAGACTCCTTGGTGGTCTAGTGGTGCTGGGTGGGCCTAGGGTTTGTAAACCCCGCCCTGGGCCACATCCAGCGCTTAGCGTTTTCTTTGGCTGGGGATCAGCGTGATGTTTGCCTGTCACCGGCTCTTCCTGCCAGCCCCCCATGTGCATCCAGCTTCAGGATACCACCGCTTCCAGCAGACCAGCTTCAGGCACACAGCCTTACCTGAATTCCATCGCGGATGTGTGCGATCTCATCTGGATTCCACTGCGACTCTTCTGAAGTGGCTCAGCCTCATCAGGAGCAGCTTTGGGATTCTCTATTCGACCCCGCCTTCACTGCGGGTTCCACCGCGGCCATCAGCATATCCTTCTGCCGCATCCCGGGACTCCCGCAGCACCTACAAGATAAACAACAACAAGGAGGGTGAGAACAGACACTCCACATCATCCTTCCAACCCCCTTCAACTCAGCACTCACCTTGGTCCGCTCTTGCCATCTACCTTCAGCTGCAAGGTTCCGGTTCTCTGTAGCTGCAGTGGAGCGGAAGGGGATAAGAGCAACATTAGAATATTCCTGAACTGAAATTTAAAACAAACACGTGCCTCTGCCTATAAAACGGTATGCTGGCACACCGCTTACTTACCATTGCTGGTTCCAGGATATTAACCAGTGCGAGCTGTGCCCATAAGGAAATCAAGGCAACAAGCAACCTGGTGTGCTACAGCTGGTCTGAGTCACTTTGGTCCAGTGAAGGAACTGGGCTAGGACTGAAACACTGTCTACCCAGTGAAGGATCTGGGATTGACTTTTTACTTACCCAGAGAACTAAACAGAGATCCAGTAGCACGGTGTGCCCCAGAACCCACCCATTCATCCGGACCACTCCCAACTCTCTGACCACTGGGTAATAACCTGCAATGAGCAGAGGGAAAGGAGTGTTTTGGGCCAACTGCAAGGGGCAGGTGTTCGCCGACAGACCAGACCTGAAACCGACGACAGACCGGACCAGGCACTCCTGCAGGGCCCCAGAGGTAAGCGTTACACCAACAAGCACAGAGTCAAGAATGCTTGGACTGAGCCGCTGCGCTGGACAGCCTGCAGACATCCGTCCAGCATTGCTTGCCTAACTGCCTGCCGCCTGCAGCTGTCTCCCACCACTAACTCTGTATCACCGGCTGAGAAGCGCCATGGAACTGCCTCAACGCTGTTGAGCACCAAGAACTTCTTCAACACCAGGTACATTGTGGTTCTGCACCCCTGGTCCTTCTCTGAAGGCCCCTAGAGACATTTATGACCCTTTGCCCCTTTGGTGTTGAAACCAAATAACCTTGAACAGTAAGACTGAACTACCCTCCTGTCAGTATCCAGAGTGCATCCCTTTTCTTTGTGAAACTGTCTGTCCACTTTCTTCCTTTACTCTGTCGGTTGGAATTGTAGTGTGCTAGAACTGTCTGTTGTAGTAATAATAAAATAGATATTTGTATACAACCTTGACTGGACAGTCCCTTTTATCATTGGGTAATAATTGTATTTTCGCTGTGTTGCAACTAACCAAAAAGCCATGACCTTGCATAGATAAGCCTGCTGTTCTATCCACGTTACCAAAAATTGGACATGAAGGTCTTATAATTCACTTGTATTCCAATCTGTTCAGATCCCTTCTGGTGTACTAGAGGTGTGGGGTTGATTGATGGTTTAGAAACCGATATTCATCCCTGTACCACTGGTGCCCCAGAAGTTGATTTGTCACAGCCATCAGAAATATTTGTTCTGTTTTTAGCATGGGAGGATTATGCTAGAAATTGATAAATACCCTATGCAGCATAGACCCACCCACTCTAGGAATAGCACTTATTCTAAAGTATGGGCCTGCTTGCGTTCGGAATTGGAGACATTTGTAAGTGCCAGTTGCCTGTTCTAGAAACAATAGGGCCTGCTAGTTAAGCTCTCACTTGTGACTTAGGTTCTACTTGTACTTCACAAATTTGAATCCTTGCAGAGTTTTACCAGCCCAAGAAGGCTTATAACTTGAGTCCAATTAAATTAGATTACTATAAGAGCTGTTATAATATGACTTAAAAGTGGAACGAATCTGGTGTGAAGCGGTTAATAAAAACCATGTACTATTATTATTATTATTATTATTATCATTATTATTATTAAGAGAGCATAGCATACAACTATGCGTCATGAAAGGGGCAGGGATGAGAGACAATAGGCCTCATTGTGAGTACAGTGGTAACCCGTTGGTGCACCGGCACCCTTATTCCCGGACAGCCAGACTTGTAATGAGACCCAATGTCTGAAAAAGAAAGCTAGAAAGGGTTTCCATAGTAAGTAAACAGAAAGATGGAAATAATGTATTTGGACAGAATTTAGTTTAGATAATTGCATTATACATCCCTGCCCTGTGTTATTTCATTAATTATTTGCAATTCAGCTTCGGAGCACTGATTTACCCACCACATGAGATCCTAGATAGCATTGTTGACTTTTGTTCAGCCTGACACTTAACGGCTGATGTGTGCGTTGTTCTATTAGCAGCATCATCCACAACGAGAGTTCCCACCTTTTACAGAAGGTGAGAGGTGGATGGGAGCGGTTGAGGGGGGAATACAGAGAGTAGCCCCAAGAGGGAACACATGATATGCTTAGGATGCTCTTGCGCTGCATATTCAAGTCTGCAGAGTTGCCGAAACCACAACGCCTGTTTCCCTAATGACAACTCCACACGCGAGTTCATAATCAGGCAACAAATCCAAAAAGCAACACAAACAAATCCAAAAAGAATCCAGTGAATAGGACTAACATACACATACACACACACACACACAGATTAAGATTAAAAGAGCACCCTCATAATTTCTGTCCACGTTAATCTCTGCACACAAGATATCTCATACTTTTATTTAAGTGTTCACGGTAAAAAAAAAAAGAAAAAAAAAAGAAAAACGAGTATGGCGTAAGAAATGTCCCTGTACAACACTATCAATCATACTTCTTACTCTTGCTCTGTCTCGAGCCCCCGAGTCTCAAAGACTTGCTTTCCGTGGCGCTTGCTTGTTAAATTAGCTCCGATCAAAGGCTGAAACATTTATCATGCTTATTAGTGAATAAACCGAGCAGCAGGTATCCCAAGCGAGGAAGCAAGCCCTCGTTTCCTGCAAGAATGAATTGGAAATTATCCAAAGTGCTTGCAAACATTTTTCAGGAGTGACAAATTGTCAAGAAGGCAAAGCAAGTGCTGGATCTACGCCTGGTTGCCAAAAAAAGGAACATCTTTTTTTAGGTATTCTCAGTCGCCCCGTGGGCACGTTCCGCGGTTTCCCTTTTATATAACTCTTTTGATATCTTGCATCCACCAGCTTGATAAATGAGCAAGGACATATTTGCATTGAGCGATTGGGCATTCGTATTTTAAGTAGCTCAAACTTACCATGCACGCCAACACAGTGAGGTTTTAACAGCAGGCATGCAAACTACTAGGAAAATGGTCCACAACGATGTTTAATTCTACAGCAGAGACCCGCTGAGAAAAGACCATACCACTACCATAATACCATAATAGCGATGCCCGTCGTCCTCGTCACATCCCTAACTCTATGAGGCTAAGTAATGACTAGAAAAAAGGCAACTGCACTAGCCTCTCAAATAAAAATATGTTGAAACATATCCTCTCTCCATGCCCTGAATTATTAAGCACCCGACCAATCACGTACAATCTTATTTGTCTGTTCCCTTTGGTTCAGATGCTGTGCTGGAGGCTGGATGCTGCTCTTGTCCAACTACATGCCTTGAGTGCCAGCTCTGTGCCGGGGGTGCCGTGCTGGAGGCAGGGTGCTGCTCTTTTCCAACTGCAGGCCTCGAGGGCCAGCCCCATGCCAGGTTTTCAGGAAACCCTTCATTGTTATTCATGCGATACATTTTCATACAATGGCCCTCATTCCGAGTAGGGCGGTAAGGGATACCAGGCACCTGTAAGGAGACCGGTGCCGGTAATCCCTTACCGCCCTACTACGAGGTCCCTTAGCGGGTCCCTTCCTTAACGCCTGGTCTGACCAGGCATTAAGGACGGGACCCGTTAAGCGACCTGGACGCAAATAACGGGCTTGGCATATGCCTGCCCGTTATTTGCGCCCTCCCCATTCCCACTGAGCCCTATGGGGGCTGAAATGGGAATGGGGAATGGTTTGGTGAATGGGGAAATACCGGTCCCGCCAAGGTCGGACTAGACCGGTAAGTCCCCATTGCACCAAACCGGACACGGTACCGTTATTGGTGGCAGTCATGGCGCAAATAGCGCCATGACTACCACCAACCTCGGAATGAGGGCCAATGATTCTTAACATAGGCACATTTCTCCACACGAAAATTAATGAGGGATATCCTGAAAAATGGTCAGGATTCTGGCCCTCGAGGCCCGGAGTTGGACAATCTAGAGTCCTTTTCTATGTGACCAGCTTGTTCTATGACTTTCTCCTGTGACTGGTCTGATAGAAAGGACAGTCCACTTGTCTTTTTGTGCACTAACTATTGAAGTATCATGGCATGTAGGTTGAAAACACTTTAAGTATGACATACACAATCAGAAATGGGCCTATGTTTATGTACATTTTCGGACCATGTGCCTATTGTGTGTACAGTGAATCAATACCAGTGAATGGTAGCTGAATATTGAAATCCATGGTGACCATAAGTCATGTTCTATTTGAACATGTTGCATAATTCTTCTGCACTAGAAACAAAGGATGGGTATCCCTTCATGGCAGGAATCTGGGGAGCGATACTAATACACTACAGAAATGATACCAACATGTCTTCTTTGTGTGCCTGAGAGCACTGCAGAAGTAAACCTCTGCAGACCACATGGTATTATTTACCAATTAATATGCAAAAAACACCACACAATATGTTCGTAACATATGACTAATAGACAACAAACACATCTTTTAATGCATGTTTACTTACACAAAATTAATCAAAATCAAGAAAACGTTTCACAATGAAATTGTGTTAAAATGCAATAGTATGTTTAAAGAGCTGCAGTGCAGAAAAAAGATAAACTACAGAAATGATACCTCATGGAAAAAAACAAAATTATTATTATTACAGTTGCTGCTCAGGGAGTGACAAGGGGTTGTGGCAGGCAAATAAACAATTACAATTTATTTACTTTAGCCATCTCGAGAAATTGAAAAGCTATAAGTATGTAACTTATATACTCTACACTTTTAAGCAGGCGCATAAATACCTGACTATCTGTCCGTCGATCAAACACGGGAGATGTATGCTATTATTGCGCCTCAACCATCTACCTGTATTGGCAGTTGTGGGTAAACAGCGTCAACTGCTTTGGGCTGAGCGAACATGTCGACTGTGTAACAACAGTAAGAAGTTAGAAATTGCAAATCACATATTAGCACAGTGTCCAGTGTTGGGATCTGAGTACATGAAACATTATGGTAGATTTGTACATAACCTTAACCATATTAAAGATCCTGAATTCTGGTACCAAAGCATAAATACTCTTAATGCCAGCTTTCAGATCTCCTTGTATAATGTGTTATCCATTGCTGAATTTAGAATTACCACTGATATTACTGGAATATAGCAACAAGCAATGGGGTGGTAATAACAATGATGAGAATGTGAAATGATCGATACATTCATTCTATCCTTATGATCCATATGGGCCTTATAAGGGAAGAGAATGCCAATGATACTGAGTTGCCCTGAGGACTGCCCTCCTGGGAAAATGGGCCGCAAGATCTCTCTTCTTATTATTTGTAAAGTTTGAAATGTGTGATTTTTATTGATCTTAAAATGTTAAAAATGTTATATGTCATATGTCTGATGTGATGCGAATCCTGGATCTTGAATTTTGTGTTATGAGTTATGAGCTATGAGTGATGTGACTTGATTTGAATGTATTTTATATGTTATAGTTTTACTGTAAAATAAGTTTTACAGTGAAATAAGTTGTAGTATTGTTTCATGACTTGATTTATGTGTAAAGTTTTTTATTTCAAAAACTGTATCACATTAAATAAAATAAATACATTCCAATTTATGTATTAATATATTTTATTAAATGTATGTTTTCAAAATACTTTTAAACAGTTCACAATTCAGATAAAATCATCAACAGTGTGTGCACATTACATAAATTAGCATACTGTGCAAAGAAGCAACACGCGTGGTGAAAATCCGCAATATAAATTGTGCAAATATGAAAATCATATATGCCACAAGTCTTCAAATTTAGACAAATGAAGACATTCATTTTCATTTAATTAAGATACATACATTTTTTAAACTAGACAGTTAAATAAACTATTTGTCTAAAATAGAAACAGAACCTATTCTCAACATTCGTCAACTAAAGGTTATTATAGGCGGAAACCCCCCTAAATGGGTGAACTCCTCCATATATAATATGTAAACTTCCCTTTCTCTTAGTTTTGACAGAAAAAAAAAACTAGTTCAATATTAGAGCTGATGTCCGTCTTCCTTAGGACGTAAATGTAGCATAGGATGATGTCTTGTGTGTTTCTAATCCTCTCACACCATCCGGTATAGCCTCTACGAATTCTAAAATTACATAAACACATACACAAAACAGTCAAAATCAGTGTTACCTGGCCACAAGCCAATGCACTACCTTGTTGCTCCTGGAGCATTTACCAATAGCTCACACATGATTGCTTAGCAGGGAAACACCCCTGTCATCATTCTAAAAAAGCAGGAATCCAACCTGCAACAATACTACACAATAAAGGGGTGTTACCCTCTAATTCGCATAGTTGGTGCTAAATATACATTTGCATGCATTCTCGGAATATGGAACATCACGGACACTTACCTCGACCCCAATTCTGATTCGTTTAACTGTTAGGCATATTAATTGTTTCTATAGATTTTGTTTCTTCTTGGCAGTTCAGTTGTCCAAGCTGTTCTGCCACTTTGCTGCAGCATTCTATAAATGCAAATGTGATCTAAATAGATACATTTCCAATACATTCTAAATCATCCCTGGTCTCACTTTACTTATTTTACCGAATGTCTCTGCTACAAAGCATATAGAAAAACCTTACCATTCTATGTTTAACTTAGACATCCACTGCAGCGTTTTTTTCAAACCAAAAAACGCCTGATTTCTCTAAACATGGACATAAACCCATGTGTTAGAAGATGGACTGTCATTGTCTAAACTTAAGCATTGACTTGTTCACAAACGCGGTTGCCATCTTGAAATGGCATAAAGCCTGTTTTTGTCCGCATGGGGAAACATATGACTTTTAATAATATCCAGCCTTACTTAGGTACGGCTCTATGACAAGAGATGTATCGTGCGAGTAATACACATTCGCATCTTATTAAGGTACCGCGAAAAGAAACTGCCCGCACTGAGAAAGTTTTTACATATCCAACCTAAAACCACACACCATCGTTTATCATGAAATATTTTAAGCCCTAGTCCCAAGCTCTGTAACTTAACTATGGTCATAATGTAAAGTCTGAGACTACTAGAGACTGGGCTTCCAATAGACTCAAAGCTGCTCAACATATTCAGCACCATATAACCTTCAGCATCGACTTGCTTGCAAGTGCGGCTGCCATATTTGAATTGCTTTAAAGCACATTTACACATAAAAGGGGGTGCAATATTAATTATACACAACCTTAATGAAGTACCACACTCTATCAGAAACTGTTTCTCACAAATATTACTTCCCAGTATCCTTATGAAATGTGTGTACCCTTGTTTTATTTCCAGCCATAATGAAGTAACAGAGTAACCAGTCCCACCTCACCTCATTATTTGTAAATGAGTGTACATTTTTTTTTATTTTTTATCTATCCACTACATTATAACTTAACCAAAAAGGCAGTATGAAATCAGGAATAATGATATGTAGACCAATAATATTATAATAGAACTGCCTCATATCATTCATAAAACGATATATTGGCCATCATATAAATCAACCATGATGCCATATTGAAAAAGGCACCAAACTAACTATTAGATCTCATCAAAATATAGTATACCATTGTGATGCTGGAAATGCATCAGAGGGACAGGGCCTCCGTATCCTTGTCCTTTATTGCCTTTTTATCGTGTGTTCTGTCATTTTCCACGCAGGATTTCATGTGGGACTCCTGGTGGTTCAGCTCTCTCTCTTTTGGTTTGGTGAACAGACCCGTGGGATACCCTTACAGCACCCATGGGTGGGGGTACAACCCTGTGCCCCTAGTGTATGTTTTTGGGCACCTGTGGGTGGCCCGCAGAGCAGGGTATGGGCTGGTGGCAGCTCCATGCTGAAATTGACAGGTGCGCTGAGTGGTTGCCAGTTATATGGTCGAAAACAAAAGGATCGAATGCCTTTTGATCAACAGTAAAATGATCGAAAAAAAGGGTCGATTATATGAATAATTAAATAATAAAATTCAACCTTTTTTTCGATCATTTAACTGTCGATCAAATGGTCATTCGATCCTTTGTTTTCGACCATTTGACTGGACACTGCGCTGAGTATCCTCCATTTTGGGATACCCAGGCCCTGCCATTGGAATCAGTTGATTCCGGATGAAAAACAAGATGGCCCCTGTGGCCTCTTGCTTTCTATTACCTGTTACCTTGTTTTCCCAAAGTCCTTGGAAGCCCTGACTCTGTCCCTTACCCCTGACTAGCTTTTGGGTGGAAGTTCCATATATGGTGTTGTTGTGAAGTCCAGTCCAGACTGACTGGAGCCTTCCCAGTGACTGTTGTGGGTACGCCCTGTGGGTGGGACCTGGGTGAATGGAGTGTGTGACCAATATGCAGTTCTTGTTGTGGCTGTCTGGTTTCTGGTATGAGAGACAAAGACTGAGACAGTCCTGCCCGAAACTGGCCTGAATGCAGTGTGTAGTGTTGAATGGCTGGGTACTTGTCCCAATCCACATTCCTTGTTGTGAGTGTTTGAGAGGGAAGAGGATGGCCTGAATGCACTGTGTGCCTGATTGGCTGACTGACTGCATGAATGACCTTCTGTATGATTGGTTGCTGAGAGTGACCCAGCAGTGTGGATGAGAGACACAATAGTATATCTGGGGACCTCTCATCACTGGAAATTGTTCAGAAGCTGTGTCTACACTTGAAGAGTAACTGGAACTGCTGATCCTCGACGCCCAGCTGGAAGACGAAGACTTGCTGTTGCATTTGCTTCGACCTGATCTGAAAGCTGCCGAACTCGTCAAGGACTGATCCAAGAGAGGACCTGGTAAGGTGCCCTCTTCGCATGCTCCGAGGGACCATCGAGCACTGCTAACCTTCGCGGAAGCTCCCTGGAAGTTGTCAGGTGTCTTGACCCATGTTTGAACTATTATGCTACAACATTTGGACTGTGGGCTTAGAAAATCCAAGATGGCTGAAAAGCCCACATTTGCGCCAGAATCCCAGAAAAACGTGCAGTTTTGCGCACACCAAAATGTTCGCCTGACCTGCCACCCACCAGTGCGAGCGTGATGGGCCAGAAGCGCCATGAGTGAAACGTGGTGCCAAAGGAAAAACAGCAGTGCCTGTTAGCTCAAAAAAGCGCTTTGAAATCACATTTGTTTCTCTGAAATGCAAGCTCAAAATGCCTATTTCAAACATTGCAAGATATTCAAAAATCTTACTGAACACCATCAGACGTCTGGTAGAATGAAGTCTTGTGTGCATTCCAAATCTGGAAAGATGAAGAGCCTAAAATAATGTTCATAACAAAACTGGCTGAGCTGTGGATGTCAGCAGCTTAAGTGAAATTGGACTTAAAGCCACTAAAATCGAAATGTTTAAAATAAATGAGTAATTTACTTTGGAGTGTCACATAGGTTGCAACTGTTTAAATGTCATAGTTTTGAAATTAGAATCAGCGTTCTAGCTGCATGTGTCAAAATTGTAAGTTTGATTCGAATGAAGAAAAATGGGAACTAAAGTGACATTTGGCTAAAGCCTGGCTTAAAGGGATTGAATTCTGCCCGGCAACTACCCCCCACAGGAGTTGAAACTTGCCCAGCAACTGCATTCACAGTCCTGGCTGCATTCTGCTGCCCCCACCAAAAGGAGATCACACCTCTCTGATTGAATCAGGGGGGGAGTACCTGGGAGCAGGGAAACAGAACAATGAACTTCCCTTTGCTCCAAGCAATTTCTAAATCAGGGGGTCGTAAATGGCTTCCTCTTGGAAGGAAATGGGAGGGGCACTGCCTCTGTGAACAAGCTGAGCTTGGAGGAAGTGGACAAACCAGAAATTCCCCCAAGTGCTTTGGAAAACCACACCCCTCTGGGCCAGAGCATAATTTTAGAAAGATGGATAATTCATAGTACATAATTGTCAAAATGATATCAATAATATCATGATTCCTGTGATTTATCTGTGCACATTTTAAGAGGTGTTAGGACTCTGTGGTATGTTCTGGGGGCTAGGAGTGGAAAATAGGGTATTACTCCAAATGTATGTATGTATGTTAAAAATCTAACTTCATCATCTGATGCCCATATTCCTTGCGCACATTTGTGTAAATTTTGGAAAAGTTTAGAGGTTGTGTTCTGGATGAAAAGGGCAGAATTCTGTCAGAAGTGAACACAACATCTTACAAAGACAGGGATCGGATGGTTTGGCGCTACCGAAAATATGTTAACTGGACATATAATATTAGAAAAATTGTACATAGATAAATATGCATTTAAGTCAAAAATAGATTTGTGTGCAAAGTGACAAGGGGAGTGTTCTTTCTGTATGCCATAAAAAGGATGCCGGATGACTCACAATTCAGTTCCTCAGTCAGTTGACAGAGAATCCTATAGCCTATCAGGATCCTCAGAGGGTTGGGCATAGAAAGTCAGCCTTCCCACCCACTTTCAAAAGACATAAAAAGAGCCACTGAGACCCAGGTAGAGACATTCACTTTCCACTTCAAACTGATTTCTTGCAAAGCGCTTTGCCAGAATACTCCAGAACCAGAACTTACAATCCATACTTCAGAACTTGTAGCAGAGAGGCCTAGTCTTCAAGCTGAATCCTTCAGAGGTCTCAGAATCCAGCAACCTAACCAAACTATCAAACAGCCAGGCTGTGCTGTTCGCTTCTGGTTAGAACGTTTGCTGGAACCAGAGATCCAGACCAGACCACGGTGCCAGTACCAGACTCAGAAAGCAGAGCTTTATCCCAACCACAGACCAGGCCCAGACCGCTGGGCAGTGCCAAGAACTTTTGCCAGAACCAGAGATCCAGACCAGCAGAGCAGAGCTGACCCAGATAGCTGTGACTTCAGAACCACCTGCCAGATATCCAGTCTAAACCTGTTGACCAGATCTGCGACGAGGCCCATTCCTTCCAAAAGTAGGAGTGAGTATCCAGCCAGAGCTGTGCAAAACCAATCTCTTAGTTTAAAATAACCTAATTCAAACCATTTCAACCTATTCAGAACTGCATAGAAATCGTGTGTCCATTCTCTGATTTCAAACCTGTCAAAGTGTCATTTGTCATTTGAATCTTACTTTATTTCTGAGAATCTACCTCCACTAAATTGTCTGTATCTTTTGAACCATACATGCTAGGAACGAGATTTAACTGTCATCTTAAACCATTTAAACCTATTTAGAACTGCATAGAAATCGTGTGTCCATTCTGTGATTTCAAACCTCTCAAAGTGTCATTTGTCATTTGAATCTTACTTTATTTCTACTTTCTACTCCTTATAGTTTTCCGTAATCACGCTCGACGCACTCGGAAAAAGTGCTGCATATTGCAATTTGACTCAAACTTCTTCACCTGTCAAAAATAGCTGTCTTTTGCTTCCATTGCTGAAATTCATTTTCAACCTGATAATCCCCCATGAATCATTGCTAGTGTTGACCTGAACTAATTCAAAGTAGCTGTCACCTACCCGGAATCTCCTATAGGGAATTAAAATCATTTTTAGCATATTTTTCACTTCTTTGTTAATCACATGTAAAGGTATTTTTGCCTGTTTAAAAGCATACCGGTTGCTCTAAGCTTGCTAGGGGGGAACTAGAATTTGTATTGCATTTGATTATATTCCTGAAATTGTGTGTTCTCCTTCCATCTCTTTATATTGCATAGGGGGGGAGTGAATTGCCACAGGGGGAAAAGTGATTATATTATCTCTTGTTGAAACGATATCAGCTTATCCCTGTGCTGCATTCTTTTCCATCATTGCATTTACTTGAAACCATAAAGTATTCTCAGCTACCTTATCCTTTCTATACCAACTCCTAAGTGATTAAATAAAAGTGTGCTAGTGTAATATTATCCATTGTTGATCACTGTCATATTCATAAGTGTGCTATCAAATATTAATTGATTCATAAAAGTGTGATATATATCTTGTTTAATTTTCAATAAATCTTTTAATTTGCAAAACAAACCTACTTCTTGGCTCAGTGAGGTCAGGGGGATTCAAAGAGAGGGGCGTTATATAAGGGTTTATCATCCAGATTTATGAACTAGTCATAAAAATATATAAATAAGTGCTTTCATTGGGCATCCCAGACTAGGCACTGACTTTGTTGGAGTACTGAATTGAAGTCACTTAACAAAGTCAGACCCTCGAAAGGCTGCCGACCCGAGACGGGACCGCTGAGGAGAACGAAGCAAAGCACCCGGACTTTGCCGCTGTCGAAGTCTATTGCCGTCAACCAGGGTTCGCAGGTTTGTGTAACAGCTGGAGGCCCGTCGAAGTTGTGTTGCCCAGCCGTGGCGACCACTTGACGCCATGCCGCCAACGACCGGAGCCGCCCGCTCCTTTGCCTAAGAACATTTGAATCCAAGGACTCCCTTGTCTGCAACGTCGACCGCTTTGTCCCGCCAGAGAAAGTCGAGGATGACCAACGCACCAAGGAGATTCCGCCAGTGGGTTTGCAGCCACCTGAAGGCCAAAAAGACTTCGGCAACTCAACGCCCATGTTGGGCCACAGTTCTTCTGAAACTCTTTGCGGTCCTGAACAATCCATCGCCGAGGCGCCCCGCACACCTCATCCTCGCAGGACGTCGCTGAAGAGCACCGCCTGGATCGACATCGGGGTCTCGGCACCCTTGAACTTCTCATCGCCCCCGTCGATGACAAGTTCACCATCTTTGACGCCTCTCGACGATCCGTGGCTCCTGCTTTAAAGGGAGTCACTCAAGAAGGATCCTTTGACGCGTCTTCGAAGGACTCTACTCCACCAGGTACTTTGGTGGGGGGGTAAAACCTTAATAGGAGGAAATAAGGCTATTGAACAATATATGGACTGGGCTTGTGCTATATATCTTTATTTTACAGGTTGCCCAGGTGGGGGTATCTCCACACAGAACTGTACCTAGTGGTAGGGGCCAGTAGTCTGCCTACCGTGTCAACCATCTTGCTTTCCTTCCTATCTCTATTGCTGGTTTCCGCGTTATTGATCTGTGTGACATTTTAACCGTACAGTTGATGCACTTTAATGAGATTCGATAACATTGGTGGTACCACTTTAGAATTGTATATATTTATCATTGTTGATTTCCGAGTACAAAGTGCGTTATTGTGATCGTGTACCTTTGAATATTAATTATATAAAGAATGTGTTTTCAGTAATACAGTGTGTGGAGATTCCTTTGTGGGGGTTCGGGGACTACACTGTACTTAAGAACCAGCCTGCATCACCTCCTGAGAAGCTAGGCCTTGATTGCTCGACTACATTACCAATAATAGAGAATCTTGGCTCGGGTCCTCTGTGCCTCTCCTCTACCATATAGAGAGCGGAAGTACTGACACCCCCTCCAGTCTTTACAACCATGCTTTATTAGGCGTCATGAAACACAAGAGCAGTCTTTATTCCTAAACAATGTCCTTATTAATTTTTGCCATATTTAAACCTGGTACAGATCATACCTCTACATCAATAATAGAAATGGAGATCATTTAAACCCATTTGAAAAACTTTTAAGGTTATTGTGGCTTACATCGTCAATATGAAGTTCAAAAAGATACATTGTAAAGATATGACTACAAACCGATTGTTTAGATAAACTGGTTCCATTCCTCTTGATTATTTAACCCATTCAGCTAGCTTTGTACGTATTACAGACTTTAGTGGGTCATGTGTGTTGTATTATTTATGTTATTGATACACGTGATCACATGTCGTTTTTAGCTGTGTTTTAAAAACAAAGTAGATTTGATAAAATTGCATAATTTTGATACTGAGAAAAAGGGTTTCTTTGTAAAGAGCTGATTTATCTGCTAAATGCATAAGTAGACATATGCACGTTACTGACAGGCATTCATTAAGGGACAATAGAGAGGGGTAGTCATTTTGAGTTTCCTCTTGAGTGTGCTTATCAATCTCCATACAGTTCAGACACGACCCCCCGATAAAAAAAATATAGGGACTGCCCAATCTACATAAACCACCATCACCATTGCATATTTTGTCAATAGCCCACCATTTGAATTCTTCTGGTCCATGTTTTTATACCAAAAAATGTGCAACTAAAGGAGACGTTAAGTTTCTGTGTTTTTATCCTGGATTTGTGTTCAGTAATCGTGAGTTTAAATGCTTTGGATGTTTTTACAATGTAAGTCTTATTACAGACATGTAACAGCATGTGTGACATTATTACTATTACATGTGTAATGGCTTTTCAAAGTCCATATTTTTGTTATTGACTTCAATGGAACTGCATGCAAATGTGGAAGCACAATTGCTACAACTCCCACATGGGAAATTGCCCGCAACTGGCGGCCTCCCCCTCATGGATGTAATGGTGAGTGCTCTCACTTTAGACCCCCTGTCTGCAAGTGATAGCCATTCCTTTAAATTCTTTACTTTTTTTAATGTGATCATAGGACGTTCCACTGTGGGATTGTTCAGCTGAATTAATTGCCAATGTTTCGAGATTACCTTTCTTATCTCAATATGATGTGCATTATATGTCATGACACATACTAGTCGAGTATTGCAGCTATTTGATCTTCTATCTTTATTCAAAAGGTTCTCTCTATGCTGGTTTCTTGCTCTTTTTTATTGTCTAAGTAATCTGGCAGGGTAACACCGTTCAGATAAACAGCTTGTATTTTATACGAATGAGTGGTAAAGTCTTCTAGGTGCGTACAATTCAGTCTGGCTCTTAAAAATTGGCCATATGGAATATTATTTGAAAGGGCTTGAGAATGAAAACTATGATACCTCAAAATAGTATTCCTGTCAGAATATTTGCAAAATAAATCCACAATTAAATGACCACTAACTTCTTTGATCCTCATTTCCAAAAATGCTACTGTTGTCAAAATGCATGGTGAACTGTAAATTAGAATTGAGCAAATTAATCCACTCTAGAAAAAGAATGTAATCGCTTTCTTTACCGTCTCAAGTGATAATAATATCATCAATATAACATTTATAAAATGTTGAACGCTTGTCTAAAAGGATTAGTGTCCACCAAAATAAACAGTTGTTCAAATTTCCACATATAATGGGTGGCCAAACCCACCCCCAATGGCGTCACCTTTATTTGCATGTAATGTGTGATCTTAAAGCAGAACATCAGTATTAAAGTCAAATGATAATCCCTCTAGTTGGTTAATACAGAAGTCATATAACCCAAACTGGTTGACGATTATTCCAGCAATGGTTTAAAAAAGAAGTCTAAGTATTGCCCAATAGGATTTAGGGCAACAGATAAAACAATGGGGTCCTGACATTATCAATCTGGAATTATTTTTTAGTAAGACCTATTTTAGAGATGTCAACAATCTCATTTTGAATTCCACTAGTCGGGTCACCTTTTAATTTCAAGTAAACGTCAGTATTATTTAATTACCTCATAATTTCAAAGTCATATTTAACCACATCCCAGACAACAACCCCTTCACCTTTGTCTGCCTTTTTAATCACAACCGAGTGGTCAGCGCGTAATAGTAAAAAGGGGTTCCACTCTGTCTTAATGAAATTAAAACTCAAATTATGTTTATGGCCACTGTATTGATCATAAATTCAAGGAAATTCTTTTAAGACAGCCTTCTCAAATGTAGCTGTCTCCTTTAAAATCATCTGTATCGATGAAGTAAATGTAGGCTTTGGACTAAAATGGGTAGTGCCTTCAATCTCTGGGATCTCATTCATTTTTTAACCAAAGAAGTCGTTCAACAGTATTTTGCAGAAAATTGTCAAAGCTCTATTTCCAGTCCATTCTGCATGGGTTCTCAGGATAAACCTTTTTCTAATACATTAAGATCTTCGGCTGTCAGTATTTTTTCAGAAGAATTGAATATAGCCGAAGGTCTATCTAACATCTGTAGGCCTTCATCCGGTTTAGAAGAACATTCTGGGTCTACGTATAGGACCCTGATCTGAAGTAGGAAAAGGAAAATCCTGGGTGGATAATTTTGGGGAGGATAACCCTGGGAGCATACTTCTGAGGCTGAACATTATGCTGTGCATAAATCTGCTGTGTATAATCACCTTCGTCTTCCTCTTGCAATTCCTTGCCCCCACGGACTACGATTGGGTCGATAACCTCCAGTCCCTCTGTAATGTTCTCTATCCCCTTCATTAGAAGATAAATCAGAGAAAGTAACCCACTTTCTATACTAATTTTGACCTAACCTCTGACTATTATGGTCATTCCAGTATAATGGTCCCATGTACTCGGGACTGACGAACGGGTACATAGATTCCTTTGGAAAATGTTGGATATCCTTTCAATAGCTTCTCCATCTTTCTATAAGTAGTACTTTTAACAAATTCTTTAACTTTTTCTCAATCAGTTCCAATTTATCCTTGGCATTTAGTATTGTATTGTCCGCAGCAAAAGCCAACGTGGCTTTCTTGATCTCTTCATCTATTTTAAGGCTCATTCTTTGTGCGGTATTTATCGTCAGCAGCATCCAATTTCTACTGAATTTTCTAGCAACCCCAGAAAAGGATGCTTTATATTCTTCATCATCCAGGAAGAAAACAAGGTTCATTCCAAACTAAAAGATCAATCGGCATAATATTTATCTTAAAATATTCCATAAGCACCTGACCATGCATCTGCGTTTTAAATTTATTCTTTCAGAGTTTTAAACTAGAATCACTAGTCACATTAGAATTATCACCGGACTCAACATTTATATTTAAATTATCAAGACACAATGGGGCATTGTTTGCCTCTACTAATTGCTCTTCACTGAACGACACAGTTTCAAAATGTGCCATAATCAGATATAGTGACTCGCAATAAACCCTACCAAAATACATGCAAAAAGCAACCAACGGTTATCAAAAAGAACCCACTAACCAAAGTGCTGCCATAAACTAGAACCAAAGGATGGGTATCCCCTTGCTCTCAGGTATCTGGGGATAATAAACTACAGAAATGATACCTCATGGAAAAAAAACACAATTATTAATATTCCAATTGGTGGTCAGGTTTTGACAAGGGGATGTGGCAGGCAAATACACCATTAAAATTCATTTATTAATATTAATATGTTTTATTAAAATAAGGTTTTCAAAATACATTTAAACAATTCACAATTCATATAAAATCATCAACAATGTGTGCAAATCTCATAAATTATTGTTCTGTGAAAATAAGCAATTTAAACGGTGCAGATCTGCAAATATATTTTAACACATTAAGGGGCCACTAGCCATGATCTTTAACAATGGGCAGTTGCCACAACTGTGCCCAATGTATATATTACTTAGGAAAAAACAGAGGCAATTTTGTGATTGCAGTGATTGTCAAGGAGTTTGCTCCTGTGTTTTATTAGTCAGCAATGTGACGGCACATTTAGTATATACAAATAGCAAAATGTCGGTGTCTGACATTTCCTTGTGACAGGTTACAATTATAATGATAGAAACAGTGTTACATTTGTGAAGGAATAGAACAGCCAACACATGTTAAGGGTCTTTATCAAGACGGTGGATTTAATGAGTTGTTATTTTATAGGAGTGACACTGGAAATTCACATTGATTGGTACAAGAGCATAGTTGACATTGATATTGATATGTTATTTGCATCACGCTCATACACATGTGTTTCGGAGCGCGACGAGGCAAGGGAGGGGAACAAGGGAGAATAAAAACAATGATCTTACTAGGCGCAGTGACATTGTGAATGTGCATGGGAGAGGGAAGAGGGAAAGTGCAGGTGGAGGGGGGAAGTGGAAAGTGCTAAGCATAGGAATGAGAAACAAAACAAACAAACAAATTGTAGTGCAGCCTGAAAGTGGCAAGTGCTAGGTTAAAGGTACAGGCTAAGGGTGTCCGATAAGTGCAGGCAAAGGGAGGGGGGACAGTAGGGTTACAGATACAGAGGCAGCACGGGGGCGTGGCAGGGTGGGTAAGTACCTGAGCCCGAAATCAGAGGGTAACCAGGCGCAAGATGCTTAAGCAGAATAGACCAACAGGGGAGAGGAGAGAAGGCAGAAGCAAAGAGGAAGGTCTTCAGGTGCTTCCGGAACCAGAGATGGTTCTCCTCAGGTTTCAGAGTGGCAGGGAGGGTATTCCAGAGGGAGGCCCCAGCTGAAGACAGAGATCTACCACCAGCACGTTTCTTTGAGAAACAACTGACCCTGAGGGAGTTGGAGGCAGAGGAGCGAAGAGCTCAAGAGGGAAGGTATTTGCAAAGAGAGAGTTGAAGGTTTTTTGGTCCTAGGCCCCAGAAAGCCTTGTGGACAATGCAACGGGTCTTGAATTTAATCCTTGCAGGCACTATGAGCCAATGAAAATATCTCAGAGCTGGAGGGATACGATTCCAGGGTTGAGTCTCAGGACAAGTCTTGCAGTCCTGTTCTGGATGAGTTGCAAAGGGCAGAGAGTAGAAGCAGGTAGATTTAGAAAGAGGCTGTTGCAGTAATCCAGCCTAGAGAGAACCAGGGCTCGAGATACAGTGAGCTTCTGGGGGAAGGAGAGGAAAGGCAGAATACCTCTGAGGAGGTGAAGTTGGAGGTTTGACTTTTTAGCAACTTCAGAGAAGTTGGCAGAAAAGAAAAGCATGGAGTCGAAGATGGCTCAGAGGTTCTTAGCCTCACAGGAGGGGGTAGGAGGAGGGCGAAGGGAGGCCTGCCAGAGAGTGACAGGAAAGGAGGGTGAAGGTGTACCCGTGAGGATGATCCCCATCTTATTGGGATTGAGGCAGAGATTGTTGGCAGTACAACCCTTCAGAATAGCACACAGACAATCAAAGAAGAGAGAAGGAGAAGAGATGGACAATGGAAGCCTGAAAATGAGTTGAGTGTCATCCCCATAGCACTGATAATTGGAGCAGAAAGAGGCAATGTGATGGGCGAGAGTTGCCAGGTATTGGTTGTAAAGCCAGGGAGAGAGGTTAAACCCCTTGGGAACATTGCAGGTAGAGAGGGAGATAGAGGAAAGAAAGGAACAAAGTTGGACCTGGGAGGATCGATCAGAGAGGAAAGAAGTCAGCCAGACCAGAGCCTGATCAGTGATACCCAGGTTGTCATGAAGACGGTTGAGCAGGATGGTATGGTTGACCGTGTCGAAGGCAGATGAGAGATTATGTAGGATGATGACACAAGGGATGTTAGAGTCAAGGTTGGAGAGTAGGTCTTCACAGATATTCAGGAGCGCAGTTACTGTGCTTCAGGCAGCTCTAAATCCAGGTTGCTAGCCATGGAGACAACTAACAGAATCAGAATGGAGGTTAAGCTGCAAGATGGCCACCTTTTCCAAGATTTTGCCCAGAAAAGACGTGATGGAGATCAGGCAATAGTTTGACGGGCAAGAAGGGTCAGCTGTGGGTTTCTTGAGAATGGGGAGCACAAGAGGGTGCTTCAGAGAGGAAGGGAAGACACCCGACGTGAAGGAGAGGTTGCAAAAGTCAGCCAGGGCATGAGCAAGGATGTCAATGTCGTCCTTGATGGGTTTGGAGGAACAGGGAAGGACCTGTTTTGACATGACTTTCATAGATCTGACTTGTCCGGAAACCTCATCAGGGGAAAAAAGGGGTAAGCAAGAGAAAGAGTGTGAGGGGGGCTGAGGAGGGCCAGAGTTCGCAAAAGGAGAAGGGAGAGGAGCGGGAGGGGGCGAGAGGGTGGACATGATGTCCTGGGTTTTAGAGATGAAGTGAGAGGCAAGGGCCGTGCAAAGGGTCTGGGAGGCGACAGGAAAGGTAGAGACTGCAGCAGGGTTGCCCTGCTCCTTGCAGATTTTGAAGAGTTCAGCTGAGTTGTTGAGAAAAAGGCTTGGATGTGGGCTCTCTTCTTAGTATGGACAGAGAGTGGGTATTGCAATGAACTTTTGCTGTTTTTTTTTTTTTTACATGTTGTAAAGTTGATTTTCAGCTAAAACAACTCTTATTAAAAAAATAATTTAAAAAAGAGTGGGTATTGCCTTTGAAGCAGGCAGCAGGCCAGTTTTTCAGAGGATGAGCAAGAAGCCCTCCATTTCCTCTCACTCCCCCTGCACTTGCGTTTAATGGTAGCTAGGCCAGAGTCATATGAAGTATTGCACTTGGCTTTGGGCTTCAAACGGATCCTCATGATAGGGGCAAGAGTATCAAGGGTATCAGAGATAGAAGAGTAGAGCATGGAAAGAGCTGTTTCAGGATGTGAGTCAACCGGAGGATGGGGGAGAGAAGGTGGCAGCAAAAGCCTCAACTGACACATGCTTCATGGGCCGGATGCCTGAGAAGGTAGGTGGCAGTGTTGGGGTTGGCTTGGCCTGGGGGTAAGAGAGGGTTAGATTGGAGGAGAGGAGGGAGTGATTGCTCCAGGAGAGAGGAGGGAGTGATCGCTCCAGGAGAGAGGAGTGGTCAGAGTGATGGAGAGCGGGAGGTCAGAGGAGATTAAAGCATCAAGTGTGTGCCCTACAGATTGAGTCGGGCCAGAAGGGAGTATAGAAAGGAAGAGGGAATCGCAGAGGTCATGAAAGAGTACAGATGAGGAACAGGGAGAGTCTAGATGGATGTTAAGGTCACCCAGAAGGAGAAGTTGAGTGGTGGAGGCCAGAAGGAAAGACGAGAGGTCCGCCCACTCAGAGAGTAAAGAGGTGATCTGACCAGGCCGCTGATAGATAGTAGCCACTGTAAGAGAGTGGCCGTGAGAGAGAGAAAGCCTGCAGACAAGGCATTCGAAAGACGAGTTAGTCTGTGTGGGAATGATAGAGGCGGAAATCCACTCAGGGAAGATCAGGGCTACACCCCCTCCAGACCAAGTGGATCTGGGTGCATAGAGGATCTTGTAGCCATCAGGGAGGAGAGTGTCAAAGCTTGTGGCAGAGCTGGCCGTGAACCAAGTCTCAGTGAGACCAAGGACATCGAGGTCGAATTCTTCAAGGAGGCAGCAAATGTCAGAGAAGTGTTTGACATGAGAGCGAGAGTTGAGAGTGGCAAGAGAAAGAAGGTTGCCAGCCTTAAAGGCCTTCCGGGGAGGGGTACAAATGAGAGGTACACCCTGCGGAGGCAAAAGAGCCTGAGGGGGTGAAGAAGAGGAGGTAAGAGAGGGCAAGGTGGCAAGGGGGGCAGATGGGGAGACAAGGAAGCAGGAGAAGGGGGAGAGGGGACACAGGAGATGAAAGGAAATTGATGAGTCGATGGAAGCGCCTATCAAAGAGGAGGAGGTTGGTCTGAGGGCCTTGGACCATGACAGTGCCATTAAGGTAGACATTAATGGTGACCTTAGAGGAGTTGAAGGGGGCCATGAGGGCTTCCCGAGGGTGCCACCATTAATGTGAGAGGAGGAGAGAGGACAGAGCACAGAGATCATATGAAGAGACTATAGATCTGGCAAATGAAGGACAAAGAGGATGTTGGTGAGGGTCTGGCTGGAGGAAGCGCTGGAATAGGTGTCTGCAATAGGGAGAGCAGGGTTGCCGGCCAAGATATCCTTTTTGAACTTCTTCCTACCAGACCTAGTGAGAAGGAAAGGATAGTCAATGGAGAAACAGTTGGAGAAGATAGGAGAAACAGAAAGCGCCATTGGAGAGGTATAGAGAAGGGGGGCAGCGAGTGAGAGTAGTACAAGTAGAGTGGTCCAGTCACTGGACCAGAAAAATACAGAAAAAAGCATGTAATACAAGCAAATGGCACAGCGTGTTTGCAAAACACAGCTAGATTTGAAAGTAAGCTAAATGCAAAAACACAAGCTAAATGCAAAATGGAGCAAGTTAATTAATATGTTTACATTATTTGGTGTAGAACATCGTTCACAGTGTTGATAAATACATATTGTTAAATTCCATGATTCACGGGCATATATACATAGACGTAACATTGATTGAGGCCAATTGGTGTGGTAGTCGGAGGGGAAGAGAGAGAGGAAAGCAGGGAAAAAAACAGGTTCTTTGGCATCTGCATTTATGTCTTAGTTCCTGGTGGGAAGGTGATAGTGTGATGTGGTGCCAGGTATATAATAGTAAAATGGCGGTCTAGGTATGTTGTGGGAGCATATGCGTGACATTTCTCTGAGGTGCTTGGGTCATACTTCACTAAACATATTTGGACTACTTCTGCCGGTGGTTGCATTGTTTGACAATGTGAATGGGTGTTCACAATGGAGGGTTTGGTGAGATGCATGCATATCTAAGGGAAAATGAATGGGGACTAGGCCGCAACTTTTGTTTTTTATAACTTTTATTTTTTAATGTACAGTCTGGGGAGGGGGCATATCTACCTAGATATCTTGTTATCTTCCAAATTTTGACCAAATCCATCACACGAGTCAAAAGTTATTAGTAATTCATTTTTAGGGTTTCCTATGGGAGTCTGGCTCACCTTAATTATCGAGCGGTGACTGCTGCCCTATCATATAAAACAGGAAATCTGTTACTTTGTTTCTAATACCATCCCTCACCGTTACACCAATCGGCACCACATTTTGCATAGTTACTGTTAGGAACCTCCGAACAACATTGGCTATATTACATGTGGGCCCACATGTCTCAGCCTCTGCACACCTGAGACGGTTGCCTGGAAGCAGCAAAACATAAAGGTGGTCATGGGAAGACCTGACAGAGCTCATTCAAAGCATCTGGATGCCAAGGACAAAACGCATGTCCCAGTAGCACCTAGAAAACCATGTTTTAAGGCCCTAAAACGCATCGTTATCAAGATATTTGCACTTTAATTCACAACATCAATTTGGTCATACAAGAGTCTCCACACCAGGAACAAGTCTCAAAGGTCCCTGTGGGACCTCGAGAAGAGAACCATGATTCAGTGCCATAGGATGTACCCTTTCCGAAATATATGCATCGCAACACACTGCACTGTGCCAGGGTGAGGTGACAAGTGGGCAGAGCACAAAGAAGGGCCAATCATGCCAGCATGCCAAATCTCACCTCCCCTCCACATTTGCTCTGGAGTATGTAAGCCAGGCACACACTCCCATTCTCAGTTCAGTTAATTTCAGAGTGCAAAGCACATCAAATGATAAGCGACTTGGAACAGCGACCTACAGGTTATTGATTGTCAACAATTGATGTTGAGTGATATCATGTCTGTCTACAGAGCTGGTGTGAAGTATGGGTACTTTTTGCTAGTTGAAATTATTAACGAAAGCCCTTTTAGATTTATTTCAGAAAAGAAAAAGTTTTTTTTTTTTTTACCTAGATGAAGCAACCTCAATATCTGTTTGATTATTTCTCACCTCTATCCTCTGCCCTTATCAGGAGTGTCTTTGAGAGCTTGTGGTAAGCTAAAATGATTAAACTCCTAGCATTGTGAGGGAGTAGGAACTTTGCTATAAATGTTCAGATATCCCTTATCACCCCATCAAAATATCAGCTAATGATACATGTGTTTAGGCAAGTACTTATTGGAGGTGTCCCGACTTATCAGGAGAGTCTGTGACTCTTAACCTCAGGATTGCGAGGTCATATCACATAGTGGGAGGAAACATTAGATTTATTTATAATTTCAGCATTGTGGGTCCTGTACCCACATTTTGCACGTCATGCCAAACTTCCAAAAGCTGTTATATCACCTGCCGGTTGCACACAAAGTGTTAATGATAAATATTAAGAGGTGTTTATGTTCCATGGACACAGGTTGCTAAGGTACTGATATGTGTATCCATGCTCAGGTATTCTCCTTGTCACTGTATCTCACATGACATGTAATTTGTTTTGTTTTTTATTTCATGTTTTAAGAATTGGATATCTTGTTTTTCAATTAACTAAGATTCCCTTCATAATGTCAATGGACCTTCCTAAAGTATTGTGTCAGGCTTTCTCCATCTGGCTGGCACTCCCTGGCTATGTCAATGGCCTGAAACATGATTGTTCCTGGATTTCAGATACAGTACATCTCTATGTATTATCTGAGGTTTAAAGAACTGAACCTGCTGTTTTCCTTACAATTAAGATTATGTGCGTGGTCTCAAAGGAAGTTTTGAAACTGATCTGACCCCGCTGACTTTAGATGTTTAACGTATTGTAATATGAGATGGCATTCTCTGGATATTTGAGATCTTGACCCTTGAATGAATCTGATAAGACCCTGCTGTTGCACAGCAGTTCTGGCTTTAATAGTCCCATGATAAGTCTAGTTTTCCATTATTATTTCTCGATAGGAGACATATAAATGTTCTATACTCTATGTGATGATTCCTTTTCCTTTTTCAGGACATATAAGTCATGAATATTCTAACAGTATAATATGGCAGAAGTTTATCCTATTCTAGTCGCAGTACCTTTAGTAGAGTGTGTACAGAATATTATATTAATATAGCATTAGTAACACGTTCCACAGGCTACACCGGGGGTAAACGGCCCAGCAGCCCAACTTACAGGCCCAAGAAAAGGTAGGGTGTTTAACGAGGACACCGGGATGTTTACCCCACGGTATAGACTGTGGAAAATGTTACCAACATTATTAGCACCCCAGGTTACGAAAGCGGTAACCCGGGCAGTTACAAAAAAAGAGTTTTATTAAAAAACGGGACGCCGCACGTGTCCCATTCTTTGAATGAAAATCCTGCGCAAAGATGGCCGCCATGTGAAATGAAAATTAAGGGAAGCTGTTTTGGCCGGAGCAGGCACCTTCTCTGCAACAATCATTTAAATTGGGCTGGCGGGTGGGATTGAAAAGATTATTTTTAAATGTGAAGGAGGGTGGGGACAAGATGGTGGTCCGGGGTGGGGAAGCAGCTAGCGGGTTCTGTGGAACATGGACTGAGATCAGCGGTTCAGCCCGTGATCCACAAAACATGAATGGCTGGCTCCCCCAACAAGGTTGCTAATATTGCATGTATCCAGCATATAAGCTACTGACAATGCCATCCTGGAAAAAGGAGACCACTGTCAACTCAATTATCTCTGCCTCCTTCACTATCATTGACCATGAAGCCCTCCACAAAATCCTCACCTCCTGCATGGGCTACAATGGAACAGTCTTGCACTGTTTCAACTCCTATATGCTCAACGTATGTCAACTTGTCCAGATGGGATCCAACTGATCCTAGCATCACCCAGTAACCTGCATAGTTCCAAAAGTGCCCATCCTTTACCATGTCATTGTCTAGCTCTACTTGAAACCTCTCTGGCAATTCCTTTTCAAATCCAATGTCAGGATACACCATTATGCAAATATCTCAGAAACTGTGTGTCCTAGGTCCTTGAAACGTAGTTTTAATTGTAAAGGTACCTGTGGGACCATTGAGCTGTGTTCCTCATGCCCGAGACACTTAAAATAAGCTTTTCTCAGTCCTTCTACGACCACATTGATGTGTTGCTGATTACAGGCAACTGTCTCTTGTGAGAAAGGGCTGGAATCTGGGGAAAGGTGTGGAGTGTCCAAATGTAATTTTCCTAGAACTATCCAGAGGGTCCTAACAGCTAACTATATCGAATGTGGTGCACAGTGGTGGAACGGTGTGGAATTGTATAAGGAATAAACTAACATATGTTCTGCTTTATATATATTTACTAGCAAAGTTTGGGACAGACATGATAACACTCTCATCAATTGTTCACAATAAATGATCCTGTAGGTCCCTGTTATGAGTCTCTTATTAAAATCCCATATGGCTCGAGTCTGAAGATGTCATCAACTTTATAGGGGTAATCATAATAAAAGCACATCGTTTTCTAACCCACTGTAGCCACTAGGGTTTCTGGAGCACAATATAGAGAAATATTACGTGTTTTCCATATATTTTCAGGAATGGGATCAATTTCAGTTTTGTATGAATTGTCCTTTTATGTTTTATACATTATTCAAAACTTCCAATTATCATTGGATCTTAAGACATTAAGCATAAATTGCCAACACAGAGTGTATACGGAAAATGTATATTGCTTTAGCCAAATTCATGGAGCCTCATTACGATTTTTTGGAGGCAGCCATGGTGCTATTAGCACCATGGCTGCCTCCAAACCGAGCTCCATTACCGGGTTCCTTTAATGAGGAAGAACCGGGTCATTCCAACATTGGAGGACCCGGTTATTCCTCCTTGAAGGAACCATTCCCCATTCCCATTTGAGCCCCCGTAGGGCTCAATGGGAATGGGGAGGGAGGTAATAACGGGTACATTACAAATGGCCCGTTATTACCTCCCTCTTCCCCCTCGCGGGACCCGGAAAGGATGTCTGGTTTTACCAGACGTCTGGTCTGGGTCCCGCAAAGGGAACCTCGTAATCGGTGCTCACGTAATGAATGGTGCTGGTCCCGTACTGGCACCCTTCATTACGTGAGCACCAGGGTCGTAATGAGGCCCATTATCTGCACATGTTTAATCGCTAGCTGGCAATCGCAACCATTAATACATGGAGGCTTTCCCAAAGCCCATATGTTTCGTCTAAGGTATCATTTTTTAATTCAATGATAACGTCATGCATTCTGTGGGTATCCTTGTTGTTTACATGAAACCATTTATTTGGAAGGGTACCATAATGAAAGGCTTCTGTGGATATGAAATTAATTGCCATATCAGTGTCCCAGGTATAGCTAGTTGTCCACAAATTGTTTTCCAGAAAGTGGTTTGTTAGCATTACTCTCTCTCCAAAGTGTACTATTTCCCTTATCATTCATTTCATACGGCCCAACCAGTCAGAATGGCATGTAGGTACAGTCAAATCAAAAGTGAGAGATCGCTAAAAGAGCTGGTTACACTTTTTTTAAAGCTTTATTGGTACATTTGACCATACACATTACAGCACATTATGACATGAGATAAAATACAGGGGACCTACAAACAGAGCCTCAACGAGGGGGACACATAGTCCAAAGGGGTACATCACAATAACAATGAAGGGTGATAATAACTATTAGCAGTTGTGGTTCATTAATAACAGAGGACCAAGCCTACAGCAGTTGTGAGTCTTAGAACATGTCTTGCAAAGGCAATTAGCGCAGGAGATATGCCTTTAGCGGTCCCCATATATCTCTTGTGTGAAATTCAGAAGGTTGCATATGTGCCCATTGTTCCTCCATGTCATTGGCCCACACAATATCCCTCAGCCAGGGGTCCTTGTTGTGAATTCTCACACTTATCCAGCACACTAGTATACAACGTTTGGCCGGAAGGAGGCATAGGTTCACAAATCTGCACATGCAGCCAAGAGTGGGTTCAAAAATGTGAACTAAGCAGTGTATCAGTAAGGGGTCTACATGCATGTCCATAATCTCCAATAGCATCTGGCACACATCATCCCAAAAGGGTCTAAGCTTTGGAAAATCCCATATCAAATGGTAATATTTAGCATTAGCATGATTACATCTAGGACATGCGCCTGTTCCATCCTTGGCGAATAAACATAGCATATCTGGTGGATAATGATAGAGATGTAGCACCTTCAGACTATGAGTTGGAATCTGTAGTTTTATGACACCTTGCGCATCTGCGCACACATGGTTGCCCAGAGGTCATTGTGATGTCTGATTGCAGATCCAGTGCCCATTTAGAGCGAGCGTTGAGGTGTGACCCTGCAGAGCGATTCTGAATTAGGCAATACAGAGAGGACACCAAGCCATAACTTTCGTTTGCTGCCAGAATTTACCCCAATACCATGTCATTCTAGGCTCTAATGGGAAACCCATCCATTGCTTTTTACACGCCATATGCAAACCTGTATATTGTAGCCATAATAAGGATCTATGGCGCCCTAGCATATGCATATCACTGATTGGGATAAAGTTACCTTCAGAGTACATGTCACCCAGTGTAAGAAGCCCATGCAGAGTCCAGATCTTTTCTGAGGTGGGATCTAGTTGTGGCAAGGATGGCACACAATTCCATCATTCCAGAGAGGAAAATCTCTGTGATACGGGGTAGATACACCTATCTCGTCCATAGTCTGCACCAGGCCATTGCAGTTGTGCTAGCCGGGTTGAACTCACAGCTATCTGTGTGTGGGCTAGGTAAAAAGAAGTGTTCGGAGGTCTCTCTTGCCCGCCGTGTGTGCCTCCAGATGAATGTGTGGGGAGGGGAGCTCTCTGAGAACCAAGAGGCTGCAAATTGTGCCTGTGCCGCTATCCAATATAAATGCAAATTGCGGCAACACCCCACGTTTTTCAAAGGGCTGTGATGTGGCCGACTTCAATCATACCGCCCCAAAATGCAACACAAACTTATTTATCTCTGTTTCTAGGCCTTGAAAGAACACCCGCCCTGGCCATGGCGGAATATCGAGGAAGTGGTAGAGATGTTTAGTGAGCACAATCATTTTGATGAGTGCTATCTTGCCAGCTATGGTAAAAGGGAGTCAAGCCCAGCTTTGTAGTTTGGTTACTAAGGGCATCATATACACCCCATAATTATGGTCGTACTGTGTGGCACTATGTTGAGTGACGACAATCCCAAAATACCACCTGATAAAGGGAGCCCATATAAAACCATGCAGATCCCGAGGTTCAGTGGTAGCATCTGTCAGGGGGAAGAGCTCAGATTTGCTGCAGCTAAGTTGGAGGCCCGAGATCTCCCCAAATTCTAGGATGTCTTTCATGATAGGTGCCAAGTGGATGTGGGGGGTCCCTGATATACATCAACATATAATCTGGTAGAGGGGAACTATTTCAGACATCCCAGTCATCCAAATTCCCTAATGACTATACATATGTCGTATCAGGTCTGCTAACAGTTCAATAACAATAGAACATATTGAGGGCGATAAGGGACAACCTTGATGCGTGCCTCTGGCTAGCGTCAATCTTGGGGACAATATCCCATTGATGCTAATCCTGGCCAATGGATCAGTATATAAAAGGTGTAAAGAGGAGAGGAACCCTGGGCCAAACCTGCATTTCGCCAGCACAGTGCACATGAACTGCCACGAAATGGAATCAAATGCCTTCTGAATGTCGAGTGCAGCTGCCACTGCTTGGGCACCAGGGTCTATCTGGGTCAGTATATTAAAGAGGGGTTGCAGGTTTAATGAAGTTGACCCCCCCGGGATTAAACCAGATTGATCAGGATGTATAATGTGTGGCATAAACGGCATTAATCGGGTGGCTATTATCTTTGAAAATACGTTAATATCTGTGTTATTTAAAAAAGGTGCCAGTAGGAGTCACACTGTTCACCAGGCCTATTGGACTGCAGGAGGATTGTGATGACAGCCTCTCCCATAGAATCAGGGAGCACCTGTGATATGAGTGCATCCTGCCATACCTGAAGTAAATAAGAGCCAACAATGTTTTGTATCGCATATAAAATTCAGCCGTGAGGCCATCTGTATCCAGAGCCGACTTCCCAGAGTATACGTCCTGAATCACACAGATGACATCAAACAGGGAAACTGGGTGTCCTTGTCAGAGTAGAGGTCTGCGTAAAATTGGGTAAATACCTAATAACCTATAGTGTGTGTACCAAGTTACCCGTGTGATCTGTGATAAGCGGAATACACCTGCTGGCTCTCTCCCACCGTGCCATAAGAGCCAAAAGTCTGCCAGGTCTTTCGCCCTCTCCATATTGCCTGGCAGCCATCGGGTATCCAAAAATGCAAGCTCTCGCTCAGCATGAGCCTTAAAATCATCAATAGCCTCTTTGATTTGGGCGAGCATGAACGTAGGAGGAATCGCCACAAACTCCCAATCCAGTGCCCTTAGCTTATCTTCGCAATTAGCTATGTTCCACTTAATTGTTTTGAGGACACCAAACTCCGCAGGCATGGCAATCCCACGTATGTACACTTTTAAGGCTTCCCAGACTTTGCTAGTGAAGGGCACTGAGTCCCCATTAGTTTCAAAATATAATTTCATGTGGTCGTCTATAGTGGACATAAATGCCACATCTTGTAATGCATTTGATTTGAAGCACCAGTTACAGTGAGGTGTGAGGAATGTAGTTAGTGCCAAGGAGATGTGTACAGGGGAATGACCAGAATAAGCTCTGGCCAGCATGTAGACCTCCTTAACCCCTCCCCTAAGTACTGTATCGGGAATCAGCCACATACTGATGAGGGAGGATGATTCTTGGGCCGATGAGTATAAGGAGTAGGACCAGTCGCAGCTGTGTATTGCCCTCCAACTGTCCACTAGTCCAAGCTTAACCATCCCTGTCTTAATGGTTCAAGTTGCCTGCGACAAGGGCCTGTGGGCATGGGTAGATCTATTCAGATGCAAGTTGAGAAAGGTGTTGAAGTACCTCCCATCTACCCCCCCCCCCACTCCCCATGTCCCCCCAAAGGACAGGGATTAGTGGGTACTGGCCAATTTTCTTCAAAATGACAGCATAAAATTGGGCGTCATCAATATTTGGACCATAAAGGTTTAGCAACAGTATCTCTTTTTCCCCCACGGACCCATACAACAAAATGTATATTCCTAGGGGTTTGATATATATCTTCTTATGCTAGAATGGAAGGGACATATGGACAAGTATCACAACACCCCTGGACTGTGTGGAATATGTGGTGTAAAATTGATATCTAGCCCAGCTTCTGGCACACCCCTGGTAGCCTGCAGCGAGCGCACAAGTCTGCTGTAAATGCAACATGTTGTTGTTATGTCTTTCTACATGAAGGAGTAACTTTCATTGCTTGAGTGGGGTGCCCCAGGCCACTCATATTCCAGCTGTGGAAAGTTATGTCTCCCATTTAGATAACAACCATGTGATATCTGCACCCTCCCTGCTCAGCAAATGCCCTGCAGTCGACCCGGTCCCTCCCGCAGTGCCCCTCCCACTGTGAATAAATTATGCGCCCAGTGTAGTTTCCAAAAAGCTAAAAATTCTCTATCCAACCCCCACCCGCATCCCCCTTAAAACTCGGGTGATGATATCCCACCAGCAACATACCCAACCATTAACACAACATTGCATGGGGAGGTCAGGGCGCGGATTCAGACCCGAGCCAAGAAAATGGCTTAAAAACACATGAAAACATTACTGTTCATATAACCTCCTAGACCTTGCGACGACAAATCGTCCTCAACCACTTGATTACCCATACTACAAACAGGGGAGACCCAACCACCCCAATCCCAGAACTGCCAAAGATAACACGATAAATCCAACACTATCAGGAGCCCTTATTAATGCTAGGTCCCTTATAGCACACAATACCGAAATAGCAGATATACTGTCTTTGGACAATTTAGATATCCTTGCTGTCACTGAAACCTGGCTCCATGATGCAGCTGGCCCTGCCCTCTCGACTGCCATACCAGATAACTTCAATATCCTAAGAGTCGACCGACCCAACACCAGAGGAGGTGGCCTGGCCATCATAACCAAAACACATCTAGCTGCCAGACTCACCCCACACCCAGCTTTCACATCGTGCAAACTTCTCTCAGCTAAAATACCTATCTCAAACAACAGCACACTAACAATACTTCTTGTGTACAGACCACCAGGCCCACTAGGCAACTTTGAGGAAGACCTATCTAGCCTCCTCACTGACAGCATTAAAGACTCCACTCAGCTCCTTCTACTAGGCGACTTTAACCTAGGCTTTAATGACGCTGAAGACAAACAAGCACAAGCAATCCAATCTATTCTAGCCAATCACGACATTATCCAAAATGTCCTAGCTCCTACACATACAAAAGGCCGCACGCTAGACTGGATAGCCAACCACAACTGCAACATCACCATCTCCAGTATCCTACCTCAAATATGGACCGACCATCATCTGATATGCTTCACAGCCAACATCAAACCTCCCAAACCCAATAAGAATAAAATAGCACCCCCCATGCCAACAAGAAGTAAAAAAGAAATCACAGCTGAAAAACTACTTCCACTTTTCCTACCAACTCTCAAAGCTAGTCCTAATGATTCCAACCCTAGTGAGTTAGTTGAATCATTTAACAACGCCATGACCAAAGCTCTAGACTTGATTGCCCCTACCAAACTTCATAAAGGTAAACGTGAAACTCACCTTAACTCCTGGTTCACCCCCCATCTCAAACAAATGCGTATCCAAAAACGCAAACTCCAAGCTATTTGGAGGCATACTCCCTCTGCCGACAATAAAACACACTTGCTAACTTTGCCAAAAAATACAAAAAGGAAATTATTCAAACGAAAAAAGACTCATTCAATCATAGAATCAGTAAAGCCAATTCTAACTCCAAAGAGCTCTTCACTATTCTTCGTGAATTGGAAAACCCTATTGCCCCCACAGACAATGTCCCCAAGGACAAATCCTGGTGCACTAGCATCCAAAATGCTCTAGCAAATAAAATCATAACCCTTCAATCTAAAATTGCTGAGAAAAAAGCCTCCTTGAGCCCTCACGGTACTCACACCACCCCATTGAAGGAGTTACCCAGCACACCCTCCCAAAACAACGGTAAACCCTTCAGGTTTACCAATATTTCTATATTGGAAATTGAAAAGGTCATTCTGTCCCTTAAACCGTCAAATTGCCAAGGCGACAGTTGCCCTGCGCAAATCATTAAGGATGCAGCTAGAGATCTAGCACCCTTCATCTCGAAACTTATCAATGCCTCCTTCAACACAAGCACTGTACCTACCAACCTTAAAGGATCCTGGGTCCTCCCCCTCCTCAAAAAACAGACACTCGACCCAGCTATCCCCACTAACTACAGGCCTATTACTACATTCCCATTTCTCCTTAAAATCATTGACAGAGTAGCCTACCTCCAAATCCAAAACCATTTGGAGACGCACCAACTGTTAGGTACACGGCAATCTGGCTTCAGACCACTGCACGGTACTGAAACAGCCCTCATTGACCTCAAAACACAAATCGACGAGCTGAAGGATAAAGGTAATACAGCTATGCTCCTCCTCCTTGACCTGTCAGCGGCCTTTGACCTAGTGGATCACGCAGTATTATGCAACCATCTAGCGTCTGCCGCTCACTTCTGAAGTGAAGCTATAGCATGGGTACAATCCTTCCTAGCCAACCGTTCGATGAGAGTGTTCTCCCCTGTAGCAGCAGCGGACCCAATCCAGATCACTTGTGGTGTCCCACAAGGCTCATGTGTCTCCCCGACTATGTATAATATCTTTACTAAGCCTCTCTTCGACAAACTTGACAAATTAGGGGTAACCTACACGAATTATGCGGACGATACGCAGATTCTCATACCTCTATCAGGCAACTTTGTCGAAGATACAGCTCTAGTAAACAAAATCTACCTCCTCATTCAGGCATGGATGGCCTCCCACGGCCTCTGCCTAAATGACGACAAAACTGAGATATTAATACTGGGTTCCGACTCCAACCTAAAAAAACTGAGCCCCAACTACCGTAATTTCAACATAGATGGCAACACAATCAAGGTGGCCACCGAGGTAAAAACCCTGGGCTTTTACCTCGATTCCACTCTATCCCTCAAAAAACAAGTTAACACCCTGGCATCCTCTACAGCGTACACCTGCAAATTAATCAGGACCTGTAGACCTTACCTCTCTAAAACCAACTGCATCATGCTTGCCAATGCATTAGTCATGTCCAAACTGGACTATTGCAATGCCCTCTATGCAGGTGCCAACAAATCCATCATAAATAAAATGCAAATCCTTCAAAACAACGCTCTTAGAGCAGCCCTTGACATACCCCGCAAAGCACATATCTCAACCGTTAGGAAAGACCACCACTGGCTCAAAATTAGCGACAGAGTCCTGCTCAAGACACTATCGCTTACCCATAAAGGGCTCAACAACACTGCTCCCCCCTACATCTCAGCCAGACTGACTAGAAAATCATCCAGGCACCATACTAGGGCTACTAACCACTACCTGCTCGAAACCCCTAGATTCAGACGCTCCAAAGCGGGCGGAGCAAGCTTCCCTGTCAAAGCTGCCCAGGACTGGAACGCACTGCCCATTGCACTGAGAGCCAACTTACCCTACTCCAATTTTAGATGCAAGGTAAAAAACTGGCTCTGGACAAACGACAACTAACTCTCATGGCACCCAATGACCATGATACCGTTGTCTAAAAATGATTCTCTTCTCTTACCTATACCTTTACACTCCCTCAAAACTATAATATGCTAGTTTTTTTTTCTTCTTCCACACGGCGTGTATTGATATGTTCTTACTGCACTGTTATGTTGTTTCTCACCTATACTCTGTATGTAACCCAAGCTTAAGTAACCTTGTACCTGCTGCGCACGGCTACCCCTGGGTTTTGTGCGCATTATCAAATAAACAATACAATACAATACAATACAATACTTCTAAAATGATCACTTGTTCTATAGGTAGTAAGTTCGCTACCTTTTAGATCACTGCTCATAAAGGAGTTCTCCCTGTACCCAAATGGGGAGCGCAGATAGAATATTGTACTTTGGTAGTGACGAGGTGCACTGAATGAGAGTAGCCAACAATTAAATTGTGACATCAATCTCTGCTCTGGGTGTAATGGGACATGGTGCTGATAGGTTCTCATCTAGATATATAATTGCTTCAGCAGATAATGTGAAGAGGTATGTTTTACTGTTCCATTCAATGCGTAACTTAGCAGGGTAGAGCATCGCACATTTGAGACCTTGGTTTCAAATCGTTTTTTCACTGCTAAGAAGGTCTTCCTCTCCTGCTGCACAGCCACTGAGAAATCAGTGTAGATGTGCACTCTATTGGATCCTAGCATAAGGTCTCTGTGCACGTGGGCTGGACAGAGTGCGGAATGCTCGGTCGCAGGCTGCTCCATGTTTGGGCTTGGGCACCAGGGATCTATGGGCCGGTTCAATTGTGAATTGTGGTGAGAGTGTAGGGTTACCTAGCAGTGGAAGAAGGGTGTCCTCCATAAACAACTCTAGCAACGTTTCTGTGTTACTCTCAGGCACTCCTATAATGCACTCCTATAATGCATGTATTATTGCGGTTGGACCGTGATTCCAGCTCATCATTTTTTTTTGCTATTGTATGCACTTGCTTTGAGAGCATCAAAACCTCTGCCTTCAGAGACATGACCTCATCCTCTACCATGTCACCCATGTCATTGGTCTGTTTTTTCCAGGTGTGCTTTGATGGATCCATTGGTACTGATTAAGTCATCTAACCAGTGGTGTCGCCAGGAATCAAATTTAGGAGGGGCACAGAGGGGGCCAAAAACAAAAGTAGGGGGGGTGCACAGACAAATATAAGGGGAGAAAATGGCCACTGCTCCTCTTAGGCAGGGGGGTGCAAACGGGGGCACATAGTTTCACGGGGGGGTTTGGCCCGGCCCCCCAGGCCCCGCCCTAGAACGCCACTGCATCTAACTAGTTATGCACTGCAGAGAACCGCTCCTTCACGCATGCCATCATTTTCTGAGTCTCAGTTTGTTCCAAAGGAGCGACTAAAGGTTCTATGGTCTTCGTTGTCTCAACAGTCTCTGACATTTTCTAGCTAGTTTTAGCATGTAGATTCGTGGAGCATTGTTTTTTGGCACCTCCCTTAGCCATCTCAGCCCAACAGCAAGAACATGATCCCCAAGATATGAATGTATGCAGAGAGGATGATTCACAAGGTGCAGTTCAATCACAGCCCAGGGGAGCTGCTGGGACTGGGCTTCACGCAGCAGGGAGAGTAACAAAAGCACCTGTGGGCAACTGCTTGATGTAAGATACTCTCGGTTGGCGTTAGGATGCAAATTGCCACTCTCTCTGTTGTGAACTGTACTAGGCCACAGACACAGGGCATCTGTGCAATGTGCCCTCTTCAAGGCGCAATCCAGTGCCAGTCTGGCAAGCACCCCTTGATTCAGGAAGGGGCAAAGGTGCACATAAATGCAACTTGTTAACTACCTTGGCTGCTCCTGCACACAAGAGGTCCCACTCACTGCACCAAATGGGGTCCTGGAGGCAAGGTATCTCCACTTCTGTCCCTGGGGAGAAAATGCAAGGCACACACAGCCCCAGGCAGCCAATTGACAAAAACCAGACTAGCAGTGTAGGGTACCACAGACAAACAGCCGCTGTGGGTTCTCAATTCACACAGGAGCGCAAGGCCCAAGAAGACATCAGCCCTCTCTTTAATGACCTGCATGGTGCAGACAAAACAGCTCGCCCAGCACCAACCAGAGTGAGCGGCTCCAGGTTGCTGCCTTGCCCCACTGCCAACAGAATGTCAGCTCCACATGTGCCCCTGCAAGCACAGCTGTGCGGCCTCTCGATCCACTCACAGCAGAGGCAACGTTAGGTGCCTGCAACGGTCGACAGCCTGCTCTCCTCTGCTCCTCCCGCAGCACCAGCTGCCGCACTCCCCGGGATCACCGCCAGCCCAGCAGATGGGTCAGTGCATTGTCCCCAAGAGCAAGGGACACCTTTCCATCAGCAGCACACTAGCAGCATTCAGTAGAAGTATATAATTGCCTGTTAATGGCGCCGGGATGCAAGAGCTCTAACTGAGAGCTGCCATTACTGTCTCTGTGCCCAGGTAACATTTTTAAATTAGGTTATTCTTGTTTTGAAATATTTTCTCACAAATCTGCAGTCTATAATACTGTGCTTGTTCCCACTTCTCCATGTGTATTTGACTGAAGAATGTTCTTCTATTAGGTCGCTTATGAAACAGAGCCCAAAAGCTATTAGTAAAATTGAGTTATTTTTCCTCAGTGAAAAACTTGTAGAGAGGTGCTATCAAACTGAGAAGTAACTTTATCATGGATGTCACCTCCTCAACGTTTATCACTGCCGCTTCACAATATGCATTGAAGTGCCTACAAATTATTTTCTCATTGTCTGGATTATCCCATATCCATTAAGTGTATGACATACCTCTCCTACTCTCCCCTTGGATTTTGGTGTCACCCAAGGCTCAGTATTTGCCCTTTTCTTTTCTCACTTTACACTTCCCTTCTTGTCCCCATCATCTCTTCTTTCGGTATCTCTCACCGTTTCTATGCTGATGATACCCAGCTCTTGCTCTCTTTTTTCGTCTTTCACTGCTGACATCCACCTTAATCTTTCTTCCTGTCTTACTACCATCAAAAACTGAATGTCATCCCAATTTCTCTCCCTCAACACTGATAAGACTGAAGTCTAATTCTTTCCCTCTACCTCGGCTCTCCCTCCGTCTCCCCCTCCTTCTATTCTTTTTCCCCCTTCTAATCTCCCCATATCTGACCATGCTCGCAATCTAGGCTTCCACTTTGACTCCTCCCTCTCCTTCACCCACCACATTTCTCTTACCTCCCGTGCCTGTCGCTATCACCTCTTCAATGTTCGTAAAATCCGTTCCTCCCTCACATTCCATGCCACTAAACTCTTAATCTCTTCCCTCATCTTCTCTTATCTTTTCTACTGCTCTACACTCCTCTTTGGCCTCCCTGCCTCTCACCTTTTTCCTGTAAAGTCCCTCTATCACACTGCTATTTGTACCCTTTGTCTTCTCTCTCCTCACGATTCCATTTCTTCCTCACTCTCTGTTCTTGGCTGGCTTCCCTTCCACTCTCAACTTAAATTTAACATCCTTTTGTTTTGTCTTGAAATCTCTTTATGATCTCGCCCCCTCTACCTTTCCTCTTTCCTCTCATTCTATGCTCCCTCTCACCCCCTCTGATCTGCTGATCTCTTCCTACACTCTGTTCCCCCCACCTCCCTGTGCCTCTTCTCGTTTCCCATCATTTCAGCTCCTTACCCACCTACACTGGAATTCTCTTCCTCTCTCTATCCGCTCCATTTCCTCATACCGCTCCTTCCATTCTTCCTTGAAATCTCATCTTCTCCATCCTCCGTCCTGTTAACCTCATTACTTCCCTCTTACTCTTCCACTGTTCTGCTTCTCTCTTACAATCTTAGGCAAATTATTTTTGATGGTTTGTCTCATGTTACAATTATGCTTCCAATTTATTCTAATGTATCTTGTTGTTGCTATGCAAAGCACTTTGGATTAAAGCGTTCTATAAATGTAATGAATACAAATACAAATAATTAAATGGGTTTGGGCCCCCCTCGGAGGTTGCATATATTAATATGGCTTTCACACCCGACCAGAAGGGTGGACATGGCTGGTTACAGCCTGCCAGCCTGAGAAATAGGCTGGGCCTCGGCAAAGGCTGTGAGCTGTTACCGGCCATGTCTGCTCCCCCACCGGGGGGTGAACGCCGTTTGCACCCCGGGGTTCATCCGAGTTGTGAATGGCTTTCCATTTTCCCCTCTGAAGATTCGTGCTGCTTGCTCATTCAATCGCCGGATGGGGAAAAAAGATGAGAAAAAGATGGCTGTCGCCATTCCTAGGGCAGCGGCTGGAGTGGGACGTGCGGCAGAAGCGGAACTTCAAGCTCCAGTCCAGCAGGTAAGTGTGGATGGAGGCACCACGTGGGGGAGAGGTTTTGTTTGGTTTGGCAGTGTTGAGGGGTAGGGAAGCAACAGGGAGAGGGTCTATGTTGCCTCCCCACGTACATTTTATTTTTATTTGGTGCCACCCGGGGAAGGGCCTTGAGTAACTGGAACATCGGGCGGAGAATGCATATTCTTGCCCGCTGTTGCAGCCACCGGGTGAAAATAATTAATATATATACCAGACTTCGATCTCTGACTGGCAAAAAATAAAATGCCACATAATACATTTGGGTGAGGAATTGAAGATATGTCGGCTATTCATTTGTGATGAGCTCCTACACAAATCATTAAGTCTCCTCTAGGCCTTCCCAAGGTCCCCGTTATTGATAATTTCTCTATTATTGAGTAGCCATCCGTGGTAAGTTTTGAAGTAAGCCACGTCTAAAGGAACGCAAATAGGTCATCATTTGCCAGAATCTCATATCCCTCATTACAAAGGTAGCCTCAACTAGCATCGATGATTGCCTCGAAAATCGGCAAAGGAAAATTAACATTGATTCTCATAAGGTCAGTTGTTTCAGATATCAGAAGCCACATATGTAAAGGGCCCGAACTTGCTTTATTTTTTAACCGCTTCTCCTTCTCTTTTTGGGAGAGTTGTTCCTTTCTCTCAATTCATACTTGTGTCCCATTGAGGGGCTGCTCAGTGGGACCTCCACTGAGCTCCCCTTCCTTTCCACGCGGTGTCCCTTCCCAGAAGAAGGCACATACACAGAGGTAGTGAGACACAAGCCTTTATTTTTTCTCCCTCCTTCTCCAACTACCTGTCCCTATGTCACATTCACCTGTGCCCTCCTCCTTCAGACTGCACCCTTTCCTAAAACAACTAGAATGATCGCACAACACTACAACCTCCCCTTTTTTTAAACCACCAGTACTCATTAGCCCATTTCTTTGGTGGAGTCAGATCCAGGCCATTTGCAGTCTCTCAGGCTGGTCTCCCTCTATAGGGCCAGGAGATCTCCCTGCCCTGTCTTCACTTGCATCACTCCTTCACTCACCTCCCGTGCATTTCTTGAAGTGTGCGGAGTTCTGAGTCACCCAGTGACTGTCACCCTCCACAGTCACCATCAACCCATTCTTCTGAATAACCACCAAGGGATCAGCATGAAATGCTGTGTAGTGCTTGTGCATCTTGGGTTGATGATCTACTACCACGTCCCCAGCCTCCAAACACAACTCCTTGGCCTGACGCCTGGCATTCGCATAGTAGTCCTTCTTTTTCTCCTTTGCCTTTCCCTCTCAATCACTCATACACTCATCATCCTGGTAGGATTCAATGGGTTTCGGAATGTATGGAATCCAGGTTATAATGCACCCAAACATGACTTCCAATGGACACTTCCTGTAATGCTGCGGGGTGTGTTCCAGTAATCCATCAGCAATTGATATAGCAATTACTGAAAGGGTTTGCCATTCAGATGCGCTAATTGCAGGGCTCTGTTTAGATTTCCAATGAATCTCTCCATGGTCCCTTAAACCTGAGGCCAGAGTGGAGTGACTTGTCTGTGTTTAAACCCCATATATTCTGCAAACGTCTGGAAATCTTGGCTTGAGAATAGGGGCCAATTGTCTGATTTAACCACTCAGGGAATGCCCGTGAACATCTTGTCAAGTGTGGTGATGACATGATGAGCAGCCGTGGACGCCACTATCTGTGCTTCGGGAATCTCGAATATTCATCCCCCGCTACCAGTATGTAAGGGCTGCCATCTATTGGGCAAAAGAAATCAAATGCCATCTTTTCCCAGACTAGATTACGTAGTATTGTCTTTTGAAGGGGCACAGGGGGTTTGAGGTGTTAAAACACAGCAGGTGGGGCATAACTTGAGTAACTCTTCCACCTGCGCATCGAGCTGAGGGAACCAGACTTTCTGCCTGAACTGCTGTTTGGTTGACACAATGTCCCGATGTCCCTCATGTGCCAATTCCATCACCTAGTGCCTCAGCAATGATGGTATGAGAAGTTTGATTCCCTTTAACAGTAGCCCCTCCTCCGGCATAGAGAGTTCCTCATACTGAATGGTAACCCTGGACGATGCAAAAAAGGCATTCTGGGATAAGAAAGCAAGACCATACGAACTGGAGAGCATGTCAGAAAAACTGCTTGTCTGCCTGCAGAAGAGGGATGAAGAGTCCAGGTGGGTGCATGAAATAATGAATGATAGGGAAGAAATCTCTTCGAAAGGTGTGCAAATGGCAGATGCCTTTGCTCAGTACTATCACCAACTGTATTGAGACAGGGGAGGACCACGTTATCAGGTAGTAGAGGGTATTTGGAGGGGATTCAACTACCAACAATACCGGGTTACATGCAACGGGTAATGAAGGCAGACCCCACGATGGAGGAACTGCAGTCAGCCATTGGACAATTACAATCAGGGAAGACCCCAGGTTCTAACGGGATCCCAATTGAGTTTTAGAAAAAAGCAGGGGAACCAGTGATTGGGGCAATGGGGGCCGTGTTCTCCAAAAGGGAGAGCTATCTGAAGACCTAAGGACTGCAATGATAATGGTCATAACTCAAAAAAGAAAATCCCTCCAGTCAGTGCTCGGTTTACCGACCTATTTCCCTACTGAATGGGGAAACCAAAATCTTAGCGAATGTCTTGGTGAACAGACTACTGGCTGTGATAGGATGGCTGATTCACTCAGGCCAACAATGTGGCTTCATACCCGGGAGGGCCAACAGAATGAGCTTTAGCAGGGTGTTGAACGCATAGGGAATAGCCTTGTAATTGTAGGGGTTGCATGCACTTGTAGCCTTCAATTCGGAGAAGGCCTTTGACTTAGTCAGGTGGGAATTCCTATGGGTGGACATGGAAAAACTGGGGTTTGGTCCACAATACATGGGGATAAAGCTACTCTGTGCTAGTCTTCTGGCTAGGGTGAGGGTAAACAGCTACATGTCCAGTATTCACCTCTCTTGTTCCTGTTGGGGAAATAACTCCTTGCGGTGACCGTAAGAAAGGACCCAAAATTAAGGGGAATGTAACGGTCAAAGGAAGCAGAATACTGCATATCACTATACACCAATGACATCCTGAAGTACCTGGTGGACTCAGCAAACTGGGACCAATGGCAATGGAGCTGGTCATAGTTGTTCAGGGGAATGGAGTGGGCTGAAGGTCAATTGGTACAATTCGGTGTTGCTCCCAGTGAAAGGGGAAGCAGAGGCAATTCTGTTGAACTGCCCGCTGAAGATCGCAAGGGACACCATCAAATATCTTGGTATTAGGGTGGGCATAGAAGGTACAGATGTTCAGCAGGCCAATTTGGAACCATTGCTCACAAGACTGCAAGAACTCAAACACTGGGCAACTCTGCCGATATTGCTACTTGGTAGGGTCAACTCCTATAAAATGATGGCTCTGCCAAAGCTACTCTATATATGCCAGAATACCTTGGCTACAATCCCCCAATGTGCATTTCGGACAATAGAGAGTATGCAAAGAGAAGTTGGTTGGGGTTGAGGCCCCCCAAGAATAGCCCTTAAAACCTGACAAGGTTGGTCTGGGGAGGGGGTCTGGAACTTCAACATATAAGGAAGTACTAATGGGCATCAAAGTTAGTGGTAGCAAACTAGTGGATATCTGATGACAGGGGGTCAGCACACATTAGACTAGAGTGGGAATCTATGGAAGATCACCCACCTACAAGAACTGCATGGGAGTCCACAGGGTTAAAGGCTGCCACAGGCAGGGCAACAACGCGTTGAGATATGAAGAAAGGTTAACATGAGAAATGGAATGCAACGGTAGATTAACAATGAAATCACCTTTATGGGAAAATTCAGTTTTGCCTGATATCAACAAAGGGATAAAGAGGGTTAGGAACATTTTTCACCATAAGGAATTAGCCTTCTTTCAATATCTGATAGATAACTATAGTATGACAGACAGGGAGTGATACACCTACCTACATCTGAGACATGCAGTGAGCTCAATAGGTACAGATAATTGGGATATTCCTAAGCATTCCCCGCTAGAGGTCAATCTAATGGAAGGGGAACTTACAGGGAAAGCTATAACTGTATTATATACCAGGCAATACATAATTCCTTCTTCCCCACTGCTGGAGTCACTGAAAAATAAATGGGAAAGGGGTTTGGAGGTGCGGGGGGTGGAAGAGTGCTTGGAAGCCAATACATAAAGCAGGCTGCGGCACATCCAATACAAGCTCCTACATAGGATCTACTACACAAGGGAGGACCTACACCCAATGGGGAGAACACCAGACCCCCACTGTGTGAGATGCAGAAAGGCAGTGGGTACTATTCTACACAGGATCTGGAACTGTCTGTCTATACATTCCTACTGAATGACAATTCTAGCTGTGATATCAAGGGCAATAGGATCCCCAAAACAGAATAGCCCAAAACTAGGACTGTTACACATTTAGGATACCATAAAGATTACATCCTGGGACAGGAAATTGCTTGTGACAGTTCTGTTGGCAGGGAAAAGGGACTTGACTGCTGGACATGGAAAGACAGACCCCTCGAACATAGCACACTGGACGGAGGGAATGGAACATTGTTGTGTATTGGAAGAGAGGGTGTACAGGCCTAGAAGTTGCCCTTTGAAACATCATAAAATATTGGGGAAGTGGGAGGATATGTACTGAAATAGGCAACAGTTTCCGTTGCACAAAGGCAATAATATGAAATCTGGAATTGAGGCTGTAGTGGATGGGGAGACACGGAAGGCTGAGCGAGGAATGAGGAGAGGATAGAGGAGTGGGGGGGATAAGGGTCATGAGGTTGTTAATATACAATGCGGGTTGTGTTGTGTATGGTTTTATGTATTTAATTTCAAAACGAATAAAACAAGTTACAATAAAAAGAAGATTCACTGCAACTCTGAGATATTCGTAGGTTGAGGGTTCTTGTTCAGGGCAGCCACCTTATCAGGGTCTTATGCCATTCCCTGCTTTGACCGATATGACCGGAGAATCTAAGTGTGCCTTTGCTGAATTTGCATTTGCCCTTTTTTTAATGTAAGGTTTTCTGCTTTAAGCACCATAGATACTCGTGCCAGGGAGTTGTCATGCTGTTCAGTGTCCATGCCGAAAAACAGAATGTTATGGCTGTAGTTAACATAGTTTGGAATATGTTTGATGACACTGTTGATTTCGGCCTGGAAAATCTCTGTCTCCCACAATACCCCAAAACGGAGACTCTTATACCTATACAGGCCAAGGGGTGTTATGAAGGTTGTGATATACTGTGAACCTGGGCTCAATTCTAGCTGATGATAGCCATTATTTTAGTCCAATATTGAGAAGACCTTGGCCACTTTGAGTCAATATATCCTGTCTGTGATACATGGGGCTTGGTGCTGATCCCCCTAATTGCTTGATTTGGTCTCCACATGTCCACTCACTGCCTGATGGTGTATGGTCTCTTTTTTTTCATGGGTAAAAGGGGGGATTACCCATGGGGTTGGACCGAATGCTGGATCTATGATGTCTTGCTCTAACAGCGTGTGCAACTCCTCCTCGACCTGTCGCTGTAGGTTCACTGGTATGCCCCGATAGTTTTGGGCTACCGGACAAATGGTGTGGTCAATAGGCAGCTGTATTTCCTTGTGTTTCAATTTTCCCAGTCCTTTGAACAGTGACGGAAAGAGTTGTTCCAGTTTTTCTACTGTGTCAATGTATTTATGCGCCATCAATCTGTATAGAACATGTATCAGGCCCATGTCTAGTGCTGCCTTGAAACGTAATATGCAGCCACTTTCTGCTGCTGCCTTCAGGGCATGTATGGGTAGCTTCCTCGTTTGCATCTTGAATCTGCAGGTGGCTTCAAAGTATCCTTTGCACAGTGATGAGGTCTTGGACCCATACATGCTTTTGGGATATTTTTTATACGTCTTCAGTGATCACATTTACTGTGGCCTGTGTGTCTACTAGGAATTCTGCTTGTAGGTTGTTAATTTGCAGTAGAAACATCACGTTAATTGCATGCTGATTTCCCAGCGCATATAAATGGCCCTTGCATCTTTGATCCTCTGCCGACGAGTTCAGCCCACTTTCCGATGGAGATTGCTCTAGAAAGTAGCACACCTGGCGTTGTGCCCTTCTAAGTTGTCGTGACATTGATGAGCAAACGACCTGTCTTTCAGGTTCTCTTCGATCTTCTGAGGATACCTCTTGCCTCCTGAGGCCCTCCTTGTGGGGGCCTGATGTTCTTGAAGTTATGAATGGGAACCTGATCATGCGCTTGACCTTTCCTTTGTCCTCATGACTGGGAGCCCCATCATCCCTCCTCTCAGTGGATTATGAGACCTACGACACACTGCTTTGAAATGATTTCTGCTTCTTAAGGCTGAGCATAGTTTGCCTATTGCTGGACATGGTCCTTGGTGCATGAATTGGAATCTGCACCGGAAACAAAATCGTCCACCTGACTCTGTGAATGTGTCACTGTCACAATTTTGTTCACCATGGCTGGTGCAGATAGGGTTATTTGCACTTTACTCGTTGATTTTACTTGATGCTCTACTGCCAATTCTGTGCAAGCTACTATCAGAATCTCCTCCAGTGATCATGGTTTCTGGAGTATCATTTTCCTGAAGTTGGTGAACTCGCACCCTGCATTTATCCATTATCTCATTGCTTCATAGTTTGAGTAATTGTGAAATTCACAGTGTTTCATTCTTATCCTTCATCGCATTACAAACATGTCCATGGTTTCGCCCTTGTTCTGCGTCGTGGTGTGGAAGACGTGCCTCTCGAAGTTGACATTTGTGTGAGGTGTAATGTATTCCACCAGTGCCACTCTCATTCCTCTAAACATGTCAACCGTGCCTGCTGGCAACTCATATAGAATGGCTCTAGTGGCCGGTCCTATTGCTAGAGTGAGGAGACATTTAATTCTGCTGTCATCGTGGGACCATGTGCATCTATACATACATCGAAGTCTCTCAACCATCTCGGCAAACTGAGTCCCTCATTGCTAATTTTGTTCACATCAAGCGCTCCAGCTAGTTGAAGGGATAATAATTCCTGAAGTCTTGTCTGGAAGGGATTTTGAAGGGTCACTGCCACTGTGACTGGTATGTACTCTACGGAAGTGGTGGGGGGGGTCTAGTGTTTTGTTCTGTGTCTTGGCCCTTGATGTCAGACTTTTCTGTCCTATCTTCAGCTGTCTCCCTGCTCTCACAGCAAATACCACCACTTTTAGCTATGGGAAAAATATGCTCCTTTTCCCCACTTGCACCACTGTGCCTCGCAGCCTTTCTGCATGCCAATGTGTGACCTATTGGTTGTTTCTGCCCTCTGCGGCCTTGCCACGCCAGTAGCACCCGGTCTTCATTTGGTTTATCACACCTACTTTCGCTCATTGAATTTCACTGTCACTCTTTACGTGCCCACCAGTTTTATCAGGGTTGAGTTATGGGGTTCATCTGCCATATCCACCACTTCTGCACCCGTGGCGTGATCTATCACGTCGGGTGACCCTTCAGCTTGAATCTCCCCTCTGGCGCGTCCCACTGCCTGTGTTTTTTTTGTACTTTTTTTAGATGGTGCGTGTGGTCTGTGTCATCAACCAAGTCGAGGGGCTGCTCAGTGGGAGGCAGAAGGAGGCATGGACACGGAGGTAGGGAGACATGTGTCATCATTCTTTCTCTCTTCTCTCTTCTTCTCCAGCTCCCCATCCCCACCCCCACATCACATTATCCTTCTCCCTATCCTTCTCCTTCTCCCTCCTTCCTCAGGCTGTGTCATCAACCAAGTCGTGGGGCTGCTCAGTGGGAGGCAGAAGGAGGCATGGACACGGAGGTAGGGAGACATGTGTCATCATTCTTTCTCTCTTCTCTCTTCTTCTCCAGCTCCCCATCCCCACCCCCACATCACATTATCCTTCTCCCTATCCTTCTCCTTCTCCCTCCTTCCTCAGGCTCCACCCTTTCCCTCAACAACTAGAACAATCACACAACACTGCATTTCCCATCCTTTCATGCACTGTATATTGCTCAGAGGTCACCTCAAGCGATTCTGCACATATTTGTACAGTCTGCTGAGGGTGAATGTTCCCAGCTCTCTCTCCTTTGCTGCCCCTTTGTTGGGTTTTCTTATTTCCTCTGATTTTAGTACGTTTCTGATGTTTACAATTTGACAACTCCATGGTACCCAGCTGGGGATCAGAGGCTGAGGCAGAGGTAGACAATGGTTGAACATTAAGGCTATTGCAGAGTGCAGGTGGGTTTAAATCAATCACTTCAATCACTTCTAGAAATATTAGGAGTCTGCGATGGCACCTTCATCGCCACCGGAAGGTTCACAATGTAAGGCAGTTCAAATTCCTAAATTTGGCATTCATTCAAAGTGGAAGAATGAGAACGGGTAATAGCCAATGGAGTGACTTTCCCTTTGCTCTTTGTAAATGACTATGAATATACTGAGATGCAAAAAAAGAAGCAGGCATCCCATTTATTAGATACAAGGGATCCATGGCTAGTAAAAAGCTATCCAAAAAAAGGGTCCGTGTGTGTAAATATGCAAACATGTAAACTACAATTGTAAATGCACAGACTGTGTTGAAAAATATAATAAAAAAAATATCAATCTTTTATTTCAGTAGTATATAGCACACGCAAATTGCAAAAATAGAATTTAGAGAATATTGATCCACATACATTTATATTGTGTTATGTGTGACACTCACCTTACGTAACCTCCTACATAACATTTAGGTACACACATTCATAAATTGCCATAATCCCTGAATAATATCAGCTAAAACAAAAAGCAGTAGTCAATTTTTTTACTGCCCTCATTAGATGCGTTTAAAATTAATTTGGCTCTGCATTTGTCAGCCAGTTCAATCCAAGCTATTGTTTCCATCAGTTAAGTGAATATTTTGCCAATTTAAATTTGGGCTGTATGAGTCATTTGTAGTTCAGCCTTCTTCAGGGCACAATGTAGCCACATTGTTTGGTGATATGATGCACTGTGGAACCAAAATAAACATTACTTGTAATTAATATTTAGAATTTATGATATCTAGCACTAATATATTTGTTGATATAACACTCGGAAAGTCAGCTGACATAACATCTTTTAGTAGAACAAGGATGGTGTTGCAAATTCACTTTGACTTCAGCTTGTCAGGTAGCAACACAAAAGTACTGATTTAAGAATCTCAGACATCGATGTAGTCTGAGCAAGACAAACAAGAGGTCAGATTTAGAGTTTACGCCCGATTTGAGATTTTATTCAGAAAAGGTTAGCAGTATATTGTAGCATGAAAAATAGGCCTATGTGAAAATCAAGTTGTGACCCAGGGTTTTATTGTGTGAATGCAAATCAAAATGTTAAGGCTGTAACGACATGCAGGCAAGCAGACTCTTGTGAGGCAGCTGAAAAAATGTTCTTTAAAAAGATTTATATTGCTTCTAAAAGGAGCAAATCGAAATCTGGAGTTTGTTGTAGCTAGTAGAAGTGTATTTACTCATGGTAAAACTACAGCCTCATGGACCTGCTTCCATGCGTATAAGTCATTCTTGGACGTATGGAGCAACAATATTAATTTAAACCTTGTTGTAATGAAGTGCAATCATGCACACATGGTCAAGATGATATACTCTCACAAAGTAGCAAGTGTCCCTTCACGTATGTGCAGCATGGATATATATTCAACGTCAGGTTTCTCTTCACCTATGTTGCCATGGCCCCACTGTATGTTTAATAGCATCTGCTTGTAAAGTTGCATATACGTAGGCTAAAGTCTCGTAAGCTAGACCTCAGTTTAGCTGTGTGGGGTGCATTTAAAGGCCCCAAACAGAAGTCCCTTTCACATGAATAGCAAGATTGTAAAAATTGAAACAAAAGAGGCCTGGCCTTTGTGTTTGTTTTTCAAGTAAAATTGAAGAGCCATTTGGAAAGGGACCTACGCGGCATTACCAATGGATAAGCAGCATTTTACTTTACAAAAGGAGGAATCAAAGATCCCTGTCACATGGAAAACAGGATTTTTAAACATTGACAAAAAAGGCTTACACAGGTGTGTGCAAATAAAAGCAGTTTTAAAAGTGCAAAAGTATCCTTGCTCACAGAACAATGTCAGGAAAACAAAACATGTATATGATGTTTCACCTACACAACTCCAGTGACATTTGAAAGCAACTTTGTCTTCATAAACAAATGTCAGGACAAAGCGGACCCTTTTGCTGATTGTGGGCAAACCCTCACAAGGAAATCTCCCTCTTCCAGCCTGGATGTCACATCTCTCATCTAATAACCAACCGCAATAAAGTGTCCTGCTAAAGGTGTCAAAATTCTGTGTTCGCCAGACCTGCTCGCACTGAAAGCATTGACTACAAGAAAAGTTCCTCTTGGCTGGAGTATGACTAATATATGTGAAAATGGGGGCACCCACTTCAAAGAGCAAGCTTACAACACAAAGAAGACTGATAAAAAAAAACTCTGGGTGCAGGCTGACCTAGTGAAAACGAATGTCCGGAAGGCAGGAGGAAGGCCATTTGTCTCACATGAAGATTCACAATTAATTTAAAAGGACTATTATCATTTAAACCTTTTTCTCAGCCATCATAAGCTGGATGGATTTCATCTATGTACCATTTTTTATGTAATTTCCAGGCGAATTTGGGGATATAAAATTCATCTACCTGCGACTCAGGGAACTGTAATGGCCAGTTAAACTTGTTTTCTGGCTGAACTGAACATGTTCTAAATGTGAGAGTTGGTGAGCGGGTGGACAATTAAATTAGGAATATGCTTAATGACTAACACATTCATAACTGCTGTGCTTTTATAGAAATGGCAGAAAGTTGCCTCTTGGCCCTGCTACATGGCACGGACTGTGTGATCGGCTTTTCTAATCTTCCATGATTAGATGAATCAGAAAGTATGTTTATGATGGCATTTGCAAGTAAAATGATGAAGTTGTGATATATAACTAATTTGGCCTAAAAGTTGAAAGGAGCACAAAGGGTGATTATACATGGGAATTGCCATATGTTGCTCCAGATCCTTAACACCAATCCTGACTTGGAGGCTGGGTTTGGGAGGAGAGAGAAGGGTAACTGCCCAATCCTAGTGGCAGGAATTATTGCAGGGTACTTCCCCAAGATTGTAAAATTGGTGGTGTCATTGCTGCTATATAAGGCGGACTGCACTAGGACAGAAGACACAGAGACAGAAGGAGACAAAGAGGCAGACAGAGAAGGCTCCTGAAACTTACCATCTGACAGCTGGGAGGAAACACCAGAGGAGATTGATGAGAGTGCATCTGGGTGGAGCAATCTTGTTCTAGGAAGGCCTCAAAGCTGACTGGATCCTTTGGTGGTGAGTGGGAGGACATCTTTGAGAGTGGAGTGACAAGACCCCTGTCCTATCTTTCCAGAGTGTCCTGAGATGCAGCTGGCTTTCCTGAACTTTAAACTGAGGCTTTCTATATAAGTAGACCTGAGCCCTGGGAAACCAAAAGGTGGGGAGTCTTCTTGCCTTGAGTGGGTGGGGGGGGCAAAACTGTGTAGATCCTTAGCCGATTTAACTAAAAATATTAATTTGATTAATTCCCCATTTGGCAGAACACTACAGGGTGAATTTTGTTAAAATGTGAAATTAACAAAGCTCACTTCCCAGTGTGCACTGAAAACTGTAGCCTATAATTTAATTGAGTAATCATTTTTGTCCTGCTGGACCCAACTTTTTTAAGGGAGGGGGGTGTCTTTGTTCTTAAATCAGTCCAACATTTTTATCCAGCTTCCCCAACACAGGCCTTTCCAAAAGTGGTCTGAAATCTGAAACTTCCCACATCATTCCAATATGTCTGTCTGACTTCCCAACATAGACCAAAGCAAGGGGGGGGGGTCTGAACACGCTAAATCACCCTGTGTTTATTTTAAACCAAAAGTGTGGGCAAAATCATAATTGCCATATCTAGTTGTACCAATCTTGAAATCCTACTGCTAGCCTTGAAGCCTGCAAGAAAATCAAAATCACACAGCATTACACGATAATTGCCTTCATTGTTGGTCAGTGTAATTATTTCTTGAAGTGAAATTTGTAGCAAGGGAAGAATTGTGTTTGTGTTCTTTTAAATTCACTTTTGAGATTTATCTATGCTGAGAGAAGTTGATTGTGTTGTGTCACGGAAAAAGTGGTGTTTGACATTTTTTGTGCTAATTTCTATTACTTATATTTAAATAAATACCAATCTATTTCCTGTACACCGGCCTGGTTCTTGGCTCATTGTTAGCTCTAGGGAGAGGGATCCAAGAGGCATGATATGTTTCTGAGATAGGGCTAGAGAAAAGAATCTGTTAAACGGTTTGTTGTGTAACCACTCGAGTGGGCAGGGAAGGAATGCCCCGTGTTGAGGGTGGCTTCTCAATAAACCATCACAGCTGTTGTTCCTGAACTTCTCCCTGCCTCATCTTTATGGATCGCCCAGGCAGGTCCGGATATGGGGCATGCAAAAGATCTTGAATTTATTAAGTGGCTTATAGTGAGTGCATCTCCTCTCTATTGCACTCTATTGCAAAATATGCTTTTTGCAAAATTTGATGGGGGTTTATGTATATAATATTTATATTTTATTTGGATTGTGTTTGTACACAAGGGTTCCAGAGCGCAACGAGGCAAGGGAGGTGAAAAAGGGAGAACAAACCAACAATCTCACTGGGCCCAGTGACATTGAGAACGTGCAAGTGCAGCGTAGAGGGAATGGGGAAAGTGCATGGGGGAGAAGTGAAAAGTGCTGAGCAAAGGAATAAATGAATAAACAAACAAAAACAAACAGTGGTACCCAGCAAGTGGCAAGTGCTAGATTTAAGACAACAGACAGGGTGTCTCTGATAAGTGCAAAAAGGGGGGTGTAGGATTACAAATGCAGACCTAAGTGCAAGGGATTGCCAGGAGGCAGTGTGGGTGGGTGGCAGGGTGAGTAGGAACCTGGGCCCGAAGATCACAGGGTAACCAGGTGCACGATGCCAACACAGAACAGATCAGCAGGGGAGAGAGGAGCGAAGGAAGAAGCAAAGAGGAAGGCCTTGAGGTGCTTCCGGAACCAGAGATGGTCCTCCTCAAGTTTCAGAGTGGCAGGGAGGCTGTTCCAGATGAAGGCCCCAGCTGAAGACAGGGATCTAACCTCAGCACATTTCTTTGCAAAATGACTGACCCTGAGGGAGTTGTAGGTGGAGGAGCTTGTGAGGGAAGGTAATTACGGATGGACAGCTTAAGGTATTTTGGACCCAGCCCCCAGAAAGCCTTATGGACAATGCAAAGGGTCTTGAATTTTATCCTTGCAGCCACTGGGAAACAGTGGAGAGATTTCAGGACTGGAGCGATACGATCCCAGGGCTTGAGGCCAAGGAAAAGTCTTGCAGTCCTGTTCTGGATGTGTCACAAAGGGTGGAGAGTAAAAGCAGGTAGATTTAGGAAGAGGCTGTTGCAATAATCCAACCTAGAGAGAACCAGGGCTCTAGAGACAGTGAGCTTCTGGGGGAAGAGAGGAAAGGCTGAATACCTCTGAGGAGGTGCAGTAGGAAGTTTGACTTTTTAGAGACATCAGAGATGTGGGCAGAGAAGGAAAGCGTGGAGTCAAATATGAGCCTGAGGTTCTTAGCCTCGCAGGTGGGGGTAGGAGGAGGGACTAGGGAGGCCGCCCAGAGAGTGATAGGAAAGGAGGGTGAAGGTGTGCTGGTGAGGATGATCTCCGTCTTGCTGGCATTCAGGCAGAGATCGTTGGCAGCACACCAATCCTTAATGGCAGATAAGCAATCAGGGAGGAGAGAAGGAGAAGAGGTGGCCAAGGGAAGCCTCAAAATGAGTTGAGGGTCATTGACATAGCACTGAAAATTGGAGCAGAAAACGGCAATGCGATGCGCGAGAGTTGCCAGGTATTGGTTGAAAAGCCTGGGTGAGAGGTTTGACTCCTGGGGAACATCACACGTAGAAAGGCAGATAGAGGAAAGGAAGGACCCAAGTTTGACCTGGGAGGGTCAATCAGAGAGGAAAGAAGTCAGCCAGGCCAGAGCCTGATCAGTGATACCCAGGTTGTCATGGAGACGGTTGAGCATGATTGAATGGATGACCGTGTCGAAGGCAGAAGAGAGATCGAGTAGGATGCGGGCAAAGGGGATGTTAGAGTCGAGGTTGGAGAGCAGTTCTTCACGGATGTTCAGGAGAGCAGTTTCCATGCTTCTGGCAGCTCTAAAGCCAGACTGATGGGTCGTGGAGACAACCAACAGAATCAGAGGGAAGGTTAAGCTGGGAGATGGCCAGCTTTTCCAGGAGTTTGCCCAGAAAAGGAGTGATGGAGATCGGGTGATAGTTAGCCGGGCAAGAGGGTCAGCTGTGGGTTTCTTGAGAAGAGAGTGCACAACAGAGTGCTTCAGAGGAGAGGGGAAGGCTCCTGAGGTGAAGCAGAGGTTGCAGAAATCAGCCAGGGCAGGAGCAAGGGTGTCAATGTGGTCCTTGATGATTTTGGAAGAACAGGGAAGAACCTGTTTTGATGAGACGTTCATAGATCAGACTTGTCTAGAGACCTTGTCAGGGGAGAAAAGAGGAAAGGACAAGAAAGTGGGTGCGGGGTGGCTGTAGTAGCACCAGAGTTCACAGAAGGAGAGGGGAGAAGAGAGGGAGGTGAACAAGAGGGTAGACAGAATGTCCTGGGTTTTTGGGATGAAGTAAGAGGCAAGGGCTTTGCAAAGGGACTAGGAGGTGAAAGAAGAGGTAGAAACTGCAGCAGGGTTGGCCAGCTCCTTGCAGATTTTAAAGAGTTGGGCTGAGTTGTTAGATACCGCAGAGACACAGGCTTGGATGTGGGCTCTCTTCTTAGTGTGGTTAGAGAGTCAGTATTGCCTTTGGAGCAGGTGGCAGGCAAGTTTGTCAGAGGATGAACAAAAAGCCCTCCATTTCCTCTCAGCCACCATACACTTCTGTTTAAAGTTAGCTAGGTCAGACTCGTGCTAAGAATTGCACTTGAATTTGGACTTCAAACAGATCCTAATGAAAGGGGCAAGAGCATAAAGGGTATTGGAGACAGAAGAGTAGAGCATAGACAGGCCTGTGTCAGGATGTGAGTCAGCCAGAGGCAGAAGAGGGGAGAGAAGATGGTGGCGAAAGCCTCAACTAGAAGGTAGGTGGCAGTGTTGGTGTTGGTTTGGCCTGGGGGGAAGAGAGGGAGAGATGAGAGGAGAGGGTGGAGTGATCACTCCTGGAGAGAGGAGTGGTTAGAGGGGTGGAGAGGGGGAGGTCCGAGGATATCAAGACATCAAGTGTGTGCCCTGCAGAGTGAGTCATGCCAGATGGGAGGATTGAAAAGGAGAGTGAATCGCAGAGGTCATGGAAGAGTACAGAGGAGGAACAAGGATTGTCTAGATAGATATTGAGGTCACCAAGAAGGAGGAGTGGAGTGGTTGAGGAGAGGAGGGAGGAGGAGAGTTCCGCCCACTCAGAGAGAAATTAGGTGATCTGACCAGGAGGCTGGTAGATAGAAGCCACAGTAAGAGAGCGGCTGGGAGAGAGAGAGAGTCTGCAGACAAGGCATTCTAAAGAGGAGTATGTCTGTGTGGGAATTATAGAAGCAGGAAATCCACTCAGGAAATATCAGGGCTACACCCCCTCCGGACCGGTTGGATCTGGGTGTGGAGAGGATCTTGTAGCCATCAGGGGGGTAGTGTCAAAGCTCGTGACAGAGCTGGCCATGAACCAAGTCTCAGTGAGACCAAGGAAATCAAGTATTTCCAGGAGGTGGTAGTTCTCAGATGAGTGTTTGACAGCAGAGCAAGAGTTGAGAGTGGCAAGTTGAAGAAGGTTGCCAGCCTTAAAGGTCATCCGGGGAGGGGTACAAATCAGAGATACGACCTGCAGAGGTGAAGAAGGAGCCTGAGGTGGGGCAGAAGAGGAGGGAGGAGAGGGCAAGGTAGCCAGGGGGGAGGAGGAGGGTACAGCAGTAAAGGAAAGGAAATTTATGAGGCGAGGGAAGCGCCTATCAAAGAGGAGGAGATTGGCCTGAGGGCCTTGGACCATGACAGTGCCATTTAGGTAGACATTAATGATGACCTTAGACGAGTTGAAGGGAGCCATGAGGACTTCCCAACAGGTGCCACCATTAATGGGAGAGGAAGAGACAGGACAGAGCACAGAGATCATATGAAGAGGCCTAGCGAAGGAACAACAAAGAGGATGTCAGTGAGGGTCTGCTTGGAGGAAGCGTTGGAATAGGTGCCAGCGATGGGGAGACCAGGGTTGGAGGCCAAGATCTCCTTTTTGGAGTTTCTTCCTACCAGACATAGTGAGAAGGGAAGGATAGTTGATGGAGAAGCAGTTGGAGAAGATAGGAGAAACAGAAAGAGCCCTGGGTGTGGTAACAATAAAAGAGGGGAGATAGCAGGTAAGAGTGGAACAAAGAGAATGATGAAGTCAATGGGCCAGCAAGTTACAGAAAAGCAACAATACAATACAAGCAGAGTACAGAGCAAGTTAGCAAAACACAGCCGGATCTGACTTTTAGCCAGAATGCAAAACACAGCTAGAGTTGACTTTTAACCAAAATGCAAAACACAGCTAGATTTGACTCTTAGCCAAAATGCAAAACACAGCTAGATTTGACTTTCAACTGAAATGCCAAGAAGCACAGCTAGATATTGAAATAACTTTTGGAATCAGATTAGATTATAGAAGTGCATGCAGAAAAACAATGCAATTGAGAATGTAAACATTGGAGAACAAGCAGAAAAGGAAAGTGAAAGTCAAAGAGGGTATGAGTGTGTCTACAAGGAGGGAACTAACCCATAGTTAAAGGAGACGTGATTGACAGGGTAGTCCAGATTTTGTTGAAGAGTGAGGTTGCAGCATCATCAAAGTTCAGGTGATGGGGTTCAGAAATGAGCCCAAGTAGCATTCTGGTAGCGGACAGGGAGCAGCTAGGGGCCTTTGTTGTGGGCCTTAGTAGCTTGGTAGCATGGCCGGCTCCCGCCTCCCGATTGGAACTCAAACTCAGTCAATGGGGCTCATTACAGTTCTGGCGGTAACCATGCCGGTGCTACCGGCGGGTTGGCGACAGACTGGTAAATATTTACCAGTGCCTGACTTCCCAGATCCAGCCATTGCCGCAACCCTGGCGGCGGGAAAGTCAGGCGCGGAAAAATATTTTTCCCCATTGCCATCTGTATGTGCATATATCATGTATCTGGCATGGTATTTTGCAGAACTATGGATAAATTAACTAATCAATGTAGGCTAATTAATGTCTTCATTGAGTGCACTGATATGTGTGGAAAGGCTACGGATCCAGGTTTTTCTAGTTTATACAAAGGGTTAGGCATTGAAAAGTATGCAAGTCTCATCGCAAACAACCAATTGCTGTCAATGTCATATAGTTTTTAGAAGGCCCAACCTCCAGAAAAAATGTAACTAACAGAGTCTTTTCCTATCATTGAACAATGTTCTACTGTGCCGTTGGAAACTGATCTGGTGGTTATACCTATATACACTTTATTGCAGGGACGAAAAATCGTATAGATAACATTTTTAGAGTGGCAATTGAGAAACTTTTTTATTTCCCCAAAAAAAGAATTGTGCCAAATGCTGGCGCTCTTCTATGTAAGTGGAAATGCCACACAGTTGCCACAGGGGAAATTACCCCAGACTGGGTTCGAAGCCAAACTTCAAGAATGAAAAATAGTATTTATTGTGGGTTAGGGAGCCTTGTGTGCAACACTGCAGGATTTTTTTGAGGTCACAGCTCATTTGTGCTAAATACCAGCATTTCTTAACCAGTTTTTTTAATTTGGTCTGTGTAAGTGGAAACAGTGGTAACACATGAAATGCCGTCTTCGGTACTGTTTTTTTGGTGTGATCGCACCAATAGGTTTTCTCTATTAGCATGCCATGCCCGTTTTGCTGAACAGATCAACAAATTAAAAGGGCAACCCCTAGTTATTAATCTCTCAATTAGTTGATTTGAATGTATAGTGCAATCCGTTGTGTATGTGCAATTTCTTCGATTTCTGAGAAATTGACTATGAGGGAGATTTTTCCCAAAGTTCTTTTGGACACTGACTAGAAAAAGGAGCAGAGAGTTTTGATCTGTTTCCTTGTGGTATAGTGTTGTGTAAAATTGTCCCTCAGAAGGGCCAGTGACTATATCTTAAAGGAATAGTGCGCTCAGAAATATTATTGTCCCGAGGGTTCGGACATGTGTTTTTAAGCACAAACATTTCCTACGCAACTCACTGTATTTTTTCACTTTTGTACACATGCGAAATCAGGCAGTGGGGCGTGGCCATTTTGTGATAATCTGATCCGTTGCTGCATTGCCCAAGCTGGACTGCCCTGACTGCGCTAAATCCCTGAGCCTGACATCACTAGACGAGAACCGGCCATTCCCCAACGCCAAAGCACGTCTCATGTCAACGTTCTCTGTTCTTCAGCTTATGATGTGTCACCATGGAAATGGCAGGACACCTCTTTCCTCAATAAGTATAAACAGACCACTTCACAACAGACATCATCAGATTTTCTTTTCCATTCCTCTCACTGTCTTTTTTTGTGTTTTCTGTGCCTCGTTTCTGTGCTCTGGTCAGGTACCTTCATTGCTTGTAGCCCGTATGAACAGATACCAGTACCATAACTAAAAATTATTTTTGTTTCGCCGACAATGGCAACAATACAGCCCTACCAGTACGAGCCAGAGGATTCCGAGGCAGAATTACTCGAAAGAGAAAGATGCAGAAAAGATGGGGCTTTGGACGATAGTTGGGAGGACGATTCATTAGATCAAGAGCCTGAGTCTAGTCGCATGGACGACGTTTCCACCTAGTGCACCTGCAATCGGTGCGCGCTAATGCCAGATGAGGAGGAAAACTGCTGCTGGCGAGAAAACTCTGGTTGCTTGTCCTACATATCGGAAGGTGAGACACGGCCGCAATGCGTTACCGAACTGCCAGACTTCAGGGCAGCCTGGTCCGTGTTGAGGATTATGATGGTGCTTATGCACGAACTTCACGCAAAAGTTCGCCCTCTTAATCCAAGTAACGAGTAAGTGCACTCTATTTGTGATGTCACCTATATTGTTGTTTCAAACAAATTTAGTCTTGCAATTCTCTAGTAATGGTCGTATAATAGTTGTTCATTATTGTACAGTGTCTAGGTAGCATTTGTACTGGCAACAATGCCATTGGATACAAGAATTGTCATTGGCAACTAAGGTTTAATACCCTTATCTTGGTCATTTAAAAACAGTTTGTATCTTTCTCTTTCACAGGTGGTACAGACTGGTGGCCTATCGTTCGTACACATGGTGGCTTCATGGGAGGCTTGGACACCGCATTCGATGAGTAGTACCCGCCTGTGTCGTTGGTGCCAATAGAAAAACTTTCCCCAGTGACAGCGGTCAGTACAGGCGATTTTCCCTCACTGTGCTGCAACCAGAACTTTACAATGTGTAGTACATTTGTGCTATCAAAATAAGAAAAAAAACAAAGCACAACAGAACCTTTATCAATGGTTGTTTCAGTTTATCAATGAATCAAGTGTGTCTCCATTCAGCAGTGTTCCGGGCCTTGTCTGCATGCCTCAGGCACGTCCATCCCACTCCATTATCAAAGGCAGTTCGCACCAGCGGATATGCGCCACCAAGGGGTGCTGTTAGGCGCGCGAACGGCCAAGTTGCCAAACACCATGTACACTTCAAAGGTATCTTCCACACAGGGGCCATTGTACACATGGCCTCCGCAGACCCAGTGTCTCCAAGCATTCTCCCCTGAAGCAGGCTGCGCCCCTACAATCCACATAAGTGTGTCACCATTCAGCAGTGTTCTGGGCCTTATCTGCATGCCTCAGGCATGTCCATCACCCTCCATTATCAAAGGCAGTTCGCACCAGTGGATGTGCGCTGCCAAGGGGTTCTGTCAGGCGCGGGAACGGCCAAGGTGCCAAACACCATGTACACTTCAAAGGTATCTTCGGCACAGGGGTCATTGTACACATGGCCTCCCCAGACCCAGTGTCTCCAGGCATGCTCCCCTGAAGCAGGCCGTGCACCTACAATCCACATAAGTGTGTCTCCATTCAGCAGTGTTCCGGGCCTTGGCTGTACACCACAGGCACGTCCATCCCCCTCCATTATCAAATGCAGTTCGCACCAGCGGATGTGCGCTGCCAAGGGGTGCTGTCAGGGGCGAGAACGGCCAAGGTGTCAAACACCTTGTACACTTCAAAGGTATCTTCCGCACACAGGGGCCATTGTACACATGGCCTTCCCAGACCCAGTGTCTCCAGACATGCTCCCCTGTAGCAGGTTGCGCCCCTACAATCCACAAAAGACCACGACATACACACCCTCTTTTCTAATTTGTTATAAACCACTTGATATTTATCATGAGAACATCTTTGAGCACTGCAAGTCAACTCGTGAACGTGCTACCTGAGAACTTCTGTGACCACTGCGAATCTGCTCGTCGTCGTGATTCCTGTGAACATCTCCCTGTTCTCCTGCCACTAACTACCCTGCTTGCAGTATCTAACCGTTTGTTGGTCAAGGTAAGGGCAGGTCACCTAATCATATCTCGTTGATCTCTAAAATTCTATCTATTTCGAACTAAAATACCCAGTAGTGTTATGTTCATTCATCTCATTGCCATTGGCTTGATTTTAATTTGTTATGTTATCGATATATATCAACTGTCATCAGTGTCAATTGGGATCGAATTGCATCCTTTGCGGATGTGTCTATGAACATGTTTCCTTTTGATGCACAATAGAACATTCAACGGGTGACTAACATGTTCTGATTTTTGTCACATCAATGAATTGTTTATGAAAGTTATCCTACAATACAGCCAGCCACGCTACACTGGTTTTGATGCAGTGACCAAACCATAGCTTGCATAGATGAACGTATAGTATAATTCCTTCTTTCTCACGTTTTTATGCCAAGTCATTTTTGAATATTGTGGACCTTTTTTTTTAGAGAATTTCCAACAATGCCTGCATTTACTGTTTTCGGTTGCCCTTCTAAGACCCATGACAAATCTGAATGCACTACAATGCATGTATTCCAAAGGAATATAGATTGAATAAGAGAATGGGTCAGATATTGTGGATTTTCAGCAGAAGAGATTGAAAGTAGAGCCCATAAAGTCTTGGAGGACACAAGGGGTAATCGATACTGCATCTGCAGCCTGCACTTTGCCACGAATATGTAAGACCAATCCAAGTACAAAAAGAAGAATCAACTCAAAACGACTTGTAAATTGCTCCCAAATGCAATTCCGACTCTATTCATGCACAGGCCGCCTCAGGTGAGGCACGGTTCTGGATTTAGCTGTAGCTCTTGGTGTAGAGAACAGGTAACTAAATGGACGGATTCGTATTTTAGATGTAAATATCCCTTATAATACGTATTCACAAGATTGTATTGCTTTATAACTAAACACCATTTTGTTAAACATATGTCCTTGGTTTAAGGGGCATCATAGAAAATGATTTATGGGCACAGTTAACTATGCTATAGTGTCCTTTGAAAAAAGCATAATGTTTTCGTAATCTTTCTCCTTAACCATTAACCTCAAAATAGATGCCACCTGTGAAATGCACCATGAAAAATGTTCATGGTCCGCTCAACCGATGCTGGGGAAACTGACAGCTGGCAATCTACTGTGTGCAGCAGCTTTCATTTTCAGTGGCTCTAATTTCATTAAGTTGTCCAGTTTCTGTCAATTTGTGGGACTCCATTTCATTTCTAAAACGCAGTCCTCCAAATATCAACGTCGATAACTATTCCCTGCCATTACTCAAGCTTGGAAAATTGAAGAATTGTCTATTCAAAGTACATTCTCCGAAAAACAGTTCTGGCTAGCTGGCGATGGACAGTGTGACAGCCCCAGATTTTCAGCAAAGTACTGCACATACTGCTTTCAGGACATGGAAAGTACAAAAATTGTGAGTCCGGTGGCGGTGCAGGTGTCCGAATGTAAATCCTCAGTGGCCATGGAGAAACTTTGGCTTTATAAAATCACTGGAAGATCTACAATCGAGGGGAATGCAAATCGACCTCATAGCCATAGACAGACATGTTTCAATAGCCAAGACAATGAGAGAGCAGTTTAAATATTCGCCATCAATTTGATGTATGGCACGTTGCCAAATCCATTAATAAATAAATCTCAGCTGCAGGAAAAAAAAAGGTTCTGATAGTATTTCACAGTGGTCCCAGTCTTTCAGCAACCATCTTTGGTGGAGCTCCAAAACTTGTGATGGGTCTGTGGAAATTCTACTAGAAAAATGGCAGTCACTAATGCACAACTGTTCCAACATTCACTCTTGGACAGAAAACCATATTTCCACCTATGTGAACATGGCCCTTTGCCGCCGGAGCAGGAACGGAAGAAGAAGTGGTTGATTCCATCTTCACCTCCACACAAAACCCTTGTGTAGATTGTGTTTGATAAAACTCTTTCAAGAGATCTGAAGGGACTCACAGAATTCTGTCACACAGGAGATTTGGAGGTGTTCCACAATATGTGCCTAAAGTACACGCTGAAGAGATTGCATTTCGGCATAGAAGGGATGAAATATAGGATGTTACTAGTGGTATTAGCGCATAACGAGAATGTAGGCCGTGAACAATCAAGGACTGCAGGAAACTTTGGGATGCTTCGCTACACTATGGCCTTTACGAAAAGAAGCAAAAAATGGGTGGTCAAGCCAGTATATGAGGAAATAGAATTCGATTTTGTGAAAGATCTTATTATTCATGTTTTGGAGATGTATAATCATGGAATTGCGCGCAATTTTGTTCCGAGTACACATCCATTGCAACAAAACATTGCCAGCATGCCGTGTCCACCTGAAGCAGAGCTTGTGGATCAGTTCACTTCCCGGTTCAAATGATTACCATCAGTTTTTTTTATCAACAATGTTTTTATAAAGTGTCCAGATAAAGCATCCAATTTGTCTTTTAAAATGTATCCTCTTTGTCAATTTATTTTTTCAACTAGTACCATTTTTACGATTGCCTTACAATGTAACACTGAGCTTTCACAGTTCACAGTTTCGTCAAGCTACTGTGGGACCTTCACTGATCATGGGAGGGCCAGATGGATAACAGTGTGAAAGAAACTTTGGGGTTTGGCAGTTTCCTTACCATACAGTTGCCCAAATAGCTGAATAACTACTCATCCCACAAAAGTGATGAGACCTAGGCTACATAAGATACTCAGCATGCAAGAAGTACTGACTGTGAACACAACAGAGTATCAAAGTGCGTTGTTGGTGAGAAATAGAAGCACTCTGACAAATATATACATGGGGGCATGTGTTGGGGGTCGTTTCTAATGTAAGGAAGGGGTCGGTCGGTTGAGCCCCCGGCCAACATACATGAAAGTGGCATCCTTATCTTGCACCCGCGGAGGGGACCTCCTTTGCCCATCTGCTGCATTGGGGAAGGAGGCCCTGACATAAGCAGAGGTGAGGCTATTGCTAGACACACGTTGACTCCATTTTGTGTACCCTCGACTCCAATTTTGGAGTAGGGCGCATTCTGTCATTGCGAAGTTTCCCCTACCCCTCAGCAGCGCCACGAACAGCGAGCAATGACAGCCCCCACATTTTTCCTCCTGTGCCTCACAATTCCAGTTCTCATGGATGCGGTGAGACAAGATGTTACAAACTAAGAATGTATCTTCATTCTGAGTGAAGATGAACAGCTTTACATTTTTGCTTGCGAGCTGTGGAAGTTCATGCGTCGCACACAATATAAGGTTCAATTGTTTTTTGCCCTTGAGAGAAAGGGACCATTCCAAAAGTAATTGAATTAAAGGAGGGGCGTAATAATGTATGATATGATAATGTTCTCCATTCCTAAACTGGTCTAAGGATCATGTAAGTTCAGTTTATGAAAACTCGTTGATCCGAACGGAGTCTGCATTACGGTCTGCATTACGCCAAGAGAATGGAAATGCTGAACATACTGTAAGTTTGACTTTCGACGATTTTATACCCGAACGAGTCAACTTATCATTAGTTCTGTGTGGCATATTGCAATGAAACGCAAGTACAACCCTTGTGTGTACTGATCTTTCTACCGGGCACATGGGCAGGCTATCATCGAGATGCATGTAGACCACCACTCGGTTCCCCCAGGTTCAAAGCTAATATTTCATTAAAATGCCACCTATGTGCACCTCGAATTGTAGCGTCAGCTTCCGCATCCCGTTTAGAGCTGAACATACTCTATAGCACTATCCTCCGAAGCAAATTGTGGAGTACTTTCCACGTTGTTTGCTCTCTGTTCACATTATTTCACATCTGTGCTAATCATTAGTTTTAACACGATCCCGAATTAATAAGTAAAATGATAAATTGTAATAAAGATCGGCTACTGAGACACATTTCTGTTATGTTTTCCAAACAGGTACATCCTGCCATTCTGCGATTGTCATCGATTCCAGATACCAAATGATGGCTTTTTCAACCAGCAACTGCAGGTACACATCAATTGCTGGATATCTTCCATTCTTTTTTGGGACGATCGCCAAGGGCCAATATGCCCTTACGTTGTACCAGTGATTAGGGGCAACATAACATCCTTTACGGTGGTCTAGCGCCAAGTTGATGCACAAGCCTTTCAATTCACTGTGCGACCAAAGCACTTCTTTTACCCAAAACAAACGCCTTGTGTACCCAAAAGGAACACTGTGTGACTCACGATAAACATTTGTGGACCGAGAAAAAGAAAGAAATTACCCATTTGATTGAATATTGCAATCACTGGATGTTCTCAGAGCGTTTATTGTGAAATAAAAGTACTTTACAAATTGTACAGTCTAGCTATTTCATTTTAAAGTATAGTTTTATATTCCGAATTGTGATGCGCTGTGTTGTGAAATGATATGTGTTGATTTCTGTGTTCTGCGTCACGTCACGTAGGTGATATGATATGATATGATATGATATGATAGTTTATTTATATAGTGCCTATACACAATGTGTTTCAAAGCGCTTCAAGGCAAGGAAGGGAACAAGGGAAAATACGACGACATTCTTACAGGCCATGAACAGTAAGGATGTGAAATTAACTATCGTACTCGGCCTGATGACATTTCAGATAGTGCAAGTGCTAAAACATAGATAAGGCAGGTAGGGGGAGAGTGGGAAGGAAATGGAAACAGACAGGCGACTACCATACTAGGCATGACGACATTTCTGGTAGAGCCGGAGGAAAACAAAAGGTGAGGGAGAGGGGTGCAGAAAGGGAGGGGAGGAACAAAACAAGTGACTATCGTACTAGGCCTGACAACGTTTCAGATAGTGCTGGAGGGAGGGGGGTAACAGTAAGGGGATAGGGGAGCGACATACAAGGTTGCTATCGTATTAGGTCCAGGGACAATTCTGATAGAGTAAGTGCATAGAAGAAAGTAAGGGTAGGAGGGGAGGAGATGGGAAAAGGGAGAGGGGAGGGGAGGAGAGAAAAGAGAGTAAGCAGTCAAAAAGAGTGGAGAAGCAAGAGAGGAGAGCGAATACAATTGCAGAAGTCAGTAGTAACACATAATGTTGCAAGCCAGGATACAAGATGAACATGGAACAGCATGATTCAGGCCCACCATGAGTACAAGATGCAAAGGAAGTCCAGCATGAGAGTTGAGAAAGGGTGATGCACCGTGAACAATGAAGTCCATAAAAGTAAAATCCAGCATTGGCCACAAGGCAGTGATGGTGAAACCAGAATGTATCAGGACAGACTCCTGTGTGTGGGAAGGGGGGGAGCACAAGGGAACAACACGGGGGGACCAGAGCGGGTGGGGATGGCCTGTTGTGACAGAGGGTGTAAACACATGTTGGTGCATGCTTACCTGCTGTCTTAGCAGAGGGTCGGACCCTGGATCCTCCTGGTCCGAACAGGTCCAAACAGTAGCCCTTTTCTTTGACTGCCCTTACCTTTGGATGCCCGGGCGAGAGACGCCCTTCATCTAAGAGTTAAGAGCAGGAAGGAAAAGGCAGGGCTAAGAAGGTGGGCGGATTAGGCCAGGTGACCTAGATCCACTTACAGCTGCTCCCTAGCTGCAAAGGAAAAGAGGCTGGAGGGCTCCTTAAGTAGGGAAAAGAGCGGCAAGCAGGAAGGCACCAGGTGGGCGGGGCTTGCTAAGTGGTGAAAAGGAGCGGCAAGCAGGAAGGCACCAGGTGTGCAGGGCTTGCTAAATGGTGAAAAGGAGTGGCAAGCAGGAAGGCACCAGGTGGGTGGGGCTTGCTAAGTGGTGAAAAGGAGCGGCAACCAGGAAGGCACCAGGTGGGCGGGGCTTAGGCCAGGTGACCTAGATCCACTTACACCTGCTCCCGAGCTGCAAAGGAAAATAGGCTGGAGGGCTCTTTAAGTAGGGAAAAAAGCAGCAAGCAGGAAGGCACCAGGTGAGCAGGGCTTGCTAAGTGGTGAAAAGGAGCAGCAACCAGGAAGGCACCAGGTGGGCGGGGCTTAAGCCAGGTGAACTAGATCCTCTTACACCTGCTCCCCAGCTGATGACTGGGTATGTTTGGCTACGCTGCCCAGTAACGTCATGGAGAAAGGCAGAGAATATCACTAGGTTTGGTGATGTCAGGCTCATGGGCGTGGATATGATTTAGTGCCACCAGGGCAGGCGGGTTTGGGCGATGCAGCAACGGATCAGATTATCACAAAATGGCAGCGCCCTACTGCCTGATTTCGAATGTGTACAAAAGTAAAAAAACTATGGTAAGGTGCACTGGAAATGTTTGGACGATCGATGAACATATGCTTAAAAACACATGGCCGAACCCTCAGAACAATAATATTTCTGAGCGCACTATTCCTTCAAGATGGTTATTTGTGTAAATGAGAGTCCATCGTAAACTGGAGATAGGGTTCCATAAATTCAACCAGTTGAACAAGATTTTAAGCTTCCTTGTGTCTGCATTCCAAATGAAAAGTACATTGTCAATATATCTTCTCCAATGAGTCAAATTTATTGCATACGTATATTTAATGTATATTTGTTGCTCTTCTAATCCTGCCATATAAATATTGGCCAAGCACGGTGTGAATGCCTCTCCAACTGCAGTGCCTTTAAATGGGCACAAGGATATTATCAAATAGGAAGAAATTGCTACAGGGTGCAATTTGCAAAAGCTGAATTATGAATTTAGTCGGTACTAAATGAGGGCGTGGTCTTCCATCCAATTCAAGTGAAACTATGTCAATGACTTCCTATTGTGGAATATTGGTGTAAAGTGCGCATATGTTAAATGTAAAAAATACACTATGATTGTTGTCTTAAGGGAGTCCCTCTATATGTTTAATCATATCTGTTTTATCTTTTGAGTATGAATGGGCACAGGTAGCTAAAAGTTGGAGAAACTGATTAATATACTTTCTAATTGGTTCTAGAACTGAACCACACTGTAATACTATTTGATGGCTCAGAGGGTTTACATTATCTTTGTGTATCTTAGAGAGCGTGTACAACATTGGATTGCGGGTCTCCCTGGGTGTGTGTTTTTCACCACATTCTTTTAATGTGTATTTACAACTTTTATGTGCATATACTGCAGACAATTTCGAAGGTCGTTAGTAATTAATTGGAGACTTGCATGACAGTTCTTAAGGGAGTGTCACTTGAGGAGCTGCAGGTGCAGGCACTGCTATCAGCGAAAGCATCCATGTTAGGGAAACGAAATGAGTTTGTTCCAATGATATTTGAAACAGACATGTTTTCTTTAATAACGTTATATTTACTTAACGCTACGTTAGCCTCACTATGCAGGCTGTTGCAGAAGTCCAACAATGACCTATTGTCTACAGGCGGCAAGTCATTTGAATTATTCGCATGAGTGGGCTGACACGCCGAAACGGCAGGGCTGAAGGAAGACTGAACATCCAAGACGTTAGTTGAACAAGACGGCAAAAACACAGTGATTTTCCCTCAAGTAGTTAATGGTATCCTTTAGGATTAGCGGCATAACAGGTTTACTGCTTGGTGACCGGTCATTCATATTTAATGCCCTGTTACCTGTGGCATCCGCCTGTTGGGGGGCGGTCCTGAGCCCCCCCGCTGCATTCCCGTAAGCCCCCCCACCTGAAAGGACACGAACACACAGCCTTTCGTTTCGGGCTTCCCGGTCGCTCTGCTCGCGGCCGGGAACACCCCTTTATTTATACATTGGGCGGCGGCGTGCTACGTCATGCCGCCGCGTAAGCCCGTCACTACGGGCAGCGCCACACTCCTCCTTTTTCGGGAGGAACCACAACAACGGCACGTTTAATGATCATAACTTTTAACACACAACTATCCTATCAACCACCACTGCACACCCAACACCCCTTTATTGTCAATCACCCGGATCCCTTCATCACAGTTTACATGCTAAGTGTCCAAGAACATACTCGCTGAGGTAAGCAGGTTTCCCTCGCCCAGCCCTCTGGGGGTACCTCCTGCCTACCTCTGGCCCGTGGAGCCCCTCGGCTGCGGCTCCCCGGATTGCGGAGGCCGGACTCTCATCCCGGAAGTCTCCAGCGTCGGGGTCCTCTGGTGGGTCAGGTTCAGGTGGATTTTCAGTCCGGGGATCACCCAGTTTCTTGAAGAAACTCACATTCCGGGTGACGGCAGATTGCCCATCCGAGGCCGTCACCATGGATCCCTTGACAGCCACCACATCCAAAGGCTCAGGTTCATAGGGGAGTGAGAGTTTCCCATGGGGGTGTCGGTTGTGGACTAGAACTTCGTCTCCCGGCTCAAGCCGTTGAGGCCGGAGACCCCGTCGCAGATTTTCTTGGTCAACTCTCACTCGCCTTTCCGCTGCAACCCGCTGGTTGTCAATCACCCCTGGTTCCTTCTCCCCAACCTCAGGGAGCAGACCCCGGGGACATCTCTTGAACAGCGCTTCTGCGGGAGCTACTCCAGTCGAGGCATGCGGGGTGGTTCGATACACCCGCAGGAATTGGTATAGGGCCCGTTGTAGGGGTTGACCCTGTCCCTGGGCGATCCGGAATGTCTTATTAAGAGTCCGCATGAATCTCTCCGCATCGCCATTGGCTCGGGGCCACAGCGGTGACACCTTCCTGTGCTGCACCCCGCAGCTCTCCATTAGCTCGGAGAACCGCTCACTTTGGAAAGGAGCCCCATTGTCTGAGCACAGGGTGTGGGGAAAAGCGTGGGCTGCAAAGATCTTCTCCACCGCCACCACCACATGCTCAAATGCCACGGATTCGACGAACTCCACCTCTGGATATCTAGAGTACTCGTCGACAATTGCCAGGAAGTGGGTGCCCACCGACGTCGATCCAAAATCCGCGTGGACGACCTCCCAGGGCCGGGTGCCTCGGGGCATCACCTCTATGGCTGGCTCCCGTTGCAGAGGAGAGGCTGCCTGACACCACACGCATGCCGCCACAAAGTCATCAACCTTCTTTTCTAGTTCAGGAAACCAGACCTTTAACCGGAGTCGCGCCTTGGTCTTGGCCGCGCCTTGGTGCCCATGGTGTGCCAACGTGATGACCTCCCTCACTTTTGACAGGGGAACGATAATCCGGTCACCGCGGAGCAGCAAGCCCGACTCCGAAAACGACAACTCGTCCTTCACTTTCCACAGCTGCTCAAGCGTCGTTTTGGCCTCATGTGTCCGCCCGGCCACAGCCTCGAGGACGGACTTCCAGGAGCCGTGTTACATCGAGTGCCTCAGTACTTGAAAGCATTCGTCTTGGGCCGCCGCGGCCTCCAGCTCCGCCAGCGGCATCGCGTTTGGTGTGGCCGCCTCCACCACCATCTGTACATGGCTGTCAGGTTCTTCTTCACAGATATCATGCCCCTCTCCCCCGCACACCGCCGGGTGGCGGGAAAGGTAGTCCGCCGCATTGTTGGCCCCAGGCCGGTACACCAGGGTGACAGAATACTCAAGGAGGGCGAGCATCCACCTCTCAATCCTGGCCGGTGGCTTTGACCATGACCCCACCAGGATTGGAAGCAACGGCTTATGATCGGTTACCACCGTCACCGGACGACCCAGGACATAGAGTCGAAAATGTCTGCAGCCCCACAGCACTGCCAGGGCCTCCCGCTCTATCTGGGAGTACCTCTGCTCAGTCTCTGATAGTGCCTTACTGGCATACGCCACTGGCCGAACTCCCCCGTTGCGATCCACCTGAGTCAGCACGGCGCCCAGGTCAAACGGACTGGCATCAACAACGATCTCTGACTCCAGGGCTGGGTCGAAGAATGCCATGGTGTCTTCCGTCGTGAGGGCAGCTTTGATGTCCTCGAAAGCGGCCTGCTCAAGTGGGCCCCAGTGCCACGCTGACTCCTTCTTCGTCAGGGCCCGGAGTGGTTCCGACCTTGAGGCGAGGTTTTGGATGAAACGTCCACAGTAGGTCACCATCCCCAGAAAACTCCTCACATCGGACACCGACTCGGGAGGTTGTGCCGATTTGATGTCCTGGACCTTCCTTGGATCGGGCGATACCCCTCCCTCCTTGAACACGAAACCGAAGAACTCAATGGAGGTGCGCATGAACTCGCATTTTTCCTTATGCAGGTTAAGGCCCAGTGATTGGAGTCGTTCCAGGGTCTTACCAAGCCCCCTCATGTGGGCTACCTCTGTCTTTGCAAACACCAGAATGTCATCGCTGATGTTGAGGACGCCCTCGAGATCCGCCAGGGCGCCCCTGATGATGTTCTGGAACACCTCGGCGGCAGATGACACTCCAAAGCTCAACCTCTTGTATCGGTACAACCCCCGGTGGGTGGTAAACGTTGTTATGTACCTGGACTAAGGGTGGAGAACGACCTGGTGGTAACCTGCTCGGAGATCCAATTTCGAGAAGAACCGAGCCCCTTGTACTTCCGCAATTATGTCGTCGATCGTGGGCGTGAGATGCCGCTTCCTCTTTATTGCCTTGTTAGGGAGCCTCATGTCGACACAGATGCGGACCGAGTCAGGCTGCTTAGGTTTTCTGGCCACCACGATCGGAGACACCCAGGGGGTCGGGCCCTCCACCTTTTCGATGATGTCCAGGTTTACCTGAGTGTCGAGCTCCTTGTCTACTTGCTCTCTCAGATGAAACGGTACCCTGCGATGTTTCAGGGCAATCGGTTGGACCGACTCATCAATGTGAAGACGAACCGGTTCGCCGGTCATCTTCCCGATCCCACTGAACAGTGCTGCGTATTTGTCCAGGAGATCATTGATGTCTTCCAAATAGACTGAATAGGCGAAACTGACAATCCCCAGGGCCTCTGCAGCAGCACAGCTGAGCAGGGTGTTGTCACTCACAGGAGTCACATAGAAGCGAGCCTTGATCTGTGAGCCGTCATGTTCAACACAGGCTACAAAGGCACCATACAGTGGTATCGGTTTCAGCCCTCCAAATGCAAAGATGCGAGCCTTCGGTGTGTCCAGACCCGGGAGGGGATCAAGCGTGTCATAATGTCCTCTGGCCATTACATTTACAGAGGCCCCCGTATCCACGAGCACCGGGACTGGGGAGTGGTTGACCTCCACCACACATCTGGGCTGTCTCCGGCTCTTCCTTTTCAGAATTTCCACACTCGAGACGAAGAAAATGTTCTCCTCGTCCTCCTCCTCGGCACCTTCCACCTGGGGATCCACTTCTCCCTGATCCACCTGGGCCACATTTGGCGGCGGGTTCTGGCGTGGAATCCACGTCCGTGGCTGGCCTCTCGGCACCATCACAGGCAGGGCTGCACGGCATACCCTTGAAAAGTGGTCGGCCAATCCACATCTGCCACAGGTCTTTCCCACCGCCGGACACTCTGTCGGGTGAGGAAGGTCGTACCCGCACTTCTGGCATGACTCCGAGGCTCTGCCTGCCCTGTCACGGGGTCCACCACCCGGACGTCTCATGCCTCTGCCACCTCGCCACACAACGCACACCTCCTCTGTTCTCACTGATCGGGACCCTGCCTGCATCTTATTGGCCCGAGCCTCTGCCACCTCATGGCACTGGCCGAGCTCCAGTATGCGGGGCAGAGTGATGCCTGGCTCTCTGAGGACCTGCCTCCGGAGTTTGCCGGTGGAGCATGCCTGAATTAACATCGTGCGCATCATGTCTTCTGCGTCCGTCCACGCACATCCTAGGGAGAGGCGGCGCAAACGACCATAGAAGGTGTCCAGTGTCTCGTCGTCCTTCTGTTTGGCCGACAGCATGACAAATCTCTCATAGTCCACATTAGCAAGGGGGAGGAAATGTGCCGCCTTGGCCGCATCATAGGAGGCATCGGCAGGTGTGAGGGATTCAAATATCTCCTGGACCGCAGGCCCTGCGGAATACAGCATGGTGGCCACTCTGCTGTCATCGTCCGTCACCTGAGAGGCCCTGAAATACATGTCAAGGCGACTCACCCATCTCCTCCACCGGGGGCCCATGCTCGAAGGTGGCCCCGATGCATCAAACTCCGGAATGGGCTGCAGAGCAGCGTGGGCCGCAGGTGCTCTCGCCTGAGCCATGATGGGGATTCCAGGTTGGGCAGCTGGCAATACTGCGAGAGGTCCTTGTAGGGGCAAGTGTGGAACCGGTACCGGCTGTTGCACTGGAGCTATTGGAGGCTGCCCAGGCTGTTGAAGAATCGGCGCAGCCCCTGCCCCGTCATCCGAGTCTTCAGAGTCACGCATGGGTCTGAGCGCACAGGCACCCCCACCAGTTGTCTTGGAGGCCGCAACTCAGCCACCCTTCACCACCCACAATGTGAGTGCATTCAACAGTCAAATCCGATACCAGGTGCACAGCCTTCTCCGATGATGAAGAGGATGAAGAAGATACCCCAGCGACTTGATGATGAAGGGGATGAAGAAAACTGTTGTCTCCATCCGCTGGCATCCACCAATGTATAGGTGTCCCAAAAATTAACCCATGAGCATGGAGTAGGCTAATCAGGTCCAGCTACATTAACCCCACTCCTGGCTTTCACACGACGTAGTTGCACCAAAACTACATAAAAATCCACAATCCAAACATGGGTGTGCAGATCAAGCTGCCTGCAGGCAGAATTGCCAAAAATTAGGCCCGGATTCACTTCCCCCTCCAAACCGGAGCTCGGAGAATATCCGCGGCCTGTCAGACAAAATGGCCGTCGGCCGCGTGTACGAGCCGCAGCCACGGCGTAAGACGGAGCATCCAGGCGCTCCGTGTATGCAGAAAAATTCGGAAGCCTGCACCGCCGGGCCCGGGCATCCGCACTCGCTCGTCGTCACTGTTGGGGGGCGGTCCTGAGCCCCCCCCGCTGCGTTCCCGTAAGCCACCCCACCTGAAAGGACAAGCACACACAGCCTTTCGGTTCGGGCTTCCCGGTCGCTCTGCTCGCGGCCGGGAACGCCCCTTTATTTATACATTGGGCGGCGGCGTGCTACGTCACGCCGCCGCGTAAGCCCGTCACTACGGGCAGCGCCACACCGCCATGGTCTGTTCATGGTCTTTGCTACTCAAATTGTACAGCTTTGTGATATTGTCAAAAACAAAATGTCTACTTCAGTTCTCAAATAAAGTTAGCCGAAGGTTATTTTCACGTATGGTTGTGATGAATGAGATGTCGCCGAAGACGTCGCAAAGTAGGCGGGCACAGAGTGCAGAAGGCAGACTGCACTTCTCGTACTTAATCCACGACGCTACACACCGCCCTCTTGCTTTTGAAGATGAGTAGGTGGAGATTTCAGCTGCTAGCAATCCACAGAAAACCAGGCGAAGCAAGGAGAATTCGTACTGCGGGCTGCACTTTTCGCACTTACTCTGTGACGCATTTCCGCTTCATCTGGTGCTGTTGCTTTTGAGAGATGAGTAGGCAGAGATTTAAGCTGCTAGCAATCTAAGTGAGAACCAGGTGAGGCAAAGAGTTTCGTCCTGGAGACTGCACTTTAGAACTTACTCGTCAAGCCTCTTCTTAATTTTTTAACTTTGTGTGTAATATTTAGTTACACAGACTAATGAAGGTTGTTAATGGTTACTTCATTAATTAGAGATTCCCTAGATCTAAATTCTACTTTCAATTGTGCTTCTCTCAGCACTTCAATCGGATAGCCCCTTTCCACAAATGTCTTTATTATTCTCTTGAAGTGCTCTCGACATAGTGTGTTGTTACCAGTGGCGGCTGGTGAGTTTGAAAGCTGGTGGGGCGTAAATTTCCCCGGGCGAATATAGTAGCGAGCGCGTGCAGCGCGTGAGCCCACTCCCCCAAGGGGGGTGCAGGGGGGCTCTCCCCCTGCGAAATGTTTGGAAAAATGGCCTACAAAATGTGCAATTTACTGTCCAAAAAACCCACCGAAATATGAAAAAAGCATTCGGTTTTACATATTAATGGTGGTACACTATTCTTACGTGTGCAAGTGTGATGGTGTATTTTACAGCAGCTTGTATTGGGAATAGCTGGTACTATGGTGTATGCATAAAGATAGATCGATAGATAAAACCTCCCAAAAGTTGTCTCCTCGGTTCCTATTTCCTTTTGTTATAATCAAACATATCAGCCAATTGGACTACAAGTTAAAGCTGCCCAATAAATGGAAAGGCCCATCCAGTGTTCCACATTCTTGCTCCAAACAGCAGACAAAGAGATACCTAGCAAACAAGTCTTCCCAGGTGTAAAAAGTGATTCAACAATGCAATATGGGTTCGATCCCCGAATCCAGCGCATTGAGTGGGCGAAATAGACCAGTAAGTTCGCTATAAATCCCCACTAATAACATAATGCGATATTGTTTTTCAGACTGCGTAATTGTAATTGGTTATTTATAAAGTGCTGAATACCAGAGGTTTCTAAGCATGGACATTGAATTGCCTTTGGGGCGAAAGCATGTGGTGAGTTATTTGAACCGACAAAGGATGCTGCAAATGGTATACCTGAAGTTAATTTGGGAGGTGCTCACATGGATAAAGATGGTATTGTGTTCTTATATCTCAGATGCAAATGGGGCCCTAGACTAATTTATGGAATGGCTCCCTGCGATCAGCCTAGTAAGAATACCTTTGTACGTTCCTGCTGCCCCTCCACTATTATATTTTCATTCTTCTGGCTTAAAGTGGTTGGTTGATTTACAAACTGAAGAAAGATTGGATAGAGACCATACCACGTGGCCCGTGCTGCTAAAACTGCTTGTATCTTTATAATCCCTTTCAGTAAAGTTGTTTAGTGTGGGGAGATAACGGCATCCCAGGCACAAGGGATTTTCATTGTTTCTATTGTTAGAGGCGAGCCCTTTCTAAACTGAACTGCAGACTACCACTACTTAGCATCATTCTAGCACGGCAAGTGGCAGTAAAGTGGTTTACTGTGGTCTGCTGGGGCCGGTGGTGGTAGGGGTGGAGCACCTTCATTTATAAATAATCTAAATTGGGAAGCTGTTCCTGATGCTGGAACTTTTTCCTTTTCGATCTACAGCAAGTAAATGCCTATTACTTGTTTTTGCTGAAAGTCATTCAAAATGCCATCCATAAGTACGAAATATCAATTATGCAGTTCTGACCGAATGGCTAGCAAATGTGCTATGGCAACCAGCAATTTAATTAAGAAAAAAAAAAGAAATTGCAAATAAAACATGTGACCGAGGTTATTGCTAATAGTATTAAGGAGAAGAAAGGTCTCCGCTCGCCTGTTCAGGGGAAAATTATCTCATTTTTGAAACCTCAGGCAGCCCAGTCACACCTCCTCCCCTGCAGATAGCTCGTCTTTCCCCTTCATTTGATTCCTCTGACGGTGAAAATGATGCTAATTCAGAGACCATGGTGATGCTAAGCCGCGGCCGACCACTCCCGCATCATGCTAATTGTGCCGTTTTATATTTTCGGCATTTTTCGACAAAAAATGCCGAAAATATAAAACGGCACAATTAGCATGATGCGGGAGGGTCGGGACTCGCGGGCCGCGGCTGCGTTTCACCAGTACTTCCCAGTGAGCAGACGGACATATTCCAAGCACTCTCTGACCAGCCTGTGCTGCTACAGGAATTCGGCATCGGCACACATTTGAGGAGAATGTTACTCCTCTTACAATGCTGCCGCAGAAGGAGAGTCTGTGAACATTCCCAGCTTGAGCGCCTGGGAATGAGTCGATGCTGCTAATTAATTGGTAGAGGCATTTCTTTTCACAGGGGAGGGAAAGGTTATGTTACCATGCAAATTGGCACCCCTCTGTGCCCGTGCAGGGGTGTCTCAAGGAACTCCAACCCCAAATCATGGCACACTATCTGGCAACTGCTGCAGCAAGCCGCTTATGGATGAAGCTGTGAGAACAGTGCCACCCATAACATTCTGTATAGAACCAAGCCAGTACTTAGAATAATTCATCTGCTCAGAAAAACAACCCCACTATATTACACGTTTGTCGGTAACGAGCCGTGCAGCCAATCCACAGCAATAACGACGAGCCCTTCAGAGCACAGACAAGACAGACGTTTGCCGCCAGTACCAACATTTTCCAAAACACAACTTTGCGACATTTCGCAAAACTTTCCTAGCTTACTAGTTCCAGCCATCATCCTCATGCAAGGATGAACATCCCGGTCCGTGCCGTGGCCCAAGGGTCTTGCATTGGGCCACGCCGGACGGTACTCAAGGCCCAGGCCAGGGCACTGGCAGGCAGGCGTGCGCTAGCGCTGCCCAGTATGGGCCTAGCAGCGCCAGCGCACGCCTGCCAGTGCCCTGGGCCTTGCGTACCGGTCCGGCGTGGCCCAAGGCAAGGCCCTTGGGCCACAGCACGGACCGGGGCTAAACAAAGCAGGCCCAGGCGGCTCCCGCCTTTGTGGTAGCGGGCAGCCCGCTACCACCAAGGCGGCTCGCCCCAAGTTGACAGCAGGCTCGGCAGCAACACTGAACGACGTGTAGGCCCCCTGGCCTACACGTCGTTCAGTGTTGACTGGGCCTGGGCCGCGTGGTGGACCACATAGTTTGGGCCCGGGGAGGGGAGTAAGTGTAACAACACTCCCGAGTCCCCGGGCCCAAGAAGAAAGTTAAACAACGCACAATGCTGGGGTACTTACCGTGGCGCCGCTGGGCTGGTGGCCTGGTGCAGCTGCAGCACTCGTCGACTCGTGTGTGTTGTTGACTCCGGCTGAAAGAAAGACGGGTGTGAAGGCGGCGCAGGCGCACGCACACACCCTGCGCCGCCAGTCATACACATAGATACAGTAATGTCATTGGCTGTTTGCCAGCCAATGACATTACTGTATCTATGGCAGGGGAGGGAATATAAGTGCGCTGTTTGCGCACATTTTAATACTGGCGGGGCCAGCCCTGAAGCGCCCCGCCAGGCTTCTAATAAAAGGGGCTACGTAGAGTGCGTGGAGTTACGAGCTCCACGCACTCTACTATAAAATAAATTATACTAAATTGGGACGCGCCCCGCTGCCGGGCCGGCCATAGTACACTAGTGACTATTGTTTCCTTGCCACAGCGCCCCCGCACTGTTGGCAAAGGATATGCAGCAGCATCTTAGGCTAAAAGAGATTCAATCAGAGAAGTTCTCTGATTGAATCTCTTAGCTTCTCTCTTTTTTTCTGGGGGGGCGGCGCCCGGCCGCCCTATCATAGCAGCCGCCACTGGTTGTTACTAACAATCCATTTCACCCTGACCAATTGGCTATATGGAAGACTGTTGATGGTTTTAGGAGGGTGAAAGCGTATTGCTTCTGTCTGTAGGCTTATGGAAAGTACTCATACCATAACATGGCACATTAGGTTCAACCTCTACATCTAGAAAATGTACTCCCGGCTTGCCCATATCAAAAGTGAATCGGGTGCGTTCATCTACTGCGTTTCCGTGTTCCAGAAAATAAGTTAGTGTGTCCTGTGAGCCATGCTAAATAGTAAACAAATCAACAATATTATGTCACCAATATGTGATATATTTAAACCAATCTGGGTGATTGATTATGTGGTCGCTTTCAATTTACTCGTCGACAATTGCCAGGAAGTGGGTGCCCACCGACGTCGATCCAAAATCCGCGTGGACGACCTCCCAGGGCCGGGTGCCTCGGGGCATCACCTCTATGGCTGGCTCCCGTTGCAGAGGAGAGGCTGCCTGACACCACACGCATGCCGCCACAAAGTCATCAACCTTCTTTTCTAGTTCAGGAAACCAGACCTTTAACCGGAGTCGCGCCTTGGTCTTGGCCGCGCCTTGGTGCCCATGGTGTGCCAACGTGATGACCTCCCTCACTTTTGACAGGGGAACGACAATCCGGTCACCGCGGAGCAGCAAGCCCGACTCCGAAAACGACAACTCGTCCTTCACTTTCCACAGCTGCTCAAGCGTCGTTTTGGCCTCATGTGTCCGCCCGGCCACAGCCTCGAGGACGGACTTCCAGGAGCCGTGTTGCATCGAGTGCCTCAGTACTTGAAAGCATTCGTCTTGGGCCGCCGCGGCCTCCAGCTCCGCCAGCGGCATCGCGTTTGGTGTGGCCGCCTCCACCACCATCTGTACATGGCTGTCAGGTTCTTCTTCACAGATATCATGCCCCTCTCCCCCGCACACCGCCGGGTGGCGGGAAAGGTAGTCCGCCGCATTGTTGGCCCCAGGCCGGTACACCAGGGTGACAGAATACTCAACGAGGGCGAGCATCCACCTCTCAATCCTGGCCGGTGGCTTTGACCATGACCCCACCAGGATTGGAAGCAACGGCTTATGATCGGTTACCACCGTCACCGGACGACCCAGGACATAGAGTCGAAAATGTCTGCAGCCCCACAGCACTGCCAGGGCCTCCCGCTCTATCTGGGAGTACCTCTGCTCAGTCTCTGATAGTGCCTTACTGGCATACGCCACTGGCCGAACTCCCCCGTTGCGATCCACCTGAGTCAGCACGGCGCCCAGGTCAAACGGACTGGCATCAACAACGATCTCTGACTCCAGGGCTGGGTCGAAGAATGCCATGGTGTCTTCCGTCGTGAGGGCAGCTTTGATGTCCTCGAAAGCGGCCTGCTCAAGTGGGCCCCAGTGCCACGCTGACTCCTTCTTCGTCAGGGCCCGGAGTGGTTCCGACCTTGAGGCGAGGTTTTGGATGAAACGTCCACAGTAGGTCACCATCCCCAGAAAACTCCTCACATCGGACACCGACTCGGGAGGTTGTGCCGATTTGATGTCCTGGACCTTCCTTGGATCGGGCGATACCCCTCCCTCCTTGAACACGAAACCGAAGAACTCAATGGAGGTGCGCATGAACTCGCATTTTTCCTTATGCAGGTTAAGGCCCAGTGATTGGAGTCGTTCCAGGGTCTTACCAAGCCCCCTCATGTGGGCTACCTCTGTCTTTGCAAACACCAGAATGTCATCGCTGATGTTGAGGACGCCCTCGAGATCCGCCAGGGCGCCCCTGATGATGTTCTGGAACACCTCGGCGGCAGATGACACTCCAAAGCTCAACCTCTTGTATCGGTACAACCCCCGGTGGGTGGTAAACGTTGTTATGTACCTGGACTAAGGGTGGAGAACGACCTGGTGGAAACCTGCTCGGAGATCCAATTTCGAGAAGAACCGAGCCCCTTGTACTTCCGCAATTATGTCGTCGATCGTGGGCGTGAGATGCCGCTTCCTCTTTATTGCCTTGTTAGGGAGCCTCATGTCGACACAGATGCGGACCGAGTCAGGCTGCTTAGGTTTTCTGGCCACCACGATCGGAGACACCCAGGGGGTCGGGCCCTCCACCTTTTCGATGATGTCCAGGTTTACCTGAGTGTCGAGCTCCTTGTCTACTTGCTCTCTCAGATGAAACGGTACCCTGCGATGTTTCAGGGCAATCGGTTGGACCGACTCATCAATGTGAAGACGAACCGGTTCGCCGGTCATCTTCCCGATCCCACTGAACAGTGCTGCGTATTTGTCCAGGAGATCATTGATGTCTTCCAAATAGACTGAATAGGCGAAACTGACAATCCCCAGGGCCTCTGCAGCAGCACAGCTGAGCAGGGTGTTGTCACTCACAGGAGTCACATAGAAGCGAGCCTTGATCTGTGAGCCGTCATGTTCAACACAGGCTACAAAGGCACCATACAGTGGTATCGGTTTCAGCCCTCCAAATGCAAAGATGCGAGCCTTCGGTGTGTCCAGACCCGGGAGGGGATCAAGCGTGTCATAATGTCCTCTGGCCATTACATTTACAGAGGCCCCCGTATCCACGAGCACCGGGACTGGGGAGTGGTTGACCTCCACCACACATCTGGGCTGTCTCCGGCTCTTCCTTTTCAGAATTTCCACACTCGAGACGAAGAAGATGTTCTCCTCGTCCTCCTCCTCGGCACCTTCCACCTGGGGATCCACTTCTCCCTGATCCACCTGGGCCACATTTGGCGGCGGGTTCTGGCGTGGAATCCACGTCCGTGGCTGGCCTCTCGGCACCATCACAGGCAGGGCTGCACGGCATACCCTTGAAAAGTGGTCGGCCAATCCACATCTGCCACAGGTCTTTCCCACCGCCGGACACTCTGTCGGGTGAGGAAGGTCGTACCCGCACTTCTGGCATGACTCTGAGGCTCTGCCTGCCCTGTCACGGGGTCCACCACCCGGACGTCTCATGCCTCTGCCACCTCGCCACACAACGCACACCTCCTCTGTTCTCACTGATCGGGACCCTGCCTGCATCTTATTGGCCCGAGCCTCTGCCACCTCATGGCACTGGCCGAGCTCCAGTATGCGGGGCAGAGTGATGCCTGGCTCTCTGAGGACCTGCCTCCGGAGTTTGCTGGAGGAGCATGCCTGAATTAACATCGTGCGCATCATGTCTTCTGCGTCCGTCCACGCACATCCTAGGGAGAGGCGGCGCAAACGACCATAGAAGGTGTCCAGTGTCTCGTCGTCCTTCTGTTTGGCCGACAGCATGACAAATCTCTCATAGTCCACATTAGCAAGGGGGAGGAAATGTGCCGCCTTGGCCGCATCATAGGAGGCATCGGCAGGTGTGAGGGATTCAAATATCTCCTGGACCGCAGGCCCTGCGGAATACAGCATGGTGGCCACTCTGCTGTCATCGTCCGTCACCTGAGAGGCCCTGAAATACATGTCAAGGCGACTCACCCATCTCCTCCACCGGGGGCCCATGCTCGAAGGTGGCCCCGATGCATCAAACTCCGGAATGGGCTGCAGAGCAGCGTGGGCCGCAGGTGCTCTTGCCTGAGCCATGATGGGGATTCCAGGTTGGGCAGCTGGCAATACTGCGAGAGGTCCTTGTAGGGGCAAGTGTGGAACCGGTACCGGCTGTTGCACTGGAGCTATTGGAGGCTGCCCAGGCTGTTGAAGAATCGGCGCAGCCCCTGCCCCGTCATCCGAGTCTTCAGAGTCACGCATGGGTCTGAGCGCACAGGCACCCCCACCAGTTGTCTTGGAGGCCGCAACTCAGCCACCCTTCACCACCCACAGTGTGAGTGCATTCAACAGTCAAATCCGATACCAGGTGCACAGCCTTCTCCGATGATGAAGAGGATGAAGAAGATACCCCAGCGACTTGATGATGAAGGGGATGAAGAAAACTGTTGTCTCCATCCGCTGGCATCCACCAATGTATAGGTGTCCCAAAAATTAACCCATGAGCATGGAGTAGGCTAATCAGGTCCAGCTACATTAACCCCACTCCTGGCTTTCACACGACGTAGTTGCACCAAAACTACATAAAAATCCACAATCCAAACATGGGTGTGCAGATCAAGCTGCCTGCAGGCAGAATTGCCCAAAATTAGACCCGGATTCACTTCCCCCTCCAAACCGGAGCTTGGAGAATATCCGCGGCCTGTCAGACAAAATGGCCGTCGGCCGCGTGTACGAGCCGCAGCCACGGCGTAAGACGGAGCATCCAGGCGCTCCGTGTATGCAGAAAAATTCGGAAGCCTGCACCGCCGGGCCCGGGCATCCGCACTCGCTCGTCGTCACTGTTGGGGGGCGGTCCTGAGCCCCCCCCGCTGCGTTCCCGTAAGCCACCCCACCTGAAAGGACAAGCACACACAGCCTTTCGGTTCGGGCTTCCCGGTCGCTCTGCTCGCGGCCGGGAACGCCCCTTTATTTATACATTGGGCGGCGGCGTGCTACGTCACGCCGCCGCGTACGCCCGTCACTACGGGCAGCGCCACACCGCCATGGTCTGTTCATGGTCTTTGCTACTCAAATTGTACAGCTTTGTGATATTGTCAAAAACAAAATGTCTACTTCAGTTCTCAAATAAAGTTAGCCGAAGGTTATTTTCACGTATGGTTGTGATGAATGAGATGTCGCCGAAGACGTCGCAAAGTAGGCAGGCACAGAGTGCAGAAGGCAGACTGCACTTCTCGTACTTAATCCACGACGCTACACACCGCCCTCTTGCTTTTGAAGATGAGTAGGTGGAGATTTCAGCTGCTAGCAATCCACAGAAAACCAGGCGAAGCAAGGAGAGTTCGTACTGCGGGCTGCACTTTTCGCACTTACTCTGTGACGCATTTCCGCTTCATCTGGTGCTGTTGCTTTTGAGAGATGAGTAGGCAGAGATTTAAGCTGCTAGCAATCTAAGTGAGAACCAGGTGAGGCAAAGAGTTTCGTCCTGGAGACTGCACTTTAGAACTTACTCGTCAAGCCTCTTCTTAATTTTTTAACTTTGTGTGTAATATTTAGTTACACAGACTAATGAAGGTTGTTAATGGTTACTTCATTAATTAGAGATTCCCTAGATCTAAATTCTACTTTCAATTGTGCTTCTCTCAGCACTTCAATCGGATAGCCCCTTTCCACAAATGTCTTTATTATTCTCTTGAAGTGCTCTCGACATAGTGTGTTGTTACTAACAATCCATTTCACCCTGACCAATTGGCTATATGGAAGACTGTTGATGGTTTTAGGAGGGTGAAAGCGTATTGCTTCTGTCTGTAGGCTTATGGAAAGTACTCATACCATAACATAGCACATTAGGTTCAACCTCTACATCTAGAAAATGTACTCCCGGCTTGCCCATATCAAAAGTGAATCGGGTGCGTTCATCTACTGCGTTTCCGTGTTCCAGAAAATAAGTTAGTGTGTCCTGTGAGCCATGCTAAATAGTAAACAAATCAACAATATTATGTCACCAATATGTGATATATTTAAACCAATCTGGGTGATTGATTATGTGGTCGCTTTCAATAAAGCTGTTAGCATCTCCCATATCTATCATAGACCCCCATAGAGGTTTCCCAATATGTGCAAATAATATATTTGCTTGTATTTTAAATAAGAATTTTATTAAATGAATTCAAGTAAAATAATAAAACATATTCCACAGCAAAAACATTCTCTTTGAGTAATAGAATCCATCCCACTGCCTCTAAACCCAACAAATGGGGGTATGATGTTTATAGGTTTTTAACATCAATTTCGATTAAGACATCTTCCTCATCTATTGGGATGGATTTCACAATTTTTAGAAAGTGTGTGTTATCTTTAATGCAGGTGTTTTTTTCTTTGTAGGATGGGTTGTAGCACTGAGTCAACATATGTCCCAGGGGTTGTAAATTCCATTGGTTGCAGCTACAATCAGCCAGAAAGGCAATTTGACAAGCTGTTTGTGTATTTTAGAAAGTAGACAAAATAATGGTGTTTTTGGAAACACACAAAAACAAATATGCTTTACGTTTTTTAATAAATCCAGCCCATGTCTTCAGCATAATTGGGAAGTACAGTCAAATTAGTTTTGATATCTTTTACAGGATCCCCATTAAGCTGGACGTATGTTTCCTTATTCAACTGACGGTAATATTCCTCATCACATTCTGTAACATCATGATAACAAGAGTGACCCTTTTATTCGCAGGGTGAATTACTATAAGCCTCCGTTACTGCCAATTTTAACCACTATGCCAAATTACAAGGTTGGGCCTGGAATGGAGCATTTACCTCCAGGAAAATCTGCAGGCAAATTCTGCCACTCACCACCAAAAAATCGGCAGGATCAGCAGAATTACTGCAGCGGAAATCTCGCTGCAGCAATTCCACCGAAAAAGCCCAATTGAGTCCCATTGAGTCCACTTGTAATCGGGTTGTAATTCCACCTGACCAAGTGGCGGTAACGGTAATTCAGTTGGGTGGTATTCTGTCAGATTTACTGACGGGATACAGCCCAACTCGTAATGAGGAATATGAGAAAGAGCGGAGAAAATTAACTGATGATGTCATAAGAAACTGTGCACAACATCCCAAGATACTGAACAAAGATGATGTATGGATCCTAGACGAGAAATGGTGAAGTAAAGAATCAAGTGGACTATTAAAGTGGAAAAGATGAGGATACACATTAACAAAGTGCTGCAGAAAACAGAAGTTCAATGAATGTACAGACGCTGAAATGCAAGATAGAACATGTCATCGTAAAGGCTAGCTATAAGTAGTGAATAGTATTGAGACGAAGCCACCATTGTATAGAAACTGGACATTGGTTTCATGAAATAGTAAGCCAGAAACCTTGAAAGGGGAATGAAAAGCTGTGCCACAGTGGAATAACATGCTGCTGAAGTTGAATGTCGAGGCTCTCTGTCTTGAAGTCAGGATCCTAGAAATCAAAGTCAGCTATCTACACTGAAGAGCACGAGTGTGTAGAGGACGAATCCTCTCACATTAAGATGCAAGAAAGAACACAGATGATGCCAAGTGTTTATTCATTTAGCACATTTAAAAGCTACAGAATGGACCAAATCATGGTCTCCTGTCACGAGAGCCAAGGATGGAAATAGAGTTCGAACTTGGAGTTACAGACACAATAGCGATTGCCCTCACTCCCGTTCATTCTCAGGGTGAGAATACGCTGCAACGCCAATTACAAAGACATTTTCATGGGTGATGAGAGATGTTGGGCTAATTGGGTGGTGAGGTAGCTTCATGTCCTATATCCCTGCACCTGGGTCTTGGCTTACGTGCTGCTAAATGAACCGAATGTTCCAGAAATCGCACAAGTATGCCAACCAATTGTATTAGTCTGGATAACGAAGGACCTTATAGCTTAGAAGAGCAATCAAACATGATGTAACTAGTGTTTCTGAAATGACATGTTTGAAGAGGTAGGCATAAATTGCTCACCTGATAAAGGACAGGCAATAACAATCCTAGGTCCAATGTGATTATATATCTAGATGTTTCCCTTAACTAATCCCGACCCTTGGTGGGATTTTCACTGTTGTCACATAGTATGATGTCACTCTGCTGCATAATGAGTATATCATTATTTTTTTGTCAAAATCACTGAGAAGCTGAGTGGACATACATTGATGTTTGGTGTAACCTCCCTGTTTTAGATAATTATTAATAAAACAGTGACTTGCCATCTTCTTGAGTTGGTCTGGTTATTTGGACATATGCACGTTCCAATGGCCATAAACTCACGTGGTAGCAGTGTGGATGGTTCCAGATCAAAACTATTTTGACTCCAGAGTTTCGGACAATCTGGCATCCTCCAAGATTAACTGGAAGATCGTGGAGTTTCCTGTGGAGAGTGGCCGATAGAAATACATTTGCAAAAAGAACCATGATAGTGGCAAGTCCCTCTTTGAAGAAATCCCTGCTTGGTTTCCATGGGGGGGAGGCAAAGTGGTCGTATTGGAAGAGAAGTCGATACCGAAGGCCTTGAGTTGATTAATGTATGTAAGTAAAGGAAATGGCAATATAAAAGGGCCAGGAATGTGATATTTATGGTTAACAGGACATTTTGTACAGAGAAAGGAATGCCTAAGTAATCCTATTTCAAGGGAGATAGACGAAGATGTCTCAAATTTTAGTTGGAATATTAAGAGGGAGAATACACTCAGTCAGGACTGTGTAAGGTGACATCTTAATCCCCGGACGGGGTAATATAATTGGAGGCGAGGAGAGAATACCTCTTACTATAAATGATTATAGGGAAAAGGGAAGGTGTTAACAAAAGTTATTCATGCATATTGTGTCGTTGTTTTAAGTATTTTTTGATGTATGAAGTTTTGAGAGATAATAAGCTGTGAAGGTTGGTCGTGACATTGTTTTGAGTTAAAGTGTAATAAGCGATTGGTGCTAATCAGAAGACAGATAGGCTGTTGAAGTAAAAGATGATTGAGCACTGATTGATGGTGCTTGCTCATATTTGTTTTGAGATTAAAAAGTGTTGAGCGGTAAGCTTCAAAATAGGTAGAAGTTTATTAACCATCTGGTAAATATCGACAGCCAATTGCGACTTGTTATCATGGAGGACACTCCTCTCATGCACCTTTGTAAAACATTAACAAGACATGCGCCCAAGCTCAAACGGTACAGTGCAGAATGGGTAAAGAGCAGCTGATAAAATGTTCATGCCATGGCCGCAAGGGGGATCATTGTCAAAGGCGGTATTACAACACAGAGCACATAGGTGCACGGTGCATACACAGGAAGGAAATTAGAGAAAAGACTGGCAGCTTTAGAACTTTGGGAAATGCACCAAGAAATGAAAGAAAACCCATTACTGGAGGAGCGGATGCTTAATTTGCATAAAGGGAGAACATTGAGCTGTCAGCTCCTCTCACTTCATCCAAGATTAATAGCATAGATACACAGGAGACAGGAGGTTATCCTTTAAAGGAATTAAAAGCAGCAGCAGGGTATAGTAACCCAACCTATGAACCCCCCGCTTATAGTAGTGATGACAGTCCAGAAGCGAATAAAAGGAAGGAAGATGCCTGTAAGTTCATACGAGATGAAGAAGAAAGAGGTGGAAGATCAAATATGTCAACAAATATAGACAAAGAAATATGAGATGGAAAGAAGAAACGGATAGGGCTGATGAGGTAATGCGTGTACAGAATGTCTGGATGCGAGGACAGTTATTGCTCAAGTTAGATGGACAAAGCATCGAGAAGGTTAGGCAAATGGACGATGAGGACGGGCAAATAAAGAAGGATAGGGAGCAAGAGAAGTGGTTGAGGGAGGATGAGCAAGGAATAAAAAGCAGGGGTCAACAGGAACAAATATATAGAGAACAACAAAAAGACAAAAAATGGGCAGAGGAACAAAGGAAGTACGAAACTAGACAGAAAGAGAGAGGAGAAAGGGATAGGAGAGAAAGGAAGAGAGAGGTAGAAGAAGCACAAACAGTGAGGCAAAAAAGATTACAGAGAAGGAGAGAAGAAGAATAACAAAGACAGGAAGTGAGAAGGGAAGAACGGAGGCAAGAAGAAGATAGGGATAGAAGGGATGCGAGAAAGTGAAGGGAAGTGAACGAAGTAAGACCAAGCAATGAAATACAGGGGCAGTGAAACGCGATACGTGAAGTTCTGTTGATGAGAGAAAAGAGTTCAGAAACACCTAATGTCGCACAGGAAGAGGAAAGATATGATGCAGAAGGCATTGGGGAATGGATTGATAAGATATATCAGCAAATAAGGGAGGACAGCGAGTATGGGACTCGAGGGAGCGGCAGCTGATCCCCAATTCCAAAAGTACTGGATGAGCACGAAAACATATTTAGTGATGAGCGCAGAGTATTGTCTTTGAATAGATTAAATTTAGATAGTGAAGAGGAGGATGATAGTCATACTAGTCGGGGTATAGCAGAGTCAGCCGAGGAAAGAGAGTCAGGCCATGAGGTAGAGGGAGAGGGTACCTGCGTCCCTCTGGGAACTCAACAGATGGATAAGGCAGTAAGATGGCTAGATCTGGAACACCCAAAGGAAAGAACATCAGATCCTGTACCATATCCTGAACTTTCCTAAAGACCATTGTGTAGTGAGAGAGGAGAATCTCCACCTTATGTGAATAGGTTAAGGTCATTACCAGCACAGAGGAAGGGGGGAGCGAGACTGCAATATATTCCATGACCTCAGATGGATAAGAATAACTTAAAATCAAGCTCCCTAGATTGACTTTGGGTGCTGGGAAATGGATATATGAACTAGAGAAAATGACAGGGGGAAACACGCTGGCAATAGGAGACATGAAAGGTCTATTGGCAGCTAATCTTGGAGCGAGAGCTGATGAAATTTGGAGATGAGCAGGCTATGCAGCAGTAATAGCGCAAAACACAGCACATGTTGCAGCGCCATTTAATAATTGCAGGGCAGATGTTTGGAGGGCTCTCGGGGTAAAGTAGCCTGATACGTCCGATATGGGCACAATTATGACACGTAAAATGGAAGCAGATGAAGACCCTATTACTTATATTCAGGAAATTCAAGAGAAATGGCAGCCTAAAATGTGTAAATATGGGAAAAAACAGTGGCGCTATTCTATCATATTTCTTGCCTAGGATTGCCAGAACAGGTACAGAGACAAATGAAAAAACAAGTAGAAATGGAAGTGAAGCCGTGGGCGGAGATACAGTTGACTATTGTGCATCATTGCCGATTACTACAATAGAAGAAAAGAAAGAAAGATGAGAGCAGAAAGAAAGCTAAGTTAGTTCAGAAGAAATTGCCAAAGTTTGCTAGTGAAGGGCCAGTATTGATGAGTGGAGAAGGAGGAGGGATGCAAGAAACAATGGGTGCATTATAAGTGGGTATGTGTTTTGGCCATGAGGTAGCGGTATATGCTTCAGAGGAAGAGGAAGTGGATTTGAAAATGCCCAGGGTGGAAGTTGTGATGCTGGAAATGCATCGGAGGGACAGGGCCTCCGTATCCTTGTCCTTTACCGCCTTTTTATCGTGTGTTTTCTCATATTTTTCGCACAGGAGTTCATGTGGGACTCCTGGCGGTGCAGCTCTCTCTCTTTTGGTTTGGTGAACAGACCTGTGGGATACCCTTACGGCACCCATGGGTGGGGGTAGAACCCTGTTCCCCTAGTGTATGTTTTTGGGCACCTGTGGGTGGCCCGCAGAGCAGGGTATTAGCTGGTGGCAGCTCCATGCTGAATTTGACAGGTGCGCTGAATATCCTCCATTTTGGGGATCCCCAGGCCCTGCCATTGGAATCAGTTGATTCCTGATAGAAAACAAGATGGCCCCTGTGGCCTCTTGCTTTCTATTACCTATTACCTTGTTTTCCCAAATTCCTGGGAAGCCCTGACTCTGTCCCCTCCCCCGGACTGGCTGTTGGGTGGAAGTGCCATATATGGTGTTGTTGTGAAGGCCTGTCAAGACTAGCTGGAGCCTTCCCAGTGATTGTATGTTGTGGGTACCTCCTGTGGGTGGGACCTGGGTGAATGGAGTGTGTGACCAATATGCACTTCTTGTTGTTGTTGTCTGGTTTCTGGCATGAGAGACAAAGACTGATACAGCCGTGCCGGAAACTGGCCTGAATGCAGTGTGTAGTGTTGAATGGCTGGGTACTCGTCCCAATCCACATTCCTTGTTGTGAGTGTCTGAGAGGGAGGAGGATGGCCTGAATGCACTGTGTGCCTGATTGGCTGACTGACTGCATGAATGCCCTTCTGTATGATTGGCTGCTGAGAGTGACCGAGCAGTGTGGATGAGAGACAAGATAGTATATCTGGGGACCTCTCACCACTGGAAATTGTTCAGAAGCATTCAGAAGCTGTGTCTACACGTTAAGAGTAACTGGAACTGCTGATCCTCGACACCCAGCTGGAAGAAGAAGACTTGCTGTTGCATTTGCTTCGACCGATCTGAAAGCTGCCGAATCCGTCGAAGACTGATCTGAGAGAGGACCTGGTAAGGCGCCTTCTTCCTGTGCTCCCAGGGACCATCGAGCACCGCTAACCTTCGCCGAAGCTCCCTGGAAGTCAGACCCTCGAAAGGCTGCCAACCCGAGACGGGACCGCTGAGGAGAACGAAGCAAAGCACCCGGACTTCGCCGCTGTCGAAGTCCATTGCCGTCGACCAGGGTTCGCAGGTTTGTGTAACCGCTGGAGGCCCGTCGAAGTTATGTTGCCCAGCCGTGGGGACCACTTGACGCGGTGCCACCAACGACCGGAGCTGCCTGCTCCTTTGCCTAAGAACATTTGAATCCAAGGACTCCCTTGTCTGCATCGTCGACTGCTTTGTCCCACTGGTGAAAGTCGAGGACGACCAACGCACCGAGGAGAATCCGCCAGTGGATTTCCCGCCACCTGAAGGCCACAAAGACTTCGACGACTGAATGCCCTCGTTGGGCCACAGCTCTTCTGAAACTCTTTGCGGTCCTGAACAATCTATCGCTGATGTGCCCTGCACACCTCATCCTCGCAGGGCGTCACTGACGAGCACCGCCTGGATCGACATCGGAGTCTCGGCACCCTTGAACTTCTCATCGCCGCGGTCAACGACGAGTTCACCATCTTCAACGCCTCTCGACGATCCGTGGCTCCTGCTTTAAAGGGAGTCACTCAAGAAGGATCCTTCGACGCGTCTTCAAAGAACTCTACTCCACCGGGTACATTGGGGGGGTAAAACCTTAATAGGAGGGAATAAGGCTATTGAACAATATATGGACTGGGCTTGTGCTATATATCTTTATTTTACAGGTTGCCCAGGTGGGGGGATCTCCACACAGAACTGTGTCTATCGATATAGGCCCACATTCTGCCTATTGTTTCAACCATCTTACGTTTCTGCCTATCTCTATTGCTGGTTTCCACGTTATTGATATGTGTGACATTTTAACTGTACAGTTGATGCACTTTAATGAGATTTGATAACATTGGTGGTACCACTTTAGAATTGTATATATTTATCATTGTTGATTTCCAAGTACAAAGGGCGTTATTGTGATCGTGTACATACCTTTGAATATTAATTATATAAAGACTGTGTTTTCAGTAATACAGTGTGTGGACATTCCTTTGCGGGGGCTTGGGGACTACACTGTACTTAAGAACCAGCCCGCATCACCTCCTGAGAAGCTAGGCCTTGATTGCTCGTCCATTGCTACCGCTTGAGAATCTTGGCTGGGGTCCTCTGTGCCTCTCCTCTACCATATAGAGCGCGGAAGTACAGGCACCCCCCACCAGTATCTTCACACTGGTGGCAGCGGTGGGATGCTTATGGTTTTAAGAATCAGTGTATAACCGTGCCACTTACAAAATATCTGCACTTTATTAAATTAAGGTTTGGTTGTGTACAACATAACTGCATTACAAGCAATGGGGTCTATTGCAAATGGTAAATTGACTAGGATGAGCATAGAGGCTCTCCAGAGTGCTTTTGAAGCCAGGGAGTTAGACTTTGTGGATAAGTCTAGGGCTGAGCTGATAGCTGCCCTGGTGGACTACCAGACTGATGGTGAAATTCTTGATGAGGGGGGAATGCAACCAATGAGGACTCTGCCCCTGGGGTTTCTTCTGAATCTGTTTCTGGGAATGCCACCATTCCTGCTGCCTCTGTTCCGAACCCCAGCAATTCCTTGGAGCTTGAGTTATTAAGGATGAAATTGGCCTTTGAATATCGCAAGTTGGAAATAGATGCTGAGCTCAAGAAGGAGGAGTTGGCTCAACAAGTGGAGCTCAAGAATAGGGATCTTGATCTCGAAAATAAGGACCTTGAACTCAAGAACCAGGACACTGAATGTCAGAGAATCCAGCTAGAGAAAGTGAGAGTGGAGACTTCAGCGAAACCCAGTGAGAGTGTCAGGTCCCCAGCAACTAAGTTTATGAAAGATTTGGTTGGTGTGTTTGTGGAGGGTTCTGATATCCTATAATGGATTGAAGCATTTGAAATGGCTTGTGCAATTCATGATGTTGACAAAAGAGATTGGGCTAAGTGTTTGTTAAGCAGAGTGTGTCAGACTCTGTATGACTGTATTCTGAAGCTGAGTGTGGAAGAAAGTGGTCAGTATGAGTGTATGAAATATGCTTTGATTGCCAAGTTTGGCAAGACACCTACCCAATCCCTTAAAAGGTTCAGGGATTTTAAGAAAAGAGAGAATGTGCCTTGGGTTGACTAGGTGAGTGCTGCGCACATGAACATGATGGGGTGGATTGATGGTTACAAGGTGAAAACTGTTGTTGAATTGTCCCACCTGTTGTTTTTTTAGCATTTTTTGGAAGCCTGTTCACCGGAGCTGCGTCAGTATGTTGCTGGCCAGAACATTTTGGATCCTTTAAGCTGGCTAGGCTGGCTGACAAGTGGGTCTCCCACCGGGTGTCCCCTAAGGACTCCAGTGGGAAGGACAAGGACAAAGAAAAGGGGGCCTCTCAGAAAGCTGAGGAGTCCCAAAAGCAGTCACAGTCAGGTAAACCTAAACCCTCCTCTCCTAAAACCCAAAAATCTAGTGGGGATAAGTCATCTGTGGGTGGGAGTAAGAGTAGTGGTCAACCTGCTGCAAAGCAGGCTCCCAGTGGTTCCAGTACCGTACCCCGCACTCCTGTCACTTGTTGGGATTGTGGGGCTCTGGATCACAAGAGGGGTGACTCCAAGTGTAAAGGTAAGGCACTTGGAGTACAGGCTGTCAGCCTGACCTACCCTTACCCCATGTCTGAGGTTGTGGCCACTGTCCTCCCCTCATCTACAGGGATCACCTTTAGTGCTCCTGTAGAGATTTCCTTAGTGTCCCTTGGGGCCTGGGACCAGTACGTGGAAGTACTGGCGACTATCCCACAGAACACCGGTAGATTTTTGAGAAGTGTCCTCCTGAATGGCCAGCCTTCTACTGGTTTGAGAGACACTGGGGCGAGCATGACAGTGGTGGACAGGACCCTGCTCAAGCCAGAGGACTATGTAGGTGCTCCTCTGAGAACCACCAGGTTAGCTGGTGGGCCTCCCAAATTATCACCTGTAGCCCTAGTCACAATCGTAATTGGAGACAAGACAGCAAAGCTTCCTGTCCTGGTTCAGGACAATGTCCCTGCTAACATTCTGTTACGTAATGATCTAGTCAAATTGGGATTGATCTCGGATGGTCTTCCCATGATGACTGCTGCTGCGGTCACTAGGTCACAGGTGACCCCAGGTCTGGCTGTGAGTCAGGTACCCGAGCCAAAGGCGTGGCCTAAGGCAAGACGAAGGAAGAACAAGAAAGCCACATCTGTGGAGGGAGCCCCTTCTCTTCCTGCTGTTCCTACAGCACCCATTGGGATCCATGCTCTGGACGGGCTGGGTCCAGTGGTAAACCCTGTCTCAACTCCTGTGGGAGAAGAGCCAGAAGACTCTCCTGTGGGAGAGGTTCTCAACCCAGAGGATCATCCCGATCTTCAATGCTTGTTAGCTGAAGGGGGACCCTCCCGGGAAGACTTCTGTAAAGGACAGAGAGAGTCTCTCTCTCTCTCTCTCTCTCTCTCTCTCTCTCTCTCTCTCTCTCTCTCTCTCTCTCTCTCTCTCTCTCTCTCTCTCTCTCTCTCTCTCGGGTCTGAGGAAACAGGCCCTCTCCCAGGCACAAGGAGAAGTTCCTAGGACATTCCAGATTTATTTGGAGGGTGAGCTCCTTGTTAGTGAGCCGACTAAGCCTGAAACTGGTGCTCTCAAGAGGTTGGTGGTACCCCAGGTTTACAGGTCCTTCCTACTGCAGTTGGCGCATAAGGTGCCCTTGGCTGGTCACCTTGGTACCGACAAGACTAAGCAGAGGCTCTCTGCCCATTTGTACTGGCCCCAGATGGGAGTAGAAGTGGAGTCCCACTGCAGGACCTGCCCAACTTGTCAGTTTTCTGGCAAGACTGGAGGCAGTGTTATTGCCCCACTGCAGCCATTGCCAGTGGTTGGCATACCATTTGAGAGGGTGGGCATTGACATTGTCCATCCCCTGGACCCTCCCACTTCAGGTGGACATCGGTTCATCCTGGTTTTGGTAAATCATGCCACCAGGTACCCTTCGGACTGTAACGGCCAAGGTGGTTGCCAGGGCTCTCCTGGGCATTTTCACCCGTGTTGGATTCCCCAAGGAGGTTGTCTCTGACAAAGGATCCAACTTCATGTCTAGTTACATGAAGACCATGTGGAAAGAGTGCGGAGTAACCTATAAGTTCTCCACCTCTTACCACCCAGACCAATGGTCTGGTTGAGAGATTTAATAAAACTCTCAAGGGCATGATAGGTGCTTTGGAAGAGCCCCTAAGCAGGAAATGGGATCTCCTCCTGCCATGCTTGCTGTTTGCTTACAGAGAGGTACCCTAAGAGGGTGTTGGTTTCAGCCCCTTTGAGATACTCTTTGGACATCCCGTGAGGGGGACCCTTGCCTTGATCAGAGAAGGTTTGGAAGCCACCTCTGCAGGTCCCGCCAAGCAAGTGGGGGACTATGAGTTAGGCCTCAGACCGAGGATGACACAGATGATGGGTCAGGCAACAGCGAATCTCAAAGCCAGCCATGAATTGTACAAATACTGGCATGACCTTAAAGCATCGCAAGTGGATTGGACTCCGGGACAAGAAGTCCTCGTGATGGAGCCTACCAAGCCTCGGGCATTGGCAGATAAATTGACTGGACCCTTCAGGATAATCTCCAAGATGGCGAAGTCAATTATCTGGTTAACATGGGAGTCCTAGGGGTAGCCCCTCAGGTATTCCATGTTAATCGGCTCAAGCCTTTCCACAGGCAAGGAGAAGTCTCATGTCTCCTGCTAGCTTCAGAGCAAGAAGAGGATGAGAGAGTGAGCCCCTTCCTGATTTGCTGTATAGCAACCCTAAGGTTGGCTCAACGGAGGGAGTGCATCTCTATCCAGATTTGACAACTGAGCAGCGGAGGGCCAGCAAGACTTTGCTCCAACAGTAAGCCTCTCTGTTTTCGCTGACGCCAGGCCTTACACCGTGGTATAAGCATGAGATTGACACTGGTGACAGCATCCCTGTCAAGAGCAGGAGCTACCGTATGTCAGATACTGTTAAAAACCACATCCAGGCTGAGGTTGCCAAGATGTTGGATCTGGGTGTTATTGAACCCTCAACCAGTCCCTGGTCCAGTCCCGTGGTCCTTGTCCCCAAGGCAAGTTCCCAGGCAGGTGCCAAGGATCGGAGGTTCTGTGTGGACTACCGAGGAGTCAATGCCATCACCAAAACTGACGCGCACCCATTGCCCAGGGCTGATGAGCTCGTGGACACCATAGGTGCTGCCAAATTGTTAGCACCTTTGACCTCACCTCAGGCTATTGGCAAATAGCTCTGACGGACCGCGCCAAGGAAAAGACGGCGTTTTCAACACCAGAGGGACTCTACCAGTTTAGGATCATGCCTTTTTGGTTGAAGAATGCCCCTGCCACCTTCCAGAGATTCGTCAATCATGCTCTCAGTCGGCTGGAAGCCTTTTGTGTGGCTTATTTAGACGACATTGCCGTCTACAGTTCCACTTGGGAAGAGCATTTGACACATCTGGGTAAGGTGTTGCAGGCCTTGAAAAGGGCTAACCTCACTATCAAGGCCACCAAGTGCCAGATAGCTCAGGGAAAAGTCACATATCTTGGTCATGAGGTAGGAGGGGGTCAAATCCAACCTCTCCCCAGTAACGTACAGGATGTACAGGACTGGGAGACTCCCACTACTCAAACCCAGGTGAGAGCCTTTTTGGGCCTCACTGGGTATTATCGCAATTTCATGGCGGACTATGGAACCATAGCTGCACCACCGACAGCTCTGACTTCCCCCAAACAATCTAGGAAGGTTAATTGGACGGAAGACTGTCAGAGGGCCTTTGATGGCTTGAAAGAAAGTCTGTGTAGGGCACCTGTATTGTGTGCGCCTGACTACAGCCGACCCTTTATCGCCCAGACGGATGCCTGTGACACCGGAATTGGAGCTATCTTGTCCCAGTTAGATGACAAAGGGAGGGAACATCCTATCATCTTCATCAGTAGACAACTTAAGGGTAGAGAACTTAGAAAGGCTATTGTTGAGAAAGAGTGTTTCAGTATAGTTTGGAGCCTTAGGCGTTTTAGGCCTTACCTTACGGGGTCTACCTTCAAGGTCCAAACAGATCATAAGCCCCTGAAGTGGCTTATGCAGATAAAGCGTGAAAATCTGAAACTGCTCAGGTGGTCCATTAGCCTGCAAGGGCTAGACTTCACCATAAAGCACAGAGCAGGGAAGAGTCACGAATATGCAGATGGCCTTTCCAGAAGGTATGTTGACCGTCTGGATGAGGGGATCTATCCCGTGGGAGATTAGGCACCCTCCACCTCAGTCTGGGGGGGGGGCGACTGTGATGCTGGAAATGCATCGGAGGGACAGGGCCTCCGTATCCTTGTCCTTTACTGCCTTTTTATCGTGTGTTCTATCATATTTTCCGCGCAGGAGTTCATGTGGGACTCCTGGCAGTGCAGCTCTCTCTCTTTTGGTTTGGTGAACAGACCAGTGGGATACCCTTATGGCACCCATGGGTGGGGGTACAACCCTGTGCCCCTAGTATATGTTTTTGGGCACCTGTGGGTGGACCGCAGAGCAGGGTATTGGCTGGTGGCAGCTCCATGCTGAATTTGTGAATTTGACAGGTGCGCTGAGTATCCTCCAGTTTGGGGATCCCCAGGCCCTGCCATTGGAATCAGTTGATTCCTGATGGAAAACAAGATGGCCCCTGTGCTTTCTATTACCTATTGCCTTGTTTTCCCAAAGTCCTGGGAAGCCCTGACTCTGTCCCTTCCTCCTGACTGGCTGTTGGGTGGAAGTGCCATATATGGTGTTGTTGTGAAGGCCCGGTCAGACTAGCTGGAGCCTTCCCAGTGATTGTATGTTGTGGGTACCTCCTGTGGGTGGGACCTGGGTGAATGTAGTGTGTGACCAATATGCACTTCTTGTTGTGGTTGTCTGGTTTCTGGCATGAGAGACAAAGACTGAGACAGCCCTGGCCGAAACTGGCCTGAATGCAGTGGGTAGTGTTGAATGGCTGGGTACTCGTCCCAATCCACATTCCTTGTTGTGAGTGTCTGAGAGGGAGGAGGATGGCCTGAATGCACTGTGTGCCTGATTGGCTGACTGACTGCATGAATGCCCTTCTGTATGTGGATGAGAGACAATATAGTATATCTGGGGACCACCCACCACTGGAAATTGTTCAGAAGCGTTCAGAAGCTGTGTCTACACTTTAAGAGTAACTGGAACTGCTGATCCTCGCCGCCCAGCAGGAAGAAGAAGACTTGCTGTTGCATTTGCTTCGACCTATCTGAAAGCTGCCGAATCCGTCGAAGACTGATCGAGAGAGGACCTGGTAAGGCGCCCTCTTCCTGTGCTCCGAGGGACCATCGAGCACCGCTAACCTTCGCCGAAGCTCCCTGGAAGTCAGACCCTCGAAAGGCTGCCGACCCAAGACGGGACCGCTGAGGAGATCGAAGCAAAGCACCCAGACTTCGCCACTGTCGAAGTCCATTGCTGTCGACCAGGGTTCGCAGGTTTGTGTAACCGCTGGTGGCCAGTCGAAGTTGTGTTGCCCAGTCGTGGGGATCACTTGACGCTATGCCGCCGACGACCGGAGCCGCCCGCTCCTTTGCCTAAGAACATTTGAATCCAAGGACTCCCTTGTCCGCATCGTCAACCGCTTTGTCCCGCCGGAGAAAGTTGAGGACGACCAATGCGCCGAGGAGAATACGCCGGTGGGTTTCCCACCACCTGAAGGCCACAAAGACTTCGATGATTCGACGCCCTCTTGGCCCACAGCTCTTCTGAAACTCTTTGCGGTCCTGAACAATCTATCGCCGAGGTGCCCCGCACACCTCATCTTCGCAGGACGTCGCTGACGAGCACCGCCTGGATCGACATCAGGGTCTCGGCACCATTGAACTTCTCATCGCCGCCATCGACAACGAGTTTGCCATCTTCGACGCCTCTCGACGATCCGTGGCTCCTGCTTTAAAGGGAGTCACTCAAGAAGGATCCTTCGACGCGTCTTCAAAGAACTCTACTCCACCAGGTACATTGGGGGGGTAAAACCTTAATAGGAGGGAATAAGGCTATTGAACAATATATGGACTGGGCTTGTGCTATATATCTTTATTTTACAGGTTGCCCAGGTGGGGGGATCTACACACAGAACTGTTTCTATCGGTATAGGCCCGCATTCTGCCTATTGTTTCAACCATCTTACGTTCCTTCCTATCTCTATTGCTGGTTTCCTCGTTATTAATCTGTGTGACATTTTAACCGTACAGTTGATGCACTTTAATGAGATTTGATAACATTGGTGGTACCACTTTAGAATTGTATATATTTTTCATTGTTGATTTCCGAGTACAAAGTGCGTTATTGTGATCGTGTAGATAGCTTTGAATAGTAATTATATAAAGACTGTGTTTTCAGTAATACAGTGTGTGGACATTCCTTTGTGGGGGCTTGGGGACTACAATGTACTTAAGAACCAGCCCGCATCACCTCCTGAGAAGTAAGGCCTTGATTGCTCGTCCATTGCTACCGCTTGAGAATCTTGGCTGGGGTCCTCTGTGCCTCTCTTCTACCATATAGAGAGCGGAAGTACAGTCACCCCCCACCAGTATCTTCACAGAAGTCAGAATACACATGGAGGATATAATAGAGGGTTGGTCAGAGGGCCACCCCCAGTGTGTTGGAATAGTGGGATGACCAGGTATATTGCACGTGTATGTATAAGCTAAGGACACACTTTAAGAGGGGGTACAGTTTATCCACTGCCATACAGCACACAGACATAAGAAGGATTTGCCCAGGATCACACATTTTACCAGACACAAACGCTGCAAGAACAACAGCAGGAGTTGGTGCAAATGCACCAACCACAAGGGCAATTGCAACTATCACCTATGCAAACACAACAGAATGCATACACAGGGAAAATACTAACACCTAGGATAGGGGTTATCACGCGGTAGGAGAGAACCCTTTTACAGGGACAGGGATGAATTTGTACCTACAATAGGACTGCTCACACAGTGACTTGATGTGTTCAGTACTATCAGTAACACCAGACCCCTAATAGGAACCAAGGGTCGATGTGACAATAGGAAGCAACATCTTTTCTTTTTTTGTAGACACTTGGGCGGCTCACTCTTGTAAAAGGGAGGGAAAATATCCAATGTCAGGTTTTGCCATGAATGCTCAATGATTCTTTGGAGCTACAAATGTAGTTCCTTTTACTGACAAATTACCTGTTTCTATGCAGGAATGTGACATGTCTGTCCCATTGATATATTCACGACAAATGCCAGTTAACATTTTGGGTAGATATTTAATGATGAAACCTAACATGACAATTTCATTCACTGATCAAGGAATAGTGTGCTCCACTCCTGGAACATACTATTTAAATGTAGGAGAGTTTGTACTGGCATTTACAGGGCAAATTGCTCTATGCGGAGTCCCAGTTGATCTAGATATTTTCATGTATGGGGTGAGATTAGTAGGGATAATTGTGAGGATACCTGAGTTCATATTTAGACCACAAGTACCTATGGATGAGGAAGAAGGACAGACTATCCCTATAGAATTGGAAGCAGCTACAATGGGAAATAGCAATGCTTAAAGGAGTAGATGATGAAGGCAAAGCATGGAGGACAGTGATAGCTCTCAAGGAGGGATACAGAATGACTGACATAACAGATGAAGATATGTACAAAGATGAACATATAGATGATGAGGTAGTGTTTTTCATAAGCATTACATACTGGATAAAGATCTAGAAAAGAGAAGTCCTGCAGCGAATGGTGATAATGCGGCAACAACCGACATTCTTTCTGGAAGATCTAGAAAGGTACCAAGTGTCCTTTGGACTACGGGCCCATATGATGTAAGCCGATTAAATGGAATAGAAGTTAAAATAAAACTCAAGCCAGGAGCAATTTTACCAGGAGCAAGACAGTACCCTATGTCTTGAGTAGCTGATGAAGGCATATTTCAGACTATTTCAGCACTGATTATTAAGGCGATCCTAGTGCCATCGGAATCCCCATGCAATACTGCAGTGTATCCGATTAAAAGGTCTAAAGGGGGTTGTGGAGATTTATCCAGGACTTGCGCACTCTTAATCAGATTGTAGATGCAAAGTTAACATTAGTTCCTAATCCTGCGACAATATTGTGTAGCATCCTAGTTGAAGCAAAGTATTTCACAGTGATCAATTTGAAAAATGTGTTTTTCTCGATCCCGTTGCACAAAGACTCACAAAACCTCACTTCCTTTACGTTCAGACATAAGAGACTAAAACATACTTGTTGACCTCAAGGTTTTTGTGAGTCCCCATTGATCTTTAACAGGGTCCTACAGATGGATCTAGGCAACATTGAACACAAGAGTGTGGTAATTCAGTACGTAACAGACATCAGGGACGTCATTTCATCAAAATGCCAGGGGTAGCGGAAGTGACATCACATGACCTCTTATGACATCACAGGAAGTGATGTCATTTTGCTCCCCTTCACCTCGAAGTGACATCACAAGAAGTGATGGAACACAACCTTTCATCCCTTGACAAAACAAGAAGGGACATCACATATTGTTCCTAAGTACACTGCGAGAAATATGGTTGCGATATCACTATAATGTTATATACATTTCATAGAAGAATGGATCACCATATGTATCGTTAATATCAGTGTGTATAGGACGATATTACCAAATTACTGTGAATGCAAGCAGACGTTCAAGGCTAAATGATAATGATATGTTAATATATGCACTTTCGCTTAAGCGCTTACACATACAATATTACCCAACCTGTGTTGGTTCTCATTTATCTCATTTATCGACCTCCGAAGGCTGAAAGGCTGAGTTGAGGTGTTTAAGAGCAGTCTAAATCAATGATTCACCACCTGAAGTGTGCCTTCTTATTTAGCGTCATTGCTCAAAGTGATACACTTGTGGAATCCCGTTTTATTTTTTTTAGAGGCCTGAACAAGAAAACCAGCCACTCCAAAAATAAAGAGCCACATATCACTGTCCACAGCCAAGGAGCTTGTATAAAAAAAAAAGTTAAACGAAAAATGGTTTTAAAAAATATTTTTTTTTCTAGGGGTAACAAGGGAGACTACAGGGGTAGCAAGGGAGAGCTCAGAGGTTGCAACTGCGACCCCTGGTGACCCCAAAATTACATCCCTGACATACATATTAATCTGTAGTGAAACAGAGGATGGATGTAGACAAGACTCTGTTCATTTAATGATTATATTGGCCAACAAAGGGTAATAGGTAGATTTTAGAGAAAAACTGTATTTCCAGCAAGAGTTGTTTTACATAGGTCAGTTAATTTCACATGAAGGAAAGAAAGTGACACCTGAGAGAACTTAGGCTATCATGAAGACACCAAAGACAAATACAATGAGGCAAATCCCACAGTTTCGGGGCTTGTGCAATTATTGCAGAGCCTGGGTGTTCGACTACAACACATATACCAAACCACTTTTGCGAGCACTTAAGAAAGCACAAGTTGGTAAGGAAAAGATAGAATGAACTGAAGAAATAGAGGAAGGATTTGAGGAATTAAAAAGAGCAATCGGTACATGTCCAGTTTTCGGAATTCCCAATTATAGCAAAGAATTGTATTTGCTTTCCCACACCAATGGGTCATCAGTAATGACAGCAGTAATCAAACAAAGAACAACATTAGGGTATAAACCTTTGGCGTACTACAGTGGGATTCTAGATCCAGTTATTAGAGGACCTTTTCCATGTGAACAATCTTTGGCTGCTGCCACATTTGCGATTGAGAAGTCCACAAGTATTACCATAGGCTGTTCCATGACTCTCAACGCAGAGCACACCTTATTTGCCATTCTAGAAAAACCCAAGGGTACATTTATGTCACAAAGAGCATCTGCATATGAGGTGATGATCTTGAATCCAGCGATTAAGGTAGTGAGGTGTAAAATAGTGAATCTAGCCACGTTTGTAGCAGAACATGTAGGATAAGGTGATCATGTGCATGACTGCTCAAATTGTGTTGAATTTTATGATGCTGTAAGCCGTGTGAAGGAAAATGCTCTAGCGGGAGTGGAAATTCTTTTTATTGATGGTTCATTGAAAATGTATCAAACTAGTGGGGAGATGCATTGAGGCTCAGCAGTCGTAAAACACAGATTAAATGGTGAATTAGAGGTAGTGGTGAGTGCAAGACGATCGCCTTATTTTTCAGCACGAGCAGCAGAATTGGTAGCGCTTATTGCTGAGCTCTAAAAACACAAAGGTCCAGAAGTGACAGTGTACAGTGACTCTGCCTATGTGATGTCACCATACACGCAGGGCTTTCATGCTAGAAAAGGAGGGGCTACTTCTGTGCAGACGGTACTCCAGTGCAACATGCATCTTTATTGGACAGGCTCATTAAGGCACTACAACTCCCAATAGCCATAACGGTAACAAAAAAAATGTGTGCAGCACATACTAAATGAACAGACTTTATCTCTCACGGAGGCAAGGCCACAGATGCAGAAGCCAAAAGAGTTGCATATTCTTCAGAGATTTCAAGTGTTGATACTGAAAATGTTAAGAAATATTGTATAGAAGCATGCTAGTACGTGAAGGGCTTAATATGCTGTCAATTACGCAAGAAAGAGAGATTCAAGGTAGAGCCCCACAAGAAGAGCAGGGGTTATGGAAACATAGTGGGTAGTTCTTTATCCCACATGGAACCACTATGCAGATAGGACAGCACTAGAAGGCCAGTGATGCCAGCAGCATTGCTGAAAGTCGCGCTCGAGTAGTTGCATTACCCCGCGCATATAACTGAGAAAGTCTTGCTGCCATTATTGCAGAAGACTGGTTTGTTCCCAATTTATTGAACCACGTTGCACAGTTCATTGGAAATTGCGTTGTGTGTCAGAAGTTTACACCTGGCATACACTAAGAACAATCAGTGGAGTAATACCTCGACCAAATGGTCTCTCAACATTTTCATATCTGCTACGTCGATATGCTGCAGACATGTAATTGATGCAGGTATCTATTAGTAGTGGTGTGTCCATTCTCTTGGTGGATCAAAGCTGGTCTTTGTACACACCCTGATGCCACTTGCACAACAAAGTTTCTAGTGCATGAAGTATTTCCAAGATGAGGTGTGTGCGACGAAGTACTGAGGTCCAATAATGGGCCACATTTTGTCAATTAGTTGTTTGAACAAATAGGACTTCAATTGAGTATAAAACATACATTTCTTTCTGCTTATCATCCACATGCAAATGGGATATGTGAGAGACTCAACAGCCTCTTAAAAGAGAGGCTAGCCAAGATCAAGTTAACTATGAAAAAGAGATGGCTATATTGCCTACCAATAGCCGTATATCCCCTTTGAAATCAGCCAGGTCAGACTACCATCTTACGCCCCATGAGTCAGTGACAGGGCATTGCATGAGAACACCTCTTACACCACCATCTAGAGTCAGGAGTGATGCCCAGAATGTAGCACAGTCTCTAGGTGATGAAATTCATGATTATTTGACATGTATCACTACCAGTGTTTCTTTCATTACAGATCAAGTCAAGCATCAGAGGGATGGGTCAAGAAACACAGAAGAGGACGGCCAAGTAACTAACCCGAGTGAACTATTGCCACAACCAAAGTTATATGTTGGAGACCAAATCCTTATAAAGAACCTCACTCGTAGATGGCATGAGCTGATATTTATTGGCCCCTATTTGTGTTGAGGAAGTGTCCCCTACTACAGTTAAGGTATCTGGAAGAAGAGCTTGGTTACATTTAGTAGAAGTATAAATATACAAAGGCACTCATTGACCAAGAAGCAAGACGAGAAGAAGAAATTCTGCGTGTGCAGACTCGATCGATGAACAAGAATAAGGCAGACAAAACGGAATTGGCCCAAACGAACCAGATGAAAAGCCTGAATGCGTGATTTGGCAGATTTTCAGCCGTTTGAAAATTCCAAATGGCTGAAAAGTTTGATCAAATCACGCATTCAGTACTGTAGGCTGAGGGGGTGTCCTCCGCACACTTGCTCACCATATTGTGAGCAGGGGTTGCAGAGGTGTCCCGCGCAGCCGTCCTGAAAAAAAGACAAAAAAAAAAGAAATATGAAAGGAACCTGTGGCGCAGGTTCCCAATCACGGATGTGAAAGGGAACAGGCGTTGCAGGGACACAGGGAGTCGGCAGCAATGTAAGTAGGGGGGCTAGGGGTGTGGGTAGGGGTGTGGGTGGAGGTGTGGGTAGGGGTGTGGGCCAAGTCAGAAATGTTCAGGGGAGAAAAGACTGAAGGTTATTTCATAAAAATAATCTTGGGTCTTTTCTCCCTCGAACATTTCTACTTAGGTCTTTCAACACCGATCTGACAAAACAACGTGTGGTTAGCACATATTTCTTTTGGACTTGAATTCAGTGCACACTCCTTAACATTTTTAGCAGGAAGTGCATAAACTTGCAGAGAATTCCAGATGCTAAAATGTACTTTCTAGAAATTCTTTGAAGGAATAAAAATTGCATCAGTACTATGCATAAATGTCAGTTTCTGATTAGAAATTGGAAGAGAGATCAATACACAGATTTGTTTTTAGGAGCATATCTGTTTCAAGGATAATACATGATCTCCGTCAACAGTGACACACATCAGCTCGTAGTTACAATTTTTGTGTTTATACTTCAGTCATACCCTGCTCTTGTTAGGAGAGACGTGAATATTCAAACCTTTCTTCATGACCCTAAAAATGGTCCAGTCACATGAATACTCTTGATTGCGATGATTGAGCAGATTGTGCATCTACACATTTTAATTGAACACCTGTATTAAAATGATTAATGAAGAAAATAATGCCTAATATATATATGCCTCTGTGTTTTCTTTTTCTTTCTGTAACTCACATTTCGAAGTGTCTATTGTTCTAATGTTCTGATGGACAAAACAACACTTATGATTTTTTCTACCATGAGTACAAATGATTATAGTTTCTTTGACCTCCATGAGCATGTCAGACGATATAAGAGGGATGCAAAAAAATATAACCAGGGGATAAATACCTATCTTGATATTTCAGCTCACTTGGGAAATAATATTTGGTACAAACACATGAGAAACGTGGGGGAGAGAGCATCTGATGAGAATTGCTACATCTGCTCTCTCGTCCCCTATGCCATGCCTACAGTAATAACCCTCATTTCAAAAAAGATGTTGGCGCAAGATGCAAAGTGCCTCAGTCATCTAGCAGCATGTACTGCCAGAGGACAGTTTCAAGGAAACTGGACAACCTTGCAATGGAGATCAAGACAGTAATTTCCATACCAGGATGATAATATCAAGACAATACAAATGGAAAAGGAGACTGGTTGGAAAGACAAGCTGCTTGTGCATCCTGCTGCAGGACAATACAAGGTGATCGTTGAAGAAATGAAGAGAATCAACTGTTCTGACATGACGGAAAAGACTGGATATCTGGATGCTGAGAATGTTCACAACTGCTATCTTTGGACGAGCGAGTACAAACAAAGGATGGGAAGATGGAATGATGTCCTGTTCAGCTCAGCTGCAGAGGAAGGAAGCAGTGCAAGAGGTACAGAAGGAGAATGATGAGTGTCTAACATCGAGGGCCAGCGACTCTAAACTGATGACATGGGTGGGGGATGAATCAAGACCAGTAGCTGCAGTCCCATTGGTTAATGTGACACTGTGCTTTTGGAGCAAGGGAAAAAATCAGGTTGGACATAATAAAGGGTGCAAGAACATAATTGACATTCCAGGAAGGAGGAATGGGACATATGTCTTAATGAATCGATATTGGGCCTGCGGATCTAGAGTATGTATAAAACTGCCCAGGAATTGGGGTGGAGTGTGTTCTTTGATAAACATAAATGTTCCAGCGTTAGTGATTCCACAAAATGACCTGAAAATTGACACATTTCCAGTACATGATCACCTGAGAAAAAGGAGGTAATTATAACTCCGGCGGATGAAGAGAGGGAATTATTTCTCACAAAAATCCCTAACGGCTTATGAAGACATTCCTGTCGAGCACAAGCTGTTCAGCAGGACGGTGGTGATGTTCACATTTATGTTCATGCCTGGAATCCAAACATAAAAGTAGTGCTGAGGGCCATGAGGTTGATAACCCTCCAGAAAAGATATGACCTCAGCATGAATGCAGCAATGGAGTAGGTATTTGTTCAAAGATCAGGCCATCATGTTGTACATTTCTACCATCTCATGACGTGAGAACGGTACCTTGATGGAGGACAAATTGATGTTGACACATCTACATGTAAAAATGGTGGATGAGCCAGAGGCCATTGGAGATGACAGTTGGTTTTAACCCTTTTTTTATGGATTCCTTATTGGATGTCAAACCTATTTAAGTTCCTTGGAGCAATATTGGTGATAATATTATTTGGATTCTGTATGATATGGATAATAATTGGACAATGTCAGAAATTGGCAAAGAAAGCAATGGGAAGGAAGATGATGATTGACGCAAAGGATGAACCAGAAGAAAAAGTGCTGACCGATGATGCCATCAGAGACTACATAAAAGCAAGTATTGTGGAACCTGAAGGAATGACATTCGGACATCGAAAGGATCAAGAGAATTACGTGATCTTGGCGTACGTGCTGCTAAATTAACCAAAGGTTCCAGACATGGCACACGCATAAACCTATTGTATTAGTCTGTATAATGAAGGACCTTATGGCTTAGAAGATCAATCAAACACAATGTAAATATTGTTTCTGAAATTATATATGAAGGACAACCATCTCCCCTGGTCTATCACAAAGTTAAATAAGCAAAAGAAAGCTAAAAGTAATTAATGACAATTAACTAGACAAAAAAAACCAACTAATATGCACATAATTTGAAAGAATTGGAAACAATATACAGAATTAACTGCAGTCTATGGGGTGTCTAAAACTACAGTATAAAACATCCTTTTCGTACACATTTTTTAAAACAATTTCTTTTGTTTTCTTCCACAGTCTCACATGTAAAAAAATCTAAAAACACAAAAGACAAATAGAAAAGACTCTAAAATACATCCCCAACATCACTATACCTATAGAAATAACTTTAAAAAATAAATAAAACAAAGATGACCCAATACATATAGCCATGAATACAGAACTATTCTTACCCGCGGATATCTGTAGTCCTTTGTAATGTCGGATATAGCCGTGAATATCTGCAAAATGGGCAGAAATAAAATGCTTTCCTGCGCCTCCCAGTCCATCACCAAGTGCACACCTCATATATGCCAGCTCCCTCCACTCCCCAGACAGCCTCCTCACCTCCCCTGCCCTCTCCCTTTCACCCAAGAAGACATGCTGCTTCTGTGACACAGTTTGCTTTCTGATGTCATTTATTTGCGGATATAGCCAAGGCTACAGAAAGCTTTGTGTTGATAACTTGGTCCCTGGAGCCCCTTCAGCTCCCAAATTTCACTCAGATCCCTCTAGCCGCCCCCTCCCACCTCTATCCTGATGGCATTTGTATGTTTTTGACCTGCAAATAGCTTTTTACTGCATTTCATTTTCCCATAACATCTGCTATAGCCACAGACATCTCTTGCATCGAGAAAAAAACAAGATGGCAGTCGTTTCATTTCTGAAAACCATGATCCTGCAATGCACAATGGGAGATATCTCTATTATTGGGGGAAGAGGGCACCCCTTTCTCCATCAAATATTTAAATAACTACTGCACAGAATAACTCCAAACCATGCTAAGCACTCGTTTGAACGTGTCATGCTCAAGTTGTTTCAGACCTGGTCCAAATCCGTCCCGCGGTTTAGGCTGTGTTCTTTGGCAAAAACTGAACTTTTTTGTCAATGAGAAAATGAATAGGAAACAGGCAGCCATTTTGGTGAAAAGAACATGTTTACGCTTACTAACTTTCTTATTTCTTCACAAATCTTTATGAAACTTTGCAGTCTGGGGGGCTTGGGGTGGTGCAGACTTCTAATCACTCTTGGAATTTTGGTCAAATCCATTACTTGAAACAAACATTATTACCAATAGAATTCTGAGAGGTTCCTATGCGACTCCGACTCACCTTACCTATAGGGTGGCTATCTAATATATACATTCAGTGAAAAAAACATTGTTAAAGGGACATTATGGCTAGGTTGCATTAATAAAAACCTATGAAATTCAGTAGAAAAAAACTTTAGGGACATTATGGTTACAAGTAAAACCGAAAACCCCCAGAAATTCACCAGTTATGGTAAGCTAACCAACTATACCTTGCACTACCACTGTTCACTGCTAAAACTAACACCCAGGACATTGAAGATGACATCACACATGCAATTGATGACATCACTGATGACATCACATAACTGGCCCACCAATTGTTTTTGATCACTAACATATATAGGCTGGGTGCTTCTGTTCACTGACAGTCAGAATATGAAAATTGAAAAGGTGCTATATATACATATACGTTAACCTTCTTCTATGTTCTTAAAGTACTTCCCTTAGGGTTTGCTCTCAACTCATGGTGCACATATTGGGGCAATCTGCATGCCTTAAACACGTAATACAGTTGTATAAATGATGAACGTTAATGTTATTGACATTTTCTAGTGATGTTACTTCTTTCTTCCTTTAGTTTCCCTGTATGTGCCTCTCATTTGTATGCATTTCGGGTCTTCATATATATTGTTTGTACTAATACAAGTATGTAGTAAGTCTTCAATTAACATTACTCAAAACTCTGATAAGGTAACATTCATTATTTTACTAGCCAGAATTACCAGATTTAAAATATTTCACTTCTATGATGCATGCTGCTGCCATGGCTTACATGTATGTTTGATTTGGTTCCAGTATTAACAACACTATAACATATTTTGTTTAGATTAGTACATTCTTTAATGTAAGTACTTCATAATAGGTTTTCTGATCACCCCTAACAACTTTTCATTAAAATGAATGTAATATCTGATGTCATCAATGATGTCATCAATGACATTTGTGATGCCATCTTTGATGTCCCGGGTGGTAGTCTTAGCAGTACGGTGGTGGTGCGAGCTAAAGTTGCCTAGTTTACCATAACAGGTGCATTTCTGGGTGTTTTCAGTTTTACTTGTAACCATAACATCCTTTTAACAATGTTTTTTTTAACTGAATTTCATAGGTTTTTCTTAGTGCAACTTAACCATAACGTCACTTTAACAAAGTTGATTCACTGAATTTCCTGGGTTTTTACCAGTGCACCCTAATTTGCTAGAACTTCCTAATATCATACTTACCCCCAATATAGCAGCATTTTCGGACGACCTAGAAAGTTTCACCTTAAAACATTCCCCACCTCCAGCAAAATTTGTAACACTTTTATTAACTTTTTGCATCTTTTTACACTGTTTTTTGTTCACCAACGTTTCCAGGCAGTGTCACGTGACCACACGCACATGTGCAGTGTGATGGTGTTTGCGAATGGGTCTGGGCTTCACAAACAGTTCAAAACTCCATTTTGATCCTGGAAGTTCAAGCTGAAAATGTACCATTGCACAGCTCCTAGACCTATTGTTACTGGTTTTCTATCTGCAATCCAGGACAGAGCACATACTTGAAATAGTTTTAGCACAACTGCCATTTAACTTCCAAAATGACATTAGCCGCGGCCATCCCTCCTTCCTAGGAGCCTCCGCCAATTCCAGGTGGAGGGCCTGGACAACGGAAAAAGCGTAATGATTCAGAAAAGAATCTAGAGGACCAGGAAGATGAGATAGAAGAAATGCCTACCTCCTGCACCCAGCAAGAATCATGGGCGTGGAGGTTCTTTACCATCATTGGGGATATACCGAAATCTAAGGCTACCAAGGTGAAATGCACTGAGTGCACTCACTCACAGCAACCTGGGCAGTACTCCTAAGGGACCGCCTCCATGCACCGCCACACCAAATCCAGCCACCTGGATGTTCTGAAAAAGACTATTCCTTTCTTAGGAAATAGTAGGCTGTCTTCCTGTGCATCATCTTCCTCCTGTGGGGCAGAAGATCCCACCAGCTACCTTGCAAGCCATAAAAGAGGCTGTTGATCCATATCTTTCCAAGGCAACAGTACTCTGTATACACTGCAACACACCACTCAAGGTAGAGGGAGCAGTGTTGAAGTGTTTTTGATGCTGCAATCAAGGATCATGAGATACACTGCCACTTATCTTAGATTGAAGGCACACACAACATCATTCCCTGTCCACCTGCCCCCTCGTATATGTCATTGGTGCCCCTTCCCTCATTTCCCTTTCCACCTTTCCTCCTGGCATCTCCTGCAGAAAACCGAAAAAATACAACATCAAAAAACACCCAAACAAGGTTCCTTTTGACGACACCACTCACAGTTAAAACATAGAACAAAAACAATCATATAGATTCCATCTACTTTAACTTGTTCAATAAAGCAGTAATACTCAATAAAATTCTCCAATATCTCTGTTTCATTTTGTTCTGTGCTAATGAAAATAATGGACAATTGCATAGTAGAGAAAAATAAAAAAAGACACAAACAATTTTATATCACAAATACTTTTCTCTAGCATAAATGACTATAATCCATGCATCTTCATAACTATCTGCAGTCCGCAGTCCCCTTCAGGCTAGGTATCATTTAAAGACCTGAATGCCACATGCACTTCATCACAGAGGATAGCCCTTCTAGCCTTTTTACTTGTATGTTTCTAACACTTCCTCATTGTCTACTATTTAACACTCACACATCCATCCATCAATCACTTCCAAAAATGATACATGTAACTCTTTCAACATATTAAACTTCAACACGGCAACTGCCACTTAACAATGTTCTAGAATTATTTTCAATATACATTTTCCTTACTTATATAAACAAATTGTAGATTGCTGCTTTAGATGCACATATGCATTGTGCAGTGACAGAAATGCATTAAAAGAAGAGGGAGTTGGGAAGCACAAGTGCTAAAGGGAGCCTGGGAAGGACGTGCCAAGAGTATCCCTACTCTAAATGCACATACGCATTGTGCATTGACAGAAGTGCATCAAAAGAAGAGGGAGTAGGGAAGCGCAAGTGCTGAAGGGAGCCCGGGAACGAAGTGCCAAGAGGACCAAAGTCAGAGACCACTGCCTAAGTCCTGGGGCAGAACAGTCCCAAGAGAAGGGTGCACAGCCACCAGGCGGTGGGTCTGCAAGCAGAGTGCTGAAGAAAGTGTGGGGTTCTAATGTTGACTAGGTAGAGGGCCTGCAACATGTCAGGTTTATAAGGGACCAGGGCACCAGTTTCAATGGCAGTAGCATGAGTTCATAGGGAAGGGAGGGAGGGGAAGAGGAAGAGAAAAGCAACGTTTTGAGAAGTTTCTCGAACTTAAGGAAGCCCAGCTCAAGTCTAAGAGGGTCAGGGAGTCTGATCCAAAGAGAGGCACCAGCCGAACAGATAGACATGCCTCCGACTCTGTTTCAACAAGCATTTAACAAGCAGAGAATTCAAGTTACAAGAGCGGACGACTCTAGCAGTGGAGTATTTAGAGAGACAAAGCTGTAAATAGTGTGGTCCAAGGCCCAAAAAAGCTGTCTGGATAAAGCACATGATCTTCAATCTCTTCATTGCGGCCACCAGGTGTCAGTGTAGAGATTTTAGGGCTGCAGAGATATGATTCCTGGCATTTAGGCCAAGAATAATTCTTGCAGCTCTTTTCTGGGTTAGCTGAAAGGGTGTAGGGAACAAAGTGGGAGTGTAAGGAAGATGATGTTGCAGTAGTCAAGTCTAGAACCCAGGGAAACAATGCAAGTAGAAAGTGAAGTTATGGAGGAGAAACAGGCCAGTTGCAGCTGCGAAGGGCGGTTAACGATGGAAGAGGCCAGCTAGTCCAGTGCCCCATCTGTAATACCACATTTATCATGGAGACGTTTAAGACGTTTAATAACGATAGAATGGATGAGCGTGTCAAAGGTGAAGCAAAGATAGACGATGACTATCCTCAATTGTACTACAATCATAAATACCATATACACTTCAATTATGACGACCATTACTATTTTTGAAAACCAGCCCTTTGACCCCACCAATGAAGAAATAGTCACCATGGATATCAAGAGCCTGTACACCAGCATCCATCAGGAACAAGCAGTGGAATGCATAAAACAACACCTAGCCCTACACATGACTCAGAGGAGAGTCCCGGACAACTTTATATCTGAACTACTGGACTTCGCGCTAACTAACAACTACTTCTCGTTCAATGACATTTTCTGCCAACAGACTTGCGGAACTGCCATGGGCGCAGCGTTCGCACCCAGCCTAGCATAATCTTTATGGCCGAATACGAGAAGACCTTTATACTCAGTGATGCCAACCCATTCCACAAGAACATCCGCCTCTGATATCGACATTTCGATGATGTCATCTTTATATGGCATGGCAATAAACAAGAACTGGACAATTTCCTTATCTGGACCAACAATCAAACACAAGAAATCCAATTTACGATGAGCCACAATAACGGGAAAATCAACTTCTTAGATCTCAACATAATGGCCTCGGACGGCAAACTAACATGCTCTATTTTCAAAAAAGAGACAGATCGCAACACCACACTGCACTACAGGAGTATTCATCCCAAAAGCCTCCGGGATTATTTACCTTACGGACAATTCCTCAGAATCAGACGCAACTGCACTGACACAAAGGACTTCAACGCTCATGCATCAGAACTTCAACACAAACTTGAAGACAGAGGTTACCCTACTAAATTACTCAAGGACACCAAAAAAAGAGCACTCTACGCACCCAAGAGAAGTGTTATTGGTTCCTAAGGTCCGCAACCACAACACAGAAGACCCCATGGCATGCGTCACTACCTTTAACGCCAACACATCTAAACTCAGAGGAATCATCAAAAAACTTTGACCCATCGTCCATCTAAGCTTGCCAGAAGAACCCTTACCTAGAATGGCTCTGAAGAGATCCAAAAATCTCAAACATCTCTTAACCCATGCTAGAAATAAATGCAAGGACTCTAGATCTACTCTGTGGAATATGCGGAAAATCCACGGACACCATCCCTGCGGGAACTGCTCAGTTTGCAGTCAAACCAAAAAACTACGATCCTTCCCGTTAGACGGCAAAGAATGGGAAATCCGCCACTTTTCCAATTGCAAGACACCCAATGTCATTTATCTCATTGAATGCCCCTGCCATCTCAGATACATAGGCCAAACATCAAGGCCAGTGAAAAAAAGAATAGGGGAACATAAGTCCAGACTAAGATGTAAAACTCATAATGCACCCCTGGATTCACATTTTCTTGAATTCCAACATAATTGTGACTCCTTCCAATGGTGGGTAGTAGACAAAGTGACGGACTATTCTAATACCACCAATGTTCTCAATTTCAAAGAAGCCTGGTGGATATTCAAACTACAGACCATTTCTCAGGGTCTCAATGAATTCGCACCACTTGAATATCTGTAATCACAATAATTCCGTCCCCTTTTTTCGTCCACTCCTCTATCCAAGCATTTTAACATGCAGCTCTCCTGCAGAAGATTATCCCGCAGAGTGCAGACTAAGTGTTAATCCGAGTCTATGTTTCCCTGGAGACCCGTCGCCTCCGGCTGAGCGTATGCGCTAGGATCAAACACTAACTCCACACGCATGCGCCCTTTAAATAACTCGCACAGCTCCTTCCCAGTCGTACGCGAGCTCCACTAGTGTGCGGATCCAATGCATGCTATCCGACCCCTGCCTCGAGGTGAGTCCACCATAACCTGACAAAGGGCCCCGATTCTTACAGGTATACCTTTTCCTGTAGCCGGCAACCAATACTGCAAGGTTTCTCGGTTTTTGTCTCCTCCTCCCACCCTGCAGCTTTGGTCATAGAGCTCCTCTACTACACAGACAGGAACTGATCTCCTGCCTCCGAGACTCCTAGCACACCGAGGGACCTCTGCAGCACCAAGTCCTGCTTTGCCAAAGCAACCAGGTACCCCCAGAGAGCCTCCCATACCACTAAGCCACATTTAGGCACTTTTAGCTATATATGTGACTAAACCCACTTAATGTGTTCTTTCAGATTGCACTCCAGTGAACATCCTGCATCCCTCGGCTAGCGGGCTACCATTTTGTTTATCATGAGTACTCCAACCAACAGCTCATACACCTAAACCTCCGAATGCAAGGTCAGTGCCTGGGACCGGAGTGTCCTCCTCAGAGTATAGCCTCTCACGGCTGTGTTAATATTCACATTTATGGTCTACTTTCTGGAACATACAACAATGTCTTTTATATTGTGTTTTAATCAGAGGGAGACCTGCTTGATCTGGCCCCAGAAGAAGGCTGCCACCCTCTTACAGCCGAAACGTCCCACGTCATCACGTCTGGCCTTTACATCATTCAGACCTATGACCTGAATCTTTACTACCACCTTAACGTTGACGTTGCCTCTCAGCAGACCCTATTTTTAGGTTTCTTGAAGCAAATAACACTGTACTGTGCAAATATGGGTTGTAACTGTGACAAGACATTATTAGGTTAACAAATATGAAGTAATATTTGGTAACACTGCCCACAGGCAATATAACACAGTACTAGTATAGGAGTGTGGAGGTAACACCCTATACTAATCCTACAAACGTGTCATTTTGGACACGTAGGCACATTGTTATAAAGTCACTTTTTGAATTCTGCACTGTATGAACCATAACAGGCTTAATTTAGTGACCTCCTGTCACCAGTGGAAATGTAATGATATGCAAAGATGCACTATACATTGTTAACATATATGTCCAATACTGTTTACACAACTCACCGAGCTGGTGACCAGGTTAATTGTTGATTGTTTATTATTTTCTATGTGTAATCTTTTCAGCCATCAATATTGAATTTTCTATGCTGAAATATGCGACCTAAGTAAATAAAGGTCTCAACAACTGTTTGTTTCAGTTTCTCCAGAATTTGGATTTGTACTTTCCTCCAATGATGCATACTTATGAAGATGGATTAAACATAATATGGAGATGTGTTAGACTTTTTCACTACAGCAAACTACTGTAGCTTAAATGTATGAGGTCAGGACTACCCCCTGTAATAAATAAGTCCTGGGGCAGGACAGTCCCAAGAGAAGGGTGCACAGTCACCAGGTGGTGGGTCTGCAAGCAGAGTGCTGAAGAAAGGGTGAGGTTCTCATGTTGACTAGGTAGAGGGTCTGCAACATGTCAGGTTTATAAGGGATCAGGGCACCAGTTTCAATGGCAGTAGCATGAGTTCATAGGGACGGGAGAGAGGGGAAGAGGAAGAGAAAAGCAACGTTTTGAGAAGTTTCTGGAACTTAAGGAAGCCCTGCTCAGGTCTCAGAGGTTCAGGGAGTCTGATCCAAAGAGAGGCACCAGCCGAACAGATAGACATGCCTCCGACTCTGTTTCAACAAGCATTTAACAAGCAGAGAATTCAAGTTACAAGAGTGGACGGCTCTAGCAGTGGAGTATTTAGAGAGACAAAGCTGTAAATAGTATGGTCCAAGGCCCAAAAAAGCCATCTGGATAAAGCACATGATCTTCAATGTCTTCCTTGCGGCCACCAGGTGTCAGTGTAGAGATTTTAGGGCTGCAGAGATATGATTCCTGGCATTTAGGCCAGGAATAATTCTTGCAGCCCTATTCTGGGTTAGCTGAAAGGGTGTAGGGAACAAAGTGGGAGTGTAAGGAAGATGATGTTGCAGTAGTCAAGTTTAGAACCCAGGGAAACAATGCAAGTAGAGAGTGAAGTTATGGAGGAGAAACGGGCCAGTTGTAGCTGCGAAGGGCGGTTAACGATGGAAGAGGTCAGCCAGTCCAGTACCCCATCTGTAATACCAAATTTAACATGGAGACGTTTAATAATGATAGAATCGATGAGTGTGTCAAAGGTGAAGCAAAGATAGACGATCACTATCCTCAATTGTACTACAATCATAAATACCATATACACTTCAATCATATATTTCCACCATATTACATATACATACACTCCCCTTATAATATCTATACTAACTATACGCATATTATTATAGTGCATATGATGGCCATGCCCCCAAGAATCTGGCCACTGGCCACATCCACCACAATAGAATTAAACCATATAACAAGCATGTACAATGCCCCTTGAAATAACAACACTCACCCACCCACCCCCCAATCCCAATAATGTCCACAAACTGACAAATTCACAGAACACACCCCAGCACCTACATAACTTTTGTTCACCTATAAAAAAAAGAGCTCTATATCAACTTTGTTCCACTCCCCCACACGTTCCAGGCCCTCTTTCATCCACAAAATAACCCCAAATATATTTTCCAGACTCCTTTTCCTCGCCACACTGTCCGTGAACAAAGGCCATGAACATTGCATCCAATATGCCACTGTTTAAAAAATGATGACACACCTCACATTGTCAAACATCCAATAACCGTGCGCCTCTCTACAATCTTTGTAACCAACCATATGTCGAACGGCGCCAAAGTTATAACCTGCCCATATAGTACTGTTTCTAATAATGTCATTAACATTCATCATATAAACATCTCTCCCTCACCCGACCATCATCAGGGGAAATGCATTCAGTGCAGGGTCGAACTGACTTGTGAACATCCTCAGGAGTACACCATTAGCACCTCCTCCATGGGCCGCCACACCAAATTCAACGACTCAGGTGCTCTGAGAAAGTATGTTCCTTTGTCACAGAGAAGCAGTTAACTCCCTCTACCCTATCTTACTCAATTACTTCTGCCACCACACAAGGTACTCCTGTGGAGCAGAGGAGCCTGCCAGCTCCCTCGCAGGCCATACAGGAGGCTGTCTGTTCTTACCTTTTGAAGATCACAGTTCTCTGTATATACTATGATGCACTGCTCTTCAGGGGGGAGCAGCTTCAAAGTTCTTTCAAAGCCACAGTCAAAGAACACAAGAAAAACTGCCTATACCTTATATTTAAAGGTCACCCAATATCTTCCCCTGTCCACCTGCTACTCCATATCTGGGGTTGATGCCCCTTCGCTCCCCCACTTTACCTCCTCACCTCTCCAACAAAAAACAAAAAAAAACAAAATAAAAAAACATGAAAGCCAGAAAGACAAAAAAGGTTCCTTTTGGAGGCAACGTTCACAATAAAAAAAAAGAACAAAAAATAATTACAGGACTTTTTTCAGCCTGTAAGGTCCGCAGACACTATTAAAATCAATTCCCTTTTTTTCATAAAAAATTGTGTCTCTTAAAATAACCTTTTTTTATGTTCTGACATCTATATATTTTTTGGAATATTTGGTTTTATATACTGAACAAATGTTCAACTGAACTTTTTGTTTACTTCAAGTACTAAAAAAATACTGCAATCCATAATTGATGTGTTCAAAGTACCTGTTTCGATGCATTTTGAACATTTTCAAGAAAAAATCTGTTTTCACTCTGAAAAGGTGTCATTCCAACATCCTGCCAAAAAGCACATAGAGCTTTGTTTACATTGCACCTTTTTTTCTCAATTTGTGGACAAAATAAATGTGAACGCTTTCACATTTGTCTATCAGCTATCTGAAAGAAAACAATCTTCAAATGTGGAAACAGTTTCGTCAACTATGAAAATGTATCCTTCATTGCAAACTGTAATGAAAATTCAATGACATAGCCCAAACTACTGCCATCATAGTGAAGTACAATGATGTCCAGATGCTTCAAAGTAACCACGCTCTCACAAAATGGAAGCAATTCCGCCCACTTCATTTCTCGAACTCCAAACCAGGAAACTTCATATTCGTTAAATCCAAGATTCCATGGTAATCCACACTGGTCACAGTACACCTCAACCCAATGGACCCATTTTCATTCTCTAAAGATACCATCTCTAACCCATATAAAAAAGCACACTTGCCTTAATGACAAGGCGCCTAACTTCTTCCATTTGTGGAGAAAACAAATGTGAACATCTCCATATTTGCCTTGGTTGATTTGAGAAAAGATAATCTTTACAACTGGAAACAGGCTTCTCAACATCTTCTTCATGGCAAGCTGCAAAGATACTGAACAGTAATATCTGGATGTTTAAAGTGAGCCATACTCTTACAGAATGGCAATAAGGTCACCCAGTTTAACCCCCAAACTGCATACTACGAAACTTCCACCATCCACACACTCTGCTTCTGCATAGCCATAGCTACAGATATCTTCACTGCACCCAACAAAGACAACATCTGCTACCCTCTCTTCCTGTACACCACAACCACAGAACCTAATTGGCTGATCCCCAATGTCCGCGGACATCCACGACTATCCACAGTTACCTCAGTCCCCTTTCCATGCCTGGAGGCATAACACAAGATAGGTAACCGCCAGTGTTAATGTATTCATACTATTAGTTATGTATGATTACTTATTCATAAAGAGGTGAGGTGGCCTTTGAAAAATCACCAAAGGCCCTAACCTGTGGTCTGAGGTAAACGCATAGAAGTAGAGTAACAGTTACAGAATTAAGCAGTTTGTAATAATTACAACGAAAAACTAGCCTTGTTTCATTAGCTAAAACATTGAATTTATTTTGTGATTAACACAATCCCAGTTTTAGGAAATTGGAGGTGATATAAACCAGTGTGTTGGATATAAACAGGTGTATCAGAGCATGAGTCTGATTATTTTTGTGTTTTTGGGAGTTGGAGGCCATTTGTGTTTGTGTGTTGGTTTGAGAGAGATGTGCAATATGGTAGTTCTGGCGGGTAGGTTCTTTAGTCACCTGGGAGTGTGTAGCAAGTGGATTGAGTGAGGTAGAGATGGGGAGATGCTTAGTAGATTGTTTAGGTGGTTGGCTATTGTATTGTATTAGCTATGCAATTGTTTTCATTTTGAAGGGCATACACATTTACATATGGGGTGTGGTTTTTATATTGCAGTGTTGAGGTGGCCGATGGTCTCCACTTAAGGATGATCATTGTCTAGAAGTTGTTGGACCATTTGTCCCAGCGAGTTGAATAACAAGACTTTTATCTGTTGTTTAGCTGATGTGTAGGTCAGTCAATGAACGTACACTGGATCTTTAATGAGGCTTCACAGTGATGGTTTTGCAAGCTTGATGAAATGCTAATGTTCACATTATGATTCTCTTTGCTCTCACTCTAATTAATTCCCTATTTTTAACACTGGTGGCTGACCCATTACCATTCCTTGTAAGCAGAAGTTCTGAAGTTCTAGAATTTCAGAAAGTCTGTTTTAATAACATTGCATCCAATCTAAATTAATCAAAGCCCATTGGAATGGGCGTGTAGTGGCTGCACACATATTTACTAGAGCAAATATTGTATGAAGCGACAGTGACACCTATTGCTGCCTTGACACAGTGGTTTTGTTGTTGGTTGTTCCTTCTCTCACTGTGCTTGCTTCTCATTTCTCCTCTGCCACTCCTGAAACCCTGTGTCACAAACATTAATGTGGCATCATACATTAATGTGCTGCACCTAGTATGCCACAAAAAGTATATTTTCTTTGTGAATAAAGACACCTCACATGTAATGTACACTATAAACTGTGCATACATTAAACCTCATGTAAACATAACTATGTGTAAATAACAAGTGTTTCTGCCTAGCATTATGTTTCAGCCCACAGGTGTTCATCTGACCATATCCTGCTCTTTACATGAACTAGTTAGACTTGAACTCTGTCAGCTCAGAAAGGAATGAACCAGAAGACAAGCCTTCTCTGTCTACACAACCAGACTCTGGAACCACCTACGCATAAACGCCAGGCTCACCCCTTCGCTTCTATATTTCAGAAAGGCGCTCAAGCCCCTACTCTACAAGAAAGGACTCCTCCCTAAAACCTCGGTCCACAGACCCTCTGTTCTCTGCCTAGCCTTTGACTGGGTGATCCGCTCCCACACCGTTTCCTCCCATGGTTGCTTGAGCCCTTGCTGCCCAATTGTCCACCTGCCCCTCTCCAGTTGTTAGCTCCCCTCTCCCTTGTATCTCTGCTTTCTTTACCATGTACTTCCCCCTATGACGTGTAAAGCGCTCCTATGCTTCCTGAAGCTAGGTCTGCACTCAATAAATACAATAGTAATATTAATAATAGTAATAATAATAATAATAATAAAAATAATAAAAATGTTTAGCTAGTGACATTGTAAAGTGTAGCTTAGTGCAGGTTAGAATATTGTCAAACATATCTTTAACCCCATCTTGATGTATAAATATAATGTTGCACCCACTGTTCCCTTCCCTCTGTGAACTGGATCTAAAACGTCTATGACTTCCACAAGACTAGCTTTGAGAGAGGCAACTAAGGCAAACGTGTGCTTAAGTGTACACAATGAATAGTTATGAAACTGGCAGGAGGGAATGAGCAATGGCAATCTTATGGACTATTTGTTAGCTTTGATTTAAATACAAATAAACTACAAACCACTAAAAACATTAATTACCATCCATCATATTTGATTCCCAACATTCAGAAAAAATAATTTCCCAAACCAGTTAAACATCTCTGTTCAGTAGAACTAAAGAAACAGACACTTCTGAATATCGGATTCCGGGCCACATTTCTCAGACAATGAGCTGCTGGATCCCCCATTACAGCCAATTATCCCCAATTCGAGTCAATTATGTTGATGTGAATTAATGTGAAATCATCTGCAGAATGGTTTAAAATGGAGGCAAGTTTTGTGTTCGTTTTTTTTTAGAGTTAGGTCGAGACTGTACAAATCAGCAAAAATATTTCAGATTTTCAAAAAGAAAAAATGTTAAAATTCAACTGGAGCCTTTGAAGATATTGTAAATTACCCTAATGTTGGGATGAACTGTCGTCTACCTGCTACAAAGATAACAGTGGAGAGTCTCTTCTCCAAGATGGCGCCTGGGCCGTCAGCTTCTCGTTGAATGTTAACATGTTAACCCTGGACTGCGCTTTTATGCTGCTGCACTGCTATCCCATTATCGGCATATCTGAAGGGTGTGCTGCTGACACGTAAGGACAACGTGGACAATGTGGTTGTGGAAGGAAGATGCCACAGGCACTGGTTCAGCCCTTGAACATCCATCACATATCGTGTGATTGAAGATAATCTTATGAATATTGTAGCATTAATTTAATAGGCTTGTATATGTTTTAGATAATGTGTTAATTGTCAGCAACAGCTAGATAGATTTCTAGTCATCTCACTTTTCTAAAATGGCTACCACTTTTTTGTAAAACTCAGTGGAACACGATAAGAAACATGTTTTTTGCACATACATCAAATGCGACAAACAAACGGTGCATACAACAAAACAAGAAGAAGGAACTCCCCGGAACAGTTACATTATGTTATGACAACAGTCAATTTGTGAAAAGCATACATTCTGAGAATATTACGAATATGTTCTTAATGCAGGAAAATATGTACTGGAATGAACACATATCCCAATTTATGAAGTGTAAAGGAATGTTGGAATCAAAGGGATGGAAAAAAAGGAAAGGAAGTACAAACAAAGCTATTAGGAAGACAGAGACATAACAGCTGCAGTGATTTGCTATTACGCAGTTACCACAGTCCGTGTGCAGGTGCCTTTTTTCGCTGCTTTCCAAAATTGCAATTATAAATCACATGCCATTTTTGAGGATTGCTCATCTACAGAGCGGTCACATTGGAAGAAACCTGTGTGATGAGGATAAAGTATTTCTCTTGGAAATGGGGCACGCTGGGAAAATAAAACTGGAGCAACTGGCATGCTGAAAACAATATTTGTCAACAGAAATTCACTGAAAGGATATTTTAGCGTTGAGCTGAATGTTAAAAAAGATGTTGTTAGAGGTGTAAAGCCAATATATGTTTTTAAATAGCAAAAATATTCTCATGTATAACTTCTGGTCACACCATGAAAGTTCACCAAATTTGGCATGCAACTGATCTGGCCAAATCCAAACACGCAAGATAAACTTGTTGACATTTTCATGCTGAAAAATGTAGGTTTTTTGTATTGGGACTTCCACAGAAGTATAAACATTGAAATATAGCCAACAGTACCTCTGACTTCCCCAAATCAATCAGCTTTAGAGATTGTTTGCACATACATAGGCCTCAGGCTGATGGTGGGCATATCATATACATTCTGGAAATCAGAACGGCCGAAATGGAAATATTCACTTTTTAAGATCAAATAAATTATTGATTACTACATAAATGTGCAGAAGGTGTGGAGGGCCAAACAAGATAGTTTATAATGAGCAACAGACACAAACAGAGATATACTGCACTCCACGTACAATCTTCTGCAGGGCGCAACATACACACACAGATCACACACACAAAAACCCACAAAAACTCAGTTCATCTTAAAATACCTGTTCTTTAAGATAGATCCTGCACCTTGGCTCTGCTCTTCTTCTTGTGCCCACCAGTTCACCAGGAAGCAAGAAGGGAAGTTGATTGATACTTCCCTCCCTCTCAGAGTCCCGCAAAGATACGAGGGGTGTATTCAAATGCACACCTTCATGGCTGTCTAAGTGCCTTGCTTCCTTAATGCCATCTGCTGTCTGCGGGGCAGAGTCCTGGTAGTCCTCCTCTGAGGACAGCGTTCCTGCATTCTGCAGGCAATCATTCGGTCCTACAGAGTGCTCCGGAAATGAAACGCTGTGAGGGACAGAATGAGTGCAGACTGCTGCATTATGGGATGGGAGCGGTGGCTTTACTAAGGAAATTCAAATCACGTGTCACTGTGTCACATTAGCAATGTGCCCGTGTTCCAACATGGTTTCCTGGGCAAATCAGCACGTGCAAATGAAGTGTTTCAATTTCTCAAACGTTTGGCACAACTTTTAGTAAAAGATTCTGAATGTTTCCTTTTTTTGTGAGCAGACTGGGGCAGGATCTGTGGAGAAAATGTGAGGTGCATGATCCACAGTCAGAAGGCTTTGATTAGCAAAGGATCTCGCAATTCATTGCGTGGACTTGTTCGGGGAGCACGGCATCCACATCCAACCCCCTCAGGAATGCTTTAGTGATAAGCAGGCACTTATTAATGGTTCAAACATCTGTGTGGAGGGTTGGGTCCCGCCGGACACCAATGTCATGACCCCAACCACATTTACAGTGGTGGGCCTGGGGCTGGGACGGGGGTCAGTCAAGGCGTGAAAATTTCGATTATTTGACGGTATTGTGGTCAGGTGCTCATAAGTATAGCTGTAGTTGTAATCTAAAAAGGGAATACAAACACAAGAGGAAGAAACGTCTGACAATCAGACACATCAGTTGGAATTGGGATGCTCTGTAAAGTGCACCTGCCACAACCCCCTCCAAGACTTGTCGCAAACGGCTTAGCCCCGATTCTAACAATGCACTTAAATGAATGTGCGTGTCGCAAGTGCATTTTTGAAGAATAAGGGCCTCTAAGTGCATGTCTTTTGTGTGTTCCTGCATGTGTGCATGGCGCACGAAGATGCACAGACACGTTTCCAAAATCAGGTTCAATATGCACTGCATGGAAACTGCACATGTCACATATGGTAGACTTTGTGAATCATTTTGCACATTGACTGTGTAGATTGTCGTTAGTCCAAACTATGGAAACGGCATATTGCATGCACACATTTATTTTTTCGTGAATGTGCCCCAATGCGTCTCTACTTTGCTATGCCTGCTCTGCATTTATGCCTGAATGTTCTTTTGTTAGAGGGGAGATTTCTTAAAATCTTTCATGGACTTATGCAATTCAGTCTCTGCCCATTCCCACAATGTAATGTCTTTCTGGTTGTTGTGAACTATGCATTGCTCAGTAGGCCCCCTGGCCCATAATTCACTAAGTAATACAGATTAACCTCTTAAGTGCTAAGGGTGAGTCTGTTCGTCCGGAATTCCCATATGGAATCATTTTAGGCCCTGCCCGCTCCTTCACTTTATCTTTATCTATTTGTTTTATCCAACCATTGTGTTGCTCCAAGATTAAATGTTATAGCAGTGTTCTCAATGTTACTACCTGTTCCCTCCTGTATCATTGGACTCAAAGAGTTAAAGCACTTAGTGCAGTGTTGGGTTTGTTTAAAGAGAAAGGTGTGATGTTCTCACTTGCCGCATTTCGGCTATTAGTGTAGAACAGAAACTACACAGTGATAGGTAAATTCAGTCATTCAAAGAAGGTACTATCCCACTATCACAGGAATAACATGGTGCATGGCCTATGAGAACTCGTGAAGTTCATTCTAGCTAATCTGCCTAATCTGGGTATTTTAGGCATCACAAGAGATCTTCAATCCACCATCCGGCTTCCCCTTCTACTTTGCATGACCTTCTTGCAGCATGTCGAGGATCTCATTGCCATCTAAAGCCCTGATGAGGAGGTGCAGACACTCTTCCCACTAGCTGTAGCATGGGTGCATCACCTTACACTGCTGGTGCACCTTGTCGATGTGGTGGCATGCCCTTAATTATTAAGTGTCAAGACACCATCTCATATGTCCTTTCTCTGTCTGAACTCCCAGGCATGTTAGCACACAGTCAAGGTTGATTCAGCCTCTCAGTCAATCATTCAGCACTTGAAAAACAAACCAGTAACTTGCGGCTGGCTGTGGCATCTTCCGTAGTAGCACTTGACGAGCAGGTCTAAAAATTCACTAACTAAAGACGAGTGAAGTTTAATGTGAGGGTTCTTCTACTTTACCAAGTATAGGTTTAACTGTGACAAATTGGATTCTGCTTCACAGGAGTACAAGAATGAGTTAGGGAAAAATGGCCCACTCAGCTCTCACCCGTCTACAAACCAAAACCCTACCAAATCATAAAGTTCAAACAGGGATAGTTAAGAGATATAACTTCTTCTCCTTTTGTGGTAACATGGGCCGAAGGAAGGCTTTGCTCTTAAGATGGGTGTGGATGTGATTTAATAGAACAATAAACTTCGACTCAATCCATCAAAAAATAGAACTGTTCCATCCAGGTCCCAAACATCTACTTTGTGAGTTAATTCAAGAATATCTGCCCCATACATTTCTTGGCATCTCAATCACGCCAAATAGTAAAGCACAAAATCCTGGCGTTATATTAGACCCGGACTTGACCTTATCCAAACAAATTAATTAATTAATGTGTCAATCAAGTCTTTTTCAGCATCCTATGGCTCAGGAGGGTTCTCCCTTATCTTCCATTTCGCTGATCATGCCTCCATAGTCAGCATGGTAGTGCACTCTAACTTAGACTATGAGAAGGCTCTTTATGCGTTTGTTCCCAAATATCTGATTCGCTGCCTCCAAATTGCTCAAAATGCTGAGTTTCAATTCACCCTGAAATCACCAAAGGATTCCTCAATCAGCGTGCCCAGACCCTTTCGTCACTGGCTACTACTGCATTCACAAATCCTATTCAAGATTCAATGTCTTGTCTTCAAGTGCATTTACGGACTGGCCACACCCTACATCACCAAGAGAATTCAACTCTTCCTTCACTCCCAAATACTCTGATCATCAACAGCCCTTCTGCTTGTGATTCCCAAAAACCATTGTTCAACAAGAGGTGACTGCCACTTCTCAGTATTTGGCCCGAGGTCATGGAACACCTCCCTCTCTTCCACCACTCCTTAGAATCACTGGTTTTTCATAAACAACTGGAAACATTTCTTTTCTCACAGTCTGAATAGTCACTACACATATCCTAGCAAACATCTTGAGTATTGTCCCAATTTGAATATCACCTGTGCTCGATGCAGTTTATTCTGTTTGATACTTGTAGTTATGCATACTTATAAATGCAACTGAAATTAAATTAACATGAAAAATGTAGTGACCCAAATAAAACATTCACACAGTCCAAAATAATGGCAATATCCAATTAAGGTTATATAAACATACATATACTATAATTAAACACCCATCTGCAATATAATAAATAGTAAACACTGTACAAGCCCCTTCCCCTATGGAAGATTAGAGAAGGTGCAACAGACTAACGAAAGTAGCACTGTGAGTGTGAACACATCCCAACCACAAAAAGGATATGTATTAGGTAAGAGAAGGTGCGTAGGTGAATTAACCAGTCTTTAGGGTCCCAGTTTACTGAGGAAGCAGTTTGTGGTCAACAGCACCTGGTTTTGGTTCTTTGGTAGGTTGACGGTGTCACCCAGTGTTGAATGTTGATGCGAGTGGATCAAGCTCTGTTAAAGTAGGGTGGATTGTGTGGGCCCAAGCAACAAGCAGGCATTGAGCAGGGGTGAATTTGGTCACTTTTTGTGGTGAAAAGGAGTTTTCAGTGATGCAGGACGGGGCATATCCCAGGATCTCTACGATGGTGGGCCAGGCCTAGTTGGGATTTAACTGCTGGGAGGGGCCGATGCGCCATGCTCCAGCAGGTCGAGTCAGCAGTCGAGCGTTGTCAAATTGGTGATTTTGTGGCTCTGAGGTGTGGGTCAATGAAGCGGCCATTTGAGGGTTAGTTGGGTCTTACCATTGATGTAACCCCTCGCCAGAATCTGTGTGCGACTCTCCAGCAGAATGCATTGGGTACCGGCATGGAGCAGTTGCTTCGAGCCTAGCTGGTGACGGACTTATCTAGAACATGATGCAGCATCAAGCTGGTTTGAGGTGCAAGAGATGTTGTTTGGATGGGTAATGTACTGGTCTCCTTACATCCAAAAGTAGAATGAGCACTCCTAACCTGAAAGGATGGCAGTATGATATCGAAACCATGCACTTAAGAAAACTCCTTTGCTTTAAAACAAGCGTCATGTCTGAATATTAGACCCTCAGTTTAAATTATAAGGACTGGCTCACTGTATCACCATGCACTAAGCTCCCCAATTCTTCATGTTTATTGACTAGAAATAACACTTTAAACAATAGGTACTTCAGATATATTTGTTCAAGGGTTCAAATTGAGAGGATTGGTGGACCTTAAGCACCAATGTGAGATGACAAGGCCATAGGCCTCAATAAATTACAACTTTTAAGCAGCTTGGACCCGATTACTGAGGCATCTGCCCAAGAGCTCCCCGAAAACCATAATGCATTCCCACTGGCTCCTTAATGTAGCCACTAATAGCCCAATCATGTACTCGTATTCATAGAACTGGAGGATTCTATGTGTTGGGGACTATTGTTGATGTTTGCTGATATTTGAACCCTAGGACTAAAACGCCCTCTGGTTCTCAGATTAGGCTTGCAAGATAAAAGGCCTCCTAAAGCTTTGTATGGACGCTTTAACTTCCTCAGAGTTGCATTGCTTCTTCAGCCCCAGGTATTCTATTTCCATGCTGCTAATTAAGTGTAGTGGCTTCTTCCTGTTCTTCAATTTGTAAATCAGAATTCCTTGTTTGGTGTGAGGAAGGAGGAGATAGATGTGTTTCTTCCTGTTTTAGATTAGAGCAACTTTGGTCATCTGGTGCCTGTCTCACCATTACCACAACTTTTGGTATCAAGTTTGAAGCAGGAAAGCATATGGGAGTTGACACCACAATGGAATGACAGTGCATCAATCCCACAATCCAAAAGGTCACTATGTTAGGATCACACATTGTCCAGTTATCTATTCACCCCTGAGGTGAAAACGTCTGGCAAGGAACTACAATATTTCTGCATATCCCACTGATAGTTTTCTTCAAAAAGAATAGATTTTCAGATGAAAAGAACACATAGTTCAGTGGTTCTGCTCTACCATGTTCCATGCCTCAATGAGTGATACTGACAGTGATAGGAGGTGATGCTCTGCTCAATTTTCAATCTGTTTGTCCATTTCTGAATGTGAGCAAGATTGAATTCCTCCAGCCTGTTTCTGCATACTACAGACACCTGTAGGATATAATTATGGGGCAACATTTAATGCAGGGAGTTAATTCCACCCCCAAATCAAGAGCACCACACCAATTGAGCAAAGACTAACTAACTATGTAACACCCCTGTGCTGCCTCACCCTTTTTACAATAAGTAAGCAAAAAAATATATAATTTACTTTCCTTTAATCAATAGATCAAAACCTTATATCACATAATTATCAAGAGCATGCCACTCCACTCTGCGGCACAAAACATTTCCTTTCTGTCAAAACTTCACATTAAACACAAGTTGAAAACACCATTTGAAAGCACAGTTCATCTGTGGTAATTACAGATTACAGAATCTCTAACATCACAATATGCTTGTCCCCCCCTGGTCACTTGCGAAGATAAACATAGGTCTATAGAATACTCCATATGATTGGATCACTCACTGGAATTGCCCTAATGTATAGATAATCAATACAGGACCCTAGAACCTGACAGGACAATTGCGCTTTACAATATAATGTGCATGTGGTTAAACTTAAATGAAATGTATCGCTTTTCTAGGGGGAAAAATTGACATGTGCAGTGCTCTTTATTTCTGACATTCCTGCACACTTTCAAGTTCTAGCAATGTTATAGCACAACCCTTTTTTAATACCAGAACATTCCCAACAGATGATGTAAACCTTTGCTTTGCCACCAAACCGTGAGAATACCCCCTTCTCTTTGGATTCCTTATTCACTCTCTGTAGAGAGTGTCCTTTTAAGTCAGCTATTTTCCTTTTACTTAATCCTGGAGACACTTTTTTGCACAGCACAGACGGAGATTCGGTTTACCATTTGGATCCCTCCACTTCAACGCAGTGTTCAGGGAATGTTGAATAATTTGGAATTTCACTTTTAAATGCACCCCTCCCCTTTAGGGGATTTTTGGGGTTGGCAAAAGGGTAATAGGCTATCCACAATTACTTTAACCACTATATCATTATTCACACTTGCAAAGATGTTGAAGATTTTGAATTTTCCCAAGATCTCCCCAGTGTCCATTGTCTATGTGGGAATTAATTAAAGTATACATTATAGGAAATGCTAGAGATCTACTTCTGTATGCCCACCCTATTAATAAGAGGATGATACAGGAGAAGTCAGCATTCATCCTGGGTCATCTCATTAGAAGCAATGGGACCTGGTTATGGATGGTAGTCCAAAAGCCTTCTCCTCTGGTCATTCAAGGCACTAGCCACAATCCTTCTGTCTGCCTCTTATGGTGGAGGGCCCAAGTCCTTGTTATGTCCAGATTTTAGTTTCACCTTCCTTCTGACCACTTAGTCAAACACTCTCCTATTGCGCGTATAGTTTAAAAATCTCCTAAATAAAAGAAAGCAATGTCTAAATTATGAGGTCACGGCTCATTGTTGATACTCCTGATTGGGCATCTCTCGCTCTTCTACTGACACAGGACTAGCCCCATCCCTTTGATTGGTTCTCAAGTTTACAGGCCCCATTTATGGGAGTTCTTGCTCCACCCATCTCTAATTTTATTTGTGACCAACTCAGATATGAATTGAAAAACGTCTACATGACAGAGAGGGTGTGTCTATTATGGTTCCCCATGTTATGAGCAAAATATGATTCCCCATATAATCCTATGAGACCCTTTAAATGCATATTATTATTTTTTTATTTATTCGTGTGTAATTGCCTTAGCAATTTTTACAAAAGTGATGCTGGTCATTTTACAAGAGCCACACAATGAGATGAAAAATACAACCGTCAGACAGTTGAAGCTCTGACGGGGGACAATTTCTCCCTGGCCGCCCAATCTTCCCTGTTAAAGTCCTTGCTCCACATCAGGGACTTCGTAGTCAGTCATCATCGAAGTTTTTGAGGAAATTATTCAAATGCACTTTCCAAGATTTTTACAGTTGCTATAGTTGTTTTGTCCTCTTACATCAGCCTGTTCCACCACGTTATGCCTGCATCTTGTAATGTTCCCGAAAGATCTGTACACAGGCTAGTCAAGTATGTGGCTCTTGCTTTTCTTAGGTCTGGACAGTATAACAGAAGATGTTTTATCAATTCTAGCTCGTCTGGTTGGTTGCAGAGTCGACAGGCCTTTTCATTAGTTTGTCTCCTGATAGCTTGGAGTTCACGTGTCGGAAGGAGGTAGAAGCGTGCCCTCATGAACAGTTTTCTGAGTTGCTTATTTGGAAATCTGTTACAGTATCCCAATGGTTCCTTTAATTTGTTGAAATTTGGTGGGAGATCTTTAGTCAGTTTATTCATCTGGGCTTTTTCCAAAGTTTCTATCCAATCCTGAGCTTCCAATTTTGATTTCACTCTCGTTGGGTTGTTTTTAGATCCTCTTCAGTGCACGCAATCTCAGTAAGCTTTTCTCTCAGATTGTCTGTCCATTTATTTAAGATATCTAAGCGACGGTTTGTCATTTCATCAGCGAGTATCTTATAGATAGGCAAGCTGTCTTGTATAAGAGTGTTCCTCCAGAGTTGCATAGCGTTTAACCCCACTGTCGCTTCTAGGGAAAGTAGACCCAAGTCTCTTCTGAAAAGTACCATTGAGGTAGCGGTGGGCATTCCTAGGACTGTTTTCCAGATATGGCTCTCTAGTTTCCGCCAGATGTCCTTTGGCATGCTCAGAGTAGCTCCTATGCCATAGGTCAAGGTTGGCACCACCTTCCCTTTATAGAACTCTATTGTTGGTACTAAGGAGTATTTGCCATATTTTCGGTCTACGGTTTTCATTTGGGCCACAAGGTTTTTTGTTTTTTCCCATAGGATCCCCTGCATTGTTACTTCCTTTGTCGAGTGGTCTCCTAAGTATTTAAAACTTTGCACCACTTCGATTTCTACTTTGTCCAACGCCCACTTGAAGCCCGCCTGGATCTTCTTGGCACTTTTCCCAAAAATCAGTATTTTCGTTTTCGATTTATTTATTTGTAGGTTGTTCCACTCCATATACTGCGCCAAGTTGGCAAGTTGGCGTTGTAGGCGTATTTGGGTTTGATCTAGTAATATTAAGTCGTCTGCATACATTAAGTGTGATATGTTATCCTTACCCAGCTTTGGTGGAAAGGCTCTAACTGCTTCTTCGGACTCTTTGAGGTCCCCCCAAAAAAGCGATGAACAAAGCCGGGGCCAGAGGACAGCCTTGCTTCACTCCTTGCTCCACCGGTATCTCTTGCGACAAAAGGCCTTGATTGTTTAAACAAACTCTTAGCTTGGTGTTAGTATGTAGAGCCATCACAGGGTCTAGCAGTTCACCCGGGCAGTTCCATTTTTCCAGTTTGTTCCAGAGGATCCACCTATCCACTCTGTCAAAGGCCTGTGACAGATCCACAAATGCCATCTATACAGTTGGCGCCCCTTGCTTGACCTTAGCTTTTATCAAGTTAAGAATAAAGATGTTGACTGTTGCACTTCCCTTCTTTAGGAAACCCATTTGAAAGGGGTCATTAGCCGTTGATGATCTGGCCCAGATTTTGCCTATTATGTCGAGTAGGGCGATGGGTCTGTAATTACTCGGTTCTTCTCGGTTCCCACGTTTGAAAATCGGCACCACCACCCCACTTACCGATGACGCCGTCTGGACCCGGTGCTCTGGATTTCTTTAGTTTCATTATGACGTTCTTTATGTAATCAGTTGATGAAATATTGATCCAAGGAGTTTTAACTGGATTTTTGGCCCTCAGTATTTGGTATGGTTGTGCCTTAAACGAATTTTCGAAGAATTTCACCCAAGCACTTTCACTCACGGCGTTTACTATTTGATTTTCAGTCTTCTTATCTGGTTTATTGATAAGTGCCCAGAAATCACTGTTTTTTTGTGTGCTTATGGTGCGCAGCATTTCCTCTGCGTCTTTTTGATACATTACGTGTCTATGACCTCGTATCCAGGTTTTGTATTTTGAGCTTTCCTGTTTCAGTGTATTCCATGCTGTTAACAAATTCTCCTTGATAGTTTGTCTCTTCAGTTTTCTCAGGGTTCTCTTTCTTTCTACGACCTCTTTGTCGTAAGTATGTATGTTTTGTCGTAGCTTTTGCTTGTTACCCTGCGGCTTCATCCTATACTGGAGTAAGAGAGGTAGATAGTCCGGGCTTTGCTTCTTATCTCCTCATGCCTGAATACCAATTTTGTACTTTTCGGTGATGCATTCAATATTTGCTGCAGTGAGCCGAATGCGGGTTTGTTGGTTGTTCAATTCAATTGAATTGTTGTACCTCTGGGGTACAGATCGTCGTGAATTCCAATTTATAGCCACAAGATTGTGATCACTTTCTTGCGTTTTGGTCACCAAGTAGTCTTCTATACTTGCCAGTAGACTATGGGAGATGAAGAAATAGTCAATATCAGCTCTGGATACGCCCCTTTCCCATGTAGGAATCTTTACCATCCAAGATTTCAATGCTGCCAAATTGTGGAGATTTCTCGATTTCATGAGCCTCATCCAAGATGTTCCTCTTTCTTCTGCTGGGGATTTCATTTTCTTCAGCAAAGTTATCTCCTTATCCATGGTGCAATTTGCATTTAGGTCTCCACAGATTATTATGTGTGCCAGCGGGTCTTCCACGATGATGGGATCGATTGTTTTTGCTACTTGTTTACAGAAATCTGCTGTTGTGGTTCTTTCCGGGTTCCAGTACGTTGTTATAAGGGCGATTTTTGCTTTTTCAGTTCCCTTTCCTCGAGTTTCTTCCTGGGCCCATGTCGTTAGAACTGCCAGTATGCCATATGATTCCACTATGGTTTTTACACTTGCTATTCCAACCCACGACTATATGGCTATCCGGAGCCCTGAAGACGGTCGCCCAAACAGGCCTTTCAATGCTGGCGAAAATGCAATTTCAAAGCCGTCTAAGGCAGGTTTTTCTGTTAGCCAGTGCTCCTGAAGGCATAGAATATCATACGCCCGAAGTTCCTGATTCTCCGGGTTTGCCAGGTGCCGGTGGCTTCTCGTGTTCCATGAGGCCATGGATACAAAATCTTGCGTTGTGGTTTCTTGCTTGTGATCTTGATCAGTCGTCGGAGGGGATAGATCTTTAAACCCACCTCCTAGTGATTGCTATTTCTCGGTGTGTGGCTTTAACGTCACTTTTAGCCAGTTCCATGGTCCTTTTGGTGTTCTATTTTCTCGCGTGTCTCCACTCTTTATTTCTCGATATTTTTCTTTTCTGACATCTTTTTCTGAAACTTCTCTCTTTGTCTGGGTCGCCTGGAGCTTGGTGGGAGATTCAGCTCTGTGTTGATCTCTTCTATCACGTGACTGACCCCCCCCTCTCCAAGTGCTTTTCATTTAGATCTTCAATGGCTTTGAGATCTCTCCTTCTGTATCTCTCATTCCTTGGTTCTCGTTTTTCCCACTCATAATGGCGTTTGCTTTCATATCTCGTGTGATACAACGGTGCCTGTCTTTTACTGTTGTATAGATCTCTCGTTTGGGATATGTAATGCACTTTGTGGTCGCCAGTTTTCTTTGTGGACTGCACTTTTCAGTCTGTCTTGGGTATATGTAATTCTGTCAGGGTGTATCCTGCTTGTTGTAGGTCCTTGTATGCTTCCTCCGGGATATCTTTTATTGCCTGATTTTTAATGTGGAGGTACGTTTTGGCCTTTTGGTCCCTGTGATAGGGTTCTATTAGTATGAAGTCTTCCGACTTTAAATGCTGCAGACAGTGGATTTTGCTTAATATGTAAAGTACTGTTTTCCTGTTCAGCATGATATATTTGGTTTTACATAATGTTTTCTCTAATTTGAAGATTCTTAGCGCCTTGTGAGGGCTATGCGTGAGCTTTGATTTCTCTGCCTGTGGTTTGTCTGACTTTGCCCTTGTCTCCCGCTCATCTCTTCTCCTTAAATTATCTTCCTGCTGACTCTGTGGTTGTTGCTTCAATGGGGTTGATCAATGAGCGGGATGCCTCTGGGTTCGTCGCGAGTCATTCTCTTCTAAAGGTGCTAGTGCTGTTTTTCCTGTCACCTTTTTACCTCTTATTTCCCTTCCACTGTCAAGATCACCATGCTGTCCCTCTAGAACGCTGGGGTTCTCTTCTCTTGCTTCTGTATCAAGGTGTACTGAAAGATCCATCAGTGGGCTTGTTCTCATAAATTCCTCCGCCGTTTTGGGTGATTTTTCTGTCTTTTGCTGACTTTTCACTGTGACTTCGCTTGTGCAGGTTGGTATTGTAGAGCTTTGTGTTAGATTAAAATTATTTCAACTTCTTTTTTTGAATTGGGGATCTCAGTTTTCTTTTTATCTGTTTCACCTTTGTTGGTGTCGCTTGCCAGTCATAACACCAGTTTTTTCTTTTGATTTATCACTGAGGTTGTTATTCCCAGATTGATACTCTGCTTTTGTTGCCCAAGCAGCTCACTTGGGTTTGTTGTTTTCTGTTTAGTAAAGATTGGTTCCATCTCTCCCCTCTCCTTCTGTGGAGTTGTCTGGGATGCTCTGTCCATGGTCTTTTTTACCATCTGTTTTTCTCTTATAACTTCTTTCCTTTCTGCCTCTAAGGTGGCCCATTTTTCCGCCCATTTTGTTTCCTACTTACTCATTTTTTCCTCTATGGCCATGATATATCCCTCTAAGAAATCCATCTTCGATTGGATCTTACATAGAATCCTTGTGCTATCCTTTGTTGTGTCTCCGATAGTTTCATATAGTTTACAAAATGGTGCAAGGACAATTGTAAGCGCCGCCATATTGTGGGCATATCTTGTTTTTTGTTTGGTGATGGTCTTGGATAGTCAGGTGCAATTTCACTGTATCTTCTGTGCTTACCCGGCATATTCTGAAGTTCCCTATTGGGGCAGGTTTTAAATTGTTGTGTAGAGGTTACACTAAACGATCGCCCATTTATGACTTCTGATGTTTCAAAGCAATTAAGAGAGGTTCTGAAAGGATTCGAGTTTGATGTTATTCGTTCTTTGACTGTTTGTTCTGCTTTTCACCTCTTTCTGTAGGCTGCAGATGGGCTTTTGTCCACGATTGGTCACTCATTTGCGTCTTTGCACCTGGCTCACGGTCATGTGATCCCCTTAACTCCATGTTTATTCCACTTCCCCACCGATTCTCGGATCTCAAGTTGGGCCCTACACCGACGTTGGGCTCATGTAGCTCCGTCCGCTCCATTCTGGGCATCTTGCGTGGGGAGTAGCGCTGTTTGTCGTATGTCTTTGCCGGTTTAGGTTGGGAGATCACCTCTTGCTGTGACTGTGGCTGCGAGCTGGTTTCAACTGTTGCCTCATTCCTTAAAGAGGCCTCCAGACTTAGGGGCCGATTCATGGAACATACGTGCGCCGAAAATCTTTGCGCAAGCAGGCGATTCATGGAAGTCCCTGCGCGTGTTTCCCTCGGGATGTGCGCCAAACCCGTGCATGGCGCACACGTCACTGCAACATCCCGAAAGGCGTGCGCAACGCGCACAGTGAAAGCGCACAACCTCGGCGCACACCAAAAAGTGGGCGGAACACGGGGCATAACGCGCAGAATGGGGAACAACGCACGAAAATAAGGGTGTAACTGGGGATGTACTGCAGGGAAGCAGACGGAACGCCCACATGCACTCGAACCACACGTATTCATGGAATCGAATAGGGCAAAGCCACGCACAGCCAAAGACATGCACAAGCCGAAACACGCCCGCCACACGAAGGCAGGCGGTAGCGTCCCTGCGCATTACAAAAGTGGCAATATACAGCAATTGGGCCTGTGCAAGCGTGGCACGTGTATTTCGGGGTTGCGCGGGAAGTTACACACGCGACTGAGCAGGTTACGTGTATTTCGTGGGTGCGCGGGAAGTTACACACGCAACTGAGCGGGTACGTGTATTTCTGGGGTGCGCGGGAAGTTACACACGCGACTGAGCGGGGTATGTGTATTTCGGGGGTGTGCGGGAAGTTACACACGCGATAGGCCTTGGGCCAGCGGGGTACCACTCACCGTCTGCGTGTAGAAGAACGCAGAGCCAACACCCACCCGCTGTGAAGTAATAGCGTGTGAACCCCAACGCCTGGAAAACACACGCACCGCAACCTCGGAAAGCACATACAGAGCAATGGAAATCCACGTGGGATCTCCAAGCCCTGCCAGGGCAACGCCCGTGCGCGATACGTCACAGACGCGCTTACGCGCTAAGGGCCTTTGGTCCAATGAAATCGCTTATGCGTGCAGACATGCTTACGCGCTAAGGGCCTTTCCTCGAATTACACGCTGACGTGCAGAATTTTCACGTTTTCCAAATCACTCCGTATCAAGCTGGCCACGCATAAGCACACGTAAGACCACGCTCCTGCCCAGTAGGCCGAATCACTGCCCCCCAGAGCCCCGAGCACGCTCCCACCTGCCATCTGCTGCTGTCTGACTGCCTGCTGCCCACGTGCCCTGCCATTTGCTGCCTGCACATCAGCCAGGGGTGATGTTGCTGTGACCACCCCTGCTGGAACCGAAGACTCCTGACTGGGATTCCATCGCTCCACAGCCCAGCCCCAGGACCCAGTTGCCCACCCACTCCTGCCTCTTGGGTTGTCATGTCGGGCACTGCAATATCTGGCACCACTGACAACCCCCGGCCAGAGAGGCAGAGGGGAACCAGCTTCAGTGACAGGGAAGTTGGTGTCCTGGTGGAGCAAGTCCTGGGGCAGTATGATGCCCTCTTCGGAAGTTCCCGCGCCGACAAGGAAGGACGGACTCGGATCTGGACTGACATCGTGACTGCCATCAACGCGGAGGGGGTGGCAGTCCGCGACTTACAACATGTCAAGAAGCGCTGGGAGGACTTCAGGTCCAGAACCCTCAACAAGGCCCGGCGCCTCTTGAAGGCAGCGGATGCTAAGGGGCGCCGGGGCCACTTGTCGGAAGATCAGATGAGGGTCCTGGAACGCATATCCCCAGCGCTCCACGTCCAGGTCCTTGAGAGGCAGACCCGTCTGGAGTCGAGCGGTAAGTGTACATGCATCGTGATTGTGAGCTGTGCGTGTGGTGATGTTTCAGTAGTGTGCAGGTTGCACATCTGTTTGTATGGGGTCGAGTATGGGTGGGGGTGTACAGGGCCGTGAGGCTAACACATGCGAGGGCTTTAATGTGTGAGACATAGATGGTGCTTGTGTTTGTAGGCTTGCATGCCAAATGCAGTTGTGTGGGCACACATGTTTGGATTAATGTGTATGTAAGTAGACATGTTCGTGATGTCACGCATGTATGTTGATTTCAGCTGCATGTATCAGCACTGTGTAGATGTGCATTTGTGTGTATTTGACAAGGGTGCAACAGTGATGCAACATGGATGCATGTGACAGCGGGATGTGGAAGCCTGATTGGCAGATGTGACATGGATGCCCATCTGAACACTGCGACACTTGGCAGAGGTGTACACATGCATGCAAGTGTGGTGGTGTGTGTACATGTGTAGTGCACTTCCTGTGTTGCATGTGATGTCTGGCTCAGCTTTGCCTGCTCATGCTGTTGTATGTGTATGGATGGTGCTGGCAGTTGCGATATGGCTGTGGTATGGCTCATGTGTGCGAGTTGAAATGACATGTGTGTTGGGGATTGTGATGGCATGTCTGAGGTTTGCCAATGCCACTCATGTACAACTGTCATGTGTGTATGTGTCCATTGTACAGTGCCCGGATGCCTGTGTTTTATTTCTCCCTGTCTGCAGCGTCAACTGATGAAGAGGGCGGAGAAGGTGCTGTGGAGCACAGCGGCGGGGATCCCACCGCCAGCTGGAGACGCAAGGCCCGGCTCCCCTCCCATGTTGTGATCTCGTCAGGGAGTGAGGAGTCCGGTGCCGCGTCCCAGGCCGCAGCTGCCTGGGGGAGGTCCAAGAGGCGGAGGTTTGAGTTGGACTCCTCGGCAGCAGAAGGGGCAGCTGGGACCCAACAGGGCCCATCGGGGGAAGATGGCACGGAGTCATCCAGGTTGGTGGGGGGTTTGGTGGAGGAGGAGGCCGTGCAAGCAACAGAGACGGGGTCTGGAGGTGGGGATCCCACTGGTGCTAGTAGTGCAGTGCAGGACCAGGGACAGGAGGCAGCACAGGCCGCCGCGGAGGTGCCTGTGTGCAATCCTGTCCCTGATCCTGTCTCTGCATCATCTTGCACCAGCAGGGATGCCTATGTCCAGACCCGTTTTCAGGCAGGGGATGAGCTAACGACAACTGGCCTTCCTCTGCCTGCGGACGTGGCTATCCGGGTCTGAGTTGAGCCTGTCCTGACTGGTGTGGCGTTGCGTCAATGGGCCATGCGAGGTGACCTGCAGTCTTTTCATGAGGAGACTGTACGTCATCTCGAATGGCTTGTTGACCGCGTCAGCCTACTGGGACAGGTCACCCAGGCTGGATTCCTCCGTTTGATGGGGCTTGCTCCGACCCCCTCCTCAACTGAACCCCCTATGCGCCAGTAGTCCTCCGTGCCATCTTCCCACCCATCAGTCACCTGGGTGCCCTGTGGAGCTGCATATGACGGTGCGGCCAGGCTGGTGGAGGAGGCATCCCTGCCAGAGTCGGGAGTCGGACGTCCAGCAGGGGTGGCCACATCAACGACTGCACCCCAGCCAGCGGAGGATGTGCAGGCAGCAGGAGGCAGTGCACGGGCAGAGGCACAGCAGCAGCAGCAACGTGGTGGGAGCCATGAAGGCTCGGGGCCTTCAACATCGGAGGGGCAGGCATCGGCCGGAGGGCAGGAGGACCCAGGACAGGGAGTGTCTTCTGTGTGGCAGCGGTTGGGCCATGCCATAGATGCGGAGCGGCAGCGGGCGGAAGAGGCACGGCTCACAATGGTCAGGGCGGAGAACTCCATGCGGAGGGCCCTGAGGCGGGCTGAGTGCCTTGAGGCAATCCGCAGGGGGTTGGAGGTGGACACGTCGACGGCCCTGCGGACCCTCGGGCCATGGAGGAGGACCGCCTCCTGGACATTGAGGAGGAGTTTGATGATGCCCTGGTCCGGGACATCCAAAAGTGAGCCGTCAGACTAGCCCGCTGCCCTTGTACATAGTTATGTAGTTAGTGTTAGGTTTCCTTTGTTTTTGATTTTATTTTGGACCTTTTGGACAATGGGCCACATTTTTGTATATAGTTTTTTTTATTAGTTAGTGTTGTTAGATAGGTTTCATTTCTTTTGTTGGGATAATGGACCCTGGCTTGTTCGTCAGTACATAGTTCACTGTTGGATTTTCTTTTTCTTTCACATTTTACCCATGAAGCAATGGCTTTGAAATATAATTTTCCATTGGATTTTCTTTTGTGGACTGTGACTTTGGACACCATTCCTTTGGATTATGATTTTTGGTTTTGCTTTTTTTCACGGACATGCTTCTTTTCATTTTTGTAAATTTCCATTTCTGTTTCTTTATTTTTGATTCAATTTATGTTTCTTTTAATACATATTTTTTTATCAAACTTCAATGTGTAGTATCATCTCATTGGTTTCATGCATGTGATGATATGGGTTTTGAGATTCACTGACACCCATTGGGTGTATGTGAGGGACATGTGTTTGTTTCCAAACTTGCAATTGGTGTTCTGTCATGTTATTGCCATTTCTGAGTGGGTGGATGCAATACTCGGGTGGCTGTTTTGCATTTGGAGGCTGACCATAGGGACCAGGGATCTAGATTGTGATGACATGTTGGCTGGGGAACATGAGTGGGGGCTTGCTGGCAGGTGCCCCACAGTGCTGGGGGGTGGGGGTGCAGGGGATATGAGTGGGGGCCTGGTGGAGGCTGCCCCTGCACTGCTGGGGGGTGGGGGTGGTGGGAGACATGGGTGGGGGCCTGGTGGAGGCTGCCCCTGGTGGCAGTGGGGTGGGGGTGATAGGGGACATGAGTGGGGGCCTGGTGGAGGCTGCCCCACAGTGCTGGGAGGTGGGGGTGACAGGGGACATGAGTGGGGGCTGGTGGAGGCTGCCCCTGCACTGCTGGGGGGTGGGGGGTGAGAGACATGGGTGGGGGCCTGGTGGAGGCTGCCCCACAGTGCTGGGGGGTGGGGGTGCAGGGGAACATGAGTTGGACATGAGTGGGGGCCTGCTGGCAGGTGCCCCACAGTGCTGGGGGGTGGGGGTGCAGGGGAACATGAGTTGGACATGAGTGGGGGCCTGCTGGCAGGTGCCCCACAGTGCTGGGGTGTGGGGGTGCAGGGGAACATGAGTTGGACATGGGTGGGGGCCTGCTGGCAGGTGCCCCACAGTGCTGGGGGGTGGGGGTGCAGGGTAACATGTGTTGGACATGGGTGGGGGCCTGCTGGCAGGTGCACCACAGTGCTGGGGGGTGGGGGTGGTGGGAGACATCGGTGGGGGCCTGGTGGAGGCTGCCCCTGGTGGCTGGGGGGTGGGGGTGGTGGGAGACATGGGTGGGGGCCTGGTGGAGGCTGCCCCTGGTGGCTGGGGGGTGGGGCTGGTGGTAGACATGGGCGGGGGCCTGGTGGAGGCTGCCCCTGGTGGCTGGGGGTGCAGGGGGACATGCGTTGGTGGGCAGTAGTGCAAGTTGACATGTGGGTTGGCTGGGGAGCATGGCCATGGTGGATGGGGTGCCTGCAGGACATGTGCAGGGTAGGCCCCTGTGGTGTGGGCCACCTGCAGGGGCCGTGGAGGGTGTAGAGGCAACACCTGGGAGGACCGACACGTGCAATTCACGTGTGGTGCTCCCCGCGCACCCCTGTAATACGCGTACCCTGATGGAATCGCGTGTGATACTTTCCGCGCACCCCAAGATACATGTAGCCAGCACATTTGCGTGTGGAATTTCCTGCGCACCCCTGGAATACACGTACCCTGATGATATCGCGTGTGAAACTTCCTGCGCACCCCAAGATACACATAGCCAGGACATTCGCATGTGGAACTTCCCGCGCACCCCTGGAATACACATACCCTGCTGATATCGCGTGTGAAACTTCCCGCGCACCCCAAGATAGACGCAGCCAGGACATTCGCGCGTGAAACTTCCCGCGCACCCAAAGATACACGTAGCCAGGACATTCGCGTGTGGAACTTCCAGCGCACCCCTATAATACACGTACCCTGATGGAATCGCGTGTGATACTTTCCGCGCACCCCTGGAATACGCGTACCCTGCTGATATCGCGTGTGAAACTTCCCGCGCACCCCAAGATACACGTAGCCAGGACATTCGCGTGCGAAACTTCCCGTGCACCCCAAGATACACGTAGCCAGGACATTCACGTGTGGAACTTCCAGCGCACCCCTGGAATACGCGTACCCTGCTGATATCGCGTGTGAAACTTCCCGCGCACCCCAAGATACACGTAGCCAGGACATTCGCGTGCGAAACTTCCCGTGCACCCCAAGATACACGTAGCCAGGACATTCACGTGTGGAACTTCCCGCGCACCCCTGGAATACACGTACCCTGTTGATATTGCGTGTGAAAATTCCCGCGCACCCCAAGATACACGTAGCCAGGACATTCGCGTGTGGAGCTTCCTGCGCACCCCTGGAATACACGTACCCTGCTGATATCGCGTGTGAAACTTCCCGCGCACCCCAAGATACACGTAGCTAGGACATTCGCGTGTGGAACTTCCCGCGCACCCCTGGAATACACGTAGCCAGGACATTCGCGTGTGGAACTTCCAGCGCACCCCTGGAATACACGTACCCTGCTGATATCGCGTGTGGAACTTCCCGCGCAGCCCGAATTACACGTAGCCAGGACATTCGCGTGTGGAACTTCCCGCTCACCCCTGATATACACATACCCTGCTGAATTCACGTGTGAAAATTCCCGCGCACCCCTGATGTACACGTACCCTGATGGAATCGTGTGTGGAACTTCAACCCCACTCCTGAAATACACGTACCCAGCTGAAATGACGTGAGGTACTTCCCGCGCACCCCAGTGATACACGTAGCCCGCTTGCCGTTCTGGTACAGGGTTAGCGCAGCCCTTTGCGCTGGATTGGGGATTTTGATGGCTTTTCCATGCGGGAGAGGCGTTCTTGGGGGCGTAACTAGCGCTGCTGCGGGTCGCTGCGCCACTGTGCGCCACGACTGGTTTTGGTAGCTGGAATCCATGAATACGCTGTGCGCAGAAATGGGTTTTGGCGCACGCGGCTGGCGCAGGGATTCGCACGCGCACAGTGTGCGCCAGCCGCATGTGTCACTTGTGCGCTAAATTCTATGAATTAAACCACAGTCTCTAAGATCGTCTTTCGGCCATTGTTCCACTCCTAAACGTCAGACTTACAGTTTGGGGGAGCGTCCCTGTAGGATTGGTGTTTTCAATGTTGATGGATTTCGGGCACGGAGCGGCCTCCTCTAATCTCTGCTGGAGTTGACCATACGCTTCATTCATTTTTGGGGGGATCTTTGCTTCCTCATCCATTTCCTTTGAAGCTCCCATATTTATGTGGCTTTCTCTGACATCTCTAGATTGGTTTATTGAGTCGATGGAAACTGCTTTTTGTTCGGTCTGTTTTTGACTCTGAGTGTCACTTTCTTTAAGGATTATGTGGTTTTGCGTGGATACTTCAGCATGGTTTACCTCATGCAGTTCGTTTTTCCTTGGGCTTATCCCTCGCGTGTCCCCAGTTGATGGCACCCTCTCCTCGTGTCTTATTGTTTCTTCGATATCTGTTTCCGTTTTTCTTGCTTTAATTGCCGGGAACAATCCCTCAACGACCTCCAAAATGTCAGCATCAGATATTTCGTCATCTGGCTCTAATTTTCGTTTTTTCTGGTGGATCTTAAAGAAGTTAAATACAGAATTTGATAATATGGATTTCTGGCTTGTGCCCGTGCCTGCGTCATGTTTTTTGACTACCACACGCATTGTTTTTTTTTGTTTCTTTACTGCTTGTGTTGTTCTCATTTTGCTTCGATTCTCCTTCATCTTGGCGATTTGGGTTTGCAGGGCACTTTTGAGTTGTTTGTTTTCCCCTTTGTTTCATGGTATATTGTCGTTTTATTACACTTGTCTTATTAATCTTTTTTGGGCCCTTGGTAGTTTCGCCTGCCGGGTGGCATAAATCCACCCATTCCCCCGGCTCTGAGTTCATTTCCATATTAGTGCTCTCTATAAACACATCACTGTAGTCCGTACTCAGACTGTTTTCGAAAGACCTTGTTCGGCCAAGTTTCGACAACTCTGTTTTTGATTGTCTGGGGTATACTGCTCCCAACAGGGCATTTCGATCTGGCTTCCACTTCTAAATCTCTGATGTGGACGTATTTGTATGGATTAAAACCCTAATCAATGGCAGAGGTTTTTCTGTCAGCCCTGACGCCGCCAACGTGTGCGGCCCCGGCCCGTTTGGTCCGGAGCATTCTATTGCAGTTTTAGTGTCTATGCTTGGGGTCTGGCTGAATTGGGACAAGTTCCCCTTTTTCTCCAAAGTTGTGGTAATTTTCGTTTGTCCGTTCTTGGCTGATGCCCAAATCAATAGTAACATCTCCTCTATCGTGTTCACTCCTGGATTTCCCAAATGGGTATTTTCTCTGTACTTCAGATCTTTATAAGCCTCCGTGATCCCCCCACACTTGTTGGTACACAGGACCAGGGAAAGGTCCAGGTCAGTCCACCCTCCGGCAGGCTGAGCTGGAAGACCTCTCGCCCAAGCGACGCTCTGGTCCTGTGTTAGGTCCACCTCATCTGAGCTGGGGGCGGCAGCAGTCTCCTGAAAGGGGTCATGTCGATCTCCGCCAGATTCTCGGCCGTGTCTCTGCTCAGGCGTTGCTTTGCATTACTCCCCCCCCCACTGTGACCGGGGGGTGTATCGGGTGCTGTGGCTGATGTGGGCTTAGCGTCTAAGATAGCAGTCTCGAGGTTCTTACCTCTTTTCACCGGGGATCTTTGTTCCCGTTCATGTGGAGGAGCTGGCTTGGAATTGCTCTGCAGAACTCTTGCCGTGGGCGACGGTTCCAGCAGATCCACCCGTTCTGGATCCGTTTATGGCTCACAATGCCCGACGTCCGGAAGAGGCGGCCCTGCTCCCTGCATTGCCTGCAAGGACTGCAGGACTGCCAAACTTTGCGAACTTCGCGTGCTCCGCGTTCCGCTCTGCGGAAGTCTGCTGGGCTTTTGTGGATCCTCCCACAAATGAACTGGAAGGCAGACTCAACTGCAGGACTGGCAAACTTTGTGAACTTCGCGTGCTCCGCGTTCCGCTCCGCGGAAGTCTGCTTGGCTTTTGTGGATCCTCCCACAAACGAACTGGAAAGCAGACTCAACTGCAGGACTGCCAAACTTTGCGAACTTCGCGTGCTCCGCGTTCCGCTCCGCGGAAGTCTGCTGGGCTTTTGTGGATCCTCCCACAAATGAACTGGAAGGCAGACTCAACTGCAGGACTGCCAAACTTTGCGAACTTCACGTGCTCCGCGTTCCACTCCGCGGAATTCTGCTGGGCTTTTGTGGATCCTCCCACAAATGAACTGGAAGGCAGACTCAACTGCAGGACTGCCAAACTTTGTGAACTTCACGTGCTCTGCATATTATTAATTCAATAAAACAGCACATTTCGGTTTTCAGCCCTGTAGGTGGCTGCCATCTGTCTTTTTGTTGATCTGGCCCGCAATAAAACCAATCACATTCTTGCAAGGCTAAAACCAGAGCATGTGTTTCCTTATTTGCTTCAACAAAGGGGCTTAACTCCACCCCCTGACTCATGTGACCTTCTCACGCGACCTTCTCTGGTACCTGTCAACTGTCAATCAGCCCAGAACTTCACCTCAAATTGAATTACATTTGTGGTATTTTAATGAATTCAAACATCCATGGGCTGCATCTTTATGTACTCAGTGGTCATCCTTCTACCCAAATAAAGCTCTGTCATCGGCCCAAATTCCACCCCCTCCTGCCTTTGTTGAGATTTAAACAGTTTCCAGATGAAGGAGTGTTTGACCTTTGTGGTCTGATGGGGGTAAGGTTTCTTTGGGTGTTCCAGTACAGGATGAAGTCAGTTCTTGTGAACAGAAACAAATGGTTTTACATTCTGCATGTTTCTTTCTTTACATTAGACCTGCCTATATATTTTAAATCACATTATATATTTTGCTCTATCTTCATGCGATCAATGTCCGTCCTTGCCTTATAATATTTATTCGAATTACTATGTAAATGAAGTTTTATCTTTAACATGTTCGGTGTTCAATGCTGCAGAGTTTACAGTTGTCTCCGTGGCAGCTCTCTGTTTTTGCCAATCTGCACTTTAGTGCATCTGTCACATGCAGTGGGAATTAGGTCTTATTTCAGCCTTGTCACTCAAACACAGGTCATAATTAATATGTTTACTTTTATTTTTATGTAGAGCATATTGGGATTTTTGGCAGTTCAAAGTGCAATGCTGTCCTTTTGGTTTGACTGCCCACAGAGTGTGCGACCCATATTCTTGCACCTTTGTGCCTACTTTGCCAGCTGCAGTCCATTTGTATCCCCGTACTGAAAATGCCCCACGCACCTGTTATTGTCTATCCTTAACAGGATGGTGTGATTCTATGAAAAGGAAGAAACGTGCTTTGAGAATTGCAGTCAACTTCTTCCAGTTTAAGCCATCTATGATCCTACCGCAAGCACTGTCCCTTAACATCCAGATCTCATGGGTTTCCACCCATACTTTGCAGCTGGCAACTATTTGTATTATCTGAAGATTATCTGAAGGTGTGTGGGGTAGAATAAAAGGTACTCTTTTGGTCAGGGAGTGGTGTAGCTCCTGTGTCATTGGCACTCAGACTTTGTGGTCACCTGATCCTGTGATGCAATGGTTGTGGAGATGCTCCTGTAGAGGATGAGGCCCCAGAATCAAACCACTGGTAAACCTTCAATTTTACCTGGTGAAGGATAGGTGTAAGTGCACCTTGTAGCGTCTGTGCTCTGTACTCCAGTAAGTGGGACCTCCCTGTACTGTGCAGAATAATGCTTCAGTGCACTGCCACTCCTGGGTGGGAATAAGGAGCATTTGTCCCATTTTTTTAGGATCAGACCATGCATATACAGGACTTGCATACTCTTTGTGTGTGAGTGTGCAGCATGTTCATTGATGAACAGTTATCATGCAAATATTGAAATTAGGGTTTTGTCGAGATGCTGGACTTCAAAGGTTGTGCAATATGTGAAGTTTAATGCAAAATTTCACAAACCACATGAAGTTGCAAAGTTTTACGCAGGCACAGACAAATGCCCTTCTATTGGTTTCTGTGGCCATTAGGCATTCAGATTCTTTATTAGTATAATAAATTCAGTTCTGAATTGCTGCATTATTGGACCACATGGACAGATGTAATCAAAAAACATATCATGCTAATTGGGTGCTGAACATTTTTCACCAAACACTATTCACCGAAATGATTTCTTGCAAACCAATTATTCCCAATTACAAAGCGATGATTTTGTTAAGCAAGCCTTAATTTGCAGGCAGCAGACTATACCGTTTTAGACTCACTTACTTGTTTAGTTTAGGCTAATGGGTGCCACTATTGCATTCAAGGATAGGGAGGAATGACATTTGAGGAGGGTTGGTGTTGTTTGGGTATGTGTCTGCCCATGCTAATCCCTACTGCCCTTGCCACCCATTCCTGACTGTACCCGCCCAAAACACCTCCTAATGGGAACTGTCTTTTGGGGCAAATTCTGGATTTGGCGGTATTTTCTTACCGTGATATTTTGGCAGTAAACTGGCTGTAAACTGGCCTTACCATTAGAGATAATTCAGTATTACCCTATTTTGGTGATAATATGGTGTTAGCTTATATTGGCAGTAATTTTTTAGTGGTATCTTTTTTTTGTGATATTTTTAGAATTACCTTTTTTCTGTGGTATAGTGGTGAGCACATCTTTTTTATACTACCGCCCCATCACAGAACAAACCCTCATTTGTTAAACCTGTGACACCCTTTTTGGCTGTCTGCAGGTACTCTGTGGACTTAGCTCTTTTATGGAACCCAGTGAGTTTATTCAGAATGCACTTATTGTATATAGCCGTGTTACTGACTTATGTACATTCAGTAACCTGTGTGCTCTGATGCATTGCCTTCTTTTCCGCATGCAAAGAAGGACTCATTCAGGCATACATCCTTCTGTCTTGCTTATTTGTATATATTTACTCTTGTCCTAAACTTGTCCCATGTGGTAAATGAGGTAGCAAAATTATTTACCACATTGGTATAACACTAGAATTACCCAATGATTTTTCCCCTAATACAGTAAACATGGAAGACATAAAATAAAACCAATAAAGTTGCACCAGCTTTGCTTTTTGTTATAATATATTTATATTATACACAATCCAGCTTACCAACAGTGAGCATAACCTTGTCTTCTAAAAAAAAAAGCACAGTGCAGAGATGGCAACATGAAAGATATAAAAACATTGTATTCAATTCTTTTTGAAATAAATGCATCAAAAAAATATCAAAATAAAACACATCTCAAAATGAACTCAGTGTGTATCATTTTCTTAGCCAGTGTAAACATGCTTAGAGAAACATGATATTTTCTTTTTAAAGTTATCTCACTACACTGCCTTTCAATAAATGTAATGCATCTCATACATTCTCATGCTCCTCATCTTTGACCTGACTCACCGGAGCTTTATCTATGCGAACCTCCCTCGCGCAATGCCCGGGAACACAGCCTTGCACTGCCTCGGAATGCTTCAAAGCCAGATAGCTCCCCATCTCTTATCTTCAAGACTGCAGTCATGGATCTCCCATCCCTGGAAGTCACTGTGTGCATTCAAACCCCAGGCAGCTCTCAGCTCTTCCCCTCATTTTGCCCATTAAAAATCTCTCCCTGTCTATCAACTGCAAGTCATCCTCCCATGACATCAGCTGTACCACCTCTCCATTCCTACCAATCAAATTACAACAATGTCCTGCACTATTTCTTCGCCGGTTTAGAACAATGAAGACTTCAGCCCAGCAAAGCAATTGTTTCAATTTCCTTTGCTGCTGGTGCATATTTCCCCATAGAAAAAACTAACATGGAATGAATCTCACTGGGTTTAGAACTGCATTATATGCTAGAGGGGCAGTTAATATGTTAGTAAGACAATTAGTATAGGGATAGTTAATTATGTATTTCTAATGCAGTTTTACGCACATGAAAACATCCAAATTGTACCTATGCACTTCTTCACTTTAAAATGACTGGCATGTTTCTAAAACATTTTGCTAAATGCTCTTAAAAATAATGCTTGTTGAAAAACTGTGCCTGGCACCTATTTTGAAATGGCTGCATTTCCATGCTGCATACTGCATACTGCATACTGCTAATAAAAGCCCCAAATATATCCTTTCATACCCTCCTTTTTTAACAATTGTGGATAATAAACCCATAATTGGAGTAAACCCGCATTACCTCAAAATGTACGTTTCCCGAGACATCTCTCTTTTTCCATTGTTGTTAGACGAATCACGGTTGAAATAATAGACCTTAATAAAATGAAGATTCAAACATTTCACAACAAACCATTGCTTAATCATGAAGAAAAAGTGAAGCAGATCCCAAATAAGGCCTATCAGTACTCACACGCATGTGCATGTATATTGAAACATTGTATGCGCATACTTCCAACTGAAGTGTCCATATATGTCCGTGGCTACAATGTCTTTTTCAATTAGAGTCTCTATAGATGTATGCAATGAACATTTCTCCTTAGTCTGTATGCATGACAACAAAAAATAAAATAAAACAAATAAATAAAATAAGTGGCTAACATCACTAACTAAAACAATTAAACAAAATAACACAATTATGGATATCCATTGTTCCCATTTTCAGTCTCCATTGGTAAAGCATTGGATAATACTATGCCTCACCATCAACGCTGCAAAATTAAGTTCAACTGACTACTATTCCATTTATGGCATTCACCATCTTCATGACCGCACCTCTGAGATGTCCTGATCACCAAACTTTCATACTCGCATCCATTTCAGTGTAATCCATCTGATTCAGCGCTCATGGGCTTTTCTCCATGGAAATCATCTCTTTTGGCATTTCAAACTGTTTCCTGTTTATCTTCACCTCCATACTTTGGTCTGGAGGCTTTCCTGGGTCCTTGGTCCTGTGGCCTCCCGTGGACTCCCGCGGTTCTGGACTCCCGCGGTTCATGGTCCAGCGGTCTCCGGTCCCTATCAGGACAATATTTAGTAGACTCTAAATCAAAAAGAAAAGGAACAGATTAAGTACATAATACAAAATAATTTTCTATCCCTTTCACCACTCAGCCAAAAATAAAAATGTTCTCTTAAGCCATCATGACTTACCACTTTTGGATCTGCAAATAAATACACATTAGAGAAACAAACTATATTTAAATCTCACATTATTATACATCACAACAATCTGCATGCAGACTAACTTTACAACACTGTACTATGATAGATGAATTCTTTTTTTTAAGGTTAAATGTGACAATTTCATTTGCTTCTTCATTCACTAATGTACCACTGTATTTTTGGTTTCTCATGAGTAAAACACACCACCTTGATGTTAGGTTAACCAAATGCATTATGAAATAGTCAGTGGTTCTTCCATGCATCTGTCAATACCAGTTCACTATGTTTTTGTCATTTACATTCAGCTTCCTTTTCCCCGCCATCAGTACACTTAACCTGTGTCCATCTGCTCCAGTCTCTGGATTTCATGCTTTGAATGACAGGGCTTAATTTGGTTAATATGAACAAACTGCTCTGTCACTATTTCACCCTCTGTCTTCAAGATTTTATATACCAGCAGGGATATTTTATCTACAATTTCGAATGGGCCTTGCCATGCTGCAAGACATTTTTAGTTTTTATGTTTACCTCTCCCAAAATGAAACTTATATACCCGATCACCTATTTTATACTCTTTCACATATGACTTTTTATCATTGTAGGAGCTTGCGCTATCAGCAGCTCTTTCCAAATTTTGCTGTACAAACGCAAATGCATGTTGTAAATGCTTCCTCAATTCTTCCACATACTCGTGAACTGTAGATGCACTCACAATTGTTTGCCCATGCGTCCTGTACAATAAATGTTGTGGCAGTACCATCTTTCTTCCTGTCAACACCTCATGAGGACTGATACCTGTTGCTTTAGCAGGAGTTGACCTAATGGCCATCAACACTATAGGTAATCATAAATCCCAACTAGAACCTGCCTCTGCTATAAACTTCTTTAGTATTTCCACGACACACCTATTGCTTCTCTCTACGTTCCCTGAAGAAGCGGACTGATATGCGATATGTAATTTCCTTTTTACCCCCAATATCTGCCACACCTTGCAGATTAATCTGCTCATGAAATGACTTCCTCTGCCTGACTCGGTTCTTTGTGGTAACCCAAATCTTGAAAATATGTGATTTACCAGAAATGTAGCTGCTGTTTGTGCACTACAATCTGGTGCAGGAATACATTCTACCCATTTCGACATTAAACAAACCACCGTCAAAGAATACTGGTTTACCTACTCGATCTCTTTACAGGCCTGCATAGTCGATTTGTAAATCCGACCATGGAAGGGTGAACCTCTTTTCCTTAATGGAGCTCTATGCATTGGTGAAGCAGGTTTAAATTGTGCACATACCAGACACCCCCTGGTATATAATTCCACATCTTGGGACATGTGTGGCCAGTAAGCATAATGTTTCAGTATCTCTAATGTTTTTTGTGAACCTCTGTGTCCTGCAGTTATCACATCATGTGCATGGTGTAACATTAGCCCTCTGAATGAAAGAGGTACCACCCAATGTATCTGCCCTGTTATGGATTCCCTGATCATCAGACCATCCTGTAGTTTCATTCATTTTTTGTTCTTTAATAACACTCTCAACCCTTCATTTCCTGTACAATCATTTCCAGTTAAAGATTTTGTTTGGGGTCCATCAAATGATTATGATAGACCCCTAATAGTGGATCTACTTTTTGTGCCTTAGTCAAATCCTGATCTGGCGTACCATAACTCCATTGCACTACAGGGTGTTCAACTTCTTTTGGAGATTTAGAGTGTGTAACTGCATCTATTTGTATTTCACCAATTAGGTGTTCAATGGGCAGCAATTCTCCCACAACAGCCCCAATCTTGGCCAATTGGTCTGCTCTATCATGTCCCTCCTTATCCTCTCCTGGTATTTTCAAATGTCCACACATTTTTCTCCAGTATATTGTTAAATCTTTCTCTGACACTAATTTGTCTATAGCTTGAATCATGTTCCCATGTTTGAGGGGCTTTTTGATATACGTGAGCATGCCTCTTGCTTTCCAGCCAGGCAAATAGTCTACAAAATTAAATTAAAATCTGCATTCAAGTCACGCAATCCAGACCAGACCTAGTTAGCGCACCAATTCAGAACTTGATACAGACTCCCCGCCTACAACACCCTACCAACAATGCGTGTGCATCCTGCTTCGCACCTCCCACATACCAAGTATCATACACATCCTGCTCCTAGTACTAGCAACACACCAATACCACTCCACTCACTACAACAACATGTCAACACCTCTCAACCACGCCAACAAACCCTGGCCAACTGACTGCCTCTTGCAATGCCAGACACAAAACACCCTACCCTGCAATACCTCTGAGAGGAACGGCAGACTCCGTTCAAGACTTGAAAAACTCTATGAACCAGTAGCCAGAACCATGGCATCTTCCAACAAAAGAACAACTAAGCACTGGCCCAATCCGACCACCACCAACAGCCCCCACTCCAAGACCCAAACTACAACTAGTCCCACCTTACCCAAGACAAACAATCCTAGCCTCAAGGGTGCACTAATAAACTCTAGATCGCTAGTTGCACACGCTACAGAGATAGCAGATATCATCCACTCTGAACAGCTAGACCTCCTAGCAGTCACTGAATCTTGGCTACACGCCGCAGCAGGACCCGCCCTCTCACTGGCCATACCAAACGGATATACCATATTGCGATCAGACAGAACCGATACTCGGGGTGAAGGCATTGCACTCGTAACGAGAAACAATCTACCCTGCAGACTAGTGCCATCCCCAGTCATCAACTCATGTGAGCTCATGACAGCCAAACTAAACATAAATAACATCCAGACGCTCACAATATACTTGATCTATAGACCTCCAGGCCCTATTGGGACCTTTGAAGACGACATATCAAATATCATCTCGAATAATCTAAAAAACTCCTCCCAAGTCTTACTACTAGGCGACTTGAACTTAGGTTATAACGACCCCAAAGACACACATGCTTACAATGTGGCTAGTATCCGAGCGGAACAAGGATTTACCCAAAGAGTGCTCACCCACTCACACAACAAAGGCAGAACCCTTGACTGGGTAGCAGACTACAACTACAATGCCACGATAGCCTCCATATCCCCCCAGATCACCACCTCATAACCTTCACCCTAACTACCACCAAACCCACCCTGGCACCCACACCTATAGCGCCGTCCATTCCTATCCGGAACAAAAAAAACATCACCTGTGACAAACTGCTACCCCTCATCCTCCCTACACTCAACGATATCCCGGAAAACCTGGACCCCGAAGCTATGGTTAAGGAATTTAACCACATCATGACCACATCTCTAGACTCGATTGCACCACTCAAACTTAGACAAAGCAAACCCAAAGCCCATCTCAATTCTTGGTACACCCCTTACCTAAAATCATTGCGCAAACAAAAAAGGCATTGTGAGACATCCAGGAGAGCACAACCTTCTGAAGTAAACAAAGCCAACCTCAACTCCATCACAGCCCTATGCAAAAAAGAAATCATCCTAGCTAAACGCAAAACCTACAACTCAAGAATTGCCCAAGCCAACTCTAGCATGAAAGAACTCTTTGTCATCCTCAAAGAGCTAGAAGCACCCATCCCTGTGCCAGACAACTGCATCAAAGACCAACTCTGGTGCTCCAACATACAGCAAGCTCTAGCCAACAAAGTCACTACCCTTCAAACAAAAATTGCCAAGAAAAAAGCCACACTCGCAGACAACCAACCCATCAGCGTCATCCTAGAGCAACCAAGTAACTCTACCAATCACCCCAGATTTAAGTTTTCCAAAGTCACCATTAAAGAAACAGAAAATACCATACTATCTCTCAAACCACCAACTGTCAAGGCAACCTATGTCCCGCTCAACTCCTAAAGGATGCTACCAGAGATCTGGCCCCCTTTATCACGAAACTTATCAACTCATCCTTCTCCACCAATACCATCCCATCCAACCTCAAAGAATCATGGGTGCTTCCTCTACTGAAAAACCAGTCCCTAGACCCACTAATACCCACCAATTACCGCCCGATTACTACAGTGCCTTTTCTCTTAAAGATCTTAGATAAAATGACATACTCCCAGATACAAAAATACTTGGAAACCAACTCTCTACTAGGAACTAGGCAATCAGGCTTCCGGCCCCAACATGGGACAGAAACAGCCCTCTTAGACCTCAAGTCACAGATAGATGAACTCCGGGATGTAGGGAAATCAGCCCTCCTTCTTCTCCTGGACTTATCAGCTGCATTCGACCTGGTCGACCACAGGGTCCTATGCAGCCACCTTGACTCGGCAGCCCACTTCTCCAAAGAAGCCACACCATGGATACAATCATTCCTAACCACAGGACTATATAGTCTTCTCCCCCATGGCAGCAGCCAACCCCATCCCCATAACTTGCGGAGTGCCCCAGGGATCTTGCGTCTCACCCACCCTCTACAATATATTTACCAAGCCCCTATTCGATAATCTGGACCTTCTGGGTGTCACCTACACTAACTAAGCAGATGACACACAGATTATCCTACCGCTTTCAGATGATTATGACAAGGATTTGGCCTTGGTGAACAGGATATATCTCATCATCCAGTCATGGATGGCCACCCACGGTCTATGCCTGAATGATGACAAAACAGAGATCAACATACACAACAATATCATCACTGTCACCAAGGAGGTTAAAACTCTGGGCTTCTATCTGGACTCCACTCTCTCCTTCTGCAAGCAGGTCAATGCCCTGTCCTCAGCCACGCCATATACATGCAAATTGTTTAGAGCCGGCAAGCCCTTCCTGTCACAGGACAGTTGCATCAACCTAGCCAGAGCCCTCATCTTATCCAGGCTGGACTACTGCAACGCTCTATACATAGGAGCCAACAAACAAACCATCATAAAAATCCAACTCCTACAAATAATGCGCTGAGAGCAGCCATAGGAATCCCCAAGAGAGAACATATCTCTAAAACCAGAAGAGCCAACATTGGCTCGCCACTCTGGACAAAATAAAACTAAAAACTGCCTCACTCAACCACAAATGCTTAAACAATTCAGCACCCCGCTACGTATCAGACACATTCACTTTGAAGCCTACCACAAGAATCACCAGAATCACCAACACCAACTACCATTGGGTCCCAGATACAAACGCGCCAAAATCGGAGGCAGCAGCTTCCAGGTCAAGGCAGCACCCCTATGGGACTCACTACTACCCCCTCTAAGAATCAATCAAACCTATCAAGTTCCGCCAGAGCATCACTAGCTGGCTCAAAGATGCCGACATCTAGGCACATACCTTGCTGACTCTGCCCGGCACCCCTCTCTACATTGCATGCACCAACCGCATCAACTGCTTTGTAAAATTATGCATGCCGCAATGTACCTGCCTGTATATATCGTAACCTTATTGTGCTCACATGTAACCAATCGGCACCTGCACACAAATGTATTTTACATGTTGTAACCAAGCTTCGAATATCCTTGTGCCTTGCGCCCGAATACCCTCTGGGCTGGAGCGCATTACAAATAATAAACTAACTAAATAACTAACTAAAACTATTTTGTGCATAATCAGAATCAGTCACCAGGACAAATTTACTGAATTTGTTATCAACTGCAGTAGTAACTGCTTTATAAATGGCTGCTAACTCTGCAATCTGGCTACTCCTAGACCCAATTCTTATTCCTATACTAGGAAAGTCCTCACATCGCAACCAGACGTTTCCTATCCCTGACACCAACTGTTTATTGCTCTCATTTTCAATGTGAAAAGCACACCCGTCGACATACACAATTGACAATTCCTTGCATGTATTTTATGTGATGATTGTTCAAATTCCTGCAAACTGGACTCCACCTCTACCTCATCCCTCATCTGATACACTATCAGCTGCACAGTCATGTAGATCTGCCAACCCTTGAGCAATTGGGCTTTTTTTATTCTGGCCACATCTCACTTCTACAGGAAAACCCTGCAATGCCAATGTCCATGTAGTAATTCTGGACTGTGCTAGATTGCCTGATCTAATCCTTTTACTCTCTAAAAACTGCAATGGTTGATGATTTGTCTCAATAATCACCTTTTCCCCTTGAACAATGGGACGAAAATGTTGCAATGCCCATACAGTGGTCAGAAGGGCCTTTTCACATTAACAGAATTTAGTGTCAACCTGAGAAAATGCCTTACTTGCATAAGCAATAGTTTTATGCTTCAAATCGTGTTTTTGAGATAACACTGCTGATATACACTGCTCATTGAATCCTATTTCTAAAAAAACATCTTTATTCTTTATGGGATAGGCCAAGCATGGTGCCTTTTTGAGACATTCCTTCAATTCAGCAACTGCCTCAGATTGTTCCTTTTCTCATTTCCAGGGTGTATTCAGCTTCAATAGTTTAGTCAATGGTTCAGTGATTTTAGCATACTTTTCAATACATTCCCTGTTATAACCTGTCATTCCGAATAGATTTTTAAAACCTTTCATGTTTTTGGGATCTTTCAATTTCTGTATGGCCTCCACCTTTTTCTTTTGTGGATTTAACCCTTGTTCAGTTACTTCATGGCCTAAGAAATTCACCTTTTTCTTGCACCATTTGGCTTTCTGTAAAGATACTTTGGCACACGCCTTCTGCAATTGGTCAAGTACATGTCTAATTTCATCAAAATTACTTTTTATACTTTCATTTTTTATCAGGACATCATCTACATAAACTATGGTCCCTCTTTCTGCTGCATCTGGCATAGCTTTTCTCAAAATTATGCCACATTCGCTCCCACTATTGACATACCCAAATGGTGTTCTGGACCAAGCGTATTACGTTTCATCAAATGAAAATGAACGCAAATTCTGAATATCTTCTGCCAATGGCACACACCAGTACCCAGATGTAGGTTCTAATGTGCTAAATACCTTTGACCCATGCACCTGAGCAAGGCCTTGATCAATGAATGACAGTAGCCATCTAGTCACTGGCTCTCTTTTATTTAATTCCCTCAGGTCTGCACACAGACACCATTGACTATTTGGCTTTAATACACCCAAAATGGGAGTGTTGCAGATACTATGAGTGGGTCTGATACTTGCCCTAGACTCTAAGTTTTTAATTATCTCTGCCAATGACACCAAGCATGCCAGTGGCAATCGATATTGGTGCACAAATACTGGATTTCTACCACTCCCCGCTGGTAATGTGGCAACATGTAAATCAGTTAGGGCGCAATCATATGCGTCTTTGGCAAAAACTGCCTTAAATTCCATAAATATTTTTCTCAATTAATTCTTATCCTCTTCGCTATCACAGGCATCTGCGAGCAGAATCTGCTCCTCTGCCATTTTTGAAAATTCTGGGAAATCCTCCAATGGAGGAACCTCTGTGCTTTCTTCCAACGGTGTGGCTGTATCTCTCTGCAGAGTTGCCACTTTTAAATATTTTGGCATATCAGCCTCCAATTGAATGTGCTGATTTCCTGTTTCATTTTCATTTAAATCAAATAATATACAATTCTCTTGGTGACAACACACTGTCTCATTGGAATCATAAGGGTACCCAGACTGAATTTTGAACATCCCTTTGGGTTGAGAATCCAGGTACTCTGGCAACACAACCTGTGCATCTACGTATCTCATAGAGATATTTCCAATCACCATATGTTGAAATCTGCAGCATAATGTGATTTTTGTGTTGCCATTCCTATCACGGAATTCTCTTCTAAATGATCATCTTGACACCCTTTATTGTCCACCGTGATTTTGACGGACCCCTCCCCAATATCTACCAATGGGGTATATTCACAGTGTAGCCCTTGCTGTTTCATGGACTCATTTAAGCACACAAATGCTTCAGCATCCTTCATTTGCTGTCCATTTTTGTGCTTTAGTGTTATAGCAACCTGTCTGGTGAATGCAGGAATGGTAGTATCATTTTTGAACTGTAGCTCAATTGCATATGGCACGAACTGTGCACAATGATCAGCCTTTCTTTTGTCCTCAAATTCAGGGCACAGGCCCGCCCATACTTTTGGGTTAAGGAAATCTAACATCATACACATCCTGTGCATGATATCATTGCCCATTTAAAAATCATTTTGTGTTCCACTCACTATCCATACATTTTGGTAGATGTTTTTTTGTCCAAAAGTATTCTTTAGCATGCACCTTCCTGCAATTCGATTTTCAAAATCTGGATTGTCCAATCCAGGGATGCATTGGTTTTTAATTCTAAACTCTGGGATCTCCTCCCTTTCCATCATTCTCTGAAGTAATTTCTCATTAACAAAACTCCTTTCCTGTTCAAGTGCCAAAGTGGCTTTTATCACTTCAGAATGGCCATTTATACCAATATGAATCCATGGCTGCTCACCTTCCATATGTATTTCAGCAAGAGTGGTGATGTGTTTATCTGTGTCTGATTTAGGAATGGTGTTTTGTTTGCACTTCTCTTCTTTTAAATAGAAGCGCAATGTGTGTTGATCTATTTCAGTTTGCCATTTCTTCCTAGGATCCAAATAAATCTGCACGGATTGTTTTTCTTTTTCACTTTGCATTTTGTCCTGACACATTACAATAACAATGACACTAGGCACACAGCTATTCTGTAGATACACCTCCACTGCATCATTAGATTTGGCAACAGTATGGCATTCATTTACGCTGCTGTTTTGTGACTTTATTTTCTTAGGCCTTAATGTTTTTTTGGTTAAAGACCACAGAACCCCATTTACCCCATCAATGAGAGGAGACAATCTTTTCAGGCAATCTGTTCTCATCAAGAATGGAATTTCACAAATAGATGTGATCAATACTTCCTGTTTCATTCTGTGTTTTCCTATCTTTATGTCAACTTCAGTGACACCTTCAATAGGCACCTCCTCACCGTTAAAGTTATGTACTGGGCCTCCATTTCGTCTCACTTTGATCTGATTCTGTGGGGATCTCCCTTCATTGATACTTTTTACCAATTCTTTGAACATATTTTGTGGCCTGTGTACCTGTGTCAATCATTGCAAATGTATTGCACTGCTCTTCCACAGTAATGGGAACATAATATCTGTCCTCAACTTCCTCCGATACACACAAAAAGTGCACATTTTTACTGATTTCAGGACTCACTTTTCTCAGATCCTTCTCACTCTTGGTTAAGCACATCGGTAAATGAAAGGACATTTTTCCCTCCTTTTATTCCAATTCCTTTTGATAAACCTTGCCCATCTCTCCATGTTCAGAGGTCATTTGGAATGTGGCCGCTGTTCGACCTTCTGTCAGGGGATCATCAGAGTTCATACTGCAATTCTCCAAATGAATATTCTTATAAACATCACATGATAGATTGTCATTTTCTAATTTTGGACATTTGTTGGTATTTGGCATGATATCAGTCTTTTTAATTTCTTCAAAAATATGTGGCTCAAAGAGCTCTTCAGGTGACTGATATGTACCCTCCTTTTTAGTACTTATTTTTCCTGTCTGCATTTTATTATCATCTTGATTGACTAGGGAGGGCGTTCTAACATTCACATCTACTCCCTCAGTTATTTTATCAGTGTACATGTTGGGTTTTTTTCTGTCTCTTTGTTCCTTTGGAACTTTATGTTTTTCTCCTTTTCCTTTTTCATTTGTACAGACTTCCAACGTTTGATTCAACGCTAAGTTAAACCAAACCTCTTTTTTAGATGTGGTCGAAATTCCTTCCTCATGTTCATTTGCAGGTATTTTTATGTTTAAATCATCAAGCAGCTCTGGGTCATTATGCAAAACCGGCTCGTGGGAATCTGACCTTTTATCCTTGCAGGTGCCATGAATATTTAGTCACTTATTATCAGAAGCCACCAGGTCACTTCTATGAGCTTCTTCCCCCTCATTTGGTGACTATTTTTGAACTGTACAGAGTTTCCCTATTTGTTCAGCCAATGTTTTTACCTGGGCCTCAAGACATTGAAACCTGTCCATTTCTCTAGAATCTTCTCTTTGCGGCCTAGGCCAGTATTGGTTCTTTTCCCCATGGTTAATTCTGTTCTGATATCTTTCAGGGTATTGGTTCCTATTTGAATTGTTTCTGAACACTTAATTCATGTGAGGCGTGGAGCGGGGTGTACCCATTCTTTGGTTGTGATCTCCTGTTAGTGGTGTTTGATTGTATTGATGTGGAGCATAGTTCATATTCTGCCTCATGTTCTGTCTCACATTTTGTGAGTACTGTTCCCTATGCTGATTCCCATTTTCAATAAATTGATCCACATACCGTGGTCTGCCTTGGTTACCATATATCATGGTGTTGGGGTCAAATCTGACCTATGTCCCCAATGTCTGGTAGGGACTATTACTTCTTTGATCTTGATTTTGTCTCTGATTGTTATTCATGCCTGACATATCGGGCCAGTATCCTACCCGGGGTCTGTCTCCTAGGTACCTAGGACTAATGTAACTCTCTCTAGTACTAGGATCATGTGACTGAAACATCTGTGCCAAGGGCGGCAACCTCTGTGGAGTACTCCTCTGTTCGGGTGTCATATTATTTTTGCCTGAACTTTGAGCGGACTCAAGTGACATTTTAGCCGAACTGATCCCCATTACTGTTGCAGAGGATTCTTTGGATTTTGATCTTGTTTCCTTCATTTTATCACCTTCTCTACCCTGACAGTAGAGCACCTCATACAGTTTACAGTTTAGTACTTTGGTGCACAATCCATTCAAGGGACTTCTCACAATCAAACTCGCGGACTAACTGTGATATAATGTCTTTCTGCAAACCATAAAAATAGGCAGTTTTAAACTCATTGGAATTGGGATTAAAAGATACATCAAAACAAGACAAGGCTCTTTTTAAGTCTTGAATAAATAAGCGAGGTAATCTATTTGGCCCAGCGATTATCGTATATGCAGCTTTCTTCGCCTCCTGTAATGACTGAAATGGAGAAAAATGATGCCTAACCTCTTTTTCAAATTCTGCCCATGACATGTTCTCCTGTTCATTCAATCCTCTGATGATGCCTGCTGCGGTGGCATCCAGAGTTCAGTGAAAGTGTTGTCTGTATTTTCCTTGGGTATGTTTAGGGCTTTAGATATATCATGCACTGCTTCTAAGTGGTCCTGTATACAGCACTCCCCTATTTTTTTGAACGGTTTGATCAGGGCCTTGTTTGACTTCATTATCTTGATAGGGCTACTTGGCGCTATATTTGGAATTGCATTACTTTGTGGTTCAACCCTTATCTCAGGTGTATGGGATTGAAAGCAACCCCTAATGGATGAATGAAACCCCTCAAAGGCACTGCAACCAAGTCCAGAAACTAGCACAGCCACAGGGATGCTATTTCCCCGTGTAGAAATGGAGTTCACCTCAATCCCATTGAATGTGTTGCCCTGTCGCTTATCCTGAGACCTGAAATCGCACATCTGCTGTTCCAAATCTTTGCAATTTTAAGGAGTCTGTATGCCTCCTTATGCAGGCAAGTGTTTTCATCGCCAATTTTATTAATCACATTTTGCATATCACTCACCTGTATTTCACATTCATTAAACTCTTTGTCCTGCTTGTCCCTTTCTTGAAACATTTTAGCTATCTCTTGTTCAACAGTCTAGAGCCCACCTTCTTTATCTAGATTCTCTCTTTGTAAAACTTGTATCTCTAAAATAACCTCCTCTTTATCTTGTCTAATGTGACTTACCAACCCTTTCAGGTGTTTTAATTATTGTTCACTGTCCTCAAACTGTGTTCTCCTTTGAGACAATTGAGTGTTGAATTCCTTACACTTTGATTTCATGTCTTTTTAACATACCTCTAGTTCTGCTCTTAACTTTTTCTCCTGTTCACTAGCTCCATCTAATTTGACTTTTAGTCTGCTAATTAGCATAGAATCATTTTCTTGCATTCGCAGAGACCTATTTAAAATGAACCACATTTTGGCACAGAGCCGTATCAAACAGTCTTTCTCTGCAGGTTTGTCAGCAGCATTAAATAATCTCAGAAGACAGACCTGAATTATGCTACCCTCTTCAAAAATGCTGTCTCGTGGTTCTTTCTGAACTTCCCCATATATGCGGTCATGCCACTCTGTGGCATCATTTGATGACCATGTTCCATGTGCATATCATTTTGGCTCTAAATATTTCACCAATTCTGGGAATACGGCATCAATTTGAGACATCCTGTGATTCATTTTCAGTGTCACACTGTTCTCACAAAATGAGTTCCCTTTAATACACATATCGCGGTATGGAACACACTTCCCATGCCCAGTAGTTGCTCTACAGTCTGTTTCCACAGGGCCAAAACACCATTTATGTAAGAGGTTTTGTCTTTTGGGGCAAATTCTGGATTTGGTGATATTTTCTTACCATGATATTTTGGCAGTAAACTGGCAGTAAACTGGCCTTACCATTAGAGATAATTCAGTATTACACTGATAATTCAGTATTACCCTATTTTGGTGATAATATGGTGTTAGCTTATATTGGCGGTAATTTTTCCATGGTATCTTATTTATGTGGTATTTTTAGAATTAACTTATTTCTGTGATATAGTGGTGAGCACATCTTTTTTATACTACCGCCCCATCATAGAACAAACCCTCCTTTGTTATAATTGTGACCCCCTTTTTGGCTGTCTACAGGCACTCTGTGGACTTAGCACTTTTAGGGAACCCAGCGAGCTTAATCAGAATACCACTTATTATATTTAACCTTGCTACTGACTTATGTACATTCAGTAACCTATGTGCTCTGATGCATTGACTTCTTTTCTGCATACAAAGAAGGACTCATTCACACATACATCCTTCTGTCTTTCTTATTTGTATATATTTACTTGTCCTAAACTTGTCCCATGTGGTAAATGAGGTAGCAACATTCTTTACCACATTGGTATAATACTAGAATTACCCAATTACTTTTCCCCCTAATACTGTAAACATGAGAGACATAAAATAAAACCAATAAAGTTGCACCAGCTTTGCTTTTCGTTATAATATATGTATGCTATACACAATCCAGCTTAACAACAGCGAGCATAACCTCATCTTCTAAAAAAAAAAAATACAGTGAAGAGATGGCAATATGGAAGAAATAAAAACATTGAATTCAATTCTTTTTGAGATAAATGCATCAAAAAAATATCAAAATAAACACATTGCAAAATGAACTCAGTGTGCTTCATTTTCTTAGCAGTGCAAACATGCTTAGAGAAACATGATATTTTCTTTTTAAAGTTATCTCACTACACTGTTTTTCAATAAGTGCAATGCATTTCATACATTCTCACGCTCTAGAACACAGCCTTGCACTTCCTTGGAATGCTTCAAAGCCAGACAGCTCCCCCTCTCTTGTCTTCAATACTGCAGCCACAAATCTCCCATCCCTAGAAGTCATTGTTTGCATTTTCAAACCCCAGGCATCTCTGAGCTCTTCCCCTCACGTTGCCCATTAAAAAAAAAACTCTCCCTGTCTATCAACTGCAAGTCATCCTCCCAAGACATCGGCGGTACCACCTCTCCATTCCTACCAATCAAATTACAAGAATGTCCTGCACTATTTTATTGCCTGTTTAGAACAATGAAGACTTCAGCCCAGCAAAGCAATTGTTTCAATTTCCTTTCCTGCTGGTGCATATTTCCCCATAGAAAAAACTAACATGGAGTGAATCTCACTGTGTTTAGAACTGTTTAGAACTGCATTATATGTTAGAGGGACACTTAATATGGTAGTAAGACAAATAGTATAGGGTTAGTTAATTATGTATTTCTAATGCAGTTTTACGCACATGAAAACATCCAAATTGTACCTATGCACTTCTGCACTTTAAAATGACTGGCATGTTTCTAAAATGTTTTGCTAAATGCTTTTAAAAATAATGCTTGCTGAAAAACTGTGCCTGGCACCTATTTCGAAATGGCTGCATTTCCATACTGCATATTGCATACTGCCAATAAAATCCCCAAATATATCCTTACAGAACTCTTTGAGTTCGGTTTAATCAAGCCTTACCATCAGGCTTTGCATTTAAAGGGCCTGTCAATGTTTGTTCAAAGCAGTCTTCTGAGTTAATTCTTTTTAATTTTATTTTATTGTGCATTTATACTGCAAGACATTGGGCCTCATTCCGAGTATGGAGGTAGTCATGGCGCTATTTGCGCCATGACTACCTCCCATACCGGTACCGAGTCCGAACTGGTTCAATGGGGACTTACCGGTCCATTCCGACCTTGGAGGGACCGGTAAGTCCCCATTGAAAAACCCATTCACTATTCCCATTCCAGCCCCCATAGGGCTCAATGGAAATGAGGAAGTAGCTGATAACGGTACTGCAATTTGCGGTACCGTTATTAGCTCTAAAGTCCCTTAACGGGTCCCGTCCTTAACATCTGGTCAGACCAGGCGTTAAGGAAGGGACCCGCTAAGGGAACTCGGAAAAGAGCGTAAAAGGGATTACCGGCACCGGTGTCCTTACCGATGCCGGTAATCCCTTTGCGCCCAACTCGTAATGAGCCCCATTGTGTTTCAAAGTGTGCACAGGGCAGGGGAGTGGGACAAAGGCAATAGAATACAATATTTAACAGGATAGAGATGGTCCTCTAGACCTTGTGAGTATTCGAATTGTGCAAGTGCAGAGAGAGAGAGAAGGGAAAGGTGAAGTGAGTATGTGCTAGGAAATCCCCAGAGGGGCAGTACCAGTGAGTAGGTTGCCGGGAACTGGTAAGTACTTGGCAGAGGACACATAGTAAAGAGTAGTCATCTGCCAATACAATAAGTGTGGTCATGTGAGGGAACACAGGCCAGTGAGTGGCCAAGGGTGAGCGCTGGGAGCGGGAGGGGCTGAAGGCATTTGGGAGGAAGGCCAGGACCCATAAATACAAATAGGGGTCAAGGCCACCAATCCCAGTGACTGAGGGATTTAACAGTGGAGGGGGAGTGAAGGTGAAGAGGAAAGTTGTGAGGCACGTCCGGAATTAGAGGAGATCTGGCTCAAGACAGAGAGGGAGGGGGGCTGTTCCAGAGGAGGGAGCCAGCCAAGTAAGAGATCGGCCTCCAGCTCGCTGCTTAGAGAAGCGCTTGACACACAGAGAGTTGGAGCTGGAGGAACTTAAAGACCTGGAGGGAGAGCATTTAGTGTAGGGAAGTTGTAGATAGCATCGTCCCTGGCCTGAGACAGCCTTATGGTTGAAGCAGAGGGGTTTTAATTGGATCCTTGCAGCAACCAGGAGCCAGTGGAGAGATTTTAGTGCTGGAGAGATATGGTCCCGAGGCTTGAGACCAAGAATAAGTCTAGCAGCCCTATTCTTGATTAGCTGAAGGGGTCAGAGAGAGGAAAAGGGTAGATTCAGGAGGAGGGTGTTGCAGTAGTTCAATCTAGAGAGTACCAGGGCTCTAGAGACATTGAGCTTCTGGGCAAAGGTGAGGAAAGGCATGATGCCTCTGAGCAGGTGCAGTTGGAAGTGGGCCTTCTTGTCGAGGTCATAATGTGGGGGAGAAAAGATAGAGAGGAATCGAAGATGAATCCGAGGTTTCTATCTTCAGATGAAGGAGGGTGTGGGCCCATAGATGGTGGCCAGAGAGAAGGGAGGGAAGTGGGAGCAGGAATCCCAATAGGAAGGATCTCAGTTGTGAGAACATTAGAGGCACACCAGGACTGGATAGAAGAAAGGCAGTCTGGAATGGTAAAGGAAGTAGCAAGAGGGTCAGAGGGAAGTTTGATGAAGTGTTGGGTGTCAGCTGCATAGCACTGGAAGTTGTGGGAGAAAGTGGAAATAAGGTGAGCAAGTAGAGCTAGATAGACATTAAAGAGCCAGGGTGAGCGGTTGGAACCCTGGGGGATGCAGAGGAGAGATTGAGTAGAATGTGAATAGTGGGAGAGTTAGAGTCCAGAGATGCAAACAGTTCTTCTCTGGTGTTCAGGAGAGCAGTTTCCATGCCTCTGGATCCTCGGAATCCAGATTGATGGTCATGTAGGCAACCAACCCACTCAGTAAGTTGAGACAGCTGTGGAAGGAGCATTTTCTCCAGGAGTTTCCCAAGAAGTTTTTTTTTAGGAGGAGGCACATCATTGAGTGCTGCAGGGATGAGGTAAAAGACCCAGTGGCAAGAGAATGATTGCAGAAATTAGCAAGAGCAGGTGCAAGGGAGCAAAGGTTGTCCTTAATAGTTCTGGAAGAACAGGGGGGTGTCCTGTTTGTAGGAGACCTTCATAGAATGGACAATACTAGAGACCTCATCCGGTGTGACAGTAGAGAAGGAGGAGATGAAAGCTGTGGGAGGATGCAGGTCATGGGTGTCTAAGGGATGGGAGGGGGAGGGGAAGAGAGGGGGTGTGTGCTCAGGATGTCCAAGGTGTTTTTAGTGAAGTGGGTGGCCAATTTAGTGCAAAGGGACTGAGAGGTAAGAGGCGTAGTGAATACTGCAGAAGGGTTGGCTAGTTCCTTGTTAAAGAGTTCAGCCTTGTTGTTGAATGCACTAGAGATGCAAGCCTGGATTGGGCCCTCTTCTTGAGAGGCCAGTTTATCAGAGGATGAGCTTGAGGTCTGCCACTTCCGTTGCACAGCTCTGCACTTGTGCTTCAGGGCTTCTAGATTAGTACTGTAACAAGTATTACGCTTGGTGGCATGTTTCAGGAAAATGTCCATGACTGGGGCAAGGATATAGAGAGTGTTTGCGATGGAGAGGTGGAGGTTGCTAAGAGCAACATCTGCAGTAGAGTCTGCAGTGGGAGGAGAGTGGGTGACGGTAGATGTGAAGGCAGCAGCTGACACTTGTTTCATAGGGTGAATGTCTGAGAACAAGGTTGGCAGAGCTGGGGGAGGTGAGGTCAGGGTCCGAGAGGACCCGTGTGAGAGGAGAGGAGTGAGTGGTCTGACCAGGAGAGAGGGGTGATGAGAGGGAGGAGAGCAGAAGATCAGTGTGGATGAAAGCATTGACAGAGTGTCCAGCTGAGTGGGTAGGACCATGGGAGTATGAGGACGGAGGTGCAAAGGTCACGGAAAACACTGATAGCCGTGATAGAGGAGTCAAGGTGGATGTTGAAGTCACCTAGAAGAAGCGGTTTAGAGGTAGATGACAGGAGAGCAGAGGAGAAATCCACCTTTTCTGAGAGGAACAGTGTGATGGATCCAGGTGGTCGGTAGATGGTGGCAATGGTCAAGGAGCAGGTAGAAGAGATAACCAGCATGCAGACCAGGCTCTCGAAGGAGGAATATGGCTGGCAGGGTATAAGGGAAGAAGGGACCCACTCAGAGAAGATCAGGGCAACCCCACCACCATCACAGTTGGGGTGCGGCTTAGAAATTATCTTGTAGCCATCATGGAGAAGGGAGTCAAAAGCAGTGACTGAGCTGGCCTTGAACCATGTCTCAATAAGGGGGAGTATGTCAAAGTCAAGGTCTTCAAGGAGGAGGCAGATATCAGCAGAGTGTTTGATTGCAGAGCGGGAATTTAGCATAGCCAGGTCAAGCAGGTCTCTGCCTTTAAATGTTTTCCAGTGTGGGGTACAGGGGAATGGTACCACAAACAGAGGAGTGGGAGAGACATAGAGAGAGAAGAAGGAGTAGAAAGACACAGGAAGGAAGTTGATGCGAGATGGCAAGCGTCCATCGAAAGGAGGATGTTGAGTTGAGGACCCTGAGCCATGATAGTGCCATTGTGATAGACATTAATGATGCATCTGGATGATGAGAAGCCGGCCAAGAGTACTTCCCATCTAGTGCCACCATTAATCGATCAAGATAAGACAGAATAGAGTAGTGATGAGGTGAGGAGTCCAGAGATCTGTAGAGAGGACAGAAAAGAGGATATTTGTGACAATCTGTCTGGATTTGCACTGACATAGTTGTCTGCAGTGGGTAGACCAGGGTTATTGCTTAAGACATATTTTTAAACTTTTCCTTCCAGACTTTGTGAGTGAGGGATAGGTGATAGTATAGCAGTTAGAGTAGATAGGGGAGATGATGAGTGCCATAGGGGTGGCAGAGAGATACAGGATGGAGGTTAGAACAAGATAGAACAGGAGAAACTCAACCAGGCAGCATAGTAGCCGAGAGAAAGCAAACAGATACAGTGGGAACAATTGAGCACGGGAGGCACACGATGCAGTGCAAAATGGGGTGTGGGGATTCAAAATATTCAGAAAAGCACACAATGCAATCCACAATGGGAGGTGTGGAGATGGAGAACACACCTATATTTAAAATATTCAGAAAGGCGCACAATGAAATGCAACATGGGGGTGTGGAGATGCAAAACACACCTGATTCGAAAAATTCAGAAAGGCACACAATGCAATGCAAAATGGGGGGTGTGGCGATAGAGAATACACCTAGATTTGAAATATTCAGATTGGCACACAGTGAAATAAGAGGGAAAGGCATAGACAGAAGCAACGGAGGTTGATTTAAGGCTAAACTAAGTACAGTATTTGTGAATTAGTGTATAGGCATCTGGTAGTTCAGAGCATAACTCACGGGTAGTCAGGGAAGGTACAGGTTGCAAATGAGGCACACATTCATGGTGTAGCTGGCTGCACGCTGGTGGACAGTTCCATGATGGTGGAGAGAGGGCAGTCAGCAGGTGAAGCTGTGCGCAGGGGTTGGCCGAGCCCTCCACCCCCTAGACTAGCACAGCGAGGGGCCTTAGGAGTGGGCCTTTTAAAGAGGGCCAGTGTTCATACATATGGGTTAATACTTCCTTGGCTGTCTCTTATCTGTAAGACAACCCTCAAACTAACTCTAAATATGTATAATACTGATTATAGCAAACAAAATGACAGTGGGTTGGTCTATGCAACATTGTATACCAGGCTGTCCCATAGACCCACTGATTGGTTGGCATTCTCACCCAACCTTGGACTTTCTACTCGGCTATTAGCATTCGAGCGACTGAAACCCAGGTGCTTGGATCATGTCAGATTACTCTCCACTTTCCCACTTAGTCCATCATCTCTCATCAGATAGTCCATGAGCCAAAGTCTTCCATTTGTAGTTGACAGTGTAGCCTTTTCTCTGTTCTAGGAAATCCACAGGAGTGAAAGCACATCACTATCTTCATTCAAGACTTAATGAGTAGCCCTTGTTTTCGACTTCTGAGTCACATGAGAAGAGACCACAAATGTGTCCATTTAAACCTCTTATTTACTGCTATTTGATTTAATTATACTGGGTGTTGTTGCTCCTTTTGGCCAATAAAGACTTTCTCACTCTACTTTGCATGAATGTATTTACAGTTTTATTTGTCCAATACTTGGCTCTTGCAGCTGCTGTCTTCTTCCTTAATCCTATAAAAATATGTCTCACTTCCATGACTCCACCTGTCTCCCTTTGTACTTTACAGCTACATTAACTCCTCTCACACACAAAGCTGTTCTGTCCACGCCTCCTGACTTCCCAACAGTGGTCTGCTTCTGAAGCAGTTAAATTGAATATTTACATGAGCTGGTCTCCATTTTTCAATAATGGCCGATCTTGCCACATCATATAGTCTTCTATAGCAAGCTCTATGTATCTTTTCTACATTGCCTTACTGCGTTTTTACACTTATTGACCAGTAAATTACTTTATCTTCTTTTGCGCTCATGATTACTTTTATCTTCTCATACTTGTTTTTCTTATTAATTCAGTTATATTGACATGTCTTCAGTATTTTTTATATAATTTCAGCACAACTTCATATATCTTCTTTATGACGTCACTTTACCATCGTCAGATTTCACTCAGCGCTCCATGATGTCCAATGGTGCATGCTGACATCTTCCACACAACATCCTTCCACACTTTCATTGCGAGGGTGCATTCGATACGGTTGTCTGGGTGCATACCGTCTCTCATACACTCAATGAGATATGGCCATGATGCATGGGGTCCCACATATAGCCCTTTTAGTGCTCCTCCAGCCTTATGGTGGTATGTGGGCGGGAGCAAGGGAAAATGTGTCCACCTTCTCCTCTACAATTTAATAATGTTGCCATGTGAGTTTAAGAAGATGATGCTGTGGCATAAGACTGCCAATTTGAGGGCAGCAGCTTGTGGCCCATTTCAACTGAAAATGATAATGATAATGATGTGTTATTTATATAGCGCCTTAATCCAAAGCGCTTTACAGAGCACATATTTACATGCAATATCACCCAACCGAAATTGGTACTCATTTATCGACCTCGGAAGCATGAAAGGCTGAGTTGGCCTTGCCGGAATTCGAACCTGCCACCTGCAGATCACACTCAAATCACAGCAGCGAGTGCTCAACCTGCTGAGCTATCTCACCAGCCCCGATGGAATCCCAGCCTAGCATTAAAGATGTTGGGCTCCTGAGTCCCACGCAACCTTTAAGGAATGCCAGCCCCTTTCTGGCAAACTTCCATGGTAAGTGAACCCCAGCACATCTCAGGAGCCCCCCCACTTCAGCTACCCATTCAACCTGCATACAGCCCTGGCAGGAGCACAAGGAGCCCAATGATCCCATCACAACACTGTGTACAGTTACAAATCAGCAGGAAAGGTACTTCACCAGTGCCTTATCACAGCTTATCAACTCGGTCCTGGCAAGAGTCCTGCAAGAGCAGGGAGAAAAAAACATGTCAAGTAATGGGTGAACTCCTTTATACGGAGTTAAATTAATTACGGGGAAAACAAAGTTCTAGTGGCTCGTGAGGAGAGGTTGACAACGCCTATAGATATGGCAGGCTTGAGGAAGCAGGACAAGGAGGTATTCGCGTATGCCCCTTGTACCCTAAAAACAAAAATGCCAATTGAGAATGTGCAAATGGGTGGTACAAAAGTTCGCCAGCCTACCTACAAAACACTAATAATTAATCGAACATAATATGGTGGACTTTATTAGGTCCTTGGTCGCCAAATCACTTGCCTGCCCTCGGGCCCTAAGACCTGCTGGGTTCTTAGGAACCGGGACCAAGAGTGTGTGTTGTGCTGCACTATAATGTGCACCAATGTAGTTACATCTTTTTAAATCGCGCAATGTGTGTTTCCAATTTAAGGGTTCGTTGTATGTTGGGGTCGGCCAAGTTATAGTGCAGTGAAAGAGAATGAATCAGAAAATACATCCTGTGGAAAACGGATGGTGGCGAAGAGGTCATGAAGAAAAGCAGCAGGGGAAAAAAAGCTGGAGAAAGAAAAAAATAGACAGCCTTTTCTTGCTATAAATATGTTCACGTACAATGAAAATTGTGTAAAACGCATTGTTATCTGCCACTTCTGATTTCCTTTCATCTCCTCTGTGTGTCCTGGGCTCAGAGACATTTGCCTTTATAGATTTGTCTGGAGCTGTCCATTGAAAACCTTATACAATAACAGTAATCTTCAGTTTAAGAAAAGAAGTGTGTTTCATGTTGGAAGACTGGCGAGGCAAACAGTTAAAGAAAGTAGAGGGTCCCATCGCCATCGCTCAGCGTGACGCATAGTGCTCAAAGCGTTTCCCCCTGTACAGCAGCTGCGGAAGGTTTGTCAGAAAGACACGAAGAATGGACGACCATCGCAGGTCAGATTGTTCCGCCAGGGAAGGAGACATCTCCTCAGAGTTGAGACTTTCCGAGTTTACATCCGAAACGAGCCCGTCTTGTGCAACATGCAAGGGATATTTTACTTTTTTACGGGACTAGCATCTAACAAAACTTGCATTTCTGCGAGCAGGATGCCAAACCGAAGGATGATTTAATATTCACATCCAGTTGTGTGTCTCGTTCCTCAGAAGTATTGGACCCATTAATCACGAATCGCTTCTCTTAAAACGTTGTACGTGTCTGTTGCTTGCAGACAGAAGGTTACAATAGAAAGTATCGATGGCTTCTGTATTCGACACTAATCAGCGGATTTAAAGTTTTACGTCTGAAATGTTGGCACTGAAATCTGTGGACTTGCCTTGGAAGCACATCGTGTGAGCGGACGCTTAACACGGACATTGTGTAGAATGGTCATGGTTTGCAAATAATCATGAACCAACATCAGACACTCTAATTACAAGTAGAGTTCATTAAACTCTTTAACTAGCAGACAGTGACAGCACATGTGTTGCTGTAATCAGCAGTAATTGATTCCACCCTTAATTTAACACAAGATAGACAGCAAACATCAATTTGTCGGTGCAATTGTATAAAATGTGGTCTTTCTTTCTTTCTTTCTTTCTTTCTTTCTTTCTTTCTTTCTTTCTTTCTTTCTTTCTTTCTTTCTTTCTTTCTTTCTTTCTTTCTTTCCTTCCTTCTTTCTTTCTTTCTTTCTTTCTTTCTTTCCTTCTCTCTCTCTTTCTATATTTCTCTAAAAACGTAAATGACGACGAAACAAATAATATTGACATAAAACAAGAGAATACCCGAATCATAAGATTTTAACAATACATATTAACACTGCTGTAGTCACATACTAGAGTTATTAGGCCGTATCACATGCAGAATATCAAGGGCAATAGTCGAAGGAATATCAGCAGTCCTTGGAAATACGGGTACTACAATTTGTATAGGGCTTGATAATCTTCGCAATATCTTGACACTTTTCTTATATGAGCAAAGGTTATCCAACAACATCAATAATGCAACTAGCACCAGACCTTGCCAGGTGGAACTGTGGCTTGTTGAGGGAATTGGAAGTAAAGCAAAATCTTTCCAATTTGCACATTTTACATCTCTTATCATATATCAGTCTGTTCACAGTACCAAGATGTGGAACTCAGCATTTCATGGAAGAGGAACTTGATGTCTTCCACCCAGAGCCTGCAGCTAACGTGGCAGCAGTCACAGTATGCTGCATTATGTTATTTGAAATGTGTATAGTGCTTACTGCCATTGTTATTGCTTTGCAGTGCTGCGGTTGATTGATATTCTGTCTGAAGACCATAGTCTGTGCAAACATGTAAATAACAACAATAGTACAATGCATGCAAAACCGTCATTAGAGGTCAGTGATGAGCAGAGATGAATAGGTTAAAACATTTTAAATCATTTTAAATCATTTTAAATCATGCAGCGCATATTGTTCCGGCACAGGTATGACTGCTATGCCAGTGACTATGTGACAGTTCAACCACATTGTTAGTGGAACTCAGCTGTATTCTATGGGTTGCAGCTCGAGAAGAGGCATAGGTATTATTAATAGTTTATCAATTCCTATGGCAACTGTCTACAGTTGTGGGCCCTACTATACTTTTGAAAATAGGTGAGGGATTCTTTGATCTCCCTAATTACAAGCAAGAGGAACTGGGCCAAGGAAATCCCCTGCACCAAAAATGGAAGACTCGAACAATGTGACACATTTCACTGTTTATTGAAAACTTTCGATACAGGGATCAAGTTATAGACAGCAGACAATTCTCTTATACTTTCTCATTGCTCTCAGGCTTGTCAGGGTCTTTTAAGGTACAGTGATGTCACAAAATAAAGGATATATTACAAAAAACCCAGGGGAACATGGGACTGGTTAGTTCGGTAAACTACATATGGGATCCAAACAGGTTAGTAACCCTATTGGGTAGGCTGTATCTGATGGCTCCTCCCGTGACCAGCTCTGTTATGTTATGTCATGGAAATGTATTAAGCGCACAATCACCCGTGGGTATAATGGCGCTGGAGAGGAAGGATGATACACCACCAGCAGCAGACATCTAAAACAGATATGTTTTTACAGCCTTTCCGAAAGCCAGATGATTAGGCACATTTTTTATTGCTACCGGGAGCTCGTTCCATAGCTGTGCCGTGGTTATGGAGAAGGCTCGGCCACCAATTCGGGCCCGTCGATAAGAAGGCACACAAAGCAGGTCTGCTGAGGCAGATCCCAAACGTTGTTTTGGAAGATAACGTGTGAACTTAGTGCAGAGATATTCTGCTCCCTGGTCATGCAGTGCCCGATGGACAATGCAGAGCGCCTTGAATCTAATACGCTGAACCACCGGTAGGCAGTGCAAAGCCCGTAAAACAGGAGATATATGGGCCCCATAAGGTGACCCTGTTGCGACTCGTGCCGCAGAATTTAGCAAACGCTGGAGTTGTTGGACTAACCCCTTAGGCTCCGCCAAATAGAGGGAATTGCAATAGTCCAGCCAGTTCAGCACCATAGCTGCAACCACCAGTGGAGGAAGATGGACCGGTATCATAGGGAGCAATTTGTTCAATATTTTAAGCTGGAATTGGCCAGTTTGACATACTGCCGATACTTGAGCATCCATGGAAAGGGACGCTAACAGAACCACTCCCAAGGGGCCAATAGAAGGGGGTCAAAAAGAAGACATCCAAAGTGAGGGATCAGGGGGGGAACCTACCATCAACACCTCCATCTTGTCTTCATTCAACTTTAGCCAATAGTGGTTCATCCACTCCCCCATGTTTTGGAATTGAAATAATATTATGCCTCCTATCGCAGTAATTGAATCTGTATTGGCCTATGCCAAGTTGTCTAAAATATCATGTAAATAGACTCTGCGGCAAGGTCTTGACCTTAACGAAAAGTAATGTAAGTCGCCATCTTGGATTTAGCCGCCATTTTAGGTTCTCTTGTAATGTGGAAGTCACCCTGAACATCAAAATGGAGGCTGAATGACATTCTGAGTGAGATTCTGGCCGTTGTGACCTCCGCGCACACGAATAATTAATATGCCTGCAGGTCACTTGTTGGGGTCGCGAACTGAGACCTTGTCCTATTACTGACCTATGTGTAAATGAACAACTGTATCAGCGAAACTGATCAAAATGCATACATTATATCAGCGGAACTGATCAAAATCCATACATTATAGGATTGACCTGGCAAGGAACCATAGGCCTGATCCCAAGAATGGTTAACCCGCGAGGGGGTTGGCCAAGGGCTGGATAAAGGATAAAAAAGCCCAAGTATTCCGAATGTACGGTCTCTCTACTAATGCATCAAACCCTCGTTGAAGTTTGTTACGTTACTCTGAGAGCCGAATAGCTATCCGTTTGTCAATTGACTTTGGTAACTGTTGTAGCTTTTTAATAAAGCACTTGTATGTCCTTTGTAACCTGTGTTGGTGTGTTTCTTTTGGGCTTCCCAGCCTCATATCAATTTTTATGTTTTCACAGTTGGCGCCCGAAGAGGGACCCTCAAGATTGATGCCGGATCATTGAAGGTTGGCGCAGACTATCGAACCGGGATCGGACGGTGTGATTCTGCGGGCCCGACCGAACGAGACGCGATACCTCGGCAGCGCTGCACGATCCAATCCTTGGGCGATAGTCGTGTGGTCTAACACGGCATCTTGACGAGTGTCCATTTTTGAGGCAGGCAGATTTGTCGAAATCACCAAACACAAGGTAAAATTCGTTAGGTAAGTTCTTTGATAAACCGTACGGTCCTCCTTAGGTTTGGTCAGGTGCAGTCGTGACCCGGCTCTTAATTTAACCCTGACAATTTGATTTTGGCGTATTGTATCTGCAGACACAATTATTGACCATCTAACACCAATTTTTTGTGAAATGCCTGGGAAACTGTCTAGCTGCTTTAGGGCTCTATTCCGCAGCGATCGACAATCTTTGGAATTTAGCCGCCCGGCATCACAGGAGGGGTCGCCGGCATGTACTATGTACTGTAAGTATGGCATTGGTAGTATAGTATTTAATGATATTTGGCACAGACAGACCAGACATGCCTCCGAATTTCAGTGGCCAATCAATGGCAGTTTTGAGATCTCCCGTATTGAATACCTAGAATCGGACTTGCTAAAAAAGAAGTCTAGACCTGCAGCCTTTGATGTTTTACAGAATTGGAAAAAAGAAGCGTTACAGCAGCTTAAATGTAGGGATAAACATGCACGCCGTCATAAAACAAATGCCGAAAAAGCGTTGTTATATGATAAAGAAAAACATTCAGAATCAGTTAAAAATATGGATAGGGCTTTTTCACTTGGAATCCAGAAAATTTACCCCTCTAAAGATTTTCATGTTTCCGAAGAATTTATTGAAAAATTGTTAAACAAACGCAGGCCTGGTGCCTCTGCGCCACCTCCGTATGATCCTTTCTTGGGCACTCTGCCCATTCCTGCTGTTGTTCCTGCTGTTATTCTTGTTCCCCCTGTACAACCTATTGTTCCTATTCCTCTGGTTGTTGTTCCTCCACCTATCGCACCGCCCCTTCCTCCTGCGCCGATAGTTGCACCTTTATTAAATTTACCTGCACCTCCGCTCCCGAGTGGTCCCGTATTGACTGAAGTTGATCAAGGTGCAGGATCAAAGATCGTCACTCGTAATACTGTTTCTGCAGATAAGAAACAGGAATTGTTTGCATGGGCTAAGCACTGTATGGAGAAAGGTTTGGGGACTCATTTATGTGTGATGTGGGGTAGATTACAAAATTCGGATCTTCCACAAGGAGTGAGAGATCTAAATGCTTTGGCACTTTCGAGGGACACAGAGCAGAAAGTATATGGTCATGTTGAAAGATTGTTTCAGTATAGGAAGGACTTTGAAAAGTCACAAGATGAGGATGACGAAGACGATAGTATGTATGTACAGAAACGGTTCCTTCCGTGTCGTAGATCGGCACCTGAGGAAGTACGAATTTGTACTAAAGATGCGATTCGATGGATCTCGGATTCATCGATTCCGCCAGATGAAGTATATGACATGTATAGTCAGTATACAGTAGAAATGCAAAGAAAGGTAATTCAGGTCATGGTACAGAACCTACAAGAAGAATGTGTAAGAAAGAAGGTTAGTTGCCCCATAGAATTGTTGGGGATTTGTAAAAGGGCTTTTTCGCCCGACACTTCTACGGCTGCCTTAGCGCTCGACCTGGCTCTGTTGCTTAGTAAGCGGCCGGAGGTACCTATATCTCATTTGCCTATGAGAGATGTTCCTCCGACCTTTGTCCCAAAGGTTGAGATTCCCGCCAACGCTGGGACTGGTGCACCCGCTGTGGATATCCCTGCACATTATGTATCGCCCCAGCGCACCCCACTTCCATCTGAGCTGCATCCACCTATGCAACATCACTTTCCTCAGTGCAACCTGTTTCGCTGCTTCCTTCGAGCAAATCGAGTGCTGGAAGTACTTCAATTCACTATTTGAATTGCCCATTTGCCGCGCGTACGGCCGCCTGATTTCAAAATGGCCGGCGCTTTGCGGAACCACAACGAGGCTGCATCATTGCCTAGCAACCAAGTCCTAATCTAGCCAATCACCCGCACCGACAGGCGGAAGCCGGCAAGCGGGAGAAGGCTAGGGGAAAAGGCTGCTGTTTGCCGCTGTTCGCCAAAGGAGCCGAAAGCTTCTAAAAACCTCAGGGGACAGTGAAGCCGTTGCAGTGGAGTGGGCAGGAGCCCCTCCTTAGCCAATCCCTTCGAGCACCAACTTTTTAGGAGCAGTGTTCTGCTCGCCTTGACTCCATCAGGAGAACCTGATATGAGGAGCCCCCCTCAACTGCTCACAGCAACTGCTGCCAGATGAGCTCCGCTAATTGTTCTGCACTCGATCAGCTGCTCGACACCAGTGCCCAGGGCCAGAACCCCCGGCCGTCTCAGCTCATCTAACTACAAGAATCCTGGTAAGCTGTTTAGTAATAACCTGCCCTTTGTTGACATTCTACCTGACTTTCTCATCCCTCCTGGAACTCTCTGGCGGTTTCTGCCAGCTGAACATGTCCTGTACCCTGGCTGTGCCCACGACCTCATAGATGATTGACCTCTTGCTCAATCATTGTCAGCACTAGCCGTGGCACACCCCCGTCCCGATTGTCACTACGTGCTGCATATCATTCTTCCGATGCAGGCATCGCAACTCCATTGTCTGTATCCTTAACAGCCATCCCCTCCATTATTCACCCCCTGTTCACCACCCTCATGTTAACACGTGCCTGTACCCATTCTTTGCATGCATTCTGCCTCATCTCAAAACAAGGTTGTACTGAATGTAGCATTTGATCGTTGCACATTTGAATTGTGTTGTGCCCTATGGTCGTCTTCAGACCACACTTGAATTGTGTTATGGCCTATGGTCGCCTTCAGACCACATTTGAACTGTGTTGTGCCTTATGGTCGCCTTCAGACCACATTTGAATTGTGTTGTGCCTTATGGTCACCTTCAGACCACATTTGAATTGTGTTGTGCCCTATGGTCGCCTTCAGACCACATTTAAACTGTGTTGTGCCTTATGGTCGCCTTCAGACCACATTTGAATTGTGTTGTACCTATGGTCGCCTTCAGACCACATTTGAATTGTGTTGTGCCCTATGGTCGCCTTCAGACCACACTTGAATTGTGTTATGCCTATAGTCGCTCCCAGACTACACTTGAACTGTGTTGTGCCTTATGGTCGCCTTCAGACCACATTTGAATTGTGTTGTGCCTTATGGTCACCTTCAGACCACATTTGAACTGTGTTGTGCCCTATGGTCGCCTTCAGACCACATTTGAACTGTGTTGTGCCTTATGGTCGCCTTTAGACCACATCTGAATTGTGTTGTACCTATGGTCGCCTTCAGACCACATTTGAATTGTGTTGTACCTTATGGTCGCCTTCAGACCACATTTGAATTGTGTTGTACCTATGGTCGCCTTCAGACCACATTTGAATTGTGTTGTACCTTATGGTCGCCTTCAGACCACTTTTGAATTGTGTTATGCCTTATGGTCGCCTTCAGACCACATTTGAACTGTGTAGTGCCCTATGGTCGCCTTCAGACCACATTTGAACTGGGTTGTGCCTTATGGTCACCTTCAGACCACATTTGAATTGTGTTGTGCCTTATAGTTGCTCATCTGCGATCCTGCCGGTGCCTCCTGCTGCGCCTGAGCCACACTGATACCTCCTAGGACCTTAGGATGCCTTTTAGCCCACTCTGAACCTATCCACTCCTGCCTACCTCAGGCTAGGTCCACCCAACCTGACTGTGTCCTCCTCCACACACAGCCCCGCCCAGCATACAATCATGCCCATAGCGTCCTGCAAGCTCACCATTGCCACCACCACGCTGCTCACTCTCCTCGCAACACTCACTGCTCTCCAACCCTATACTCCTATCCATCTCCTCATACCCACACCACTAAACCCACTCCCCTACCCCAAGCATCTCGCTACCCCGGATACCACACAAACCCTGCCACCTCGCACACCCTGTGTCGTAATTATGCATAGACTAGAAAGACTTAGAGCTCGCACACAGACCACAGAACTTAGCACACTACCCCTTCCCACAGAATACAGAAACTATAGACTGAGTTCCCGCACTACTTCCAAACGCTGCCCCCGCATGGGACACCCACTCTCCCACAGTCCACCACCCACTAACCACGCCACACCCCGCAATACCACCTCACTTAACATATCATATACAACCACCACTCGCACTTCCACAAACAAACCACACACACCTCACATCAAATGTGCCCTCCTCAATGTTCTATCACTCCCAGCTCATGCATCTGATATTCATGACCTCATAACAAACAATAACATTGACCTATTAGCCATCACTGAAACATGGTTACATGAAGCATCAGGCCCCGCCGTTGCACTTGCACTACCACCTGGCTTTCACCACACTCAGACAAGACAGGCCAGATCGAATAGGAGGCGGAGTAGCTCTCATCTACAACGAGAACCTCCAGCTCCGTTCTGTCAGTCACCCATCGACCAACAACTCTGACCTCTTATCGGCCAAACTCACACTGTCAACCAACAGCACCATCAACATTCACCTACTATACCGCCCCCCAGGCAACACCCCAGACTCCCAGGATAACATCATTCACAACCTCAGCAATAACATCAAAAGCTCCACCAAAATCCTTCTACTAGGAGACCTCAATCTCGGATTCAACGATATCAAGGACAAATCTGCAGCCACTCTCACCAAGGAACTTAATGACTTGGGCTTCACCCAAAAAGTAGAAAGTCCTACTCACGCCAAAGGCCGCATTCTTGATTGGATTGCAGACCATAACTGCCTCTCCACTATCATCTCTAACTCCTCACTGCCCTGGACTGACCACAACTGCATCGAGTTCTCTATTCCTATCACCAAAAACCACAAAACTCTGACCCCTGCTAGCGCTGCACAAGTCAGAAGCTCAAAAAAACTCATAGAGGATAACCTGCGCCCATACCTCAATACCCCCGAGTTAGCTCCCCCATTCGCTAATGACCCCAATATCCTAGCAGACATCTACAAAGATGTCATCACCAAAGCTATCAATGAAATAGCACCACTCGAATGGACAAAAGAGAAGAAATCTCTACACACCAACTCATGGTTTACTGAAGAACTGCACTCAATGCGATCCCACAAAAGAGCAGCACTAAAAAACTGGCAATCTGACCCCTGCACCAGTACCAAAAACAAATTCAATTTAATCTCCCACCAATACAAGATAGCTATCACCGATGCCAAAGCCAACGCTTTCAACACACGAATCTCTAACGCCAAATCACACTCTAAAGAGATCTTCGCCATTTTTAATGAGCTCATCTCCCCGCCCAATACACCGGACGAAATAATCAAAGATGAAGCTTGGTGTACCAGCATTCAAGCTGCCATGCTACACAAAATTGACCTTCTCCAAAATAAAATCAAAGACCACTGCAAAGCACTTCCTCAACAGACAGAAACTAAACCTACCAACACCCCACCCACCTCGTCCAAGCCCACCATACCTGACTTCTCCTTCAGAAATGTCACTGAATCAGAAGTTATCAACCTACTAAAGAATCTCAAACCCTCCCCCTGTAAAGGCGATATTTGCCCACCAAAACTCGTCAAAGACTGTGCAGACTGCTTTGCGCCGCTCTTTACGGCATTCATCAATGCGTCCTTTAAAACAGGCATCATCCCAGCTAACCTCAAAGAGACCTGGGTCCGGCCTCTCCTAAAAAAACCTACTCTCGACCCCTTACAACCAAACAACTACAGACCAATAACCACGGTGCCATTCCTCCTGAAATTACTGGACAAAGCCGCACATTGCCAAATCCAACATTTTCTGGAAACCCACTCCATCCTCGGGACGAGGCAATCAGGCTTCCGGAAAGGACATGGCACAGAAACAGCCCTGGTGGATCTGAAGAGTCAGATCACCCAAATCATGGACAAAGGCAAGCCTGCTCATCTGCTCCTGCTAGATCTCTTATCCGCTTTCGATCTGGTTGATCACAAGACTCTCACTTCACACCTCACACACTCAGCCAACTTCTCTAAGGAATCAGCTCTCTGGATCACCTCCTTCCTAGAGGGAAGAGCCATGAAAGTCTTCTCGGACATCGCCAACGCTTCTCCCACGACAATCCACTGCGGGGTCCCGCAAGGATCATGCACTGCACCCACACTCTACAACTTGTTCACCAAGCCCCTCTTTGACAAACTCGACTCATACGGTATCACATACACGAACTACGCGGACGACACACAAGTACTTCTACCCCTTTCAGGATCATACAACGAAGATGCCAAGGCACTCCACACACACAATCTACTCCATCATCAAGGCATGGATGGCAGTTAATGGCCTTTGCCTCAATGGAGACAAGACTGAAATCATGATATTAGATCAACAGAACACCCTAGACAAACTTGACAAACTGTACGCTAACTTCTCCATTGACAACTCCATCATCCCCGTATCCACAGCCGTAAAGACACTGGGAGTATACTTTGACTCCTCACTATCTATGAATAGACAAGTCAGCGCAATCACTTCCTCATCTGCGCACACCACCAAACTTATAAACGCCATCAAGCCTTACCTATCTAAATCCAACTGCCTCTCTATAGCGAGAGCAACCATTGGAGCCAAACTGGACTACTGCAATGCGCTCCTAGCAAGCACATCAGCCAAAAACCTAAACAGACTACAAGTCACGCAGAACAATGCTCTCCGGGCCGCTCTTAGTATCCCAAGAAGAGAGCATATCACCCATGCCAGGCACTCAGTCCAATGGCTCCCGGTCAAAGAGCGGATCACTCTCAAAATCCTCACCCTCACTCACAAATGCCTCTCTCTCTCCGCCCCGTCCTATCTATCAGAAACCATCCTCAAACCATCCTCCTCCCGTCCCACCAGGACGCAATACTCCAATCAACTCTGCATCCCACGCATCAAAAAAGCCAAAGCCGGAGGTCTAAGTTTCCCCTACATTGCAGCCAAGACATGGAACGCTCTTCCTGCAGACATTAGAGCGGAAAACTCACTCCCCATTTTTCGCAGGAAACTGAAAACCTCATTCCTTGCAAAATAATAGGAAACTCTCAGGAATCCATGTAAATATACTGCATTGCTAATGTGTACATGTCTACTTAAATATTGTATCTTGTATGTAAATATTGTATCCTATTTAACTAAGATATTGTCTGTAACAAGCGCCAAGATGCCCCCGGGCTGACGTGCGCTCTACAAATCTGAATAAATAAATAAATAAATAAATCGCAATTCGTTCACGTCCCGTTTTCACGACAGGAAGTGAACACTATTAGACAATCAGTTCCCGATATCAGGAAAAACCTGACAGGGTTTTACAAAGAGATAGAGTCCGTCTTGCAGTCCTCTGTGTTCACCTTAAGTGATATTGACTTGCTATTCCCTGTACTCCTACCCGTAGATGTATGGAAGCAGGTTCGGACAATAGACGATGTGCCAGGGTTGGGAGATACGTGGGCTAATATGATTAGGATTGATGGGGAAAGACCAGCAGGTGAGAAACCACCACAGGTAATACTTACTTTGCCTGATAGAATTGTCGCAAAATTAAAAACTATAATTCCAGAGAAAAGAATTATTTGGGACAAGCTTACGGCCTGTGTTCAAGGGAAAACTGAAGGCGCCACTGAATTCTTTAATAGATTCGAGCAGGTATTTTCTGACTTCAGTGGGCAGGATTTGGGTACAGAGTCTGGGAAAAGGTTGTTTGTGGACAAATTTGTGCGTGGATTGTTGCCCGACATCCAGTCACAGATTAGGTCCTCTGAGAGCGCTTGGCAGGCAAAATCTCAATCTGAGGTTTTGCACATGGCTCAGTATTATGAGAACCGTGTTAATAATGAGAAGGAGAAAATAGAAAAGAGGAAAGGAGATTTTAAAACCAAAGTATTATTACAACAAATTGTTAGAAGCCCCAGAGGAGGCACGACACAGACCAGAGGTCAGTATGTCCCAAAAGGAAATGCTCCTTTGGGTTCTGTGAATATTAATCAATGTGCTTATTGCCGCCAAGAAGGTCATTGGCGAGCACAGTGCCCCGTCCTTCGACAAAGGTCAAACAGTGCGTTTGGGAGTATGGGTGGACGACCAAGGGGCCGCCCTGGAGCAGGGGGCCCTGATAGAGGTCAGTTTTTGCAAGATCCTCAGCAACCTTTTTCACGGGAAAATCAGACCTCGAGTGTGGACTCGAGGAACATATTTGATCACCCTTCTGCTGCCTACCTTTCTGAAGAGCTTCCTTCTGATGATATTCTATTTCATTAGGACTGCCCGAAGCAGGGTTTGGAACTTTCACCTGTTCCCGTTAATCAGAAAGGCCCCTACGTTGAATTATTAGTAGAGAATAGGAAACACCAGTTTTTGATAGACACTGGAGCACAGAAGTGCTCCATTGATCATTCTCGGGTTCCAAACATTCCACTGTCAGGGCAAACAAATGTTTCCGTAGGGTTTTCTGGTATACCAATTGTCTGTCCGGTTTCTTCACCGGTGTCTGTTTCTTTGGGTCCCTTTACGGACCATTGCCCTTTTCTTCTCACTTCGAACTGTGGAGAGAATTTGCTGGGGTTGAATTTGTTAAAGAAATTGAATGCAGTAATTCATTGTTCCTCTGATGGAATAGGGCTGACGGTTTCACCACAGCAACTTCCTAATTCTCAGTTTCTGATTCGACCTTTACCTCCTGAGTTTAGCATTGTCCCGGAATGTTTATGGGCGGTTGACGACAATGATGTCGGGGTACTACAGATTGAGCCCGTTAAAATAGTTTTGAAACATGGAGTTAAACTACCACGCATTCCGCAGTATAAAATATCAGTTGAGGGCGAGCGTGCTTTAAAATGCATTGTCTCCGATTTTGTGCATCGTGGGGTGATCGAGGAGGTTACAGGTAGTTTGTGTAACAGTCCGATCTTGCCTGTATATAAGAAAGGCGACAATGCAATCCCATACCGGTTCATAATTGATCTTCGTGCTATTAACAGAGTTGTCGCCCCACAATTTCCAATCGTGCCTGATGTAACGACGATATTGACAATGATCCCTGCTACGGCTACGCACTTTAGCGTTGTGGATCTAAAAAATGCTTTCTTGAGCATTCCTATACATAAGGAAAGTAGATATTTGTTTGCGTTCACCTTGGGGGGACTCTCATTTACATTCACTAGTGCACCTCAAGGGTATACTGAAAGTCCAAGTATTTATAGTAGAGCTTTGAAAGAGCAGCTCGACACCCTTGAGTTGCCACCTACTTGTACACTGCTTCAATATGTTGATGATTTGCTTTTGGGCGCAGACTCTGAAAGTGCTTGTAAGGAAGGCACTATACTGTTGCTTGTTCATCTAGCAAAAAATGGTCATAAAGCTTTGCTCAAAAAATGTCAATATTGTTGTCAGGAGGTCGCCTATTTAGGGTACCTCCTGTCAAAGGAGGGGAGAAGATTGACACCTGAAAGAATAAAACACATTTCTGGCATGTCTGTTCCAAATACACAGAAGGAAGTCAGAGCCTTAATAGGTATGGCTTCTTACTGTAGGTTGTGGATCCCGAACTTTTTGCTAGTGATAAAACCGATGTTGGCTTTGACGAAGAAGGGCATTTCTCTGCCACTGCCATGGAAATCGGAACATCAACGATCATTTGAGCTTCTCAAAACCGCGTTATGCTCTGCACCGGTTCTGGGTACTCCAAATTATGACAAGACCTTTGTGTTGTTTGTGCATGAAAGTGATGGATGTGCTTTGGCTGTGTTAACACAGGAACACGGAGGGAAGAATAGGCCGTGCGGCTACTACTCCTCCGCCCTTGATCCTGTTGCATGCGCTTTGCCAAGATGTTTGCGAGCTGTCGCTGCTGCTGCCGCGTCTGTAAAACAGAGTGAGGGAATGGTCCTAGGCCATGATTTGATTTTGATGGTACCTCACTCTGTAGATATCCTATTGAACAAAACCCAAACGCAACACCTCACCTCTGCACGGTTAACAAGGTATGAATTAATTCTGTTTGCCCCTCACATTCAAATTAAGAGGTGTTGTGTTCTTAATCCGGCTGAACTCTTACCTTTCCCGCAAAACACTGTTTGCGGTGACGAAGAATTACATGACTGTCTGTATACCACTGAACAAGAAACGTAGGGAAGGATAGATCTTATAGATACTCCTTTGGACAATGCAGAAGGGGAGCTGTTTTGTGATGGCTCCTGCTTCCAACTTTCAGATGGTACATCTACAGCTGCTTACGCAGTTACTACATTGAGTAAAGTTGTTGAAACTAAGAGAATTTCGCATAACTCCGCGCAGGCCGCAGAGATTATAGCATTGACCCGAGCTTGTGAACTCTCCGAAGGGCGTATAGTAAATATATATACTGATAGCCAGTACGCCTTTGGGGTGGCTCACAACTTTGGGAGGCTCTGGTCGGAAAGAGGGTTCCTGACCTCACATGGGACCAAGATTCAGCATGGCCCCTTGATAGTGCAATTGCTCTCGGCACTCTCGCTCCCTAGGCAGTTAGCGATCATGAAATGTGCAGCACATCGTAAGGTCATAGATGTTGTGGGAAAAGGGAAAGCCTTTGCGGACCTGATAGCCAGGCAAACGGCTACAGACCTTAGCACAGACATGTATGCGCTAAGGGAAACAAAAGATGCCTATGTAATGGATGAAGGTATTGGGTCTGTGCGGGATATTCAAACTGATGCTACAGTAGAATAATCTAAAAGGTGGGCCGAAGGAATGGGGAAACTAGATGATGATGGGTGTTGGGTGGATACATCTGAAGGAAAATGGTTGCTCCCTGATTCATATGTACTGGCAATGGTTACGATGGCACACGGTCCTACACATGTGTGTGCTCAGCAGATCACGAAAATGTTAGAACAAGTTTGGGTGAATAACAAGATTCTGGAGACTGCAAAACGCCATGTTCGGAACTGTATGATCTGCTTACAGCACAATGTGGGTAAGGGGACAGTAACTCCAAGGGGAAGCTTTGGGCCCCCTTCTGTTACCTTCGAGGTCATTCACTTTGATTTTATTGAGATGGAACGGTGTAACAATCTGAAATATGTTCTTGTAATTATTTGTGCCTTCAGTAAATGGGTCGAGGCTTTCCCCGTTAAAGATGCTACCGCCATGACCACTGCAAAGATTATGGTAAAAGAATTCTTTCCTCGATTTGGGCTCCCAAGGGTAATTTGGTCGGACAATGGTCCTCATTTTGTTGCAGCAGTAATTTTGCAGATATGCACAGCATTACATATTGAGAAACGATTTCACTCAGCTAGACATCCTCAAAGTGCTGGGTTGGTGGAAAGACATAATGGTATCTTAAAAACATGTGCCGATACCAAACTGAAATGGCCAGATGCCTTACCTATTGTATTATTGGCTATGCGTACCACACCTCAAACTAAGACTGGGCTTTCTCCATTTGAGGTAGTGATGGGGAGACCTGCTAATATTTGGGGTCTCCCAAAACCTAAAGCCCTGAGAGAGGTGGAAAATATATTGCTTGTAGACTACTGTAACCAGTTAACTAAAAACCTGTATTTCATTTATCACCAGGTGTTTCCAGGTGTTTTCAGCTTTACCTGTAAGGTTCAAGGGCCCAGGACACGATATACAGCCTGGAAGTTGGGTCCTAGTGAAGGCCTACGAAAGGTCTTCCTGTCTCACTCCTCGTTGGAAGGGACCATACCAGGTGCTGTTGGTCACCCGGACAGCAGTGCGGGTGGCTGGAAAGAAACACTGGATCCACGCGACACATGTCAAGAAACCTCCTCACCCGACGCCACACGTTACAGAAGAAGCAGATCCCCTCGCTGATGCTACAGTCCCTGATCTTGGAGTAGCAAATAGCGCTGTGAGTGCGTCTGAGAATTTATCTGAGCCCGTGGAGTTTGGGGAACAGTCCATTTCATCTCCGCACTCTTTTGAAAAATCACTTCCGGAAAACATTGTTTCGAGTTCTGCGACTTCCGTCGCCTCCGATACGTCGCTTCCCTCAGGAAGTGACGACGCCTTGTTTTCGGATCAAACAATCTTGGGTACCACCAGGTACAACCTTCGACGAAGAAAATAGAACTACGGCACAGGTTTTTCCGTGCATTTGGGAAAAGAGAAGTGATTGAAAGTTTTCTTTTGTATAAGAAAGTTTCTGTTGAACAACAGGAAGAAAAGGGATTCTGCTGGCTAGCGTTGGGAAGGACTAAGAAATCACGCGACCGTAGTGTCGCCAGCAATGAACATTGGGGTCGTCGATTGAGGAACTACAATGCCTGCCACCTCCACTGCTGCTCCCCGCACTGGACTTGTGAATAAGGGGATGACCAACTTGGACAATGAACAATGTGCCTGGGCCCCGAAAACGTATTGCTGTGTTTTGATAACGATAATTGTTATTTTTGCAATTACTGCTGTAGGACTTTGGTACTTTGAAGAAATCTATCCTCTAAAACCTCTACTGCCGACCGAGATTGTACCAACTGCTTTGACTCCCTCTGTACACCTTCACACTCTGTCCCCTAGAGACTCCCAGCATAGACAAAAGTATCATAATAACACTCTAATGATAGTAATGAATGCAACGCATGCCATTTTTAATAAGAGTAATTGTTGGATTTGCACTCATTTACCGCAACATGGGAACAAGGGGCTAGGATGGTATATTCACCCTTTACCTTTAACGACTGCTTGCTATGCCTCTCTTAGAGCACTATTCTTTGGCCGTTGGAATGATAGCATCTCAGGGAACTTTGATGGAACTAATTTGAATGATTTCGAGAGACGTGAATTAACTCCCCTGAGATGCTCGCTTTTTGCAAATAGAAGTAAACCTAATGTTGCTTCTGTTAGGCCGTCTGATAAACTGTCTCTTCCTTTTCAAACTTTAATTTTCTTTAAAATGGCTCTGATAGGCAATAAGGACGCCGTGCCTCCTTCTTACTCTATAAATCATAGCCCTGACTCGGTCCCCTTTTGTGTACAAAGAAATGGCACTCGGCCAATGGGAGATTTTGAAGGTTGTATGAACATTGTAAATTTGACTGGAGAAAACAGGCCTCTGTATGTAGGGGAGCCTGTTTATTTTGTTTGTGGTAGTTTAGCATTTCCCTGGTTGCCCAAGGATTGGCAGGGAACCTGTTATTTAGGAATCCTTTTACCCGGGGTATTTGTAGCTAGTACATTGGAGGTTTCTAAGGCTCGCCCACGGCGGGACAAGAACGGAGATACCCCTGGGCAAGTATTGGGAGATATAGCAAAATAAGTTGTGCCCTTTTGGGGACAAATAACAAACTCTGAGAACATTAGGGAATTAGCAAGGGTACTGGAGAGAACGATCAACCGGACGACGGACATACTCTACAATATGACACTAGAACAAAAAGCAATAAGATTGGTAGCATTCCAAAATCGGATGGCATTAGATGTCATTCTGGCAGAACGAGGTGGAGTATGCAAATTGGTGGGGTCCGCTTGCTGTGTTTTCGTACCAGATTCCTCGCCGACAATTTTTAAAGCAATACAGAACTTGCATATCCTTAGTTCTGAAGTACATATCCCTGTAGGAGATTGGAATCTTAGCACCTGGTTCTGGGATTCTTTACGATCTTGGGGTTGGAAGGTGCTTTCTGTTATTCTGGTTATTTTGGGGATCCTGCTATTCCTTTGTTGCTGTTTACAATGTCTTCCGAGTATATGTGGAATGCTAGGGGGATGTTGTGCCCAAGCAGTGAGCACAATAGGGCATAGAATGTATGCCCCAGATACAGCATCCAAAGAGTTTGTGTTACAAGAGGTTCTGATGAACGACCTAATGGCTATAGATATTACAGACAATGATTCGGGATGTATGGATGACAATACATGGAGTTATTTGCAAAAGTATTAGAAATGATATTAGCACTTGGCATAGGCCAAAAGGAGGGTCTGTTGGAATTGAAATAATATTATGCCTCCTATCGCAGTAATTGAATGTGTATTGGCCTACGCCAAGTTGTCTAAAATATCATGTAAATAGACTCCGCGGCAAGGTCTTGACCTTAACGAAAAGTAATGTAAGTCGCCATCTTGGATTTAGCCGCCATTTTAGGTTCTCTTGTAATGTGGAAGTCACCCTGAACATCAAAATGGAGGCTGAATGACATTCTGAGTGAGATTCTGGCCGTTGTGACCTCTGCGCACACGAATAGTTAATATGCCTGCAGGCCACTTGTCGGGGTCGCCAACTGAGACCTTGTCCTATTACTGACCTATGTGTAAATGAACAACTGTATCAGCGGAACTGATCAAAATGCATACATTATAGGATTGACCTGGCAAGGAACCCTAGGCCTGATCCCAAGAATGGTTAACCCGCGAGGGGGTTGGCCAAGGGCTGGATAAAGGATATAAAAGCCCAAGTATTCCGAATGTACGGTCTCTCTACTAATGCATCGAACCCTCGTTGAAGTTCGTTACGTTACTCTGAGAGCCGAATAGAAATCCGTTTGTCAATTGACTTTGGTAACTGTTGTAGCTTTTTAATAAATCACTTGTATGTCCTTTGTAACCTGTGTTGGTGTGTTTCTTTTGGGCTTCCCAGCCTCATATCAATTTTTATGTTTTCACACATGGTCGCCAGGCACCGCTGAAGGCACGACGATGATGACGACTTATGTCAGGTTAGTGTGCTACCATTGGGCCTTGTAACAAATTGTGAGCTAGCATTGAAGGTGAATAGGGATTGGTCAGCAAGGGTCTTCTCAGCCTTGGTACCTTGAAAGGTTAACAGCCCATGAGAAACTATTCAAGGTGGTGGGAACAGCCACAGAGGTGCTGCTTGTACCGAACAAGTTACCATCTCCGATCTTCTAAGCCTTGAGACAGGACATTAGGCTTTCAACCTGGTATTACTTTTGTATCATTTTGCCTTCAGTTGGATGGGAATGATGGTCTCCGTCTGGCTCAAATGAATAGGCTTTGTCTTTCAGGTTTCAAGTCACATGTATAGGGACCACAAACTTCATTTAACTGCTTGCATTTATGTGGATTTTTGGCTTTTACACTTGCAGTTGTCCTATCTCTTCAATGAACTTGAAACTTTCCTTCACTCAGTGTCTTTGGCAAGACTGTGCACAATAGCTGCACTGACAGCTTCGTCTGCGCATCTCAGCAAAATAAGAATGTCAGACCTCTCTATGTATCCTCTATCTCTTCCACCATCTTCCGTTCATATCAATGAAGCGGTGGCTTCCATCTTTATTTACATGGCCATTCATGTTAGTTGCATTGAAGCGCCAGCAAGCAGTTCTTATGCATTCTTGTGAAACTTGCGACTACTGCATAGCAAAGGTGTATCCATCCTCTAGCTAACTGAGTCATAAGCATGTTCTTCATGTCTAAGAGCAGTGTGGCCTAATAGTCTGTGTAAATGCATGCAGGAATGTGTGTGTGCTTCATGTCTAATACAGCTATGTCATAGTGATAGCCGTGACGTCATCAGCGTTTTTCACAGTTACTGTCAGTCTTCTTGCTCATTCGATTGCAAATGTACCTCTTCAATTACATCATGAGTATAGGATCTAAATGGCTGTCCAAGTCACACCTGTGGAATGGCAGTAGTGTGCCGACTACAAGGGTATGGGAATCCTTGCCCTCAACTCTCTCATTACTTTCCTCAGTCTAAAAAGTAGGTGCACATTTCGTGGGGGTCGGTGTCTTAATTTATTAATACCGCCTCCAGTCTATGTGTCTTATAGATTAAAAAAAATGTATTGATTTGACCAGGGGGGTCAAGTCAACCATTACAATGAAAAAGCTAGAACAGAATTGTGCTATCAATCAATAGGGTGACTTAATCTTGTGTTGATAGATTTAAAATGGTATGATATAATTCTACAAGCCCATTCCTCAGAATGTTATAGGGTCTCGGAGTTGCGGTCATCAACCTAACAACTCTTAGTAAAAGTCAACCGGTTTCAGCGGTCATTATCACTAGCCGCTTTCTTCAGGACGGAGAATATAGCATTCTCATTGACAAAATGATTTCTTCACATGTCTCCACATCTTGGACGGTTTTGAGAGGTGCTTCGGGATACCCACGGGCGTTTTGGCTTGTGTCCCGATCCCTGTTGGGTTAAAAAATGGACAAAGGGGGGATTTTGTAAGTGCGGGATATACTAGATAACAAATAGATATAAGGAACAGCCATGCAGGTCAAGAGGTGTTACCTGTGATGGTACTTTTTGGTTCTCTGGTTGTTGCGGATGCCCCTATGTTCATTGTCACTTCCTACAACCTAAAGGATAAATAACTTGATATGTCTTAAGCTGTACCAACTGTTTTACAAACTAGTTGTCAATGCTTACATGTGTTGGTTCAATTCATATTTTGCTGTAATACCTGTAAAGTGGGATCATCTCAATTTCTGTGGCCAATGGGTCTGGAAGCTGGATGCTTGATTAGTCCAGTCTTCTTCTTGACTTATGATTGAGTACCTCTGCAGAGTAAAAGCCAAAGTAGGAGCATTTACTCTAGGGTTTGCACACGTCAAATACCAAATACGAGTAAGTGTCTATTTTAATTGCAACAATACGTACATGTTTTATGTCCACAAGTATAATTGACTTAACTGACGCTTAAATAATACATTACCAAATACAACTGTGTTTCTATTTTAAATACAATGTTTCGTGCGTGTTGTGTGTCCACAAGTTTTTTTGACTAAACTGGCGCTTAACTACTACACCAGACCAAATTGTTCTCACTAGTAACTGGCAGGTGAGCACCCTACATATTGTACATTTGGCAAAGTGGATTGGATTGCTGGGCACAGCCTAATGCAACTTGGTTGTTGCCCAAAGGTACGCGTGATGACTAATCGGCAAGTGTAACAATATACGTGTCACTTGCTGTCTTAAGTAAATTGCACCCGGTGTTATTCAATTAAAATTCATTACAGCGCTTATGGGGCGCGAGCGATGCGGGAAAGGACATAGCAATTGTGCTATGATCAGCGTTTCCGCTTACTGTACATGTCGCAGCTACTGCTCGCTTACCTGCTACGCGCTGAGTCTTATATCTCGCGCACAGTCTGCTTGTTAACGGGCTGCTTTTGCACTAGCTGCGCTATCGTCCGCCATCTTAATTCTCGTGTATGTAAGGCGTGGCCAATTGTGGTCACGTGTAAATACAAGACTACAAAATTCCCACAATAATGCTGGGAATTGTAGTTGCCTTACTGACTTCAAACACACTGGTACTGTTTGTGTGTGTATGTGTGTGTTTAAACAATTCCAGACATAATCGTGTGTTAGTAAAGAGCTGCTTGTGTGTTTTGTTCGTGATTGAAGGCTGTGCCACACATCAGAATTTTTACATATGACTGAGAAAGCCCTATATCTTGCAAAACGGCTAACTGTAAATATCTGCATATTGAGATTATAAAATTGTTGCAGACAGTGCACACATAAGTGGCATTATTCGTTATAGTTGTAAAATATGTGCGCAAGTACTACATATAGCGCACTGATACCCAAGGTGGACAAAACTTTATATCTAGTGGAACTACTTTTAATGATCTCGTTGTCGAGAGTGTGCCCATGTGTAGCGGTGCCTCTTAATTTTATATCCCACTTTTTGTATTAAGCATCTGTGTTTCGAATCATAACAATGCAAATAACTAGCATCTAAGGCAAGCATAAAATATGTGCTCTCTTAAGGTAAGGAGTTTATTGCTCTACTGGTGGTCTCAATCTAGAATGATACTAATCATTGTACGGCCAAGTTTTGCCAACAGATCTCTTCATTTAAGCCAATCTTATGGCTTTGAAGTCTGTAAATCCACATTTGTTCTCTTCGTAATAACAGTGCTGCTATATTACCTCCTCTTTTGGGTAATGTCACTTTCTCTAAAATCGTCCACGTGATTTCATTTTCTGAGTGTCCTTTTGTATTATAATGATCCACCAGTGGGGCAGTGCATCTCTTTGTTCTAATGTTAGATCTGTGTTCACAAATACGGGTTTTAATAGATCTTGTAGTCATTCTGATATATCTCATGTTGCATGGACAGGGGATTATACCACATTGGCTGTGTTACAATTTGTGAACACCCTCTGTTCCCATGGGTGTTTCCACCCAATGTCCACTGTGGTTGTCCGTTTTGTGAATTGGCACACTGAACAGTTGCCACATGGGGCATGTCCCGTCGTTCTTGGTGTGTTCCAGAGGGTATTGGTCTCTGGAGGTTTGGTTTCTTGATATGTGTGTGTGAGATTATCCCTACGGTTTTTCCTTCTTTTGATGGCAAACAGTGGTGCTGGTAAATTGCTGTCATCTACATTTAGTAAATGCCTGGATTTTTGTATTTCTTTTTTAAGAAGGTTCACCACAGGGGAATGGCTGAAGGCTGCTGTGATTACATCCGGTCCCCTTTCTCTTTTTCCATGTTGTGTAAGAGTAATTTCTCTGGGTATGTTCCTTGCCCTTTTGCACGGTTGTCTTATGATTTTTATGGGATAGTTCCTTTCTCTTAAGTTGGATGAAAGTATTTTTGCCTGTACATCATATTCTTCTTTGGTGGTACAGTTCCTCCTAAATTGGAGGAACTGCCCAATGGGCAGGTTTTCCTTAAGGTTCCTTTGATGGAAACTAGAATATTCTAAAAGAGAATTTCTATCTGTAGCTTTGCGGAACACAGTGGTTTCAAAAGTGTTTCCTGTTCTTTTGATGCTGAGATCTAAACATGTGGCATCAGTTTTACTTGAATCGTGAGTGGACCTTAGGAATGGATCTAGTCCATTCACCCATGTAATGAAGTTGGTGAGATTGTTGTGGACTCCTTCAAATAACATCAAAATGTCGTCAATGTAACAACGCCAATTTAGGATATGTTTAGAGAAAGGGTTGTTTTCGGGATAGATGTATTTTTCTTCAAATGAGGCCACATACAGGTTAGCCAAAGTGGGGGGCAAATGTCGCTCCCATGGCTGTCCCGGCTATTTGTTCATAGTAAGTGTCCTCCTTGATGAAAAAATTCTTCGTAAGTGCAATTTCTGCTAGTTGTAGGATAAGAATAATGGGCATATCTAAATTCCCTGATTTGTCTGTTAAGATCTTTTCAAACACTCTTAAGGTTTCTTGTTGAGGAATAGTTTTGCAAAGGTAGCGGGCGCCCCTCTCTCGAAAGAACAGACTTGATAACCTGTTCAGTGGTTATTAACCACTTGAGAGTTCGCAGCCACTGCTTTTACTCACTGTGCCTTTCACAGATGGGAAATAACCATTTGCATATCAGTCTTTGTCCTGCCCAGGGGCAGTCCAGCACCGAAATGCAATGGCAATTCCAACCTAAACGAGAGTACCACCAGCAACCCCATACACGTGTTTCACCCTTGTTGGGGATCATCAGTGAGGTGAAGCTGATGCCTCTCTAAGCACAGTGAGAGGGAGACCACGTCTGGTTGTCCCCAGGAGACCTAGGGTTACCAATCCCAGGTTCCTTGAAAAATAGTTTTGCAAAGGTAGCGGGCGCCCCTCTCTCGAAAGAACAGACTTGATAACCTGTTCAGTAGTTATTAACCACTTGAGAGTTCACAGCCAATGCTTTTACTCACTGTGCCTTTCACAGATGGGAAATATCCATTTCCATATCAGTCTTTGTCCTGTCCAGGGGCAGTCCAGCACCGAAATGCAATGGCAATTCCAACCTAAACGAGAGTACCACCAGCAACCCTATACACGTGTTTCACCCTTGTTGGGGATCATCAGTGAGGTGAAGCTGATGCCTCTCTAAGCACAGTGAGAGGGAGACCACGTCTGGTTGCCCCCAGGAGACCTAGGGTTACCAATCCCAGGTTCCTTGAAAAATAGTTTTGCAAAGGTAGCGGGCGCCCCTCTCTCGAAAGAACGGACTTGATAACCTGTTCAGTGGTTATTAACCACTTGAGAGTTCGCAGCCACTGCTTTTACTCACTGTGCCTTTCACAGATGGGAAATATCCATTTGCATATCAGTCTTTGTCCTGCCCAGGGGCAGTCCAGCACCGAAATGCAATGGTAATTCCAACCTAAACGAGAGTACCACCAGCAACCCCATACACGTGTTTCACCCTTGTTGGGGATCATCAGTGAGGTGAAGCTGATGCCTCTCTAAGCACAGTGAGAGGGAGACCACGTCTGGTTGCCCCCAGGAGACCTAGGGTTACCAATCCCAGGTTCTTTGAAAAATAGTTTTGCAAAGGTAGCGGGCACCCCTCTCTCGAAAGAACAGACTTGATAACCTGTTCAGTGGTTATTAACCACTTGAGAGTTCGCAGCCACTGCTTTTACTCACTGTGCCTTTCACAGATGGGAAATATCCATTTGCATATCAGTCTTTGTCCTGCCCTGGTGCAGTCCAGCACCGAAATGCAATGGCAATTCCAACCTAAACGAGAGTACCACCAGCAACCCCATACACGTGTTTCACCCTTGTTGGGGATCATCAGTGAGGTGAAGCTGATGCCTCTCTAAGCACAGTGAGAGGGAGACCACATCTGGTTGCCCCCAGGAGACCTAGAGTTACCAATCCCAGGTTCCTTGAAAAATAGTTTTGCAAAGATAGCGGGCGCCCCTCTCTCGAAAGAACAGACTTGATAACCTGTTCAGTGGTTATTAACCACTTGAGAGTTCGCAGCCACTGCTTTTACTCACTGTGCCTTTCACAGATGGGAAATATCCATTTGCATATCAGTCTTTGTCCTGCCCAGGGGCAGTCCAGCACCGAAATGCAATGGCAATTCCAACTTAAACGAGAGTACCATCAGCAACCCCATACATGTGTTTCACCCTTGTTGGGGATCATCAGTGAGGTGAAGCTGATGCCTCTCTAAGCACAGTGAGAGGGAGACCACGTCTGGTTGCCCCCAGGAGACCTAGGGTTACCAATCCCAGGTTCATTGAAAAATAGTTTTGCAAAGGTAGCGGGCGCCCCTCTCTCGAAAGAACAGACTTGATAACCTGTTCAGTGGTTATTAACCACTTGAGAGTTCGCAGCCACTGCTTTTACTCACTGTGCCTTTCACAGATGGGAAATATCCATTTGCATATCAGTCTTTGTCCTGCCCAGGGGCAGTCCAGCACCGAAATGCAATGGCAATTCCAACCTAAACGAGAGTACCACCAGCAACCCCATACACGTGTTTCACCCTTGTTGGGGATCATCAGTGAGGTGAAGCTGATGCCTCTCTAAGCACAGTGAGAGGGAGACCACGTCTGGTTGCCCCCAGGAGACCTAGGGTTACCAATCCCAGGTTCTTTGAAAAATAGTTTTGCAAAGGTAGCGGGCACCCCTCTCTCGAAAGAACAGACATGATAACCTGTTCAGTGGTTATTAACCACTTGAGAGTTCGCAGCCACTGCTTTTACTCACTGTGCCTTTCACAGATGGGAAATATCCATTTGCATATCAGTCTTTGTCCTGCCCTGGTGCAGTCCAGCACCCAAATGCAATGGCAATTCCAACCTAAACGAGAGTACCACCAACAACCCCATACACGTGTTTCACCCTTGTTGGGGATCATCAGTGAGGTGAAGCTGATGCCTCTCTAAGCACAGTGAGAGGGAGACCACATCTGGTTGCCCCCAGGAGACCTAGGGTTACCAATCCCAGGTTCCTTGAAAAATAGTTTTGCAAAGATAGCGGGCGCCCCTCTCTCGAAAGAACAGACTTGATAACCTGTTCAGTGGTTATTAACCACTTGAGAGTTCGCAGCCACTGCTTTTACTCACTGTGCCTTTCACAGATGGGAAATATCCATTTGCATATAAGTCTTTGTCCTGCCCAGGGGCAGTCCAGCACCGAAATGCAATGGCAATTCCAACCTAAACGAGAGTACCACCAGCAACCCCATACACGTGTTTCACCCTTGTTGGGGATCATCAGTGAGGTTAAGCTGATGCCTCTCTAAGCACAGTGAGAAATCTTGTTTCTTGTTGAGGAATCCTAGAGTATAATGATTCTATGTCCACAGTTACGATGAAAACATCTGGGTTGTCCAGAGTGAGGTTCTCGAAATACGTGAGGACAGCTGTGGCTTCCTTCGTATACGAACGCATTTTCAGAACCTCATCTTTGACGAAAAAATCAGCGAACTGTGACAGAGGTTCCAATATGGAGCTGATACCCGACACTATCGGTCTCCCTGGTGGTGGTGAAGTCCCTTTATGAATTTTTGGGAGCGCATAAAAAGCTGGGCATTTCGGATATTTAGGACTTTAAAAGTCTGCTTCTTTGGCGCTGATGTGGCCTTCTGCCTCTGCTTCCTCGATGATGGGATTGATCAGGTTCCTTAGTCTTTCTGTTGGGTCACTCCCCAATTTCCTGTATGTGTTTACATCATCAACTAAAATATTCACCATTTTATTGTAATCTATTTTGTTCATGATGACGATAGCTCCTCCTTTATCGGCAGATTTTATAGTGATCTTGTCATTTGTTCTTAATTCGGACAGAGCTGTTTCTTTCCTGGTCATGTTATTAAAGTATGTATGTTCCTCCTTCTCAATGTGCTCTAATTTCTTGAGGATGACTTTCTCAAAGGTCACTGATTCTGCTGTTATAGCACCGGGGGGTGGATAGAAGGTCGATCTACTGTGTAATTGAGTAACGTCTGGCGTTCCCTCATAGGTGTTTTTGTAGTCTTGTATTTACACGTGACCGCAATTGGCCACGCCTTACATACACGAGAATTGAGATGGTGGACGATAGCACAGCTAGTGCAAAAGCAGCCCGTTAACAAGCAGACTGTCCGTGAGATATAAGACTCAGCGCGTAGCAGGTAAGCGAGCAGTAACTACGACATGTACAGTAAGCGGAAACGCTGATCATAGCACAAATACTCTGTCCTTTCCCACATCGCTCGCGCCCCATAGGCGCTGTAATGAATTTTAATTGAATAACACCGGGTGAAATGTACTTAACACAGCGAGTGACACGTATATTGGTACACATGCCGATTAGTCATCAAGTGTACCTTTGGGCAACAACCAAGTTGCATTAGGCTGTGCCCAGCAATACAATCCACTGTGCCAAATGTACAATATGTAGGGTGCTCACCTGCCAGTTACTAGTGAGAACAATTTGGTCTGGTGTAGTAGTTAAGCGCCAGTTTAGTCAAAAAAACTTGTGGACACACAAAACGCACGAAACGTTGTATTTAAAATAGAAACACAGCTGTATTTTGTAGTGTATTATTTAAGCGCCAGTTCAGTCAATTAGACATGTGGACATAAAACATGTACGTATTGTTGCAATTAAAATAGACACTTACTCGTATTTGGTATTTGACGTGTGCAAACCCTAGAGTAAATGCTCCTACTTTGGCTTTTACTCTGCAGAGGTACTCAATCATAAGTCAGAAGAAGACTGGACTAATCAAGCATCCAGCATCCAGACCCATTGGCCACAGAAATTGAGATGATCCCACTTTACAGGTATTACAGCAAAATACGAATTGAACCAACACATTTAAGCTTTGACAACTAGTTTCTAAAACAGTTGGTACAGCTTAAGACATATCAAGTTATTTATCCTTTAGGTTGTAGGAAGTATATCCCACACTTACAAAATCCCCCCTTTGTCCATTTTTTAAACCAACAGGGATCGGGACACAAGCCAAAACGCCCGTGGGTAACCCGAAGCACCTCTCAAAACCGTCCAAGATGTGGAGACATGTGAAGAAATCATTTTGTCAATGAGAATGCTATATTCTCCGTCCTGAAGAAAGCGGCTAGTGATAATGACTGCTGAAACCGGGTGACTTTTACTAAGAGTTGTTAGGTTGATGACCGCAACTCCGAGACCCTATAACATTCTGAGGAATGGGCTCGTAGAATTATATCATACCATTTTAAATCTATCAACACAAGATTAAGTCACCCTATTGATTGACAGCACAATTCTGTTTTAGCTGTTTCATTGTAATGGTTGACTTGACCCCCCTGGTCAAATCAATACATTTTTTTTTACCTATACGACACATAGACTGGAGGCAGTATTAATAAATTAAGACACCGACCCCACAAAATGTGCACCTAGTTTTTAGACTGAGGAAAGTAATGAGAGAGTTGAGGGCAAGGATTCCCATACCCTTGTAGTCGGCACACCACCGCCATTCCAGGCATGGGTGTGTAATACCATGGGGGTATAAGTTAATCACACACAGGGCAAGAAATTCAGTAGTAGGGACTCAGACCCAGGAATAAAATAAAATATGTTTTAATAAAATAACTACTGTCTATTGTGTGTTATAATTGTTTGGGCATAGACAGATAGTGGAAGCCCAGTGACTCCCACTGTCATTACCTAAGTCACATCTGTGGCATATTGATGATGGGGAGGTGGGGGCCAAGAATGATGTACACAATGTGGCAATGAGATGAGGGAAGGACTGGTGCAAGGAGTGCCACATGTAGGTCTCTCTCTTTTCAATCACAACCACACTTTCTTGGATGTTTTCCCTGCTTAGGTATGGTTTTGGAATCCATACTTTTACCACTCCTCCGAGATGACCTTCATACTTCACTTGTTCATCAAAACCCCATGTCATGTAGCAGCAATCTCCATCACGTTTTCACCATACCCAACATCCCATGTTGTTACGTGGATCCAAGGGATAAGAGAATCTTGTGCCTGGAGGGAAAAGGAGACATTGCTTCACGTTAGACTGTAGTACCTCGAAAGTCTGTGTCTCTCGGTCTACCTTTGTCTCTATGTTTAGTAATATTGTCATCCCGATTGTCTTCTTTGTAGTCTTCTTGCACTGGGTTATTGCTATTCCAATGACACAGTAGACGAGTAGTACTAGGACTAAGGCAGCTCCCAGTACTTTCAATCTGTTGGACATCCATAATAGTATTCAGGAAAAGATTTATGTCAGCCAATCTTCTTCTTCTCCTGCTAGGCTTGTGATGTCTTGCATCCTGGCATCTAAGTTGGATAAATGCATGATAGCTCCTGTGAGGGTTCCATTCCCTCCATCATGGGAGGGCACGTATGTGTAGCAAGACAGACCGATCTATGTGCACACACCTCCTTCCATAGCTGTGAGGAAATCCTAAACATATCTAGATAACCTAGTGTAAGAAAAGACAATGTGCCTAATCTAGCTTTCTCTGTGTTCTTTTCTAGCTCTGGTTTCGAAGGTGTTTGAATATATCACTGTTCCTCTTCTTCTTCTTGCATTGGATCGTCTACATGTTGGGCTGGGGGGGTCTCACATCAGCAGGGCTTGACGTCTCCCAGGTAGTTCCTTGCTTTTTCCCCTACTAATTTGACAGCCTTGTCTGTTGCCTGCTCTACAATGAAGGGGCCATCAAAATGTGTCTTTTGCCATGCTCAAATAACATTTCGTTAAATGACCTAGAAGTGGTGGTTTAAGAAGTTCAGATTGTTCTACTTGTGTGTTATCATCATCATCCTTCTTCGACATCCCCATCCGCAATTTCAAGGGATAAAAGAAGCACTAACCATCATTGAAGCCAGATATTCATGCATTTCATTACCAAGAACAGTAGCAACATTATAGGCGTCCGTCAGCCCTCTAGTCAGAGTTGCCAGCCAAAGGCGTATGCATCGTCCTGTCACCATCTAATAAGGGGTTAAATTGTGGTCAGATGCAGGCTGATTGCGCAATGAGAATAATGCTAATGGCAGGCAATGAAGCCATCCCTTTATCAGTGTAATATTTATCTTTGCAATTTTCTTTTTGAGCAAGCCATTGAGGTGTTCACACATTTCATTTGCTTGTGGGTGATAAGCTCAGGAAAAAAGTATGCTTAATCCCCAGCAGGGCTGTGATATGCTCAAACACTTCATTTACAAAGTGAGGCCCATTGTCTGACCGTGGGACCTTGCACACTCCCCACCATGGGAAAACCTTTCTGATGAGGAATTTTCTGCACTGAGGGCATTGGGGTATGAGCATGGACCAGCTTCGATCCAGCGAGAACATGGAAATACTACTACAAGCATATAGCTGTAGCAATTACAATTTTCGATCATTTCCACGTATTTCTATGCAGAGATGTTGGAGGGCCCATCAGGGTGCAGTATTGCTCCTCACACTATGCGCAATGTGTAATCCACAGTGAATTTCTGGCAGACAATGCAACTGTGTGCACTCCATGAATAAAGGTGACAATGGGCCTCATTACGAGTTTGACGGTAGCCATGCCAAACCCGGGTCCGGGTTCCCTGAAAGGGGAAATACCCAGCCATTCCGACCTTGGAAGGCCCGGTATTTCCCCATTCAAGGAACCCAGACCCGGTCCATCCCCATTCCCATTTGAGCCCCCTTAGGGCTCAATGGGAATGGGGAGCATGCAAACAACAGGCCCGTTAATGACGGGCCAGTTGTTAGCATGCAGGACCACTTGCAGGACCCGCTAAGGACATCTGGTAAAACCAGGCGTCCTTAGCGGGTCCCTCAAGCGGATCTCGTAATGAGGCGGTAGGGGGTTAATGGAGCCAGCAGCTCTACCTGCACCGTTAACTCCCTACCACCAGGGCCGTAATGAGGCCCAATGTATTCTGCCAAGTTGGGGCCAAACCAGTTGTTAGGGAGAATTTTAATTTCTGTGCCAATCCCTTTAACCTTAGAGACCATTAGCTCTTTTGCTGGACTCAGGGCTTTTTAATTTTAACTCCTGAGTGAGTGTGAAATTTTTCTCAATCTCTCATGTGTTTTTCTGACTAGGATTTCTGTGTTTCTTACTATTTAATCGAGTCTGGTAAACTCCATAGTCATCTGCTTTTTGCATTGTGACAAACATCACCTTTTGTGCAGTGCCACTGAGAAGTCCCTTGGAATTCTCTTAATGTTTAAATACATTTTCTTGGATGATCTACTGTTCCCAAAAATAGTAAGATGACTCCTGTCTTACCCTTTCTTTTCTGTGTGCAGCACACACCACCCTGGGGAGTTACATAGTAACTCCTTTATCCCGCTTCTCATGTAACATTCTGTCACAATAACTACCTTGAATGGCTGGTGGCAGTGGTTTCTTGTTTACTAACTTGTGCCATGTACTGGAGGTTGATGCCTCAGCTGCAGTAGAGCACCCTAAGGTGAACATGTTTTCAAAACATCCCCTGTCTTCTTCTTTCACCATTCCTTGTCAATTAGTTCCTTCTGTGCTTTTATTCTGTTGATTAAATTGGGTTTGAGTCCTTTGTGCATTTTGCCTTTGGCAGGTTCCAGCCCTGAAGCCCGCCCAGGCTCATGCCCAAAGTGAGAGAGGGTCCAGAAACTTCCATGTCCTTTGTCTCTAGGTGTGCCTTAATGAAACCAGTTCAGATTGGCCAGCGAACTGTCCAAGAGGACAGCCACTGTGCTGGGCGGTTGACAACCTAGGGCTCTGAATGAATGGGAATGCTTAAAAGGTGAGGTAGATGCAGAGTCGACCACTGGAGAACATCAACCAATGAAGAACACATTAAGAAATGCCAGCAGCACCCTCCTGGACCGCAAAGTGCCCAGTGAAGCCCTGCAGCTGTGCTGACCCTGTGTTCATTTTGAATGGGAAGACCCATTCAGGATGGCTTCCTCCCTTGGGCTACAGGGACCAACTAGACTTAAGACACGCTTCATTTTGTTGCAACTCCCAACTTGTTGTGACTTTCCAAGGCTGCAGAATTCCAATGCCTGGGGACCCCTGACCATCATCAAGTGCATTGTATTCGGAAGTGCAAATCTGGCCAAAACATCATTGGCATCAAGAAAACCCAACAGAAGCAGAACATTTTCATCCAGAGTCCCCTCACCAGAGTCCAGAACCGAGAGATCAAATAACTTCTAACAAGAGCTGTTGGTTCTTCTTTCACACTGAGAAAAAGGTGCCAAAACCACAAAAGGCCACTGAATCATAAATAATCCATTGCTGCAAAGCCCCTCTCATGTGTGCTACTGCAGAAGCACACCAGACATCCTCCCTTTCATCACCACAACCAAGGACTTGGAACAAGGGTCTGCTACTCTGCAACACTAAGACATCCAGCTGGAACAAATTCCTCAGTTCACAGATACTGTGGTGCTTGGGCTACATCTACCCTTTGCCAATTACAATGCTTCCTAGCTTGGCGAGTGCTATTTTACCCTCTTTAGAGTTGACCTCAACTCACTTGCACTGGCCTTGCAGCTTGTGCTTCTTCAAGGTGGTTCCTCTTGAGCTTCTGTGATTTTCTGTTTGAACTACTGACTTTTCATAAAGCATTTTCTAAGAAGAGAGCATCAGAACATTGAATTAGCCCATTGACTTTGGCAGTCCTGGCTCCCTAAAGGCTGCCTTCTGAACCTATTGGCTTTGGCAGTGCTTGTTCACTTACAGGTTTTAATTGTTTAACACTATTATTGCTGGGATAAAAACTGCCTACATTCCTCAGGGAGAATCTAACTATTTTCCAAAGTACAAAGTATGCTCTGATTTAACTACAACTCCCCCCCTCCTTATAATTCAATATTGCAATGGTGATCACGAGTAAGTGTTATTAGTGACCTCAAATTGCATCATTCAATGTGCTGGAATATGTATAACATATGAAAAGTTACTGACCTGCTTTATTGCTCTTGTTGAATTGAATCCTAACTTTTGGGATTAATGTTATTAGTAGTTGCTGCTTTTTAAAGATTGTCTATCCTTGTGTATATATAAATACGTATTTATACTATAATAAGTGTGTAAGTGTTTACTTGGATACCTGTATTTACTGATTTCATTGTACAGCTGTACAGCTCACATTACCCCTCTTAAGGTAAGCCTGGCTGCTCAGTCACACTAACAAGTTGTGTAGTACAGGCCTATATTAAAAGGTGGGTTACCTAATACCAAGAGGTAACTGTTGTAAAGTCCCACATGAGTTGAACTCTACAAATTCTTACCTAACACCAGTCTTCTGCTATATCTGCTGAAAGAACATCTTTTCTAAGGTGGGTTGCATAGTGCAGCAGTGTGAGCGCAATCTTCAGTAATGCAATGGGAATAACTGGCTTTCGGTGCTTTCCTGTCACCTGATAGTGTCCGTGGGGATATCAAACACCCTCTCTTTATCCACAACTCTTCCTCCTCTGCTGGTGCTCTTTCCTGAAATTCTGATATTTGGGTAATGGGCAACAAACTATATTCTTCTCACAATATCATGCTGAGTGCTCATATGCGTTTATTAGGTGGGGTGTCATACTCGTTTTCTCTGTAAAATATGCTGCTTGCTTTCCTTCTGCATCTGTGGTTTTATTGCTGTAGCAAACCACGCCCCCCGTGTGTGGGCTTAGCATTACACTACCTCAATTGCTGACGGGAAATGAAGCAAGTCTGTCCAATAGTGGTGTTTGCCTCATCAGCGTACGTCAGCAATTCGGTAGCCCCTCATTTTCCATTGTCACAGTCCTGCAGTTACTGTTGATGTCATATAGGTAGAGTCAGAGTACACTGTGATCTTCTCGTCCTCATGTGCTTCTAATGCTATTATAAGGGCTACCAATTGTGTCGCTTGTGCTGAAAAATGCAAGGGTAATCTTGCACTCGACACTACTTTAACTGTCATACTCAGCTTTAGCTTTACAACTGATGACCCAGTATGCCTCTCTCCTGTCATCTGGGCAATAGTTGAGGACCAGTCAATAAAAAGTACCTCCCCTCCCTCTCCACAGGACCACCCACTTATTCTTTCTCAAACTTTATGGCCCTCTCCACAAGCCCGCACAATTCTAACTACCTGCTACTCTCTTGTTAACATATGAATGCCTGGCCCCTCCTCCTCCTCCTGCCACTAAGCTATGTCAATAATCCAGTAAGCACTACTATTACAGCAACAGTCTTGCGCCAGCCCTTCCACCTCAGCCAACACAATACCCAACAATATTTCTAATCTACTGTGTACGCTTCACACAAACAAATCAACATATACCTTATTTTAATCCCCATAAAAAATTATGCAATTATACAATCACCTGTACTATGCACCACTCCCATCTAATGGAGGTCTGCTACCATCTACACACTCCTCGGTTCTACTATGATTTGCCCGCCACACACCCTCTCCCATTTGGAGGGGAGGAACTAATATCTACGACTCATATGGCCGATAATCCTCCCCCTGTTGGATGCACCCCATACACCATAAAATACTAAGCCACGTGCATGCATGCATGGTGTTGTGCGTTCATGCAAGGGCACACTCACTTGCTCTAGAGATCCTCAAGTGCTCTCAGCACGGAGCCTTCCCCCAAAGCCTGCACCTCCACCTGAACAAGGGTGGTGCTCGGGACTAGGCAGACCTTTGCAAACTCAGCGTCTGCTGGGCCTCCTCGTTAGTGCACTTGGAACTGGTCTCAGCACACCTGTCCCACACTCCTAGGAGTGCAGCAAGAATACCCTTAGTTGGCCGAGGAAACTGAGGATCTCACTGGGGTCTCCACAATGTACCAGGGGACCTCCGGTAGAAGTAATCACAGGAACAAAAAACACAATCCAAAAAGGAGCATACACCGAGCAAGTAGTAACACAATGTTATTGGACCCAAAACAGCTGAGAAGCACGGTTCATGCAGCCCAGTGGAACTGAACTGAATGAAATGAACTGTCAACACAACCCACTGTGGCTAAACATTTTATACCTGATTTGTCAAATGATCATACATTTTAGTTACATTTTTGAGGGATGGCACAACAGCTGATTGATGGGACTACGTCAGTCCCCTATATCAGATATATGTTGAATGATCCTAATTGGGTGATACAATTTTTGGGCACAGTTACATTAACATGCTTCGTGACGTCACAAACCTTTCCACATCACCACGTTACTTGCGTAATTGGTACATGCGCCCCCCTCGGCAGCATTGGATCTGGAACACATGTGAGGTCACTTTATATGGCATCTAGGTTGCCCAGTGCATCTAATTACAGATTTCTGATATGCAAAACATAGTGATGTCTTAGTTCAGTGCAAAAGAAAGTGGAACCGCACATGAATATACAACAGAGACTGGACCAGCGCAAGTCTTTTTGGATTGACAAATTGGGAACTCTGACACCAAGGGGATTAAATGAAGAGCTACATTTTGCTTGTTTTCTTTAAGAATGATGTGCAGTTGTTTGTTTGTGTTTCTTTCTAAATGTTAATGTTAATGCATCAATATCCACTGTTGGAATCCGCTGAAAAAGTTGATGGTTTTTACAGACATGTGTTACAAAGAAAGAGAATTGAGGGAAGGTTAGAAGATTAAGAAATTATGTCTCTGGTCTATGGATGCAGAAATGTCCAATCAACATGGGGGAAGATTGAGCGTGCACTCCGACTCCTAACATGGTTTAACTTTTTGTAACCACCCCGTGAATCTTGTTCTATGTAGTAAGTTGTCATGTTCCTATCGGTCTAGGGATATGTGTGTTGACTCTACACAGACGATGCACTAGCACCTATTCAGGGAACCATGTTGATATGGTGTAGGGGCCCTTTAAGGATGGGCGGCCTAATCTACATTTCTAGCAATGATCGAGTCGACTTTCGATCTCTTTTTAACACATACCAGACCCTTTTGCATGCGATTTTCCACCATGGTGAGAGTCGGGTGCCTGACTCGCACGTGCATTTAAGATAATCTGAACCGCTGTGTTTACATTCACACATGGCGTTTTTTAATAACATGGCTCACTGGCCCGTAATGAAGTGTTCACTTCCAGACAGAGCATTGTCATGACGTTGACCATGTCCCGCCCCTCCAATCCCTTGGGAGGGTGGGACCGGAGGCGCGTCTGCACTGTCCAATCATGGACATGTGGCGCCGCCCCGGTTGTCATGGCAATGTTTAAACACGAAGCTCGGGTGAGCGGTCGCATTTGCAGCCCGCTGCGCGAGCAGAACGGTTCATCGAATAGGGCATAGAGGTTCTTTACCTGCACGCGTATTGAAACACACACAGCATCACCATGTTGTTTAACACGATGATTGCATACCGTTTCTCACGCAGAGATATCTACCCCGTTTACTTGAAATTGAAGGAACACGAGACACATATTCTCGCCAGTTATAGCTAAGGTAATTACTAAACATGACGCTAGTTACTGAATCTTGTACGCATTATGATACAAAATGCAAATACGGGTTCGAGTATTCTAATTAGGGCACTCTGTCTCTTTCTGTTTTCTCCTTACCTGTTCATCGGTATGCAACAATGCATCTCTTGTGACATGTTCAAATGGGGGTATGTAAATACTTATAATGAATTACATGAATGGAATGTTTATTTGAACCAATGTTTTTTTTTAACTAATGTAGCCCTGACGATGGTGCTTTGCACCGAAATGCATTGGCCAAAGAGCTTGTACTGTTAACTGAGGATTTGTTGATTCTCTTGGGATAATTGTGTGATTAAAACACAAATCTTTTACAGCATATTTTCGAATGAGCATATTTTGAACATTTGATCATTGAAGCAAATAAATTATAAATAGTACAATTGACTATTGAAGCAAATATATTACAAACAAAAGCTTTAAATCTTGGAACTTGAGTACGAATGAACTGAGCTCCTTTTGAGGAGCAACGAGGAGCACCAGCTGTTACAGGGTGGACTCCACTCTGTTTTTCTTTTGATGCTTAGTTCAGTGCAAATACATTTCAATTTTCTAGTTCAGGTTTTGTAAACACAAAGCTATCTGTATTTTACAGAATATAGAAATACATTTAAACACCCCCAAAAACCACACATACATTAATGTATGTATGTATTAAGAATGCTTATAGAGCATAAACATGGCAATACATGCATCAGACGCTGTTCACTATAAACATATGCAACACATAAAACATTTGAAAACAATAAGTAAAACAATCACCTCATAATAATTTCAAAATACAAGCAAAACAACCCAAAGTTCACATAGGTAGGTAGCACTGCAATACTGGTATTATACTGCTTTCAGATATTCATGTATCAGGTGAATTTGAGGTGGAAGAGCAATGCAGCTGCACCAGGTTAAGATATTTTCAATGAGGTAGAAAGTTTTAACGTGGGGACTTCAAGGCATAAAGATTTACGACTACAGAGATCCCGAGAAGCTCCAGAAATCTTTAGTGTGTCAGCCAAATAAAAAGTAGTCTGAAGATGGATGGCTTTATAAACAATAAAGGTTATATTTAAAAGACATTTAAAAGACATTCTTAACTCAAGAGTAAGCCAATGAAGACTTTTTGAAACAGGAGTGATAATCACATGTTCTGGCTCCATGTATGAAATGGGCAGCAGCAAGGAAAAACACTTAAAGTGGAGGCAGTGAGAAAGGAGGCTGACCTACTAAAAGAGAATTACCAAAATCAGTTCGGGATAACACCAGATATTGTACTAGCAAACAGAAGTGCATAACAGGAAGAAAATGTTTCACAGCTCTTAGAACTAGTGATAATCGAGAATCCAAAATTAAGCCCAGAGAATTTTCAGAACAGGAGAATTTCAAAGGGTCCCTGGAATGTTTGCTTCAGCAAATCGTTCCACAAAAGAAGACCTAATGGAAGAATGAAACAAATAACAAAAGCTCAGTCTACGAAGCATAGTATCTCAAGAAGTATCGCTTAGTGAATTGTATGAAATTCCACAAATAAATCAAGAATTGCCAGCCGGCAAGAACCTCCATCACCTAGAACCCAAAACATGTCATGGGAAATGTGCAATGTGGCAGTTTCTGTACAGCAAACAGGGCAAAATACGGATTGAAATGTGGGCAATAGGTTATGTCAATTATCAAGTTATTGAGTTAATCTGAGACCCACCTTTTTTAAAAAATGTCCCCAAAAAAGTCAGAGAGGTCACTTGACGAAAATTCGAAAATCAAAAAAAAGTTCCACATGTAAATTGTGTTTTTTAACAGTGGGAGCACATGGCCTGTTTTAAAAGAGTTCGGGAAAAGAGCTCATGCCAAGACAAAGATGCACCACTAACTGTTAAACAATTAGTCAGGGTCAGCTCCCTCCATAAATCAAAAGGTCACATGTTTAAAGCTGCTTTTAACTCCAACTCGCACCCATTGTGAATGGTAATCTCTCAACATCAGCTACTGTGTCAAACCGTGAACTGATTTTACACAAATCTACATCTACCTGAAGAAAGACTAGAAGTGGAAGAGGCAAATCAGTTTTCAGCTGCCACACATCTACACTGGGATTAAACAATACTTCCTGGCAGTCATTTTGTAGGAGATGGCAATTAAATACATCCATATGCAGGTCCATGTTCTTGAATCCAATATGAGCAGTGTTCAACATTTACAGTCGGAAGTGTAAAAAAAAGTGTTAAAAGTGGTGAAAGTGAATTAACACCTTTTTTGCATAGCACTTTTCACTGAAAACATCCAGATATCATAGGAACCCACTGCATTGCCACTAGAATGAAAATGGCATGCTGTTTGTATTGTTTTTTTTAGTTTCGTTTTTTAATCAGACAGAGCACATGTGCAATTAGAAATGAAAGATATGGTATGTAAGCGTGCCAAAAAAGCAAAATCCTCTTCAATCCAAATATAGTTGTTAAAACAGGAATATAATTGTTATTCCAGTTTATAACACCTCTTTTTGCACTCAAGGGGAATAAAGAGTGGGCCCCTAAATCCTGAATTATACACACTACACATCCTGTTGTTGGGTGATACTGTTACCAATGCACAGCCCTTTATCTGCCCTCATTTATTAGGAAAGACACTGATAACGTCCTTGAATGTAAGGACCGTGTGGGTCTGGTAATTGTGACTGTGCATCCACCTGGCATGCAGCTGCCATCATAAATTGTAAGAATCATCAAAGGGAACACCTACCAATTCCGATGCTGTGCTTAGACTAAGCATTAGATAAAAAAAAATCCCTTGAGTGTTTATACTTCACATCTCAACTATTAGTCAGTCTACAATCGCAAGCAACAAAGGGACTACACAAGAGTAGGACAATCAAGGAATCAGCCAGCAAACCTCTGCTTGAAATTCAAAGGGAAGAACTAGATCATGGCTGCTTCGTCCGCTCATCAGTTACCAATAGGTCAACACATCATACTCAAAATACAGTGCTGTGCACAGCATAGCAAGCTAAAGTGGACAAAAGACCTGACTACCAAAAGACTCTTTTTCTTTATTACATTTCCACAAGAACATTCAGATCAAAGAAACCCAGAAAAAAACGAGAGCAATCTGCATGGTCAAATTCATGTAGTTGAATCCCACTATAGATACAGGGACTCTGCACCTGGAAGGCACGGACGAGCCACGTTACAGATCAAGCTTTCCAAACTTCCCATTTTCAAGAAAACGTTTAAAACTAACTGTTTGGAAGAGGCTTGCACTTTAGCAACTGACTTGATTGAACCTTGTTCCCACTCCCCAAAGATGGACCTGCCTTAGTCACTAAGGCTCTCATCACAAGTTTGGAGGTAACCCTTAGAAGTGGCGGTAACTGAATTAGTGCCGACAATACCAATCGGCCAGATCACGATTGCAAATACCACTGACAATATCATCTGGCACTTTTACAGCTGCCACTATTGCAGCCAGTGCAATTACAGCCAGCGCCATTACAGCCGTCCACACGAGGCGCAAACACAGCTGCATCACAAGTCCATGTCTGGCGCTAATAGCGCCGAAAACACAGCACAGTGTCCTCCAGTCTCCAGTTTGAGGTAAATGGACACAGGAGGCAGTACTCAAGGCACAGGTGCAACCAATGCATGTCAAATGACTATATAAGGCACACCCCTCCTCGAAACACTGTTTCCCACACCATGCTGCCATTACCCACTGTGAGCCTGGACAGGCATTCTTCATGCTGCGTATGGAAGCATAGAGGCAGGCGGAGCAGGCCAGGGCACAGGGAGCACAGGGAGTGGGGCGGTAGGAGGAGGAGGAGGAGAAGTAGAAGAGCACAAGCAAGGAGTGCACCCATCCACAGGGACAAGCCCCTCACCCGGACCCTCACTGACACCCAGTTGGTGACACTGTACCGCCTGAACAGGGATACCATCACAGAGCTGCTCATCACAATCCAGGATGACATAGGATGCAGGATTAATATCCGTACAGCTATGCCCCCAGTGCTTAAGCTAGTGTCAGAGCTACAATTTGTAGGTATAGGCACCTTCCTGCATTCAGTGGCCATGATGCATGGCATGGCATGGCACAGCCCACATTCTGTCAAGTGTTGGGTCAGGTGATGGATGCCCTCCTGCATCATGTGCAACACTGCCCACCACCCCAGGTGAATGCCATGAAGGCACAGTTTTATACCATAGCACACATGCCAAATGTGATTACAGCCCTGGACTGCACCCATGCAGTGTTGATGGCACACCTGACACATGACCCTGTTTACAGAAACCACAAACATTACAACTCCTTCAATGTGGAGATGGCCTGTGACCCCAACCTCATAATCACCCACTGCTGTGCCCGCTACCCAGGTTCCACCCATGATTTCATGGTGCTACGGAACAGCACACTCCTAGGATACATGGAGAGGCACCTTGGACAACAGACGTGGATTATGGGTGAGTACAACTGACCGCTTGCATGCACTGCTAAGCACCTGACCAAATGCGGGTGGGGGAGTTGTGGATGTTAACACCAACACCAAGCATTGCATGACAAATGTCTACAAGAATTTGACCTGTCCCATAGCAACATCACAGTACAACCCACGGAGCATGCACATGATGCACCCAACATGATGGATGAGCGCATGTACACACATAGTAGGATTTCCAAACACCAACATGCCTACAGGTAGCATAATGCGGCATGAAAAATCAGCAACAACCACTAAAAAAGTGCCACATAGAACCTTACAACAGCAACCCTGCCAGTATCACTGACATGCACCCATGTACACCAACCACTCAATGGTGAACCACTGCACCTAGAAGTATACAGATAGCCAATAGTCAACCCAGCATGCCCCATGCACCAGAGTAATGCACCCACACAGGACTACCACCATGTCCGCATCACATGTCGAGTGACACATTATGAACAGACATAGGACAGACACGTTCCATGGATTGATGCTGCATATACTTCAGGACGATGTCCATTTCCATGATACTCCAAAAGTGAACCCCCCCAACATTACACAGTTTGTAATGGCTGTGTCTCTCCCCATGCAAGTGACTCTGAATATCAACAGCTGATTTGGCATATGCCCCCTCTGCGGGATCCCCAAACACTGCACTAGACAATGTACATCCACTCACACAGCAGGACCTTCATGTGCATTGAGAGCACCTTAGGCCTACTGAAGGAACATTTCTGCAGCCTTGATCGCACTGGGTGGGGGTGGGATAACAGAGATGATGTCAGGGATGGCAAAATTGGATGCCAGGCCAACATCATCATGGACAGTTTTTCTGACACATGAATGTGGCACAAGGCATTTACCACTGAGTGAGAACCACTATTGTGAATAAACACAGCTTTGACACAATCAACAATGTCCTTGCATTGATGCAGTTCAATACCTTTAATGCTACCAACTCCCAAACACATTGGCCCTCATTACGACCCAGGCGGTAATGGTTTAACGGCGCCGTAAAAGGCGGCGGCGCCGTTAAACCATTACCGCCTGATTACAAAGTCCCTTTGCGGGACCCGTACTTAACGGCTGGTGTAGACCAGCAGTTAAAGTGGGTGCCGCAAAGGGACCTTGGCGATAATTACGGCAACCGCTATTAGCGGTGCCGTAATTATTGCCTTCCCCATTCCCATTATGCCCTATGGGGCAAAATGGGAATGGGGAAGGGCAAATGGTGAATGGGGAATTACCGCTCCGCCAACCTTGTGATGGGGGCGGTAATTCCGCCATCCACCATGGCGGAGACCGGCATGGACCATGGTGCTAATAGCACCATGGTCCAACGCCAGGGTCGTAATGGGGGCCATTATCCTCCTGTCCCCTCCTACCACCAACTCCCCAGCACACTATCCTCCCTCCCACCACCAACTCCCCAGCACAATGTACCCCCTCTTCCCTCCCACCACCAACTCCCCAGCACGGTCACTTTAGGCCAAATTTGTCTCAATGTTATTTCCGTGGCCTCTTCCCACCAATGCCAGACACTGGTGATCTAGGACCCAATTGTCGCTGTGACCAGCAACTGGGTGTACTCTACTGTGAGCCCTCAGTCGGTGTTGTGGAACTCGAGGGTATTCACCCTGGCCCCCGAAAGTGCTGCAGTGAGAACTCATGCTCTGTTGGATGTCCTTTGTAAAGGCCAAGACCCATTACATCATCTCACTGACTCTATGTCCATAAACAGTCAGGGCAGCAGTACTGGCAGCTGTCTCCTCCCAGTTTCTCCTCATGGCTCTCACAATCCAGCCTGTGTCCCATTGAAGGTCTTCCGAATGGGTGTACCCAAGGGCCGCTATCTCCCTTTGGCACCTCTCCATCTCATCCAGCTTCTGAAGGATGGTGTTCCTGGGTGAGGGTCCGAGGTGTTTTTTGTCAGTACTTGCACCTAGGCATAGCCTGTCTGCGCTCCTTTGTGGGGTGGTGGTGTTGGCTGCCCTTGAGGGCCTGGAGGCACCACTTCCAGATGGGCTTGCCTCCACGTCCTCCTCCGATGCCTCTGGTATGCATGAGTGCCTGTAGGGGACATGCAAAATTCCGTCAGGTATAGTTCTACCATGTGTGTTGGCATGCAAGACACATTTGCTGTGGTACGGAGTGGGACCCCACACGTTAGGACTGATGGGCGTGGTTGTTCAGGGGACATTGCATGTGTGCTCAGCATTGTAGGGATGGTTAGAGCAATGTGTGGGTGGCACATGGCCAGGTGGCATTGTGCATGTGTGTGGGGAGGGTAGGGTGTCCATGCTGGGGCTGCTGATGTATGGCATGCATGGCTGTGGTTCTTCATACCCCCTCATCGCATCTCCAGGTGGCACACACTATGTGGGTGTGTTGGCTTCCTCTATGGCACTGCCATGGCTCTATGGGCTGCTGTGCAGACAGTAGGGTTGTGCTGTGGTGTACAGTGATTGGCTAACTGCACCCATGTCAGTGTAAGGGGACATGCACTTCCATGTGGCTCATCTGACATGCCAACATGAGGAAGGCCAACTGGGCCTGCAACATGTTGATGTGACTGCTGCATGGTGTTGCAGTTACTCACACATAACATTATCTGTAGCACAGGGTGCACCAGCAGGGGTGTGGTGTGCATGGCACTTGGATTGGTCACTTGCCACCCCTTCGCACTGCTGTCACACTCAGGGGTGCCCTTAGTGCCCTGACCCAGGGCTGTTGTGTAGAGGGCTGATGTGGCACACCATCACTTCACCCTGATTGGCCTGCCAACCTGATAGGTCTGCTGACATTCTGTGGGGGGTGGTATTTGACTCGCCTCCTGGCTGCTGGCATCTGCCTCCACATCTCTAACTCCCTCAATGGCCTCCATGTCAAGGACCACGCTGTAGTTCTCCCCCCAGCCATTCAGGGCCAGTGGTTCCACAGTACCACTGCCAGTTGCCATGGATTGCTGGTGGTGTTGGAACAGGAGGCCTTGCACCATTTCCCTGAGGTCATTCCAGAGTGTCCTGCAGTCCTACATATCACGGGGAACACTGGACACTGCAGCCACCTTCTGGCTGATGTTATGCCAGATGGCTGCTCTGCACTTGGCCGGTGTCTTCTTCTGCCTGCTGCTGTACAGTTCATCACTGTGTGCCACAACCTTATCAGTGAGGGCCACCAATTCTCCCTCACTGAACCTAGGTTTACAGAGGCTATTTTCATCCGCCTTGCCTTGGTTTGGCTCCTGTGACATTTTTGGTGACTTACAGGTCCGGGTGGCAGCAAGAAGTGGAGATATTTGATGAACTTTGTTTTCCAAAATGGCCGCTGTGATGCTTCCCATTCTGGTTACGACAACATTTTCTCCGGCGCTAATAGCGTCGGTGTCGCCGGCAGTAGTGCTATTAGTGCCAGTTTTCCAGCAGCAGTCCTTCTTTTGGTGCAATTACCGCCAGGCATTAATAGCATTATTTTAGGAGTCGGGAGCGCGTGCACGCCAGGTTGCGAAGCTGGGCTGATACTGCTCCATGACATGGGAGTAGCAGTATTTGCGCTTGGCAGTAATTTAATTGCACAGATTTACTGGCAAACTTGTGATGAGGCCCTAAGTCTGGGATTTGGCAACTGCACCTTGAAAACAGGTTTCCACCTCTGATTGATCACCCAATCAATCTTGCATGGAGGAAAGATCCCATTAGAGGATCATACTCAGTAGTGTTACAGGACCTACCTTTCCTGTTATGATTTGAAACTAATACCATTTGTGGAGGATGACCCGCTCATCCCAGATGTTAGAAAAACCCAAAGCAGAAAGGACAAGAAGGCAACCTACCCCGTACTGAAATGTGGCATAAAGAAGAAACGCACATACTGCATGAAGTGCAGTAATTAAAAAAATGCATACATTACTTCCAAACATGTTAATTTTATTCAGTTCAATATTGTATTTCACTTAGTAAGTGTTTTCTACACGCGAGAAACAGTACCTTTTTCTTTCTCATTAATTCTTTATCGCTTACAAACTTACTTTCATGGTTTTGGTTCTGAAGTGTATTTCTGTAAAAAACAGGATAACTGATAACAAGATTAATAATTATCAGTATGTATTGGATAATTCTGATAACTGAAGTACCAAGCTTGAACACTTATTGACCTCGAGTTATTTGTCATTCTTAGTAGTTCTCCTTAAAGTCATACATGTGCGAGGATACTTCAATGCTTGAAGATGTTATATTTTTTGGAGCAAAAGCCAGCTATATATTCTGCAACAAAGGAATTCGCTATTTAACAACAAAGACTTTTTATAAGGTCTACACAACAATTCTGCAATACTCTATTTTGTATATTCCTTGCATTAGAAAATCAAGTGAAAAAAATTGCTTTCGAAACCTTAGCAGTGGTTGTACTGTATCGTGCTCACATTTTGTGTAATTTTCCATTCTATAGATGAACAATATAATCACGTATCACATTTGCTTTTTTGTAATCATATTTATATTCCATTTTCACCAGAAAAAAAAACACACTTCTCATGATCAGCTTTTAGAAGTATAATTCAAGACTTATCAGGCAAATAGCAAGATAAATGAATCATGTTATGCATTGTTATGTATATTATGTTATATTAAGTGGATTTATACCGTGCACTGCAGCCATTTTCATGGTCTCGAGGCACTCACGTGGTTCTGTAAGGAAAGGGGGTTGGGTTGGTTAGTGAGGGAGGGATGGATAGGATAGGCGATTTGTAGAACCTGGAGGAACGAGTGTCTGTGCGTATAGTTTAGTTTAGTTTAGTTTATTACTTGTATAGAGCACCTAACCCAAGGGTAACTGGGCGCTTCTACTTGTTTACATAGTACGTTACATGATAGAGTACAGTTGATAAACATATTTACAGAGTTACAGAATTACATGATACAGTACAATTGGTGAACATTTTTTCACAGTTATAGAGTCATACCAAAATGGATAGAGTATTTACAGACGGGTTCAGTTGGGCATGCTATAATTGACTTTAGCAAGGGAGATTGCAGATAAATATGGTGCTTGTCAGTCAGCGGTCGCTGGTATGTAATCGCACACAGTCTACAGTTTCGCAGTGTAGAGTGTGAGGTTAGTCTAGTGTGTTAGTTAGCTTGTGAAAGGAGCCAAGATTTGGTCTTGGCTCTGAAGGTCCAAAAGGAAGTTTCAGATCTGATGTCAGGCAGGAGTGAGTTCCAGTACTTGGCAGTGAGCACTGGGAAGCTGGATCCTCCAGCTGTTTTTAGGTTGCAGTTAGGGATTGCGAGTAGGTTCAGGTACGTGGATCTGGAGGGTCTGTCTGACTTAGTTCTGGAGAATTTGTTTGTGCGGTATTTCGGTGCTGTGTTCGATAGGCATTTGTGCATGATGGCTAGGGATCGTAGTGTGATTCTGTCGCGTATGGGTAGCCAAAGTGCATCCTTCCTGAAGGAGGAGATGTGGCTGGCTCGTGGAATATTTAAAGCTGATCTTAATGCATTGTTCTGTAGGACTTGGAGTTTGTTTAAGTTCCGTGCAGAGGAGCCAGGAATAAGGTTTGTTTTTTTGTTTGTTTGTTTATTTTATTTATATAGCGCTCTGGACCCAGGAGTAACAGGGTGCTAGTACAGGTTACAAGGCACAGTACATGGTAATTAGCAGTGATACTTTAGCAAAGGTTATATACAGAATATACAGACAGTGGAGGTAGAAACATCCAGTAAAGACATAAATGAGGCATGTACAAAATATACAGATTGAAGCTAGGTCTAGTTTAAGGTTAACTTTTTGTCAGTAGCCACCCAATGGCAAATTTCCTGAACGACTGGAAGGATTTGGCCGACTTGATGTTCAGTGGTAGGGAGTTCCAGAGTTGGGAGGCGAGGACAGTGAAGCTCGAGCCTCTGGCTCTTTTAGAAGTAAATCTGGGCACAGTGAGACATAAGGTGTTGGAAGATCTAGTGGTTCTGATGGACGACTTCATGGTAAATTTGTTGGTGAGGTGGGGGGCTAGGTGGTTGAGGGCTTTGTAGGTGAGGCAGAAGGTTTTTAGATCTATTTTTTGTTGAAGGGTCAGCCATTTGCAAGTGATTCTGGTGGCAGAGATATGCTGACGCCTAGGAATGTTTAGTGCCGCTCGTAGAGCATTATTTTGAAGGACTTGGAGTTTGCTAACTATGGCTTGGTTGGCACCAAGGTAGAGGCTGTTGCAGTAATATAACTTAGATTGTATGAGAGCTCTGGCTAACGTAAGGCAACTGTTAGTGGAGAGAAATGGTCTGCAGGCTCTAATTAGTTTTCCTGTATAAGCGGTGGCTGAGGCGGTCAAATTTACTTGTTTAGTGAGGTTGATATTGGCATTGATATAAAGCCAAGTGTTTTCACATTTTTGGCGACAGGGATGGTATTGCCATCGATAATGATATTAGAGTAGTTGGGGCTCAATTTTTGTAAGTTGTTCGGGGAACCGACAATGAGCAGATCAGTCTTCTCGTCATTCAGGCAGAGGCCATGTGTGGCCATCCATGCCTGAATGACGGAGAAGATTTCATTGATCCTGGTGACATCAGTATTGTAATTGCCGGAGATGGTGAGGAGGATCTGGGTGTTATCCGCGTAGTTTGTGTAGGTGACACCCAGACGATCCAATTTATCAAAGAGGGGCTTAGTAAAGATATTGTATAAGGTGGGGGAAACACAAGAGCCTTGTGGGACACTGCAAGTGATGGGGATGGGGTCTGCTGCTGCAACAGGGGAAAAGACCCTCATGGTTCTGTTGGCCAAGAAGGACTGTCTCCACGTGACAGCAGAGGAGGAGAAATGGGCGGCAGAAGAGAGGTGGTTACAGAGTATTTTATGGTCGACCAGGTCAAAGGCTGCTGAAAGGTCTAGAAGGAGTAGGATGGCGGCCTTACCCTTATCTTTAATGTCGTCAATCTGACTTTTGAGATCAACAGGAGCAGTTTCTGTTCCATCTTGAGGTTGAAAGCCAGACTGATGCAATCCCAGTAGTTGGTTAGACTCTAAGTAATTCTGAATTTGCAGGTAAGCAACTCTGTCAAGGATTTTTAGCAGGAATGGAATGGTGGTGATAGGCCTGTAATTAGTAGGAATGGCTGGGTCCAAGGTTTGTTTTTTTAGAAGAGGGAGGACCTCTGACTGTTTCAAATTGTTAGGTACAGAGTTAGTGGAGAATGATACATTTATAAGCTTGGAGATGAATGGGGAGAGGTACCTTGCTGCATCCTTTATAATCTGTGCGGGGCAGCTGTCCCCTTTGCAGTTTGACGGTTTGAGAGAAGTTATAATTTTTTGCACTTATAGTGCGGTTACCTTTTTGACGGTCAAGCCATGGTCAGTGTTGGCGATAGTGGGTAAGCTAGGGGTGGGGGAGTTACTAGTGGAAAGTTGTAATCTTTTGTTTTCAATTTTCGTTTGCAGGCTGGTAATTTTGTTCGCAAGGGCATCTTGGATACTTGTGCACCATAGTTGGTCCTTCACGGACATGTCCGTCGGTGGATTAGGGTTTTCTAGCTCCTTCAAGATGGTGAATAGTTCTTTAGCACTGGAATTAGCATTACTTATTCTTACATTGTAGGCTTCTTTCTTAGTGCAAATTATTTCTTTTTTATAGAGGGAGGATACATTTGTGAGATTAATTTTATGTTCCTCTGATGGATTTGTTTTCCAAAGAGTTTCCATTTTAGTTTTCTTATTTCTTAGTATTTTAAGTTCAGGAGTGTACCAGGAGTTAAGATGGGCTCTAGGTTTACCTTTACGTAGTTTTAGAGGGGCACCAGTGTCAATGGCTTTAGTCATAGCGTCATTGTAGGTGTCTACTAGTAGGTTGAGGTCTGATGTGTCGGGGATCATGTTTAGGGTGGGTAGAACCAGTCGAATGAGGGTTTCTACGGTAATGTTACGCTTATTTCTAGTCAGACATGCTGGTGCAGGGGGCACTGTATGTGGTGCGGGTTATTAGTGCTAATGTCAAATGATAGTAGGAGATGGTCAGTTTATATAAGTGGTAGTGGGTCCTTACAGATGATGTTACAGGTATGGGCAACGAGCCAGTCTAAGGTTCTGACTTTCTGATGTGTGGGTAGGGTGTTAAGTTGAGTGTAGTTGTGTTCACAGAGGGCATTGGCAAGGGAGGATGCAGGGGTGTCGTGAGGATCATTGTATCCCAGGTTAAAGTCACCTAGAATAATATTTTGTGAGAGAGGTTTAGATTTCTCTACTATGACTGAGGTTATATCTTCCTCAAAGGTACCTGTGGGGCCAGGGGGTCTATATATTAGTTCCAAGGTGATAGTGTTCTTAGGGGTGGTTTGAAGGTGAAGGTGTCACAATAGTCCAATTTCGAGAGGATCATTGCTCTGGCTAGTGTTAAGTGGCTATTGGTGCATAAGTAGAGTTTTCAGGCATTTTTACGTTTGTTGGTGTAAACTGTAGTGGAGGCTGTGCTGTTATTTTGTTTTTTAAGGGATACGTTGGAGTCCAGGTAGACCTGAGAGTTTTTATGTCACTGGAAACTTTTATGGTGTTTCCATCAATGATGAAGGCAGAATAGCGTTTGTCTAGTTGGTTAAGTCAGGCTTGGAAGCCGATGATTAGAAGTTCAGTCTTGTCATTGTTTAAACAGAGACTGTGGTAGCCATCCATGCTTGGATCTCTAAGTAGATGTTATTGATAATTTTGGTGTCATGTATATAGCACCCTGTGAGCGTAATGAGGATCTGGGTATCGTCTGCATAATTAGTGTAGGTGACAGCTAGATTGTCAGGACGATCAAAGAGGTACTTTGTAAATATATTTTAAAGTGTGCGGGAGACGCAAGATCCATGTGGAACACCACAGTTGATAGGGTTTGGAGGAGCCGATGATAGAGGTGAGAAGACCCTAGTCGTTCTGTTTGAGAGGAAGGATCATAACCAGCTACTAGCGTTTGGTGGGAAGGGTGCTGCTGAAGTTATGTGCTTGGTCAAGATTTTATGGTCGACAAGGTCAAAGGCAGCTGAGAGATCCAAGAGTAGGAGGATGGCTAGTTTACCCTTGTCCTTAGCTTCATCCATCTGTATCTTTAGATTTAGGAGAGCTGTCTCACTGCCATGTCTAGGCCTGAAACCAGATTGACAAAGTCCTAGTAGCCCATTGTCTTCCAAATGTTTCTGAATTTGGTGATATGCTGCATGGTCTAGAATTTATAGAAGGAAAGGGACCATTGTTATCGGCCTAAAATTGGTGGGGATGCTGGGATCTAGGTTAGGTCTTATAAGAAACGTTCTGACCCATGCTTCTTTGAGGTTGTCGGTACTGAAAAGGTTTTGAAGGATGAGTTTATAGCACCATAATGAATGGTGCTAGTTCTCTTACCCCCTCCTTGATGATCGAGGCTTGGCAGAGATCACCTTGACAGTTAGATGGTTTTATCCCAAGTATTATGTTTTCTACTTCCTTGATGGTGACTGGTGTAAATTGGAAGGGGGTACACAGTGGATTATGGTGGAGGTGGGTTTCAGGGGGGTTGGCTTTACAGGTAAATTGTTGTTTTTGGATTCAATTTTAGTTTGTGATAAAGCTATTTTGTCTGATAGGGCCTTCTGTATATTTGCACACCAGGCGGTGTCTTTCAGGTGTTAGCTAAGTTTTCCACAGAGCTGGTAAATCTTCCTTTCCTGGTTCAACTCCAGAACTTTTTGCTTTTCTAGTGGGATATTTTTCATTAATACCTCAGTGAGTGGGAACCTTTTTCCACACTCACCTGTCTTTAACTTTTTTATGGGTGTTATTTTTAAGACACTCCATAGTGTCTTTTTAAAGTTATCATGTCTAACAACTTATTGGCAATAAGTGCCTGTTGTTGCTGGGTTGCCCTAGGGGCTTCCCATTTAACTTTCTTGTGCTAACCTTGAGCGAACTACAGTTCCCAAGGGAAGAAAGGATCTTTGGATCCCTTTTACATTTTATTCTGTGAAACCAGCACACTCCACCTTATGTGGCGTGCTGGGGAGATACAATGTATCCCCTTTCACATTTAAACTGTAACAATTCTGTTACAGTGACAAGCTTACCTTTAATGGCTGGTGGCAGTGATACCTTTTACTAATTTGGTGCACCTTTACCGTGGGCTGTAATCACAGCTGCAGTAAAGACACGTAAGGGTGCTCATTTTACCAAAATAGCCCCTGTCTTCTTTTTCTGCCATTTTAGTGTTTCGAGTAGTTTCTTGTTCCTTCCCCTGACATCCAGGGCAGGAAATTCCTTTATTTGAGTTTTGTCTTTGGCGGGAGTCCCCTGGACACCCCGCCCAGGCTCCAGTCAGTCTATAAGCACAGGAAGTGGGGGAGGAGTCCAGAACTTCCCCCACCTTTGTCTTAGGCCTTCCTTCAACTGGGCCAAATCCCAGTGGGGGGTTGGCTGTCCTGATTGGACAGCCAGACGCCCCTTTCTTGTAAAATGCGGGGAGAGAATGCAGAGGTTGGGTTGCAGTTCCTGTAAAATACTGGAAACCTGGAATCTGAAGTGATGTCGACCACTGGAACAGAAAACTGAAGAGGATGACAAAGGAAAAGCGGTGGGAATGATTTCCAGTGACCTGGAGAGCCTGCTGTGTAACCTGAGCCTGCTGCAGCCCTTCCTTCCGATCGATCTGGGGTCTCCGAAAAAGACTACCTGAACCCAGAGCCTGGTGAGACCCACTAGACTCAAGAAGGCCTACATTCTGAGCCATCCCACAGGTTTCTGCGACCTTGCGTTCTTGCAATACCCCAATACCCTGGGACCTCCAGCCACTGTGCTGTGCATGATCTCTGAATTCCGAATCTCACTGAAACTTCGTGGGCATCCTGGTGTATCTCCAGAGACACAAATTGAGTCCAAAAAGTCCCCTAACAAGAGTGCTGGACCTTTTAAACGATGAGAATTCAACCGCGATTTTCTGTCTTCTTCTGTGCTCTTTGAAAAGGCGCCAAACCCGCACAACCACATTCAGCCATGAGAGAAATCTTGCCTAGAGCCTTCTTCATTGATCCCTGCTGCAAAGTCCCTTCTGAGGTCTTGTGTTCAGTCTCCAGGACAAGGAATCCACTGACTGGGTATTTGGCTGCAGTCCCTGAAGTTCTCCTGCTGCAATCTCTTCTTCACTGCTGAGGTACTGTGTTGGCTTGGGTATATACTTACCTTAAGCCTGTTGGGATTTCTGTCTAGTCCTGAGGTGTTTTCTGTGATTGGGATGTCCCTCATCCAGTGCACCCAGTCCCACTGCTAGAATCCTGCTGGGGTTGTCTTCTGTGAAGCCCCTAGACCCTTGTCTAACCCTAGAAGTAAAATGCTCACCTGTTTGCCCAGTTATCCTAAGGAACTCTGACTTTTGCTACTAAAGAACTTATTCTAACACTGCCTGTTGGTCACTAGTCCTAGTGACCCCCCTTCTGCCACTGAGAACACTCATGCTCTAAGGGAAAGACTTTGAAGGGATTGGGACTTCTGCCTAGCAAATAAATCACATGTTTTACTTACTTGTAAAGAGTTGGTGGGTAACTGTAATTCTCAGAGTGAACAGTTACAAAAGTTCTTACTGATCTTGAATGTGTGATGCACTATTCTTAAAAGTATGGTTAACATCTTTTCTTCCTTAGCCACTGTTTTACCAGTCTAAAAGAAAGTAGATGTGAATGTATTTTACTCTCCTGTGATTAGGTTGTGCCTATTTACAAAAGTAATGTGTTGGTTTCACCAGCTTATTCCTGTAGGGTAATTGTATGAATGTCCTCCAACTGTTGGTATCACCAGGTTAGTCCTGTTAGGATAACTGAATGAGTGTCCCCCAACTGGGTCTTGCTTCCCCTGACTTGCTGCTAGCCTGTCCTTAATAAGTCTACATTAGGTGGTTGCCTACCTAGAATTACTATTCAGTAAAGTGTGACATTGGGTTTTACTTTCCCCTTCATTGTGTTAAAGTAAGTGGGTTTTACTTACCTTGTTTTAGCTGTGTGCCATCCAAAACAAGTTACCAGAGTTATTGCTTAACTCAATCTGGGGTTCCCTGATTTCCAAAGCATCTGTAATTGTATATTACATCCTTAGGTTTTACTCACCTGGTATAACTGTGGGTTATGACAAAAGTAGTTATAGGTTATTACTGCACCTAGAATAAGTGTTTCACTATTCACCAAAAGTATATTGTCCAGTTGACTGTTTATGTGATTTGTTCCAAGAGTCACTGTACAACTGGTACAAATGGAAGGGCCTACTGTCCTTGTATTACCAAAAGTAATCTAAAAGTAACCATCGGTCTTTTACTCCCCAAGAATAGGCTTGACCTATACTAAATGTGTATAACAAGGTTTTGACTTCCCTAGAACTACTGTTAGGTGTTCCAAATAAGGTTTATACTTGGGTCTGTGTACTTTCAAGTATAGTGTTGTGTTTTATATTGTGATTTCATATAATATGTTAGTACTTACTTAACCCCTAGATTTATCTGGGCCTACCTGTATTTAAATAAATCCTTTATTTTTACAATACATAGGGCCTCATTACACGGATGGCGGTAAGGGTTTACCGGTACCGGTATTTTACCGGTACCGGTAAATCCTTACCGCCTTACTACGAGGTCCCTTTGCGGGTTGGGGAATTTAACGCCTGCTTTTTGCAGGCGTTAAAAACCAACCCGCAAAGGGACCAGGGAGCTAATTACGGTACTGCAATTTGCGGTACCGTAATTAGCGCCTTCCCCATTCCCATAGAGCCCTATGGGGCAAAAATGGGAATGGGGAAGGGCAATGGTGGAAGTGGGAATTACTGCCCCGCCAACCTTGGAATAGGGCGGTAATTCCCCTTTCCACCAAGGTGGTGCCGGTATTTTACCGGCATCAACCATGGCGCTAATAGCGCCATAGTTCACCGCCATCCGTGTAATGAGGGCCATAGTGTTTTGTGTTTCTTTGGATCATTTGTATGACAATTTCAGTTGTACTGTATCTACTGCCCTCTCTCCCTCCTAAAATAAGCCTGGCTGCTCTGTCTACGCTACCCCGAACTCAGGTGGTACAGCTTTATACTAAGAGTGGAGTCTTGTACTGCCTCAGTAGAATGGTTTTACTGAGCCCTTAGTTGGACTTCAGAAAAACTGTCCTAACTGCAGGCATGTGTCTGCAGGGGGATCAGGTGTCTGTAGTTCTTTAAGTATGGTAAAGAGTTGCTTTGTATTTGACTTAGCGTTTTGGATTCTTTCATTATATATTTCCTTTTTGGTGTCAATAATGGCGGTTTTATAGATTGTGGCCGCGGTGACAAAAATATCTTTGTTAGCGGTGGAGGGAGTTTTTCTCCAAATGGATTCAGGTGCCCTCTTTTCGTTACAGAGTGATTTTAGTTCTACTGTAAACTGGTTATTTAGGTGGGTGGTGGGTTTGGCTTTTCAGAGCTTTAGGGGGGCGATTTTGTTTATAGCTCGCTCCAAGGTGTTGTTGTACCTTTCCACTAGGAGAGCGGGGTCATTGTCATCATTTGGTGAGCTAGTGATGGGCTGTAGCAGTGGCAGTAGGTGTTCTAAGGTGGCGGTGGTTACCCCTGTATTGATGCGGAGTTTCTCCTGTATGGAGATTGTGATGCCGTGATGGTCTGACCAGGTGAGGGGTTTGTTTTTTAGGATGGTGGTAGGGCAGTTAAGGTCTGCCAACCAATCTAAAGTCCTACCTTTGTTGTGGGTGGGTTCAGTAACGTTAAGTTTGAATCCGAGTTGGGAGATGGTATTCTGAAGGGCAGATGTATTGATATCTTTAGGATCGTGATATGATTTTCCTTGACATGTTTTGTTTGTGCAATGGGCCTTCTGTGTCCAGAAGGGTGGTAAGCAGTGTTGGAGTTATTTTTGTCAAAGGTTATGGGGTTTTAAGCTTGGTTTGAGAGAGATGTCCGGTTTGTGTGTTTTGATGGGTTGATTCACTAACATGTACTTTATGTGGGAGGTGTGGGTTGTGTGGAAGAGAGAAGTGGTAAATGGGTTTTGGGTGATCTTTGGGTATTTGTTGCTATGTTCTTGTTTTTCAGTCATCCATAGTTTGGATATCATGTAGAAGTTAGTTCCGCTGAATTTTCTTTTCTTTTCTTGAATTGTATTTTTATATTTTGGAGGTCGCTGTTAGATCTTAAGTCTCTTCTCGGTTGGTATCAGGTGATCTTTGTTTGGATAAATATGGGCAATGCATAGGGCTTTGAAGTGGATGTGTTCCTATACTGGTAGCCAGTGTAGAATTGTTAGAGCCGGTGTGATGTCGTCTTTTCTGTTTAGTCACAGGAGTAGTCGTGCTGCAGTATTTTGGATGTACTGCAGTTTTTTGTTGAGGTGTTCCGTCATTCCTAGTGATAGACTATTTGAATAGTCTACCCAAGATAATACCAAGTAGATGATCATGAGGGTTGTGTGTGCAAATTGTGTTTGGGGAGGATTCTTCTTATTAATCGCAAGAGGTAGAAATATTTGTGTTGCAATTGCGTTGATGTGTGGTTCAAAGGTGAGACCATTGTCCATGAGGACTCCCAGATTTGTTATCACTGTTGCCGTCTCTGGTTAGGTTCCCATGCACGACGGCCAGGTAATGGATATCTTTTTTGCGCTGTTTTCTCATGGGGAGATCATTATTTCTGTTTTGCCTGGGTTTAATTTGAGGTTGCTGTCAGGGTTGTTGTTAGTTATCCTGAAGAGGAGTTAGGTGTCATCTGCGATGATGTAGGATGTCAGTTCATGAGCTTGAATTAGCTTTATTAGGTGGGTCATATGAATGTTTAAGAAGAGTGGTGAGAGGCTCGATTCTTGTGATACTGTGCAGGTGATGTGTTTTGTATTTGATGTAAATAGTGGAATGTGGATTCTTTCAGTTCATTCAGTGAGGAAAGATTTCAGCCATTCCAGTGTGTAGCCTTGAATACCACATTTCTCCAGTCTCTTGATTAGAATTGAGTTTGATCATATCGAACACAGCAGATATGTCCATTAGTATAAGGGCCAATTGGGTGTAGTTGTCTGTGGTCAATATTGGGTCGTCCCATATGTAGAGGAGTGCTGGTCCTGGTCCTCTGATGGGTCTGAAGCCATCCTGTGATTGGTCAAATATTTAGTGGATTTCTACATGATTGAGTAGTTCTTTGCACACATGGTTCCCCAAGATATTTGCTGGGAACAATAGATTAGGTATGGGTCTGTAGTTAGTAGAGTCATCTGTATTTCCCATTTTTGGAGAGGTTTGATGTACGCTGATTTGAATGACTTTGGTACTATTCCCATGTTTAGGGATAGATTCATTAGTAGTCGGACGCAAAGGGCTGGTGTTTTGTGGGTGAGTAGTTTTTTGTTAATGTCCGGTGGGCATGGGTCACAGGGAGATCTGGCCACGTTTATATCTTTTAATAGTTTGTCAAAGATTACCTTGCTTATCGAGTCAAATCGATTGATTGTTGTGTTGATTTTTGGGGTCCTGGTTTCTGGGAGGGTGTTGTTTGTGGTACTGAAGGATTTTTGAATGGCTTGTTGTATTGCTTTTATTTTTGCTCTTGGGTGGGCTATGATGCTGTTGAATAGGGTTTGCAAGGAAACAACTACAATGCTATTGTTACATAAAGTTGTTTTTTATTTCCTTTGTGATTCTAAACATTTCTTTTGTGGATTTGTTGCTGATTGGATTCTGGCATTATAGTATCCTATTTTGACATTCAGGACTGTCGACTTGTAGAGCCAAATTTGTCATTGGTTGTTGATTTTGTCCATCTGGTTGTAGTCGCTTTTCCAGTGTACAGTTTTTTTTTTTTTTTTAGTTCCCTCTGAAGCCTCTTAAGGGGTGACTTTTTTTGGTTTGGGTTTGAAGAGTTTTCCGGGTGGTAGTTGGTCTAACATGTCTGTGATTCAGATGTGAAGGTTCTCTTCAACTGTGTCTGGTGTAATTTTGTTTAGGTGCAAGCTTCAAGGTCAAGTTCATTTCCTTTGTCACTGTGAGTTTTGGGTTTGTGGGCATCATGACGCTGAAAGGGATCATATGATGGTCGATCCATATGATTGTTACAGGTGGGGCCATGGTCAAAAGTTCATCCCTGCCGAAAATTGCATTTAGTGTGTGTCCCGCTCTGAGTAGGTCTGTTCACTATTTTTTTGCAAAGAAGAGTTTCCAGTAGGGTGATAAGTGAGTTTATTGTGGTTTCATTGTCTCTTTTGAACCAGATGTTGAGGTCTCACAGAGCAATTATTTTATTGTGATTTGTGGAAAGGTTAGCAGTGGCATCGTTGAGTTGTGCATCAAAGTTATGGTTATAGGTGTGCGGTATGTAGCTCAGAAGGAAGAGTGTGTTGGATTGATCATTGAGCTTGATTTTGACCCAGAGTGATTTGCAGTCTTCTATGTCTGTTGAGGGTAGTGATGAGGAACTGATGTGACTATGTGTGCTAGAGTGATTCTTCCTCCTTGTCCAGTTTCTCTGTTTGATTGCAATAGTTTGTGGTTGTCCAGTATGGCTTCATGAGTGATAAATGTGTAGTTGTCAGAGAGCCATGATTCTATTAAGAAGAGTGTCTGTGCCACCTTCGACCTATAGCAAAGCACAAAACAGAAATATACCTGTTTTGTGCATTGTTATAGATCGTACGTTGAGTTGGCTGAAGGGTGTGCAGTAATAAAGTCGTGGCAAAAAAGTTTTCTAAGAAAGAATTGCTTAAAAAATGCTGTGGTTTGACCTTGTAAAGGTGCATCCATAATACCATTTAAGGGGAGTGTGGGTTGCGGGGGTGACCCCTGCTCTCCTTAAATGGTATACATGGATTGTAGCGGCAAAGCCATGGCTTTTCTGAGCGATTCTTTGTGTAAACAGCAATTTTTGCCGCAATTTTAACACATGGAACTGGTTGAAGTGTAGTGTGTGCCATTTGACTTGTTCTTTGTTTGGTGTTATTTATGGCATTTTGGGAGGGGTGGTTTTCATTAGTCATTCAACTCTCTGTTGGGCTTGCCTGTTTATTGCCAAGTATGTAGTTGTGTCATCTGTCCAATCATGGAGGAGTTCCATTAGGTTGTGCAATGGTTTTCTGTTCTGAGTCATTCTAGTTAGATGCGTGATTGTCCGGGTGATTCTTTTTCCAATTAGGTAATGGTGGAGCGGATTTCTAGTCTAGCTCTGGTTCTTATGAGTGCCTTTCGGATGTTGTTTTCTCCATTGTCAGGTGCTGTGTGTTGGATTTGGTTGTGTAATGGGGGTTCCTCTAATATTTCCTGGGCACTTTGTTGTGAACTGTTTGATTTCCGGCAAGGCTGGTTTGTAGGTGGAGAGACAGCGGTAGATGTATGATGTCTTTGTTCTAATCTTTTTCCAGATCTTAAGTTCACTTAGAGGGGATTTGATTTAGAGAGGTTGTGATTCTGGTTGGTAGTTCTTGTTGTTGGGTGGGGGTGTAGTTTCTTTTGTTTTCTTGTTCTGTTTTCCATCCTTGTTCGTTTGTCCTTCTTGAATACAGGCATATTTGCACTTGTGGATGACTAATGATTGTTGTGGGTCTGCGGTCTATTGGTGCTGTAAATGTGTGTCAAGCTATTCTGGTGGTCGCAGCTGTTGTATGTGTAGTTTGCTGATGTTGATAGGTCCTGTTAGTGCTAATCACAATGGTAATACCACAGTGTTGTGCAAATATGAAACTGAGTCACCCGTATTTGTTGGGCTAACACAGTGACAAATACCTCACTGTGGTTATAGGGTCATGGTGAGGGAGGCCTGCATTTGTCAGGCCTCATATGCTCTTCAGTTGCTCTTTGATATGATATGATATGATAAGGCATTTGTAACGCGCCTATACACAAGTGTTTCAAGGCGCAACGAGGCAGGGGGGGGGCAAGGGGAGACAGACAACGATCTTACTAGGCCAGGTGTCATTCAGATCGTGCAAGTGCAAGGGTAGAGGGGAAGGGAAAAGTGCATGGGGGAAAGGGAGAGGGGAAAGTGCAGTACAGGGTTATTAGCATACAGCATACTGGATAAATAACAAGGGACAGCTGGTGGCAACTGCGAGGTAAGTGCAGACAAGTGCTGGGAAGGGGGGCTGTATGGATACAGACACAGTCCCGTAGTGCAGGGGTTGCCATGGAGGCAGTGCAGGGGAGAGTGGCTGGGCTGAGAACGGTGAATGGCCCAGTTGCAGATTCAGTGCAGTTTCAGTAGTATTAGCAGGGGAGAGGGGGAGAGAAAGCGGAGGCAAAGAGGAAGGTTTTGAGGTGCTTCCGGAACCGGAGGTGGTTCTCCTCAAGTTTCAGGGAGGCAGGAAGGCTGTTCCAGAGGGAGGCCCCTGCAGTGGAAAGAGATCTGCCCCCAACTCGTTGTTTGGAGAAGCGGCTGACCCTGAGGGAGTTGGAGGCGGAAGAGCGAAGAGCTCGAGAAGGAAGATATTTAGGAAGAGAGAGTCCCTTCCCCACTTCAACATTTCTACCCTGATATCCCTGGTCAGCCCCACACATTCTTTTAATCAGCGTCCTTTAGTCTTCCAGTGGCTGCCCTATTCCCATATTTTTGCACAGCAGTAATCAAATTCATAGTTTCTCACTGCTGCAATGCCTCCCAAAAATACAGGAATTTGCTAACATCTAGAATCCATGGGCTCTGGCACTACAGTTTTAATCAACACCAGTTATTTGAAGGGTGATATTTAGAGGCACTGTCAACCATACCATCCTACTCAACCGTCTCCGTGATAATCTGGGTATCACTGGTCAGGCTCTGGCATGGCTGATTTCTTTCCTCTATGACCGAACCTCCCAGGTCCAGCTTGGGTTCTTCCTCTCTGCTATCTTTTTCTCCACCTATGGTGTCCCCCAGGGTACTAACCTCTCTCCCTGGCTGTTCAACCAATAACTGGCACTCCTTGCCTACTGCATCAGCACTCTCTGCCCCAACTTTCAGTGCTATGCGGATGACACCCAGATCATTTTCAGGCTACCCTCTGCCTCCTCCTTTCCTTCCCTCATTTCTGACTGTCTGTCTGCTATCCAGGAGTGGTGTGCTGCCAATGACCTCTGCCTTAATGCCAGTAAGACTGAGATTCTCCTCATCAGCACACCCGTTCCCTCCTTCCCTGTAGCTTTCTGGCCAGCCTTTCTTGGCCCTCTTCCAGCTCCCACCTGCAAGGCTAAAAACCTTGGGGTCATCTTTGACTCCACACTCTCCTTCTCTCCTCACATCTCTGACGTCTCTAAGAAGTCACACTACCAGCTGCACCTCCTCCGAGGGATTCTTCCTTTCCTCTTCTTCCCCCAGAAGCTCACTGTCTCCAGAGCTCTGGTTCTCTCTAGACTGGACTATTACAACAGCCTCTTTCTAAATCTACCTGCTCCTACTTTCCTCCCTCTGCAACTTATCCAAAACAGGACTGCAAGACTTGTCCTTGGCCTCAAGCCCAGGGATCGTATCTCTCCAGGACTGAAATCCCTGCACTGGCTCCCAGTGGCTGTGAGGATTAAGTTCAAAACCCTCTGCATCATCCACAGGGCCTTCTGGGGCCTGGGTCCTCAATATCTTCAACTCTCCCTTCCTAAATACTTCCTTCTCGAGCTCTCCGCTCATCCACTTCCAACTCCCGCAGGGTCAGTCGCTTCTCCAAGCAACGAGTTGGTGGTATATCCCTTTCTTCGGCTGGTGCCTCCCTCTGGAACTGCCTCCCTTAAACTTGAGGAGAACCATCTCCGGTTCTGGAAGCACCTCAAAACCTTTCTCTTTGCTTCTGCTTTCTCTCCTCCTCACCTCTGCTGTCCTCCAGGTTGAAACCGGAACCACACCGGCTACCTGGACACCCTCTGAGCTCGGGCCCAGGTCCCTCCCCTGCCATTGTCTCACACCTGCACTGCCCACCTGGCAAACCACGTACTCGGGACTGTTTCTGTATGCCTACAGTCCCCCTACCAACCCCTGACAACTGTCTTCCGCACTTACCTATGCACTTGCCACGTGCTGGCCTCTACTCACTTATTGCTATCATCTTGTACTGCATTTTCCACATGCTGGCTGTTACTTTCTGTTATCATCTTGTACTGCACTGTCCCTGCCCCCTTCCCACGCACTTGTGCGATCTGAATGACACCTGGCCTAGTAAGATCACTGTCTGTCCTCCCTTTGTTCCCCTCCCTTACCTCGTCACGCCTTGAAGCACTTGTGCATAGGCATGTTATAAATGCCATATCATATCATATCACCTTAGCCAGCATGCATTCAGCACTCCACTCATTACCTTCAGCTGGTTTTCCTTTCCAGATGTGCCCTCTTCAGCAAGAGAGTGGAGGTTTTGGCTGGTAGATGTGCCTGGTGGGCATGAGTCTCACTGAACGGGGTCTGCATGGATATCCTTGCCACCACTATGCTAAATGCAGTACTGATACTGAAACTAACGTAAGGAGAAACACAGGAGGCTGTCTTGCTTATTTTGTCACTGCACAGCTTAGGTTGTAGAGGAGTAGGTGGATGCCTTTTCCCTGGTTCACGCCCCCTCACCACCATCTTATTGGAACAGCAGGCGAAGAGCTACAATTGGCAACCCATGTATAAATCCATGCAATATTCCTGTACCACGTTGAGTATTTCAAAGAGGATATGCACTTAGGCAGCCATTCAAAATGTGCCCTCATGTTGAAACAGTGGAAGGATGCTACCAGGAAGGATGTCAGCTACCAAGTTCAGAATGCGTCTATGGATGATGTGGATGTATGTTAAGCAAAGTCTGATGACAACAAAAGGTGTAACTGAAGCACTGAGAGAAACATGTACCTGGTGACAAAGTAGTTGTGAATATTAAAAAGAAGATGAAGTAACTTGCTGACCAATAACTGTAAATAAGCTGTAACACGGGGTAGAAAAGTGATATAGATGCTCGCTAAAAGAGGTATATGAACAATGTTTAGGATGGCCATTAGAACATGGACGATGGCTCATGCCACAAATCAACCTAGTTACCGCAAAATTGAACATAGGATTGCAAAAATGAAGAAATTATAAAAAAGATGTTTTCATGTGCAGAATAAGGGTGTACCCTGCCCTGGAATCAAGGATGCTAATTGGGGAGAGGAATGCAGAGCACAGAGGGAGTCAAATGAATAGACCATGTGTGTAAGACATATATCTGTTAAGATTAGGAGAGGCAAGGACATGTGCAGGAACCAAGTGTTGGATAAATAAGACAGCAAAAACTCATGTGAAGTGGAGTGAGCAAATCTCTAAAGGCCAGAAAAGGTAACAACACCCTGTTTAATAAAATCAAATAGAAGTTGAAATTGACAAGTTCATGGTCTCTGAACACGTGATGGAGAAATCAAAACAAGGGCTATTTATTAAGTGCAGATGGATAGTGGTGTGCTCATACTCCCTTGAATGTTTGAGGACAGTAAGCAGACTGCGAGGTGAACTACAAACCGAAGACATGGGCTAAGGATCAGGTTGATGAAAGATGATGGACTAATTGGTAAAACAGAGAATGAGTTGACACATCTCAAATACCTAGTTTTCGTTTCAACATACGCGCTGCTAAGCAGGCTGAAAGCCCAAGGTTGAATTGGGTTGCCAACCAATTAGAAAGCCTGCCATGCACTTTTACATACAATATTGCATTCACCAGTCCGCTGCCAAATTCTCTGTTATAATAGTATATGACATATCTAGAAGTAGCTCAGGGTGTGTTCTACAGAAAAGGGGCAGCTAGTGAGATATTAACACTTATATGAATCTATGTGTAGACATGTTCCTTTAATCCAATTCCTCCTGTTGATAGGTTTTTGTACAATGCCACGTAGGATGCTATCATAAAGGAGTATGCAAAAGTATATAAACTCTGTACCAACGAGGTATGGTTTGAATACTCATACATCTAATTTGATAGCTCTTATATCTCCCTGCTTTCTTTCATTGAGATTTAAGCAGCATTTTACCATCTTCCTTGAGTTTGTCCGGTTATTTTGCCTAAGATATTTTATTGGTAATTCCATCTAGCGCAAAGAAGATGCTTTAAAAGTGCCAGAGCACATTTGGTAGTGGTGCAGATGGTTGTGGTCTAATCAACCTAGATCTAGGCCCATATCCAGACCCCGGACGATCATGTACTCCTACCATAAGCTAGATGATCGTAGAGTTTCCTGTGGGGATTGGCACATAAAAGAACACATGTCCAAAATTTGTTTGGCACATCCCCCTTTGATGAAATTCCTGTCTGATCCCTGGAGGCACCCCGTGGACTGAAAGCAAACTGGTTGATTGGGGTGGAGTCGATGCCGAGGTACTCGAGCTGAGAAGCGGATTTAAGTAGACCATCAAGTGTGGTTAAAGAGAAAAGGGGAAGGGATTGTATTATGATGCTGTATACATCTATAAAGAGTAACTGGATTTTTGGGGATAATAAGGAAGAGAAAAGGATTACCTATTTTTCACAATCCCACGAGGGATGGAAAGGGTATACGCAATAGCTCCATAGAGGAGTGTTAAGGATTCCTGAGGCATAGAGTAATTAAGAAGAGCACATAAACTCTGAGACGGAGTAAACAATAAGAGAGGAGATACACTTACTAGAATAGTAAAGGAAGACATACGTAGGGGAACAAATTGAAAGTGCACATGTGTATGGATTGTAATATGTTTGTATAAAGCGTTTTGCATGTTTAAATTGACAGATTTAAAATGGTAGCAAAAATAAATAAAAGCAATTTTTCAAAAAAAGGATTGACATCAATCAGATTGATAAAAGTAGAAGAAATGAATATACAAATAAAGAAGAGAACCTTAAGATACCAAAAAACAAAGAGCAATATAAAAAAATTGATAAAACATTTAAATGAAGCAGCAAAGCATGGTATTTGCTCAAAAAGTTTAAAATGATACACTTAATAAATCTGGAAAGAAGAATAAAGGCTACACCACTTTTACACCTATGTAGAACATTGTCAAGATATATGCCCAACATTAGAAAGTATCATTCTGAGTGGGGAAAGGGCACGACTAATAAAACACTTATGTCATGTCCTCACGAAGGTTCGATGTCAAAGGCGATACTGCATCACATGACAACATATTTACATACCACTTATAAAGGAAAGAAGTTAGACAAAAATTGGCAATTTTAGAACTCTGCAAATTGTACCATAGTGAGAAAGAAAATCCAGGTGAGAGGGAAGGGATGCTTAATCAACATAAATGAGAAGACATAATGACTTTGGCTCCTCTTTCCACTTCTGAAAAACAAGATGTAAAGACAGAAGAGAAGGGATTGTATCCTTTAAAAGAATTAAAGGCAGCAGCAAGGTATGTTAATCCAACGAATGAGCCCCCTGCTTATAGCAGTGAAGACAGTATGGAAGGGAGTGGAAATAAAGAACGTAAATATATATGAGCAAGCAATGAAGTTAAACAGCGTGATGAGAGAAAGGATAGACAAAGCAGACAGATATAGAAGAAGAGGCAGAGAGATAGAAGGAAACAAAGGATATGGCTAAGAGTCTTACAATATTACAGAATGAATGGATTGGAGGACAAATATTTCTCAAACTAGACAACAAAGGCATTGATGGAGTTCGAGAAAGGGAAGAGTGACAGACGAAAAAAAGAGAGACAGAAGAAGTGAGGAAGAATATGCAAACAAGAAAGGGATAAAGAATTTAAGTGAAGGGAAGAACAGAAGAGGTATGAGATGAGAAAAGAGAAGGAGAGGTTAGAAGAAGAGAAATGAGAAGAGGCAGAAACCCAAAGATTGAAAGTATGTAGGTTATAAAGAAGGCGAGAGGAAGATGAATTGAGGTAGATAAAGAGAAGAGAAGAAGAAATGAACCGAAGTAAGCGATTAAACAATGATGAAATTGAATATATATGCCACAGAAGCATAGTGACCATAGAAGCACAAGAACGAGCTGAAGATGAGAGAGGGTCAGTGCCATCTCATGGGGGATTGCAAGGAATATCATGGATACCAACATGGAGAGAAGAGGACACAGAGATTATAGGGGAAAGGATTGGGAAAGTATATAGGCAAATAAGGAATAAGGGAAGATGTAACACTCATGAGGGTGAACATGAAGCTTTCTTCGAACAAATAGGGGGAAGAGTGGATGACGTCATAACAAACGATCATAGAACCATGTTCTTAAGCAGGTTAAATCATGACCATGTAGAAGAAGATAACAGTCATAAGACTTTGGACATAATGTTGTCAAGAGAAGAAAGGAGGGACATGAGAGAGCATGAAAAGAAGGCGCATGTGGATTTAAGAGAATTGAACATAGATAAAGGGGTAAAATGGTCAGATATAGAACACCCCATAAACAAACAGCTAGAACCAATACCATAAACTGAATGACCGCAAGCATGAAAGTGCAGTATAGGGGATATATCACCACCTTATATAACCAGATTAAGAGCATTGCCAGGACAGAGACAAACGGGAGAGGACAATGCTGCTTGAAGGATCAGGACTGTTGGCAGGTATGATTATGGATCAGGATTTCAAAGCAGAAAAATATCTGGTAAAGATCTCACTACACCTGTTGATGCCAGTGGTGGTAATGAACACTACTATAGGTAATTGAAATCATATCAGGTTCAATGCATGTCATATATAGAACAATGATATTCGAAAATAAATTCATATGTGCAAGTCTTCTTTTTTATTCTTCATTTGCTTAATTACTTGTGCAGAGGCCAACGTCGCTGATGCATTTCTGACTTCAGTCTTTCATCAGGGTGATCTCTTCAAATACAATATAATATATTAATTTAGCACATGATCAAATCAATTAAAATAAGATGTTAACCCCTTATCTACATTTATCAGAACCATAATAAACAGAAAATACACCATAATACCTGCTCTCTCTTGGAAAAAATGAAGACATTTAAGGTGAATTAACTTCTCTGTGTGCATCTATGATTCTCGTTGCCTTCGCTGAGGTAAACTCCTGGTGTCTATCCTACAAGGTGAGAGTATGTATGTAAACCCTGTCCTGTTGCAGCTCTGAGTCATAACTGATCTACTGTTTTAAATAAGCAGGTACATCTCTCAATAATTCCAGTCAAAAATAATCATTAAAGTGTCCCTTACCACAATCGTCACTTCTTGTGGCATGCAGCTGTGTACATAGTTGTGCTGTGTCTTACCTGGTTCTCGCTCTGTTATACATGCTGTAAAACAATGTTGAACCTAATTATCTCCTCTAGCTTTACTGATCACTTGACAAACATCAGTAAAAATAAGAAGTGTGTATGGAACAATCCATCGTCCATGAAGCGGGTCATGGCCACTATGTCTGTTCCTCAAAAGCACTTGTTGCACCGACTCAAATGCTACATGGTGCAGCTCGTGTCATCAAAAAAGTTAATTTTGAGACAACGTAGTGAGGAGACTAACTCTACTCATTTTGAGGCTATAACACATGTAAAAGTGAGTTGCAGTAAGAAGAAAAATCTCGGCGTACTGCCGCTGTTCATTGAGTTTTTTGCATGTCCATAGCAACTGCTAACTGAAGGGGTACCAGGTTCTGTGAGGTTGTGCGGCACGTCATTGCGCTGTGCAATCCTGTCCATACAGTAGGCTTGCTGTTCTCTGATGTTGTCATGGATTCGGCTTTGTAAAACAAGCGTATATGCGGGCACCGCTAAAGGGCTAGTATTGAACATCGTGGGAGGTGAGACCATTCCCTCCAAGCCTTGATGCATTTTATATCATTTAACTAAGAGTTAACCTGGTATTAACTGGATGAATAGTTTAATTGTGATAATGCTGCTGCAAGCATTTTAAACGCTGCAAGTGTTACCATGTGTGACTCAAAAATGTGGAGCGATAAAAACTAGCTTCAAAAACATACACATGATATGTCAGAAAAGTCAAACAGATAATATACCATATAATCAAACAGATAATGTGCCAAGAAAAGAGGGGAGAACAAACATCTATTAACACAGGTGCAATTTTAAATCTACTGTTCTGGTCTTCACCTGTTTGTGTGATTTACCTTTTAAAAAGAAGCATATTAAAACGTGATGAATCATAAATGTTACCATCCTGTTCTAACACTGGTGATATATCTGCAGGTATAGAACACAATTGAAGTAATATGCTTGTGTGTCAAACATTATCCTTTCTTATGGGAGGAAGATAAATGGCTTCTCTTATAAGAAACAAAATAGATCTAACTCCTCATTCAGACCTTGGAGGTGTAGCACAGTGAATCTAGCAACGTTTATAGCTGAACCAGTGGGAGAAGATGAAGAAGTTCATGACTGTATAACATATACTGAAGGTTTTGACAATATTCCCCAAGTTAGAGAAAATGTTTTCCGGAAGGGGGGAAAAGGTCTTTAGTGACGGGTCATCAAGAATTGATCAAAAGATGGGTGTGAGACATACGGGATCAGCAGTGGGAAAGCTGAACCAAGAGGGTACATTTGAGATAATTATTAGCAGGAGATTGTTCCCAAATTAGTTCACCCATGCTGCAGAATTAGCAGCTGCAAATGTTTGAGGATGAGGAAGTGACTTTGTACTCTAACTCTGCCTATGTGGCATTAACAGTACACTCAGGCTTATCACGTTGGAAAAGGAGGGATTTCCTGAGTGCTGACAGCACTCCACTGCAACATCAGGTTTATTAGAAAATCATATGGATGAATTAATGTTCCCTATAGCAATCGGAAAATGTGTCGTCCATTCAAAGAAAACAGATTATCAGGCCGATTCATGGAATAATTAGCGCGGCGCAAGTGGCCAAAAACGTGCGATTCGCAGTGGAATAGCGAAAATCGCAGTGCAAGTGCGAAAATCGCACGAAAAGCAGCGCACATCGATTCATGGAAGGCCGTGCGTGAGAAAACCATCGGATGTGCGCTAAAAAAGTGCGCGGCGCACGTTGGCGCACAGGCCATCTAACGGCGTGCGCCAGGTCACAGCGAAAATCGCACAGGCCACAGCGAAAATCGCACATAGCGCAGCGCACACAACAAAAGTAGGCGGAACACGAGGCGTAACACTCGGAATGGGGAACAACTTGCCAAAATGTGGGCGTCACGGGGGAAGTACAGGGTGCAAGTGCGCGGAACGCCCACACGCTCGCCTACAACCCGTATTCATGGAATCGAATAGGGCAAAAAAGCACACGGTCAAACCAGCGCACAGGCACAAACACGACCGCCACAAGAAAGCAGGCGGTAGCGTCTCTGCGCCTGTAATAAATGTGCGCCAAAAGGTGCGCCAACAAATAGCACCTATATACAGCCATGATGAATGTCCTATACTGTGGCCCTCCAGGACAAATGACGTGCAAAGGGTACCCACAAACACGGACACCCGCTGACTGAAAAATAACGTGTGCGTGTATTCCGGGGTGCGCGGGAAGTCTCACACACGATTTGGCAGGGTACGTGGATTTCAGGGGTGCGCAGGAAGTTCAACACGCGTTTTGGCCGGGTATGTGCGCGGGAATTTCCACACGCGATTTGTCTGGGTACGTGGATCTCAGGGGTGCGCGGGAAGTCACACACGCGATTTGGCAGGGTACGTGGATTTCAGGGGTGCGCGGGAAGTTCCACACGCGATTTGGCCGTGTACGTGCGCGGGAATTTCCACACGAGATTTGTCTGGGTACGTGGATCTCAGGGGTGCGCGGGAAGTCTCACACGCGATTTGGCAGGGAACGTGGATTTCAGGGGTGCGCGGGAAGTTCCACACGCGATTTGGCCGGGTACGTGCGCGGGAATTTCCACACGCGATTTGTCTGGGTACGTGGATCTCAGGGGTGCGCGGGAAGTCTCACACGCGATTTGGCAGGGTACGTGGATTTCAGGGGTGCGCGGGAAGTTCCACACGCGATTTGGCCGGGTACGTGCGCGGGAATTTCCACACGCGATTTGTCTGGGTACGTGGATCTCAGGGGTGCGCGGGAAGTCTCACACGCGATTTGGCAGGGTACGTGGATTTCAGAGGTGCACGGGAAGTTCCACACGCGATTTGGCTGGGTACGTGCGTGGGAATTTCCACACGCGACTTGGCTGGGTACGTGGATCTCAGGGGTGCGCGGGAAGTCCCACATGCGATTTGACAGGGTACGTGAGCGTGAATTTCCACACGCGATTTGGCTGGGTACGTGTATGACAGGGGTACGCAGGAAATTCTACACGCGATTTGGCTGTGTGCTCCCAGGTATTCCCTATACACCCTCCACGGCCCCTGCAGGCAGCCGACACCACAGGGGACTACCCTGCACACCTGCTCATGTCACCCAGCACCCCCACCCCCCAGCAGTGCAGGGGCAGCCTCCACCAGGCCCCCACTCATGTCTCCCACCACCCCCACCCCCCAGCATCCAGGGGCAGCCTCCACCAGGCCCCCACTCATGTCTCCCACCACCCCCACCCCCCAGCATCCAGGGGGAGCCTCCAGCAGGCCCCCACTCATGTCCCCCTGCACCCCCACCCCCAGCAGTGCAGGGGCACCCTCCACCAGGCCCCCACTCATGTCTCCCACCACCCCCACCCCCCAGCCACCAGGGGCAGCCTCCACCAGGCCCCCACTCATGTCTCCCACCACCCCCACCCCCCAAAAGTGCAGGGGCAGCCTCCACCAGGCCCCCACTCATGTCCCCTTGCACCCCCACCCCCCAGCATCCAGGGGCACCCTCCACCAGGCCCCCACTCATGTCCCCCTGCACCCCCACCCCCCAGCAGTGCAGGGGCACCCTCCACCAGACCCCCACTCATGTCCCCCTGCACCCCCACCCCCCAACATCCAGGGGCACCCTCCACCAGGCCCCCACTCATGTCCCCCTGCACCCCCACCCCCCAGCAGTGCAGGGGCACCCTCCACCAGGCCCCCACTCATGTCTCCCACCACCCCCACCCCCCAGCCACCAGGGGCAGCCTCCACCAGGCCCCCACTCATGTCCCCTTGCACCCCCGCCCCCCAGCAGTCATGGGGCAGCCTCCACCAGGCCCCCACTCATGTCCCCTTGCACCCCCACCCCCCAGCAGTCATGTGGCACCCTCCACCAGGCCCCCACTCATGTCTACCACCACCCCCACCCCCCAGCAGTCATGTAGCACCCTCCACCAGGCCCCCACTCATGTCTACCATCACCCCCAGCCACCATGGGCACCCTCCACCAGGCCCCCACTCATGTCTCCCACCACCCCCACCCCCCAGCCACCAGGGGCAGCCTCCACCAGGCCCCCACTCATGTCTCCCACCACCCCCACCCCCCAGCAGTGCAGGGGCAGCCTCCACCAGGCCCCCACTCATGTCTCCCACCACCCCCACCCCCCAGCATCCAGGGGCACCCTCCACCAGGCCCCCACTCATGTCCCCCTGCACCCCCACCCCCCAGCAGTGCAGGGGCACCCTCCACCAGGCCCCCACTCATGTCTCCCACCACCCCCACCCCCCAGCATCCAGGGGCACCCTCCACCAGGCCCCCACTCATGTCTCCCACCACCCCCACCTGCCAGCATCCAGGGGCACCCTCCACCAGGCCCCCACTCATGTCTCCCACCCACCCCCACCCCCCTAGCAGTGTGGGGCACCCTCCACCAGGCTCCCACCCATGTCTACCACCACCCCCACCACCCAGCCACCATGGGCAGCCCCCACCAGGCCCCCACTCATGTCCAACTCATGTCTCCCACCACCCCCACCCCCCAGCAGTGCAGGGGCACCCTCCACCAGGCCCCCACTCATGTCCCCCTGCACCCCCACCCCCCAGCATCCAGGGGCACCCTCCACCAGGCCCCCACTCATGTCTCCCACCACCCCCACCCCCCAGCATCCAGGGGCACCCTCCACCAGGCCCCCACTCATGTCTCCCACCACCCCCACCCCCCAGCCACCAGGGGCAGCCTCCACCAGGCCCCCACTCATGTCCCCTTGCACCCCCACCCCCCAGCAGTCATGGGGCAGCCTCCACCAGGCCCCACTCATGTCCCCTTGCGCCCCCACCCCCCAACAGTCATGGGGCACCCTCCACCAGGCCCCACTCATGTCTACCACCACCCCCAGCCCCCAGCATCCAGGGGCAGCCTCCACCAGGCCCCCACTCATGTCCCCCTGCACCCACACCCCCCAGCAGTGCAGGGGCACCCTCCACCAGGCCCGCACTCATGTCTCCCACCACCCCCACCCCCCAGCCACCAGGGGCAGCCTCCACCAGGCCCCCACTCATGTCTCCCACCACCCCCACCCCCCAGCAGTGCAGGGGCAGCCTCCACCAGGCCCCCACTCATGTCTCCCTCCACCCCCACCCCCAGCATCCAGGGGCACCCTCCACCAGGCCCCCACTCATGTCTCCCACCACCACCACCCCCCAGCAGTGCAGGGGCACCCTCCACCAGGCCCCCACTCATGTCTCCCACCACCCCCACCCCCCAGCCACCAGGGGCAGCCTCCACCAGGTCCCCACACATGTCTCCCACCACCCCCACCCCCCAGCAGTGCAGGGGCAGCCTCCACCAGGCCCCCACTCATGTCTCCCACCACCCCCACCCCCCAGCATCCAGGGGCACCCTCCACCAGGCCCCCACTCATGTCTCCCACCACCCACACCCCCCAGCAGTGCAGGGGCACCCTCCACCATGCCCCCACTCATGTCTCCCACCACCCCCACCCCCCATCCACCATGGGCAGCCTCCGCCAGGCCCCCACTCATGTCTCCCACCCACCCCCACCCCCCAGCAGTGTGGGGCACCCTCCACCAGGCCCCCACTCATGTCTCCCACCACCCCCACCCCCAGGCCACCAGGGGCAGCCTCCACCAGGCCCCCACTCATGTCTCCCACCACCCCACCTCCCAGCAGTGCAGGGGCAGCCTCCACCAGGCCCCCACTCATGTCTCCCACCACCCCCACCCCCCAGCAGTGCAGGGGCACCCTCCACCAGGCCCCCACTCATGTCCCCCTGCACCCCCACCCCCCAGCATCCAGGGGCACCCTCCACCAGGCCCCCACTCATGTCTCCCACCACCCCCACCCCCCAGCATCCAGGGGCACCCTCCACCAGGCACCCACTCATGTCCCCCTGCACCCCCACCCCCCAGCAGTGCAGGGACACACTCCACCAGGCCCCCACTCATGTCTCCCACCACCCCCACCCCCCAGCCACCAGGGGCAGCCTCCACCAGGCCCCGACTCATGTCCCCTTGCACCCCCACCCCCCAGCAGTCATGGGGCAGCCTCCACCAGGCCCCACTCATGTCCCCTTGCGCCCCCACCCCCCAACAGTCATGGGGCACCCTCCACCAGGCCCCACTCATGTCTACCACCACCCCCAGCATCCAGGGGCAGCCTCCACCAGGCCCCCACTCATGTCCCCCTGCACCCCCACCCCCCAGCAGTGCAGGGGCACCCTCCACCAGGCCCCCACTCATGTCTCCCACCACCCCCACCCCCCAGCCACCAGGGGCAGCCTCCACCAGGCCCCCACTCATGTCTCCCACCACCCCCACCCCCCAGCAGTGCAGGGGCAGCCTCCACCAGGCCCCCACTCATGTCTCCCACCACCCCCACCCCCAGCATCCAGGGGCACCCTCCACCAGGCCCCCACTCATGTCTCCCACCACCACCACCCCCCAGCAGTGCAGGGGAACCCTCCACCAGGCCCCCACTCATGTCTCCCACCACCCCCACCCCCCAGCCACCAGGGGCAGCCTCCACCAGGCCCCCACTCATGTCTCCCACCACCCCCACCCCCCAGCAGTGCAGGGGCAGCCTCCACCAGGCCCCCACTCATGTCTCCCACCACCCCCACCCCCCAGCATCCAGGGGCACCCTCCACCAGGCCCCCACTCATGTCTCCCACCACCCCCACCCCCCAGCAGTGCAGGGGCACCCTCCACCATGCCCCCACTCATGTCTCCCACCCACCCCCACCCCCCAGCAGTGTGGGGCACCCTCCACCAGGCCCCCACTCATGTCTCCCACCCACCCCCACCCCCCAGCAGTGTGGGGCACCCTCCACCAGGCCCCCACTCATGTCTCCCACCATCCCCACCCCCCAGCCACCAGGGGCACCCTCCACCAGGCCCCCACTCATGTCTCCCACCACCCCCACCCCCCAGCCACCAGGGGCAGCCTCCACCAGGCCCCCACTCATGTCTCCCACCACCCCCATCCCCCAGCATCCAGGGGCACCCCCAGCCACCAGGGGCAGCCTCCACCAGGCCCCCACTCATGTCTCCCACCACCCCCACCCCCCAGCAGTGCAGGGGCAGCCTCCACCAGGCCCCCACTCATGTCTCCCACCACCCCCACCCCCCAGCATCCAGGGGCACCCTCCACCAGGCCCCCACTCATGTCTCCCACCACCCCCACCCCCCAGCAGTGCAGGGGCACCCTCCACCATGCCCCCACTCATGTCTCCCACCACCCCCACCCCCCATCCACCATGGGCAGCCTCCGCCAGGCCCCCACTCATGTCTCCCACCCACCCCCACCCCCCAGCAGTGTGGGGCACCCTCCACCAGGCCCCCACTCATGTCTCCCACCACCCCCACCCCCCAGCCACCAGGGGCAGCCTCCACCAGGCCCCCACTCATGTCTCCCACCACCCCACCTCCCAGCAGTGCAGGGGCAGCCTCCACCAGGCCCCCACTCATGTCTCCCACCACCCCCACCCCCCAGCAGTGCAGGGGCACCCTCCACCAGGCCCCCACTCATGTCCCCCTGCACCCCCACCCCCCAGCATCCAGGGGCACCCTCCACCAGGCCCCCACTCATGTCTCCCACCACCCCCACCCCCCAGCATCCAGGGGCACCCTCCACCAGGCACCCACTCATGTCCCCCTGCACCCCCACCCCCCAGCAGTGCAGGGGCACACTCCACCAGGCCCCCACTCATGTCTCCCACCACCCCCACCCCCCAGCCACCAGGGGCAGCCTCCACCAGGCCCCGACTCATGTCCCCTTGCACCCCCACCCCCCAGCAGTCATGGGGCAGCCTCCACCAGGCCCCACTCATGTCCCCTTGCGCCCCCACCCCCCAACAGTCATGGGGCACCCTCCACCAGGCCCCACTCATGTCTACCACCACCCCCAGCCCCCAGCATCCAGGGGCAGCCTCCACCAGGCCACCACTCATGTCCCCCTGCACCCCACCCCCCAGCAGTGCAGGGGCACCCTCCACCAGGCCCCCACTCATGTCTCCCACCACCCCCACCCCCCAGCCACCAGGGGCAGCCTCCACCAGGCCCCCACTCATGTCTCCCACCACCCCCACCCCCCAGCAGTGCAGGGGCAGCCTCCACCAGGCCCCCACTCATGTCTCCCACCACCCCCACCCCCAGCATCCAGGGGCACCCTCCACCAGGCCCCCACTCATGTCTCCCACCACCACCACCCCCCAGCAGTGCAGGGGCACCCTCCACCAGGCCCCCACTCATGTCTCCCACCACCCCCACCCCCCAGCCACCAGGGGCAGCCTCCACCAGGCCCCCACTCATGTCTCCCACCACCCCCACCCCCCAGCAGTGCAGGGGCAGCCTCCACCAGGCCCCCACTCATGTCTCCCACCACCCCCACCCCCCAGCATCCAGGGGCACCCTCCACCAGGCCCCCACTCATGTCTCCCACCACCCCCACCCCCCAGCAGTGCAGGGGCACCCTCCACCATGCCCCCACTCATGTCTCCCACCCACCCCCACCCCCCAGCAGTGTGGGGCACCCTCCACCAGGCCCCCACTCATGTCTCCCACCCACCCCCACCCCCCAGCAGTGTGGGGCACCCTCCACCAGGCCCCCACTCATGTCTCCCACCATCCCCACCCCCCAGCCACCAGGGGCACCCTCCACCAGGCCCCCACTCATGTCTCCCACCACCCCCACCCCCCAGCCACCAGGGGCAGCCTCCACCAGGCCCCCACTCATGTCTCCCACCACCCCCACCCCCCAGCATCCAGGGGCACCCCCAGCCACCAGGGGCAGCCTCCACCAGGCCCCCACTCATGTCTCCCACCACCCCACCTCCCAGCAGTGCAGGGGCAGCCTCCACCAGGCCCCCACTCATGTCTCCCACCACCCCCACCCCCCAGCATCCAGGGGCACCCTCCACCAGGCCCCCACTCATGTCTCCCACCACCACCACCCCCAGCAGTGCAGGGGCACCCTCCACCAGGCCCCCACTCATGTCTCCCACCACCCCCACCCCCCAGCCACCAGGGGCAGCCTCCACCAGGGACCCACTCATGTCTCCCACCACCCCACCCCCCAGCAGTGCAGGGGCAGCCTCCACCAGGCCCCCACTCATGTCTCCCACCACCCCCACCCCCCAGCATCCAGGGGCACCCTCCACCAGGCCCCCACTCATGTCCCCCTGCACCCCCACCCCCCAGCAGTGCAGGGGCACCCTCCACCAGGCCCCCACTCATGTCTCCCACCACCCCCACCCCCCAGCATCCAGGGGCACCCTCCACCAGGCCCCCACTCATGTCTCCCACCACCCCCACCCCCCAGCAGTGCAGGGGCAGCCTCCACCAGGCCCCCACTCATGTCTCCCACCACCCCCACCCCCCAGCATCCAGGGGCACCCTCCACCAGGCCCCCACTCATGTCCCCCTGCACCCCCACCCCCCAGCAGTGCAGGGGCACCCTCCACCAGGCCCCCACTCATGTCTCCCACCACCCCCACCCCCCAGCAGTGCAGGGGCAGCCTCCACCAGGCCCCCACTCATGTCTCCCACCACCCCCACCCCCCAGCATCCAGGGGCACCCTCCACCAGGCCCCCACTCATGTCTCCCACCACCCCCACCCCCCAGCAGTGCAGGGGCACCCTCCACCATGCCCCCACTCATGTCTCCCACCACCCCCACCCCCCATCCACCATGGGCAGCCTCCGCCAGGCCCCCACTCATGTCTCCCACCCACCCCCACCCCCCAGCAGTGTGGGGCACCCTCCACCAGGCCCCCACTCATGTCTCCCACCACCCCCACCCCCCAGCCACCAGGGGCAGCCTCCACCAGGCCCCCACTCATGTCTCCCACCACCCCACCTCCCAGCAGTGCAGGGGCAGCCTCCACCAGGCCCCCACTCATGTCTCCCACCACCCCCACCCCCCAGCAGTGCAGGGGCACCCTCCACCAGGCCCCCACTCATGTCCCCCTGCACCCCCACCCCCCAGCATCCAGGGGCACCCTCCACCAGGCCCCCACTCATGTCTCCCACCACCCCCACCCCCCAGCATCCAGGGGCACCCTCCACCAGGCACCCACTCATGTCCCCCTGCACCCCCACCCCCCAGCAGTGCAGGGACACACTCCACCAGGCCCCCACTCATGTCTCCCACCACCCCCACCCCCCAGCCACCAGGGGCAGCCTCCACCAGGCCCCGACTCATGTCCCCTTGCACCCCCACCCCCCAGCAGTCATGGGGCAGCCTCCACCAGGCCCCACTCATGTCCCCTTGCGCCCCCACCCCCCAACAGTCATGGGGCACCCTCCACCAGGCCCCACTCATGTCTACCACCACCCCCAGCCCCCAGCATCCAGGGGCAGCCTCCACCAGGCCCCCACTCATGTCCCCCTGCACCCCCACCCCCCAGCAGTGCAGGGGCACCCTCCACCAGGCCCCCACTCATGTCTCCCACCACCCCCACCCCCCAGCCACCAGGGGCAGCCTCCACCAGGCCCCCACTCATGTCTCCCACCACCCCCACCCCCCAGCAGTGCAGGGGCAGCCTCCACCAGGCCCCCACTCATGTCTCCCACCACCCCCACCCCCAGCATCCAGGGGCACCCTCCACCAGGCCCCCACTCATGTCTCCCACCACCACCACCCCCCAGCAGTGCAGGGGAACCCTCCACCAGGCCCCCACTCATGTCTCCCACCACCCCCACCCCCCAGCCACCAGGGGCAGCCTCCACCAGGCCCCCACTCATGTCTCCCACCACCCCCACCCCCAGCAGTGCAGGGGCAGCCTCCACCAGGCCCCCACTCATGTCTCCCACCACCCCCACCCCCCAGCATCCAGGGGCACCCTCCACCAGGCCCCCACTCATGTCTCCCACCACCCCCACCCCCCAGCAGTGCAGGGGCACCCTCCACCATGCCCCCACTCATGTCTCCCACCCACCCCCACCCCCCAGCAGTGTGGGGCACCCTCCACCAGGCCCCCACTCATGTCTCCCACCCACCCCCACCCCCCAGCAGTGTGGGGCACCCTCCACCAGGCCCCCACTCATGTCTCCCACCATCCCCACCCCCCAGCCACCAGGGGCACCCTCCACCAGGCCCCCACTCATGTCTCCCACCACCCCCACCCCCCAGCCACCAGGGGCAGCCTCCACCAGGCCCCCACTCATGTCTCCCACCACCCCCATCCCCCAGCATCCAGGGGCACCCCCAGCCACCAGGGGCAGCCTCCACCAGGCCCCCACTCATGTCTCCCACCACCCCCACCCCCCAGCAGTGCAGGGGCAGCCTCCACCAGGCCCCCACTCATGTCTCCCACCACCCCCACCCCCCAGCATCCAGGGGCACCCTCCACCAGGCCCCCACTCATGTCTCCCACCACCCCCACCCCCCAGCAGTGCAGGGGCACCCTCCACCATGCCCCCACTCATGTCTCCCACCACCCCCACCCCCCATCCACCATGGGCAGCCTCCGCCAGGCCCCCACTCATGTCTCCCACCCACCCCCACCCCCCAGCAGTGTGGGGCACCCTCCACCAGGCCCCCACTCATGTCTCCCACCACCCCCACCCCCCAGCCACCAGGGGCAGCCTCCACCAGGCCCCCACTCATGTCTCCCACCACCCCACCTCCCAGCAGTGCAGGGGCAGCCTCCACCAGGCCCCCACTCATGTCTCCCACCACCCCCACCCCCCAGCAGTGCAGGGGCACCCTCCACCAGGCCCCCACTCATGTCCCCCTGCACCCCCACCCCCCAGCATCCAGGGGCACCCTCCACCAGGCCCCCACTCATGTCTCCCACCACCCCCACCCCCCAGCATCCAGGGGCACCCTCCACCAGGCACCCACTCATGTCCCCCTGCACCCCCACCCCCCAGCAGTGCAGGGGCACACTCCACCAGGCCCCCACTCATGTCTCCCACCACCCCCACCCCCCAGCCACCAGGGGCAGCCTCCACCAGGCCCCGACTCATGTCCCCTTGCACCCCCACCCCCCAGCAGTCATGGGGCAGCCTCCACCAGGCCCCACTCATGTCCCCTTGCGCCCCCACCCCCCAACAGTCATGGGGCACCCTCCACCAGGCCCCACTCATGTCTACCACCACCCCCAGCCCCCAGCATCCAGGGGCAGCCTCCACCAGGCCACCACTCATGTCCCCCTGCACCCCACCCCCCAGCAGTGCAGGGGCACCCTCCACCAGGCCCCCACTCATGTCTCCCACCACCCCCACCCCCCAGCCACCAGGGGCAGCCTCCACCAGGCCCCCACTCATGTCTCCCACCACCCCCACCCCCCAGCAGTGCAGGGGCAGCCTCCACCAGGCCCCCACTCATGTCTCCCACCACCCCCACCCCCAGCATCCAGGGGCACCCTCCACCAGGCCCCCACTCATGTCTCCCACCACCACCACCCCCCAGCAGTGCAGGGGCACCCTCCACCAGGCCCCCACTCATGTCTCCCACCACCCCCACCCCCCAGCCACCAGGGGCAGCCTCCACCAGGCCCCCACTCATGTCTCCCACCACCCCCACCCCCCAGCAGTGCAGGGGCAGCCTCCACCAGGCCCCCACTCATGTCTCCCACCACCCCCACCCCCCAGCATCCAGGGGCACCCTCCACCAGGCCCCCACTCATGTCTCCCACCACCCCCACCCCCCAGCAGTGCAGGGGCACCCTCCACCATGCCCCCACTCATGTCTCCCACCCACCCCCACCCCCCAGCAGTGTGGGGCACCCTCCACCAGGCCCCCACTCATGTCTCCCACCCACCCCCACCCCCCAGCAGTGTGGGGCACCCTCCACCAGGCCCCCACTCATGTCTCCCACCATCCCCACCCCCCAGCCACCAGGGGCACCCTCCACCAGGCCCCCACTCATGTCTCCCACCACCCCCACCCCCCAGCCACCAGGGGCAGCCTCCACCAGGCCCCCACTCATGTCTCCCACCACCCCCACCCCCCAGCATCCAGGGGCACCCCCAGCCACCAGGGGCAGCCTCCACCAGGCCCCCACTCATGTCTCCCACCACCCCACCTCCCAGCAGTGCAGGGGCAGCCTCCACCAGGCCCCCACTCATGTCTCCCACCACCCCCACCCCCCAGCATCCAGGGGCACCCTCCACCAGGCCCCCACTCATGTCTCCCACCACCACCACCCCCCAGCAGTGCAGGGGCACCCTCCACCAGGCCCCCACTCATGTCTCCCACCACCCCCACCCCCCAGCCACCAGGGGCAGCCTCCACCAGGCCCCCACTCATGTCTCCCACCACCCCACCCCCCAGCAGTGCAGGGGCAGCCTCCACCAGGCCCCCACTCATGTCTCCCACCACCCCCACCCCCCAGCATCCAGGGGCACCCTCCACCAGGCCCCCACTCATGTCCCCCTGCACCCCCACCCCCCAGCAGTGCAGGGGCACCCTCCACCAGGCCCCCACTCATGTCTCCCACCACCCCCACCCCCCAGCATCCAGGGGCACCCTCCACCAGGCCCCCACTCATGTCTCCCACCACCCCCACCCCCCAGCAGTGCAGGGGCAGCCTCCACCAGGCCCCCACTCATGTCTCCCACCACCCCCACCCCCCAGCATCCAGGGGCACCCTCCACCAGGCCCCCACTCATGTCCCCCTGCACCCCCACCCCCCAGCAGTGCAGGGGCACCCTCCACCAGGCCCCCACTCATGTCTCCCACCACCCCCACCCCCCAGCAGTGCAGGGGCAGCCTCCACCAGGCCCCCACTCATGTCTCCCACCACCCCCACCCCCCAGCATCCAGGGGCACCCTCCACCAGGCCCCCACTCATGTCCCCCTGCACCCCCACCCCCCAGCAGTGCAGGGGCACCCTCCACCAGGCCCCCACTCATGTCTCCCACCACCCCCACCCCCAGCATCCAGGGGCACGCTCCACCAGGCCCCCACTCATGTCTCCCACCACCCCCACCCGCCAGCATCCAGGGGCACCCTCCACCAGGCCCCCACTCATGTCTCCCACCCACCCCCACCCCCCTAGCAGTGTGGGGCACCCTCCACCAGGCTCCCACCCATGTCTACCACCACCCCCACCACCCAGCCACCATGGGCAGCCCCCACCAGGCCCCCACTCATGTCCAACTCATGTCTCCCACCACCCCCACCCCCCAGCAGTGCAGGGGCACCCTCCACCAGGCCCCCACTCATCTCCCCCTGCACCCCCACCCCCCAGCATCCAGGGGCACCCTCCACCAGGCCCCCACTCATGTCTCCCACCACCCCCACCCCCCAGCATCCAGGGGCACCCTCCACCAGGTACCCACTCATGTCCCCCTGCACCCCCACCCCCCAGCAGCGCAGGGGCACCCTCCACCAGGCCCCCACTCATGTCTCCCACCCCCCCCACCCCCCAGCCACCAGGGGCAGCCTCCACCAGGCCCCCACTCATGTCCCCTTGCACCCCCACCCCCCAACAGTCATGGGGCACCCTCCACCAGGCCCCACTCATGTCTACCACCACCCCCACCCCCCAGCATCCAGGGGCAGCCTCCACCAGGCTCCCACTCATGTCCCCCTGCACCCCCACCCCCAGCAGTGCAGGGGCACCCTCCACCAGGCCCCCACTCATGTCTCCCACCACCCCCACCCCCCAGCCACCAGGGGCAGCCTCCACCAGGCCCCCACTTATGTCTCCCATCACCCCCACCCCCCAGCAGTGCAGGGGCAGCCTCCACCAGGCCCCCACTCATGTCTCCCACCACCCCCACCCCCAGCATCCAGGGGCACCCTCCACCAGGCCCCCACTCATGTCTCCCACCACCACCACCCCCCAGCAGTGCAGGGGCACCCTCCACCAGGCCCCCACTCATGTCTCCCACCACCCCCAGCCCCCAGCAGTGCAGGGGCAGCCTCCACCAGGCCCCCACTCATGTCTCCCACCACCCCCACCCCCAGCATCCAGGGGCACCCTCCACCAGGCCCCCACTCATGTCTCCCACCACCACCACCCCCCCAGCAGTGCAGGGGCACCCTCCACCAGGCCCCCACTCATGTCTCCCACCACCCCCACCCCCCAGCAGTGCAGGGGCAGCCTCCACCAGGCCCCCACTCATGTCTCCCACCACCCACACCCACCAGCATCCAGGGGCACCCTCCACCAGGCCCCCACTCATGTCTCCCACCACCCCCACCCCCCAGCAGTGCAGGGGCACCCTCCACCAGGCCCCCACTCATGTCTCCCACCACCCCCACCCCCCACCCACCATGGGCAGCCTCCGCCAGGCCCCCACTCATGTCTCCCACCCACCCCCACCCCCAGCAGTGTGGGGCAACCTCCACCAGGCCCCCACTCATGTCTCCCACCACCCCCACCCCCCAGCCACCAGGGGCAGCCTCCACCAGGCCCCCACTCATGTCTCCCACCACCCCACCTCCCAGCAGTGCAGGGGCAGCCTCCACCAGGCCCCCACTCATGTCTCCCACCACCCCCACCCCCCAGCATCCAGGGGCACCCTCCACCAGGCCCCCACTCATGTCTCCCACCACCCCCACCCCCCAGCAGTGCAGGGGCAGCCTCCACCAGGCCCCCACTCATGTCCCCCTGCACCCCCACCCCCCAACATCCAGGGGCACCCTCCACCAGGCCCCCACTCATGTCCCCCTGCACCCCCACCCCCCAGCAGTGCAGGGGCACCCTCCACCAGGCCCCCACTCATGTCTCCCACCACCCCCACCCCCCAGCCACCAGGGGCAGCCTCCACCAGGCCCCCACTCATGTCCCCTTGCACCCCCACCCCCCAGCAGTCATGGGGCAGCCTCCACCAGGCCCCCACTCATGTCCCCTTGCACCCCCACCCCCCAGCAGTCATGGGGCACCCTCCACCAGGCCCCCACTCATGTCTACCACCACCCCACCCCCAGCCACCATGGGCAGCCCCCACCAGGCCCCCACTCATGTCCAACTCATGTCTCCCACCACCCCCACCCCCCAGCAGTGCAGGGGCACCCTCCACCAGGCCCCCACTCATGTCCCCCTGCACCCCCACCCCCCAGCATCCAGGGGCACCCTCCACCAGGCCCCCACTCATGTCCCCCTGCACCCCCATCCCCCAGCAGTGCAGGGGCACCCTCCACCAGGCCCCCACTCATGTCTCCCAATACCCCACCCCCCAGCCACCAGGGGCAGCCTCCACCAGGCCCCCACTCATGTCTCCCACCACCCCCACCCCCCAGCAGTGCAGGGGCAGCCTCCACCAGGCCCCCACTCATGTCTCCCACCACCCCCACCCCCCAGCATCCAGGGGCACCCTCCACCAGGCCCCCACTCATGTCCCCCTGCACCCCCACCCCCCAGCAGTGCAGGGGCACCCTCCACCAGGCCCCCACTCATGTCTCTCACCACCCCCACCCCCCAGCATCCAGGGGCACCCTCCACCAGCCCCCCACTCATGTCTCCCACCACCCCACCCGCCAGCATCCAGGGGCACCCTCCACCAGGCCCACACTCATGTCTCCCACCCACCCCCACCCCCTTGCAGTGTGGGGCACCCTCCACCAGGCTCCCACCCATGTCTACCACCACCCCCACCACCCAGCCACCATGGGCAGCCCCCACCAGGCCCCCCACTCATGTCCAACTCATGTCTCCCACCACCCCCACCCCCCAGCAGTGCAGGGGCACCCTCCACCAGGCCCCCACTCATGTCCCCCTGCACCCCCACCCCCAGCATCCAGGGGCACCCTCCACCAGGCCCCCACTCATGTCTCCCACCACCCCCACCCCCAGCATCCAGGGGCACCCTCCACCAGGCACCCACTCATGTCCCCCTGCACCCCCACCCCCCAGCAGTGCAGGGGCACCCTCCACCAGGCCCCCACTCATGTCTCCCACCACCCCCACCCCCCAGCCACCAGGGGCAGCCTCCACCAGGCCCCCACTCATGTCCCTTGCACCCCCACCCCCCAGCAGTCATGGGGCAGCCTCCACCAGGCCCCCACTCATGTCCCCTTGCGCCCCCACCCCCCAGCAGTCATGGGGCACCCTCCACCAGGCCCCCACTCATGTCTACCACCACCCCCATCCCCCAGCATCCAGGGGCAGCCTCCACCAGCCCCCCACTCATGCCCCCCTGCACCCCCACCCCCCAGCAGTGCAGGGGCACCCTCCACCAGGCCCCCACTCATGTCTCCCACCACCCCCACCCGCCAGCCACCAGGGGCAGCCTCCACCAGGCCCCCACTCATGTCGTCCACCCCCCCCACCCCCCAGCAGTGCAGGGGCAGCCTCCACCAGGCCCCCACTCATGTCTCCCACCACCCCCACCCCCAGCATCCAGGGGCACCCTCCACCAGGACCCCACTCATGTCTCCCACCACCACCACCCCCCAGCAGTGCAGGGGCACCCTCCACCAGGCCCCCACTCATGTCTCCCACCACCCCCACCCCCCAGCCACCAGGGGCAGCCTCCACCAGGCCCCCACTCATGTCTCCCACCACCCCCACCCCCCAGCAGTGCAGGGGCAGCCTCCACCAGGCCCCCACTCATGTCTCCCACCACCCCACCCCCCAGCATCCAGGGGCACCCTCCACCAGGCCCCCACTCATGTCTCCCACCACCCCCACCCCCCAGCAGTGCAGGGGCACCCTCCACCAGGCCCCCACTCATGTCTCCCACCACCCCCACCCCCCACCCACCATGGGCAGCCTCCGCCAGGCCCCCACTCATGTCTCCCACCCACCCCCACCCCCCCAGCAGTGTGGGGCACCCTCCACCAGGCCCCCACTCATGTCTCCCACCACCCCCACCCCCCAGCCACCAGGGGCAGCCTCCACCAGGCCCCCACTCATGTCTCCCACCACCCCACCCCCCAGCAGTGCAGGGGCAGCCTCCACCAGGCCCGCACTCATGTCTCCCACCACCCCCATCCCCCAGCACCCAGGGGCACCCTCCACCAGGCCCCCACTCATGTCTCCCACCACCCCCACCCCCCAGCAGTGCAGGGGCACCCTCCACCAGGCCCCCACTCATGTCTCCCACCACCCCCACCCCCCAGCATCCAGGGGCACCCTCCACCAGGCCCCCACCCATGTCTCCCACCACCCCCACCCCCCACCCACCATGGGCAGCCTCCGCCAGGACCCCACTCATGTCTCCCACCCACCCCCACACCCCCAGCAGTGTGGGGCACCCTCCACCAGGCTCCCACCCAAGTCTACCACCACCCCCACTCCCCAGCCACCATGGGCAGCCCCCACCAGGCCCCCACTCATGTCCAACTCAGTCTCCCACCACCCCCACCCCCCAGCAGTGCAGGGGCACCTTCCACCAGGCCCCCACTCATGTCCCCCTGCACCCCCACCCCCCAGCATCCAGGGGCACCCTCCACCAGGGCCCCCACTCATGTCTCCCACCACCCCCACCCCCAGCATCCAGGGGCACCCTCCACCAGGCACCCACTCAAGTCCCCCTGCACCCCACCCCCCAGCAGTGCAGGGGCACCCTCCACCAGGCCCCCACTCATGTCTCCCACCACCCCCACCCCCCAACCACCAGGGGCAGCCTCCCCCAGGCCCCCACTCATGTCTCCTTGCATCCCCACCCCCCAGCAGTCATGGGACACCCTCCACCAGGCCCCTACTCATGTCTACCACCACCCCCACCAGCCAGGGGCAGCCTCCACCAGGCCCCCACTCATGTCCCCCTGCACCCCCACCCCCCTGCAGTGCAGGGGCACCCTCCACCAGGCCCACACTCATGTCTCCCACCACCCCCACCCCCAGCAGTGCAGGGGCACCCTCCACCAGGCCCCCACCCATGTCTCCCACCACCCCCACCCCCCACCCACCATGGGCAGCCTCTGCCAGGCCCCCACTCCTGTCTCCCACCCACCCCCACCCCCCCAGCAGTGTGGGGCACCCTCCACCAGGCTCCCACCCAAGTCTACCACCACCCCCACCCCCCAGCCACCATGGGCAGCCCCCACCAGGCCCCCACTCATGTCCAACTCATGTCTCCCACCACCCCCACCCCCCAGCAGTGCAGGGGCACCCTCCACCAGGCCCCCAATAATTGTCCCCCTGCACCCCCACCCCCCAGCATCCAGGGGCACCCTCCACCAGGCCCCCACTCATGTCTCCCACCACCCCCACCCCCCAGCATCCAGGGGCACCCTCCACCAGGCGCCCACTCATGTCCCCCTGCACCCCCCACCCCCCAGCAGTGCAGGGGCACCCTCCACGAGGCCCCCACTCATGTCTCCCACCACCCCCACCCCCCAACTACCAGGGGCAGCCTCCCCCAGGCCCCCACTCATGTCCCCTTGCACCCCCACCCCCAGCAGTCATGGGCACCCTCCACCAGGCCCCCACTCATGTCTACCACCACCCCCACCATCCAGGGGCAGCCTCCACCAGGCCCCCACTCATGTCCCCCTGCACCCCCACCCCCCTGCAGTGCAGGGGCACCCTCCACCAGGCCCCCACTCATGTCTCCCACCACCCCCACCCCCCAGCCACCAGGGGCAGCCTCCACCAGGCCCCCACTCATGTCTCCCACCACCCCACCCCCCACAGTGCAGGGGCAGCCTCCACCAGGCCCCCACTCATGTCCCCTTGCACCCCCACCCCCCAGCATCCAGGGGCACCCTCCACCAGGCCCCCACTCATGTCCCCCTGCACCCCCACCCCCCAGCAGTGCAGGGGCACCCTCCACCAGGCCCCCACTGATGTCCCCCTGCACCCCCACCCCCCAGCATCCAGGGGCACCCTCCGCCAGGCCCCCACTCATGTCCCCCTGCACCCCCAACCCCCCAGCAGTGCAGGGGCACCCTCCACCAGGCCTCCACTCCTGTCTCGCACCACCCCCACCCCAGCCACCAGGGGCAGCCTCCACCAGGCCCCCACCCATGTCTCCCACCACCCCCCACCCCCCACCCACCATGGGCAGCCTCCGCCAGGCCCCCACTCATGTCTCCCACCCACCCCCACCCCCAAGCAGTGTGGGGCACGCTCCACCAGGCTCCCACCCAAGTCTACCACCACCCCACCCCCCAGCAGTGCAGGGGCACCCTCCACCAGGCCCCCACTCATGTCCAACTCATGTCTCCCACCACCCCCCACCCCCCCAGCAGTGCAGGGGCACCCTCCACCAGGCCCCCACTCATGTCTCCCACCACCCCCACCCTCCAGCATCCAGGGGCACCCTCCACCAGGCACCCACTCATGTCCCCCTGCAACCCCCACCCCCCAGCAGTGCAGGGGCACCCTCCACCAGGCCCCCACCCATGTCTCCCACCACCCCCGCCCCCCAGCACCAGGGGCAGCCTCCACCAGGCCCCCACTCATGTCCCCTTGCACCCCCACCCCCCAGCAGTCATGGGGCAGCCTCCACCAGGCCCCCACTCATGTCCCCTTGCACCCCCACCCCCCAGCAGTCATGGGGCACTCTCCACCAGGCCCCCACTCATGTCTACCACCACCCCACCCCCCAGCATCCAGGGGGCAGCCTCCACCAGGCCCCCACTCATGTCCCCCTTCACCCCCACCCCCCAGCAGTGCAGGGGCACCCTCCACCAGGCCCCCACTCATGTCTCCCACCACCCCCACCCCCCACCCACCAGGGGCAGCCTCCACCAGGCCCCCACTCATGTCTCCCACCACCCCCACCCCCCAGCAGTGCAGGGCAGCCTCCACCAGGCCCCCACTCATGTCCCCTTGCACCCCCAGCCCTCAGCATCCAGGGGCACCCTCCACCAGGCCCCCACTCATGTCCCCCTGCACCCCACCCCCCAGCAGTGCAGGGGCACCCTCCACCAGGCAACCACTCATGTCCCCCTGCACCCCCACCCCCCAGCATCCAGGGGCACCCTCCACCAGGCCCCCACTCATGTCCCCCTGTACCCCCATCCCCCAGCAGTGCAGGGGCACCCTCCACCAGGCCCCCACTCATGTTTCCCACTACCCCCACCCCCCAGCCACCAGGGGCAGCCTCCACCAGGCCCCCACTCATGTCCCCTTGCACCCCCACCCCCCTGCAGTCATGGGGCAGCCTCCACCAGGCCCCCACTCATGTCCCCTTGCACCCCCACACCCCAGCAGTCATGGGGCACCCTCCACCAGGCCCCCACTCATGTCTACCACCACCCCACCCCCCAACCACCATGGACAGCCCCCACCAGGCCCCCACTCATGTCCAACTCATGTCTACCACCACCCCCACCCCCCAGCAGTGCAGGGGCACCCTCCACCAGGCCCCCACTCATGTCCCCCTGCACCCCCACCCCCCAGCATCCAGGGCACCCTCCACCAGGCCCCAACTCATGTCCCCCTGCACCCCCACCCCCCAGCAGTGCAGGGGCACCCTCCACCAGGCCCCCACTCATGTCTCCCACCACCCCCACCCCCCAGCAGTGCAGCCTCCACCAGGCCCCCACTCATGTCCCCTTGCACCACACCCCCCAGCATCCAGGGGCACCCTCCACCAGGCCCCCACTCATGTCCCCCTGCACCCCCACCCCCCAGCAGTGCAGGGGCACCCTCCACCAGGCCCCCACTCATGTCCCCCTGCACCCCCACCCCCCAGCATCCAGGGGCACCCTCCACCAGGCCCCCACTTATGTCCCCCTGCATCCCCACCCCCCAGCAGTGCAGGGACACCCTCCACCAGGCCCCCACTCATGTCCCCTTGCACCCCGACCCCCCAGCAGTCATGGGGCAGCCTCCACCAGGCCCCCACTCATGTCCCCTTGCACCCCCACCCCCCAGCAGTCATGGGGCACCCTCCAACAGGCCCCCACTCATGTCTACCACCACCCCCACCCCCCAGCCACCATGGGCAGCCCCCACCAGGCCCACACTCATGTCCAACTCATGTCGCCCACCACCCCCACCCCCCAGTAGTGCAGGGGCACCCTCCACCAGGCCCCCACTCATGTCCCCCTGCACCCCCACCCCCCAGCATCCAGGGGCACCCTCCACCAGGCCCCCACTCATGTCCCCCTGCACCCCCACCCCCCAGCAGTGCAGGGGCACCCTCCACCAGGCCCCCACTCATGTCTCCCACACCCCCCACCCCCCAGCCACCAGGGGCAGCCTCCACCAGGCCCCCACTCATGTCTCCCACCACCCCCACCCCCCAGCAGTGCAGGGGCAGCCTCCACCAGGCCCCCACTCAGGTCTCCCAACACCCCCACCCCCCAGCAGTGCAGGGGCACCCTCCACCAGGCCCCCACTCATGTCTCCCACCACCCCACCCCCCAGCAGTGCAGGGGCACCCTCCACCAGGCCCCCACTCATGTCTCCCACCACCCCCACACCCCAGCATCCAGGGGCACCCTCCACCAGGCCCCCACCCATGTCTCCCACCACCCCCACCCCCCACCCACCATGGGCAGCCTCCGCCAGGCCCCCACTCATGTCTCCCACCCACCCCCACCCCCCCAGCAGTGTGGGGCACCCTCCACCAGGCTCCCATCCAAGTCTACCACCACCCCCACCCCCCAGCCACCATGGGCAGCCCCCACCAGGCCCCCACTCATGTCCAACTCATGTCTCCCACCACCCCCACCCCCCAGCAGTGCAGGGGCACCCTCCACCAGGCCCCCACTCATGTCCCCCTACACCCCCACCCCCCAGCATCCAGGGGCACCCTCCACCAGGCCCCCACTCATGTCTCCCACCACCCCCACCCCCCAGCATCCAGGGGCACCCTCCAACAGGCACCCACTCATGTCCCCCTGCACCCCCACCCCCCAGCAGTCATGGGGCAGCCTCCACCAGGCCCCCACTCATGTCCCCTTGCACCCCCACCCCCCAGTAGTCATGGGGCACCCTCCACCAGGCCCCCACTCATGTCTACCACCACCCCCACCCCCCTGCATCCAGGGGCAGCCTCCACCAGGCCCCCACTCATGTCCCCCTGCACCCCCACCCCCCAGCAGTGCAGGGGCACCCTCCACCAGGCCCCCACTCATGTCTCCCACCACCCCCACCCCCCAGCCACCAGGGGCAGCCTCCACCAGGCCCCCACTCATGTCTCCCACCACCCCCACCCGCCAGCAGTGCAGGGGCAGCCTCCACCAGGCCCCCACTCATGTCCCCTTGCACCCCCACCCCCCAGCATCCAGGGGCACCCTCCACCAGGCCCCCACTCATGTCCCCCTGTACCCCCACCCCCCAACAGTGCAGGGGCACCCTCCACCAGGCCCCCACTCATGTCCCCCTGCACCCCCACCCCCCAGCATCCAGGGGCACCCTCCACCAGGCCGCCACTCATGTCCCCCTCCACCTCCACCCCCCAGCAGTGCAGGGGCACCCTCCACCAGGCCCCCACACATGTCTCCCACCACCCCCACACCCCCCAGCATCCAGGGGCACCCTCCACCAGGCCCCGACTCATGTCTCCCACCCCCCCACCCCCCAGCTATGCAGGGGCAGCCTCCACCAGGCCCCCACTCATGTGTCCCACCACCCCCACCCCCCAGCCACCATGGGCAGCCCCCACCAGGCCCCCACTCATGTCCAACTCATGTCTCCCACCACCCCCACCCCCAGCAGTGCAGGGGCACCCTCCACCAGGCCCCCACTCATGTCCCCCTGCACCCCCACCCCCCAGCAGTGCAGGGGCACCCTCCACCAGGCCCCCACCCATGTCTCCCACCACCCCCACCCCCCACCCACCAGGGGCAGCCTCCACCAGGCCCCCACTCATGTCTCCCACCACCCCCACCCCCCAGCAGTGCAGGGGCAGCCTCCACCAGGCCCCCACTCATGTCCCCTTGCACCCCCACCCCCCAGCATCCAGGGGCACCCTCCACCAGGCCCCCATTCATGTCCCCCTGCACCACCACCCCCCAGCAGTGCAGGGGCACCCTCCACCAGGCCCCAACTGATGTCCCCCTGCACCCCCACCCCCCAGCATCCAGGGGCACCCTCCGCCAGGCCCCCACTCATGTCCCCCTGCACCCCCACCCCCCAGCAGTGCAGGGGCACCCTCCACCAGGCCTCCACTCCTGTCTCGCACCACCCCCACCCCCCAGACACCAGGGGCAGCCTCCACCAGGCCCCCACCCATGTCTCCCACCACCCCCACCCCCCACCCACCATGGGCAGCCTCCGCCAGGCCCCCACTCATGTCTCCCACCCACCCCCAGCCCCCAGCAGTGTGGGGCACGCTCCACCAGGCTCCCACCCAAGTCTACCACCACCCGACCCCCCAGCAGTGCAGGGGCACCCTCCACCAGGCCCCCACTCATGTCCAACTCATGTCTCCCACCACCCCCACCCCCCAGCAGTGCAGGGGCACCCTCCACCAGGCCCCCACTCATGTCTCCCACCACCCCCACCCTCCAGCATCCAGGGGCACCCTCCACCAGGCACCCACTCATGTCCCCCTGCACCCCCACCCCCCAGCAGTGCAGGGGCACCCTCCACCAGGCCCCCACCCATGTCTCCCACCACCCCTGCCCCCCAGCCACCAGGGGCAGCCTCCACCAGGCCCCCACTCATGTCCCCTTGCACCCCCACCCCCCAGCAGTCATGGGGCAGCCTCCACCAGGCCCCCACTCATGTCCCCTTGCACCCCCACCCCCCAGCAGTCATGGGGCACTCTCCACCAGGCCCCCACTCATGTCTACCACCACCCCCACCCCCCAGCATCCAGGGGCAGCCTCCACCAGGCCCCCACTCATGTCCCCCTTCACCCCCACCCCCCAGCAGTGCAGGGGCACCCTCCACCAGGCCCCCACTCATGTCTCCCACCACCCCCAGCCACCAGGGGCAGCCTCCACCAGGCCCCCACTCATGTCTCCCACCACCCCCACCCCCCAGCAGTGCAGGGGCACCCTCCACCAGGCAACCACTCATGTCCCCCTGCACCCCCACCCCCCAGCATCCAGGGGCACCCTCCACCAGGCCCCCACTCATGTCCCCCTGTACCCCCATCCCCCAGCAGTGCAGGGGCACCCTCCACCAGGCCCCCACTCATGTTTCCCACTACCCCCACCCCCCAGCCACCAGGGGCAGCCTCCACCAGGCCCCCACTCATGTCCCCTTGCACCCCCACCCCCCTGCAGTCATGGGGCAGCCTCCACCAGGCCCCCACTCATGTCCCCTTGCACCCCCACACCCCAGCAGTCATGGGGCACCCTCCACCAGGCCCCCACTCATGTCTACCACCACCCCCACTCCCCAGCCACCATGGACAGCCCCCACCAGGCCCCCACTCATGTCCAACTCATGTCTCCCACCACCCCCACCCCCCAGCAGTGCAGGGGCACCCTCCACCAGGCCCCCACTCATGTCCCCCTGCACCCCCACCCCCCAGCATCCAGGGGCACCCTCCACCAGGCCCCCACTCATGTCCCCCTGCACCCCCACCCCCAGCAGTGCAGGGGCACCCTCCACCAGGCCCCCACTCATGTCTCCCACCACCCCCACCCCCCAGCAGTGCAGGTGCAGCCTCCACCAGGCCCCCACTCATGTCCCCTTGCACCACACCCCCCAGCATCCAGGGGCACCCTCCACCAGGCCCCAACTCATGTCCCCCTGCACCCCCACCCCCCAGCAGTGCAGGGGCACCCTCCACCAGGCCCCCACTCATGTCTCCCACCACCCCCACCCCCCAGCAGTGCAGGTGCAGCCTCCACCAGGCCCCCACTCATGTCCCCTTGCACCACACCCCCCAGCATCCAGGGGCACCCTCCACCAGGCCCCCACTCATGTCCCCCTGCACCCCCACCCCCCAGCAGTGCAGGGGCACCCTCCACCAGGCCCCCACTCATGTCCCCCTGCACCCCCACCCCCCAGCATCCAGGGGCACCCTCCACCAGGCCCCCACTTATGTCCCCCTGCATCCCCACCCCCCAGCAGTGCAGGGACACCCTCCACCAGGCCCCCACTCATGTCCCCTTGCACCCCGACCCCCCAGCAGTCATGGGGCAGCCTCCACCAGGCCCCCACTCATGTCCCCTTGCACCCCCACCCCCCAGCAGTCATGGGGCACCCTCCAACAGGCCCCCACTCATGTCTACCACCACCCCCACCCCCCAGCCACCATGGGCAGCCCCCACCAGGCCCACACTCATGTCCAACTCATGTCGCCCACCACCCCCACCCCCCAGTAGTGCAGGGGCACCCTCCACCAGGCCCCCACTCATGTCCCCCTGCACCCCCACCCCCCAGCATCCAGGGGCACCCTCCACCAGGCCCCCACTCATGTCCCCCTGCACCCCCACCCCCCAGCAGTGCAGGGGCACCCTCCACCAGGCCCCCACTCATGTCTCCCACCACCCCCACCCCCCAGCCACCAGGGGCAGCCTCCACCAGGCCCCCACTCATGTCTCCCACCACCCCCACCCCCCAGCAGTGCAGGGGCAGCCTCCACCAGGCCCCCACTCAGGTCTCCCAACACCCCCACCCCCCAGCAGTGCAGGGGCACCCTCCACCAGGCCCCCACTCATGTCTCCCACCACCCCACCCCCCAGCAGTGCAGGGGCACCCTCCACCAGGCCCCCACTCATGTCTCCCACCACCCCCACACCCCAGCATCCAGGGGCACCCTCCACCAGGCCCCCACCCATGTCTCCCACCACCCCCACCCCCCACCCACCATGGGCAGCCTCCGCCAGGCCCCCACTCATGTCTCCCACCCACCCCCACCCCCCCAGCAGTGTGGGGCACCCTCCACCAGGCTCCCATCCAAGTCTACCACCACCCCCACCCCCCAGCCACCATGGGCAGCCCCCACCAGGCCCCCACTCATGTCCAACTCATGTCTCCCACCACCCCCACCCCCCAGCAGTGCAGGGGCACCCTCCACCAGGCCCCCACTCATGTCCCCCTACACCCCCACCCCCCAGCATCCAGGGGCACCCTCCACCAGGCCCCCACTCATGTCTCCCACCACCCCCACCCCCCAGCATCCAGGGGCACCCTCCAACAGGCACCCACTCATGTCCCCCTGCACCCCCACCCCCCAGCAGTCATGGGGCAGCCTCCACCAGGCCCCCACTCATGTCCCCTTGCACCCCCACCCCCCAGTAGTCATGGGGCACCCTCCACCAGGCCCCCACTCATGTCTACCACCACCCCCACCCCCCTGCATCCAGGGGCAGCCTCCACCAGGCCCCCACTCATGTCCCCCTGCACCCCCACCCCCCAGCAGTGCAGGGGCACCCTCCACCAGGCCCCCACTCATGTCTCCCACCACCCCCACCCCCCAGCCACCAGGGGCAGCCTCCACCAGGCCCCCACTCTTGTCTCCCACCACCCCCACCCGCCAGCAGTGCAGGGGCAGCCTCCACCAGGCCCCCACTCATGTCCCCTTGCACCCCCACCCCCCAGCATCCAGGGGCACCCTCCACCAGGCCCCCACTCATGTCCCCCTGCACCCCCACCCCCCAACAGTGCAGGGGCACCCTCCACCAGGCCCCCACTCATGTCCCCCTGCACCCCCACCCCACAGCATCCAGGGGCACCCTCCACCAGGCCGCCACTCATGTCCCCCTCCACCTCCACCCCCCAGCAGTGCAGGGGCACCCTCCACCAGGCCCCCACACATGTCTCCCACCACCCCCACACCCCCCAGCATCCAGGGGCACCCTCCACCAGGCCCCCACTCATGTCTCCCACCACCCCCACCCCCCAGCTATGCAGGGGCAGCCTCCACCAGGCCCCCACTCATGTGTCCCACCACCCCCACCCCCCAGCCACCATGGGCAGCCCCCACCAGGCCCCCACTCATGTCCAATTCATGTCTCCCACCACCCCCACCCCCAGCAGTGCAGGGGCACCCTCCACCAGGCCCCCACTCATGTCCCCCTGCACCCCCACCCCCCAGCAGTGCAGGGGCACCCTCCACCAGGCCCCCACCCATGTCTCCCACCACCCCCACCCCCCACCCACCAGGGGCAGCCTCCACCAGGCCCCCACTCATGTCTCCCACCACCCCCACCCCCCAGCAGTGCAGGGGCAGCCTCCACCAGGCCCCCACTCATGTCCCCTTGCACCCCCACCCCCCAGCATCCAGGGGCACCCTCCACCAGGCCCCCACTCATGTCCCCCTGCACCCCCACCCCCCAGCAGTGCAGGGGCACCCTCCACCAGGCCCCCACTGATGTCCCCCTGCACCCCCACCCCCCAGCATCCAGGGGCACCCTCCGCCAGGCCCCCACTCATGTCCCCCTGCACCCCCACCCCCCAGCAGTGCAGGGGCACCCTCCACCAGGCCTCCACTCCTGTCTCGCACCACCCCCACCCCCCAGACACCAGGGGCAGCCTCCACCAGGCCCCCACCCATGTCTCCCACCACCCCCACCCCCCACCCACCATGGGCAGCCTCCGCCAGGCCCCCACTCATGTCTCCCACCCACCCCCACCCCCCAGCAGTGTGGGGCACGCTCCACCAGGCTCCCACCCAAGTCTACCACCACCCCACCCCCCAGCAGTGCAGGGGCACCCTCCACCAGGCCCCCACTCATGTCCAACTCATGTCTCCCACCACCCCCACCCCCCAGCAGTGCAGGGGCACCCTCCACCAGGCCCCCACTCATGTCTCCCACCACCCCCACCCTCCAGCATCCAGGGGCACCCTCCACCAGGCACCCACTCATGTCCCCCTGCACCCCCACCCCCCAGCAGTGCAGGGGCACCCTCCACCAGGCCCCCACCCATGTCTCCCACCACCCCCGCCCCCCAGCCACCAGGGGCAGCCTCCACCAGGCCCCCACTCATGTCCCCTTGCACCCCCACCCCCCAGCAGTCATGGGGCAGCCTCCACCAGGCCCCCACTCATGTCCCCTTGCACCCCCACCCCCCAGCAGTCATGGGGAACTCTCCACCAGGCCCCCACTCATGTCTACCACCACCCCCACCCCCCAGCATCCAGGGGCAGCCTCCACCAGGCCCCCACTCATGTCCCCCTTCACCCCCACCCCCCAGCAGTGCAGGGGCACCCTCCACCAGGCCCCCACTCATGTCTCCCACCACCCCCACCCCCCAGCCACCAGGGGCAGCCTCCACCAGGCCCCCACTCATGTCTCCCACCACCCCACCCCCCAGCAGTGCAGGGGCAGCCTCCACCAGGCCCCCACTCATGTCCCCTTGCACCCCCAGCCCTCAGCATCCAGGGGCACCCTCCACCAGGCCCCCACTCATGTCCCCCTGCACCCCCACCCCCCAGCAGTGCAGGGGCACCCTCCACCAGGCAACCACTCATGTCCCCCTGCACCCCCACCCCCCAGCATCCAGGGGCACCCTCCACCAGGCCCCCACTCATGTCCCCCTGTACCCCCATCCCCCAGCAGTGCAGGGGCACCCTCCACCAGGCCCCCACTCATGTTTCCCACTACCCCCACCCCCCAGCCACCAGGGGCAGCCTCCACCAGGCCCCCACTCATGTCCCCTTGCACCCCCACCCCCCTGCAGTCATGGGGCAGCCTCCACCAGGCCCCCACTCATGTCCCCTTGCACCCCCACACCCCAGCAGTCATGGGGCACCCTCCACCAGGCCCCCACTCATGTCTACCACCACCCCCACCCCCCAGCCACCATGGACAGCCCCCACCAGGCCCCCACTCATGTCCAACTCATGTCTCCCACCACCCCCACCCCCCAGCAGTGCAGGGGCACCCTCCACCAGGCCCCCACTCATGTCCCCCTGCACCCCCACCCCCCAGCATCCAGGGGCACCCTCCACCAGGCCCCCACTCATGTCCCCCTGCACCCCCACCCCCCAGCAGTGCAGGGGCACCCTCCACCAGGCCCCCACTCATGTCTCCCACCACCCCCACCCCCCAGCAGTGCAGGTGCAGCCTCCACCAGGCCCCCACTCATGTCCCCTTGCACCACACCCCCCAGCATCCAGGGGCACCCTCCACCAGGCCCCCACTCATGTCCCCCTGCACCCCCACCCCCCAGCAGTGCAGGGGCACCCTCCACCAGGCCCCCACTCATGTCCCCCTGCACCCCCACCCCCCAGCATCCAGGGGCACCCTCCACCAGGCCCCCACTTATGTCCCCCTGCATCCCCACCCCCCAGCAGTGCAGGGACACCCTCCACCAGGTCCCCACTCATGTCCCCTTGCACCCCCACCCCCCAGCAGTCATGGGGCAGCCTCCACCAGGCCCCCACTCATGTCCCCTTGCACCCCCACCCCCCAGCAGTCATGGGTCACCCTCCAACAGGCCCCCACTCATGTCTACCACCACCCCCACCCCCCAGCCACCATGGGCAGCCCCCACCAGGCCCACACTCATGTCCAACTCATGTCGCCCACCACCCCCACCCCCCAGTAGTGCAGGGGCACCCTCCACCAGGCCCCCACTCATGTCCCCCTGCACCCCCACCCCCCAGCATCCAGGGGCACCCTCCACCAGGCCCCCACTCATGTCCCCCTGCACCCCCACCCCCCAGCAGTGCAGGGGCACCCTCCACCAGGCCCCCACTCATGTCTCCCACCACCCCCACCCCCCAGCCACCAGGGGCAGCCTCCACCAGGCCCCCACTCATGTCTCCCACCACCCCCACCCCCCAGCAGTGCAGGGGCAGCCTCCACCAGGCCCCCACTCAGGTCTCCCAACACCCCCACCCCCAGCAGTGCAGGGGCACCCTCCACCAGGCCCCCACTCATGTCTCCCACCACCCCACCCCCCAGCAGTGCAGGGGCACCCTCCACCAGGCCCCCACTCATGTCTCCCACCACCCCCACACCCCAGCATCCAGGGGCACCCTCCACCAGGCCCCCACCCATGTCTCCCACCACCCCCACCCCCCACCCACCATGGGCAGCCTCCGCCAGGCCCCCACTCATGGCTCCCACCCACCCCCACCCCCCCAGCAGTGTGGGGCACCCTCCACCAGGCTCCCATCCAAGTCTACCACCACCCCCACCCCCCAGCCACCATGGGCAGCCCCCACCAGGCCCCCACTCATGTCCAACTCATGTCTCCCACCACCCCCACCCCCCAGCAGTGCAGGGGCACCCTCCACCAGGCCCCCACTCATGTCCCCCTACACCCCCACCCCCCAGCATCCAGGGGCACCCTCCACCAGGCCCCCACTCATGTCTCCCACCACCCCCACCCCCCAGCATCCAGGGGCACCCTCCAACAGGCACCCACTCATGTCCCCCTGCACCCCCACCCCCCAGCAGTCATGGGGCAGCCTCCACCAGGCCCCCACTCATGTCCCCTTGCACCCCCACCCCCCAGTAGTCATGGGGCACCCTCCACCAGGCCCCCACTCATGTCTACCACCACCCCCACCCCCCTGCATCCAGGGGCAGCCTCCACCAGGCCCCCACTCATGTCCCCCTGCACCCCCACCCCCCAGCAGTGCAGGGGCACCCTCCACCAGGCCCCCACTCATGTCTCCCACCACCCCCACCCCCCAGCCACCAGGGGCAGCCTCCACCAGGCCCCCACTCATGTCTCCCACCACCCCCACCCGCCAGCAGTGCAGGGGCAGCCTCCACCAGGCCCCCACTCATGTCCCCTTGCACCCCCACCCCCCAGCATCCAGGGGCACCCTCCACCAGGCCCCCACTCATGTCCCCCTGCACCCCCACCCCCCAACAGTGCAGGGGCACCCTCCACCAGGCCCCCACTCATGTCCCCCTGCACCCCCACCCCCCAGCATCCAGGGGCACCCTCCACCAGGCCGCCACTCATGTCCCCCTCCACCTCCACCCCCAGCAGTGCAGGGGCACCCTCCACCAGGCCCCCACACATGTCTCCCACCACCCCCACACCCCCCAGCATCCAGGGGCACCCTCCACCAGGCCCCCACTCATGTCTCCCACCACCCCCACCCCCCCAGCTATGCAGGGGCAGCCTCCACCAGGCCCCCACTCATGTGTCCCACCACCCCCACCCCCCAGCCACCATGGGCAGCCCACACCAGGCCCCCACTCATGTCCAACTCATGTCTCCCACCACCCCCACCCCCAGCAGTGCAGGGGCACCCTCCACCAGGCCCCCACTCATGTCCCCCTGCACCCCCACCCCCCAGCAGTGCAGGGGCACCCTCCACCAGGCCCCCACCCATGTCTCCCACCACCCCCACCCCCCACCCACCATGGGCAGCCTCCGCCAGGCCCCCACTCATGTCTCCCACCCACCCCCACCCCCCCAGCAGTGTGGGGCACCCTCCACCAGGCTCCCATCCAAGTCTACCACCACCCCCACCCCCCAGCCACCATGGGCAGCCCCCACCAGGCCCCCACTCATGTCCAACTCATGTCTCCCACCACCCCCACCCCCCAGCAGTGCAGGGGCACTCTCCACCAGGCCCCCACTCATGTCCCCCTGCACCCCCACCCCCCAGCATCCAGGGGCACCCTCCACCAGGCCCCCACTCATGTCTCCCACCACCCCCACCCCCCAGCATCCAGGGGCACCCTCCAACAGGCACCCACTCATGTCCCCCTGCACCCCACCCCCCAGCAGTCATGGGGCAGCCTCCACCAGGCCCCCACTCATGTCCCCTTGCACCCCCACCCCCCAGTAGTCATGGGGCACCCTCCACCAGGCCCCCACTCATGTCTACCACCACCCCCACCCCCCTGCATCCAGGGGCAGCCTCCACCAGGCCCCCACTCATGTCCCCCTGCACCCCCACCCCCCAGCAGTGCAGGGGCACCCTCCACCAGGCCCCCACTCATGTCTCCCACCACCCCCACCCCCCAGCCACCAGGGGCAGCCTCCACCAGGCCCCCACTCATGTCTCCCACCACCCCCACCCGCCAGCAGTGCAGGGGCAGCCTCCACCAGGCCCCCACTCATGTCCCCTTGCACCCCCACCCCCCAGCATCCAGGGGCACCCTCCACCAGGCCCCCACTCATGTCCCCCTGCACCCCCACCCCCCAACAGTGCAGGGGCACCCTCCACCAGGCCCCCACTCATGTCCCCCTGCACCCCCACCCCCCAGCATCCAGGGGCACCCTCCACCAGGCCGCCACTCATGTCCCCCTCCACCTCCACCCCCCAGCAGTGCAGGGGCACCCTCCACCAGGCCCCCACACATGTCTCCCACCACCCCCACACCCCCCAGCATCCAGGGGCACCCTCCACCAGGCCCCCACTCATGTCTCCCACCACCCCCACCCCCCAGCTATGCAGGGGCAGCCTCCACCAGGCCCCCACTCATGTGTCCCACCACCCCCACCCCCGAGCCACCATGGGCAGCCCCCACCAGGCCCCCACTCATGTCCAACTCATGTCTCCCACCACCCCTACCCCCAGCAGTGCAGGGGCACCCTCCACCAGGCCCCCACTCATGTCCCCCTGCACCCCCACCCCCCAGCAGTGCAGGGGCACCCTCCACCAGGCCCCCACTCATGTCTCCCACCACCCTCACCCCCCAGCCACCAGGGGCAGCCTCCACCAGGCCCCCACTCATGTCTCCCACCACCCCCACCCCCCAGCAGTGCAGGGGCAGCCTCCACCAGGCCCCCACTCATGTCCCCTTGCACCCCCACCCCCAGCATCCAGGGGCACCCTCCACCAGGCCCCCACTCATGTCCCCCTGCACCTCCACCCCCCAGCAGAGCAGGGGCCCCCTCCACCAGGCCCCCACTCATGTCTACCACCACCCCCACCATCCAGCAGTGCAGGGGCAGCCTCCACCAGGCCCCCACTCATGTCTCCCACCACCCCCACCCCCCAGCCACCAGGGGCAGCCTCCACCAGGCCCCCACTCATGTCTCCCACCACCCCCACCCCCCAGCAGTGCAGGGGCAGCCTCCACCAGGCCCCCACTCATGTCTCCCACCACCCCCACCCCCAGCATCCAGGGGCACCCTCCACCAGGCCCCCACTCATGTCCCCCTGCACCCCCACCCCCCAGCAGTGCAGGGGCACCCTCCACCAGGCCCCCACTCATGTCTCCCACCACCCCCACCCCCCCAGCATCTAGGGGCATCCTCCACCAGGCCCCCACTCATGTCTCCCACCACCCCCACCCCCCCAGCAGTGCAGGGGTAGCCTCCACCAGGCCCCCACTCATGTCTCCCACCACCCCCACCCCCAGCCATCATGGGCAGCCCCCACCAGGCCCCCACTCATGTCCAACTCATGTCTCCCACCACCCCCACCCCCCAGCAGTGCAGAGGCAGCCTCCACCAGGCCCCCACTCATGTCCCCTTGCACCCCCACCCCCCAGCAGTCATGGGCAGCCCCCACCAGGCCCCCACTCATGTCCAACTCATGTCTCCCACCACCCCCACCCCCCAGCATCCAGGGGCACCCTCCACCAGGCCCCCACTCATGTCTCCCACCACCCCCACCCCCCCAGCAGTGCAGGGGCAGCCTCCACCAGGCCCCCACTCATGTCTCCCACCACCCCCACCCCCCAGCCACCATGGGCAGCCCCCACCAGGCTCCCACTCATGTCCAACTCATGTCTCCCACCACCCCCACCCCCCAGCAGTGCAGGGGCAGCCTCCACCAGGCCCCCACTCATGTCCCCCTGCACCCAGGTCCTCACAATCCCCAATCATGTGCGTTATGGTCAGCCTCCACAGCCAAAAGGCCCTACCAAGTAACCCATTCACCCACATGGAAATGGAAATTACATGTTACACCCCCAATGTTCATAAAGCAAATTAACCCATGTCCGTCACACACAATGGTTGCAAATGAATGGGAAAACACCCAACATGACATGCATGAAACCAATGAGATGATACCACACAGTGAAGTATGAAAACAAAATTGTATTAAAAAAAATTGAATGCAAATGAAATGAAACAAACTACAATGGCAATGAAAAAAAGATAAGCTGCATGTCCGTCCAAAAAAATCAAAACTACAAATCCAAATCCAAAAAAATGTTGTTCAAAGTCACATTAAAAATAAAATCAATCCGAGAGATAAAAATAAATGCAAAGACCATTGCTCCATGGAGAATTAATCAAAAATAAAAAAATAAAACAATCCAATGAAGAACTATGTACAAAACATCCAAGGGTCCATGAGCCCAACTGAACAAAGGAAACCTACAAAAAACCCTAACTAAAATGCAACTATATACAAAAAGTGGAGCAGTGTCCGTCGACTCCAAATCATAAGAAGAAACAAATGAAACCTAAAACTAAAGAACTATATACAAAGGCGGCGGGCAAGTCCAGCGGCTCACTCCGTGGTGTTCCGGGCCAGGGCATCATCAAACTCCTCGTCTTTGTCCCGGAGGCGGTCCTGTTCCATGGCCCCGAGGGTCCGCAGGGACGATGACATCTGCTCCTCCAACCCCCTGCGGATTGCCTCGAGGCACTCGGCCCGCCTCAGGGCCCACCGCATGGAGTTCTCCGCCCTGACCATCGTGAGCCGCGCCTCTTCCGCCCGCCGCCGCTCCACACCTATCTGCTGGCCCAACCGCAACCACACGGAAGACACTTCCTGTCCTGGGTCCTCCTGCCCTCCGGCCGATGCCTGCCCCTCCGATGTTGATGGCCCCGAGCCATGATGCCTCCCACGTTGACTCTGCTGCTGCCTCCGACGCAAGTGCCTCTGCCAGCATGACGGCATCCAGGCTGATGGAATCCACCGACGCCATCGTGCACGTGCCCTGCCTGATGATGCCGGCACATCCTCCATCTGCTGGGGTACAGTTGCTGTGGTGTCCACCCCTGCTGGACCTCCGACTCCCGACTGTGGCAGGGATGGGATCCCCACCGAACTGGCTGCATTGGTCAGGGCAGGTTCACAGGGGGTCCTGGTGGCATCTGAGCTGGAAGACGGCAAGGAGAACGACCGGCGTATAGCCTCCACAGAGGAGGAGAGGGCCGCCAGATTGGCCGACACATGCAGGAAACCCCCAAACATGGAAGATCCCAACTGGGCCACGTAGGCACGGTGCTCTTCGTGATGACGTGCGTGCTCCTCCCGGGAAGCACGCACGTCATCACGAATTGCACCCGCGTGCATCGCGACCCCAATCAGGATCTTCTCCATACGGCCACGGGTCCCCTCGTCCACAGGTGGAGGGGAGTCAGGTGACATGGACATCCCCTCTACCTGCGGACGGGCCTGGGACGGGCCATCCCTGCTGGTGCATGGTGGTGCACTCACAGGGTCAGGGACAGCGACATGCACAGGCCCCTCCACGGTGACCTGTGCTGCCTCCTGCCCCTGCCCCTGGACTGCACCACTTGCACCAGCAGGGATGCCCCCACCAGGCCCCATGTGTGCCTCAGTGGCGGCCTCCTCCTCCTCTGTGGAAACCACCAACCTGGAAGGCTCCTCACCGTCTTCCGCTGTAGCAGGCCCCTGTGGGGGCTCACCCACCCCTTCCGCTGCAGCCGTGGGGGCATCCCCGCCGCCTTGCTCCACAGCGCCGTCTCCGCCCTCTTCTTCACTAGCCGCTGCGTAGAGGGAGACATAGAACACAAGCATCAGGGTACTGTTCAATGGTCCCCTAGACAGGAAGCAATAGCAGATGAGTACCACTGTCAAAGTACACTTCCATCATGTCCCTCCACAACACATGGGTCAGTCCAGGCAAAACACACACAGTAACAGGCATGGTGCATGCCATGGACATTTCCGTACATGTCCAATGGACTCTTGAAACATACAATGATATGGAACTCACATGCATCATGGGTCATGCCTATCACATGCACACACTTCACCTCAGTCACATCCATCTGGCCTCATACACCCCAAACACAGCGGATACAAGGGTAACTAGGCTGCATCAGTGAATCTGTGCATTGTCACACACATGTGTCATGGCATTCACAAGTCACAGACACGCAGGTCAGGCACACAGAAATGGCTACCATATATGTACCTGGCATCAGCACCCATCCCTCACCCCCACCCATGTCCAGTAACAGAGACTGGCATGCTCTCATGCGTAAAATCTGCATAGGGCTCCCCATTTCGCATTTAAACACATGCAACAACCATGTGGTTCACACATCACTGGTCGCACATGCATTACCATGATGTCCCTGAACACATACATGCATACATGGCCTATGTAACACATACAGGCAAGTATCAGACAACCAGCACACCGCAACATGCCCTGTCTCACACAGCAATGCTTGGACACTTACCGCTCAACTCCAGACGGGACTCCCTCTCAAGGATCTGGGCGGGGAGCGCTGGGCGTACGCGTTCCAGGACACTCATCTGGATGGAACTCATGCGGCCCCCCTCCACGAGGCGCCGGGCCTTCACGAGGGTCCTGGACCTCAAGTCCTCCCAGCACTTCTTGATCTTCTGGACGTCGCGGGTTGCCACCCCCTCTGCGTTGATGGCAACCACACAGTCGGCCCAGATCCTGTCCCGTCCTTCCTTGCTGGCGCGGGACGATCCAAAGAGGGCATCATACTGCCCCAGGACATGCTCCACCAGGACACCAACTTCGGTGGCAGTGAAGCTGGTGCCCCTCTGCCCCTCTGGCCTGGGGTTGCCACTGGTGCCAGATGTGGAAGTGCCCGACAAAGCAACCCCAGAGGCAGGAGTGAGTGGGCAACTGGGTCCTGGGGCTGGGCTGTGGAGCGATGTTATCCCAGTCGGAAGTCTTCAGTTCCAGCAGGGGTGGACACAGCAACTGGACCCCTGCAGATGGCTGATGTGCAGGCACCAAATGGCAGGGCACGGTGGCAGCAGGCAGGCAGGTAGGCAGGCAGCTGCAGCAGATGGCACCTGGGAGGCTGCTCGGGGCACTGGGGGGCAGTAATTCGGCCTTCTGGGCAGGAGCGTGGTCTTCCGTGTGTTTTCGCGTGGCCAGCTTGATACGGAGTGATTTGGCACGTGAAAATCCTGCACGTCAGCGTGAAATTCGAGGAAAGGCCCTTAGCGCGTAAGCGCGTCAGCACGCATACGCGATTCTATTGGACCAAAGGTCTGTGATGTGACCCGCACGGGTGTTTCCCTCATAGCACGTGATGACGGAGCACACGTGGAAAGACTGCACGTCAGAGTGTCATCGCGTGTAATTGGACAAAAGTGCGCGTACACGCGATTGGCCTATGTACGTGTATTTCAGGGGTGCGCGGGCACTTACACACGCGAGTACATCAGCGCACGTGTATACCGGGGTGCGCGGGAATTTCCACACGCTATTGGCCTGGGTACTGGATTTCAGGGGTGCGCGGGAAGTTTCACACGTGAGTACATCAGCGCACGTGTATACCAGGGTGCGCGGGAATTTCCACACGCTATTGGCCTGGGTACTGGATTTCAGGGGTGCGCGGGAAGTTTCACACGCTCGCCTACAACACGCGCAAAGAAACACGTATGCCAGTAGGAAGCAGGCATACGTCGACCCGCGACTCATAAATTTGCGCGCAAACAAAATAACAAGCTCAGACGCCAGGATGAATATACCGTTCCTAGCAGCAGTGGCCGTGGGCTACCAAAGGAGGAGGAGGAGGATAGTCAGGGCCAGAATATTCACACCCAGAACCAGCCTTTTCGGGATGCCTGATGACCAGGTGTATGGGAGGTACAGGTTTCCACCACACATAATACTGGACCTGGTGAGTGAGTGGGAGGATGACCTCACATCACCCACCCTGTGCTCCCAAGCACTCAGCCCCCTGGAGAAGGTCCTCAATGTACTGCACTTCTTAGCCACTGGATCACTTCAGCGGACAAGTGCCATAGTGGGTGGGGTGTCACAGGCCACGCAGTCACGCTCCCTACACCAGGTCTTGAACATCTTCACTGCACGCCCATCAGTCCGTAGGCACATATACCTGCCCAGAACACCTGCAGAAAGGCATGCTGCCGCCCTGGATTTTTACGGTGTGGCACAATTCCCCAAAGTGCTAGGTGCCATCGACTGCACCCATGTGGCTCTACGTCCCCCCAGGGCATCTGAGCACATCTATAGGAACCGCAAGCACTGGCATTCCATCAACGTGCAGGTAGTATGTAATGCCAAGGGAAACATCACCTCAGTATATGCCAACTATCCCGGGTCCACCCACGACAGCTTCATTTACCGAATGTCCACCCTAAGCCGGGACCTAGAAGCTGGGCGGCATGGCGATACATGGCTGATTGGTGAGTATGAATGCCACTGCACATGCATGCATGTCAGATACTGAGCAAGGTCACAACCCCACCAATGATACCAATCACCACCTCCACAGGGGACAGTGCCTACCCTCTCAGCCCCCACATGATGACGCCAATTCGGAACCCCACCACGCCACCCGAGGTAAGATATAACACAGCCCACATTGCAACCCGGGGCATAGTGGAGCGCACATTCGGAGTGCTTAAGTCACGCTTTCGCTCCCTTGACCGTTCTGGCGGGCAGCTGTTATACGGTCCCCCAGTAGTGTGCAGGATCATAGTGGCAGCATGTGTCCTGCACAACGTTGCAACACGCCGGGGCCTGGCCGTGGACATGGTGGTGGCCCCACATCCCCAACCACATGCACGGCCGCTGCGTATGGGAGCGGAAAGGGCACGGGGGAGGCAGCCCGTACACAGCTAGTGGCTAATTACTTCACCTAGAACTCACACCCCTGTGGAGTGCACACTGCCCTGGCACATACCATCTGACAATCAATGATGACTCAACCTGAGACTGATCCTGAATGTCTGGAGAATCAACCGTCAAAACCATATCAGCCTGAGATTGTTCACCTGGAAGTGTTACAATGTGTGCATCCCTACCTACACAGACACCACCAATGCAGTTTTGTGAAAAAACACATTCAAGCAGCTAAAATGAATACCCACTTGCAAAATGCAACATGAGGACAGTGCCATGTCACCCAACCCATCCCCAGCGCCGCCACACGACACACCGTGCCATGTCATACTATGTGCAGGTAAACAAAGTAATCCCCACAACATGACACAAGTGTCACAATGTACAGTGTCCCTAATTGAAACTCGCGACACCTGAAATGCTCACAGTAATGCAGGACCAAAAACACACTTGAGCAGGTATTTAGCAATAACACTTATCAGCCACTGACCCTCTAAACTACCATTAGCATGACATTACGAATGTAAGGAATTAGTAGTCTCACCACCTGGAAATGCCTGCACTCCCACCACTTCCAACTGTACAGTGTTGCCGCCATGTAGAGTTGTAGGTGCACTGCTGCCAACATGGACCCCATCTCCAAAGTAGAGGGCCTTGTGTAGACATGAGGAAAGGACCTGCAAATTAGGAGGTAGACACGGATGATGAGTTACACATCAATGCAACATGCAGTGTACAACACAACAGCAATATGCACTAGGAATGTATACACAGTATTGACTAGACTACCCACACATGTAGTGGGAGTCCAATGTCACCATGTACGTCAATGTCACTTGGGCACACCCTTTGCAAGCCCATGGAAACGGGAAGCAGGAGGGGTGTGTGTGACAAAAACCCAAGCATCTGAACCAAATACATGACAAGCCTGCATGTGCCCAGCCACAATGCAGCGTATGCCCACAGGAGCCACGGAAGGCAACACATTGTCCCAAAAAAATAAATAAAAAAAATAAAAAATGGTCATTAATGGGCCCGGGGGGGTTGGGGAGGCCACCCAGGAGGTCCGAGGACAGGGTGCACACCAAAACCCACCTGTGTGGATCTTGGAAAAAAAAACACCTCCATGGGCTCATGGCCCACACGGCTACCCTATTGTGGGAGTATCACTGCTGTCGCTATTATCACCCTGTGCAGCTGCATCCGGAGGTGGTTGCACTATGGGAGGCAGCCCACGCAAGGCCCTAGTCTGTTCCTCCATGGCTGCAAGCATGCGGGTGTGGTAGGTCTCGTTCTGGAGGATGAGTGTGCGGAGGTCCCCATGCAACAACTCACGGGATGCCCGGACCTCCGCCCTAGTTGCCTGCATCTCAGCTGAAAGCGTACGGGTGAGACGCTCCAGCTGCTGTTCTGTCCTTCGGTTTGTTGAAGCCTCAAGCTCAACAAGAGTCGTCCTGAGGTGAAGGAGCTCCTGGCTTAGGGCTTCCCTGTGGCCCTGGGGCTCTATGGAGATGGCTTCCTGCAGAGTCGCCAGTGCCGCCCGCCTGTCCCTGTTGGACGCCAACATGTCCTCCCTGTGTGACTGGCAGATGGAGTCGGTTGCCTGCTGTAGTCGCTCCATCAGCCTTTCGGGGGGGACAATGGAAGTGGCCACCCTATCCATGGCCTGAGCCATCATCTCTGATGATGCTGCCTGTTGGGTTGCCATACCGTAAATGGATTGCTCCCATGCGGTATTGACAGGTGGCGTACGGCCACCACGTCGGCGGGCACCACACCTGTCTGGGGCAAGGCGAACTGCGCCTTGCTGTGCCGGCACTGCCTGAGGCTGCAGGACTGCATTCCCCCTCTGATCTGCTGGCCCAGGAACAGGATCAGATGTCGCGGCGTGTGATCCTGCATCCGTAACCACCAAAGGCGTAGCTGCCAACACTGACAACCCCATTGAGGGTTCTGACCCTGGTGCAGGTGGGTGGGACAGAACAGAATCCCTCCCAGGAACACTCACCTGCGACGGCACGTAGGTCTCATCATCCGAATCAACACCTGAGTACAGCTCGGGGGAGGTGCAGCCAGAGACACCCCTTGAGAGCACGACCTGCAGCAGTTGTGGGTTCTCACCCACCACCACACCACGTCCCTCACTGGTGGTCGGTCGGCCCTCAGACCCCTCCTGGGTCTGCACCATCTCCACAACCCCAGCAGTATCAGGTGCGTCTTCCCCTGCAAAGACATAAAAGAAAACAAATGGAAACAGGCATTAGCACCATGGCACACAATGAGGGCTGAGAAGCAAGAGAATCAGTACTTGATTGACACATGTCCCACGTCACTAAAACCCCCCCATGCATGCACCCTCACTGCGGTTGAAGGTCAGGCAAATGGCACACACTGATGACACCAAGATGGAAGATGAACACATTTTCTGCATGCTGCCTGGCAGTGGCATCACACATTGGCCTGTGATTGGCAGGTGAAATGCACATGCCATCACACAGATGGCATGTACCATTGCTATTGAGTGAAGATGGAGAGGAGGGCAACACTTATTCATTCAGTCCAGTTCCCGCATGTAATAGCTTTTCTAATTCAAACAGGTCTGATTTTTCACCTGGAGCTGCCAGTCCAAAATGGTCCGATTGCACAGGGACATGTGTGAACAAATGATATCCAGGTAACAAAGTCACTCCCCTTTACCATAGCCATGTCAGACATGTGACTACAGGACTGAGAAATGCCTAGTAAAAGTGGTGGAATGCAAACAATCTGCCTGAATGAACAGAGAAAAATAAGCAACAATGTTGTGGCAAGGTGACACTTCAAGGGCAACTGGCATGCTGTTGGCCTAGATGTCTACTGTTGGCAGAAGGGATACTGCTATGGCCAAATGCTGCTGCGCAGAATGTATTGCATGAAGCACATGGGTGACCCAAACGACTCAGGTGCACACACCCTCACCTGGCACACAAACAGAAGCCCTCACACACACACCATGCACATGGATGACACACACATGCATGTGCACTCACCGGACAATGCCTCATAATCAGGCAGATCTCCCACGCCTTGGATCTGTTCCTCCGTGACGTAGGTCCCAGCGACTGACTCATGTGGAGTGAGTTCCATGTCTTCTACTGGAGACCCACCTCCAGTCACTAGAGTTGCGGCATGACTTGAGGCCAGCTTATTCTTTGCCCTGCGCTTTAGGTCATTCCAGCGCTTATAGCAATCATTGGCTGTGCGCCTCACGATTCCAAGGGCAATTACGATGTCCGCAACGGTCTGCCAGTGTGCCTGGCATTGTGCAGGTGTGGTCTTGGATCCTGCAACAATGACCATCTCGTTATCATGTGCGGACACATACTCGACAAGTGCATTCAGTTCGGCATCCGTGAAGCTGGGCTTCCTCGACGGGCCGGACTGTGTAGCCGTGTCTGGGGCATCAGCCTGTGCCGGACGAGCACTCTTCCTCTTCCGCTTGGAAGGTGGTGGTGATCCTGAGTGCCCTGCGCCGCTCTGGACACTAGGGGCAGGAGCCCTGGTGGACTCTGTATCAGGAGTGTGGGATTGCACACTCAGCATGGGAGTTGGTGCAGGCATTGGCTCATTTGTAATGGTGTCAGGGGGAATGTCAGCAGGATGGACTAGGACCGACACTGTCCTGGCTGGGTGTGTGAGAGCTGGGGTGGATGGAGCCGCAGCTGCCCCTGCAGCCTCTCCACCCTGCTTACTTGGGGCAGCAGATGACCTTGCTGCCCCTGATCCACGTGGGCTGATGACATCAACGTGCACCAGCGCACGTGTCATAGGCCTGCTGACCTGGAAGTCAGCCATGGAGTCAGCCAGGTCTGGTGCCACAATGGGCTGGTCCAACAAGGGCTGAGCATGGATGGTGTCAGCCACATCAGCCTCAACCAGGGGGAAGGATTATGGGTGCCCTTGACTGGTCCTCCACACATGGGGGGACAGGGTCACCCTGCAAGTAACGACCACGTCCCCTACCGGATCCACCACGGCCACCACTTGTGGCTCGTCCACCTTTGCCACCTTACGGAATCCTCGCCTCCCAACCATGGCACTGATGTTAATGTGCGTATGGGAGTGGCTGTAAACTATTTTCCTGGGCAATTGGGGGTCAAAGGAGTTGGGTACCAGATGGTAATTGTACCCTAGTGCTCTAGCAAGGCTGAATGTGACCCCTGGGGAAAGATGACGGGTCACGCAACGCACAGGAAGCCCAAAAAAGGGAGATGACGTGCACGCAAGCCCTCCTAGACCACGTGTGCGGAAAAAAAACCTGCACTACGCTGTGGCACCCAGTAACACAAGAATGAACGTATGCGTGTCACACGCAGCCTAGAATGACCTCTGAAGGGGTAGGCTACACACGGGGCAAGCACAGATGTTAGATACGTGCGTGACTCACCGTCTGCCAGGAAAAAGAGCGTGAAAAAGAAGCGCGTTTGGTTGGCAACACCCCCGCCAAAAGAAGATTTGTACGCTGTCTGAGGAGACAGGACAACAGTAGAAGGGAACACTGTTTGAGGGAACAGGCCCAGGAAAACCAGAAAAAGAGAAAAAAGAGAAAAAGCTGTCAGAGGTAACAGGGAGTACGAACTTGAAACGCTGTGAAGTAAATCGCGTGTGAAACGACAAGAAGTACAGAATTCACCCACTCGCTCTCCACGAAAAGCACGTACAAGGAAATGGTGTTCTACACGTACCTTTTATGCAGGCCCACACGTCCAGCGTCACTTACGCGGCGTGTACACGCTAGGGCCATTTCCACCAATTACACGCTTTGTCACTTCTGCGTGTAGGGCCATTTCCACCAATTACACGCTTTGTCACTTCCGCGTGTACGCGCTAAGGCCATTTCCACCAATTACACGCTTTGTCACTTCCGCGTGTACGCGCTAAGGCCATTTCCACCAATTACACTCTTTGTCACTTCTGCGTGTAGGGCCATTTCCACCAATTACACGCTTTGTCACTTCCGCGTGTACGCGCTAAGGCCATTTCCACCAATTACACGCTTTGTCACTTCTGCGTGTAGGGCCATTTCCACCAATTACATGCTTTGACACTCGGACGTGTCTTTCATTTTTTTAACACGCAACATTTCCAACGTGTGCCCTATTCAACGTGCACATGACTTCATAGACGCGCATACGCTGGTGGCCTTTGGGCCAATGAATGTACAGTGTGCTGACGCGTTTACGCGCTAAGGGCCTTTCCTCGAATTACACGCAGACGTGTTGGATTTTCATGTGCAAAATCACTCCGTATCAAGCTGGCCACGCTTTCACACACGGAAGACCACGCTCCTGCCCAGAAGGCCGAATTACTGCCCCCCAGAGCCCTGAGCACGCTCCCACCTGCCATCTGCTGTTGCCTGACTGCCTGCTGCCCACGTGCCCTGACATTTGCTGCCTGCACATCAGCCAGGGGTGCTGTTGCTGTGACCACCCCTGCTGGAACCGAAGACTCCCGACTGCTTTTCCATCACCCCACAGCCCAGCCCCAGGACCCAGTTGCCCACCCACTCCTGCCTCTGGGGTTGCCATGTCGGGCACTGCAACATCTGGCACCAGTGGCAACCCCCGGCCAAGGAGGCAGAGGGGCACCAGCTTCACTGCCACCGAAGTTGGTGTCCTGGTGGAGCATGTCCTGGGGCAGTATGATGCCCTCTTCGGAAGGTTGCGCGCCGACAAGGAAGGACGGACTTGGATCTGGATGGACATCGTGACTGCCATCAACGCGGAGGAGGTGGCAGTCCGCGACTACGAACGTGTCAGGAAGCGCTGGGAGGACTTCAGGTCCAGGACCCTCAACAAGGCCCGGCGCCTCCTGAAGGCAGCGGATGCTAAGGGGCACCGGGGCCACTTGTCGGAAGATCAGATGAGGGTGCTGGAACGCATATGCCCAGCGCTCCACATCCAGGTCCTTGAGAAGCAGACCCGTCTGGAGTCGAGCGGTAAGTGTACATGCATACTGATTGTAAGCTGTGCGTGTGGTGGTGTGCCAGGAGTGTGCAGGTTGAACATGTATTTTTATGTGGCCAAGTAGGGGGGGGTGTACAGGGCCGTGAGGGTGACACATGCGAGGGGTCTCATGTGTGACACATGGATGGTGCTTGTGTGTGTGGGCTTGCATGGCACAGGATGTGGAGGAATGATTGTCAGGTGTGACATGGATGTCGATCAAAACACTGCGACAGTTGGCGGAGGTGTACACATGCATGCAAGTTTGGTGTTGTGTGTGCATGTGTAGGGTACTCCCTATTTTGCATGTGATGTGTGGATGACCTTTGGCTGCTCATGCTGTTATATGTGAATGGATGGTGCTGGCTGTTGCAATATGGCTGTGGTATGGCTCATGTGTGCAAGTTGAAATGACACGTGTGTTGGGGATTGTGATGCCATGTCTGAGGTTTACCAATGCCACTCTTGTATAACTGTCATGTGTGTATGAGTCCATTTTACAGTGCCCTGATGCCTGTGTTTTCTTTCTCCCTGTCTGCAGCGTCAACTGATGAAGAGGGCGGAGAAGGTGCTGTGGAGCACAGCGGCAGGGGTCACACCACCAGCCGGAGACGCAAGGCCCGGATCCCCTCCCAGGTTGTGATCTCGTCGGGGAGTGAGGAGTCCGGTGCCGCGTCCCAGGCCGCAGCTGCCGAGGGGAGGTCCAAGAGGCGGAGGTTGGAGTTGGACTCCTCGGCAGCAGAAGGGGCAGCTGGGACCCCACAGGGCCCAACGGAGGAAGATGGCACGGAGTCATCCAGGTTGGTGGGGGGTTTGGTGGAGGAGGAGGCCGTGCAAGCGACAGTGGCGGGTCTGGAGGTGGGGATTCCACTGGTGCTAGTGGTGCAGTGCAGGATCAGGGACAGGAGGCAGCACAGGCCGCCGCAGAGGTGCCTGTGTGCAATCCTGTCCCAGCTCCTGTCACTGCATCATCTTGCACCAGCGGGGATGCCTACCTTCAGACCCGTTCTCAGGGAGAGGATAGGCTTACAACACCTGGCCTTCCTCTCCCTGCGGATGTGGCTATCCTGCACCAGGTTGAGCCTGTCCAGGTTGGGGTGGCGTTGCGTCAACGGGCCATGCGAGCTGACCTGCAGTCTTTTCATGATGAGTCTGCACGTCTTCTCGCATGGCTCGTTGACCGCATTGACCCACTGGGACAGCTCACCAGGGCTGGATTCCTCCGTTTCCTGGACCTTGTTCCGACCCCCTTCTCCACAGAACCCCCTATGCCCCAGTCGTCCTCCATGCCATCTTCCCACCCATGTGTCACCTGGGTGCCCTGTGGAGCTGCCTCCGACCGTGCGGCCAGGCTGGTGGACAACAGATCCCTGCCACAGTCGGGAGTCGGACGTCCAGCAGGGGTGGCCACATCAACGACTGCACCCCAGCTGGAGGAGGATGTGCAGGCACCATCGGACAGGGCACATGGACAGCAGCAGCTGCAGCAGCAGGAGGCTGTAGGTGGGAGCCACGATAGCTCGGGGCCTTCAACATCGGAGGGGCAGGCATCGGCCGGAGGGCAGGAGGACCCTGGACGGGAAGTGTCTTCCGTGTGGCAGCGGTTGGGCCACGCCATAGATTCGGAGCGGCGGCGGGCGGAGAAGGCGCGGCTCATGATGGTCAGGCGGAGAACTCCATGCGGAGGGCCCTGAGGCGGGCCGAGTGCCTCGAGGCAATCCGCAGGGAGTTGGAGGTGAACATGTCGGCGTCCCTGCGGACCCTCGGGGCCATGGAACAGGACCGCCTCCGGGACATAGACGGGGAGTTCGATGATGCCCTGGCCCGGAACACCACTAAGTGAGCCGCTGGACTGGCCTGCCGCCATTGTATATAGTTATTTAGTGATAGGTTTCCTTTATAGTTTATTTTTATTTGGAGTCGACGGACACTGCTCCACCTTTTGTATATAGTTCCATTTTAGATAGGTTTTTTTGTAGGTTTCATTTCTTCTCTTGGGATGATGGACCCTGAATACTTTGTACATAGTTGGACTTTGGATTTGGATATTTTTTTTACTATGAATATTTTTTCCCATGGAGCAATGGTTTTCTATTTCTTTTTTCCCTTTCCTTTTCATGGACTTGAACTTTGGAAGATATTTTTTTGGATTATCATTTATTGATTTTAATTTGAAAAGGGGCAGCCAGCTTGATTTTGTTATTATTTTACTTGTGTATTTTGGTTAATTTTGATTGCCATTGCTGTTGTTTTTAATACATTATTTGGATTTTTTCATTCTTCAATGTGTGGTTTCATCTCATTGTTTTCATGCATGTCATGATATGGGTTTTCAGGTTCACTTGCAACCATTGTGTGTGTGTGAGACACATGTGTTGATTTACATTGTTTCCATTGGAGTAGTATCATGGGAACATGTAATACTTGGTTGTGTCTTTGGGCTGTGGTGGCTGGCCATGAGGCACATGCTTGAGGATTGTCAGGGCCTGTGGGCAGGGGGACATGAGTGGGGGCCTGGGGGAGGCTGCCCATGGTGGCTGGGGGGTGGGGGTGGTGAGAGACATGGGTGGGGGCCTGGTGGAGGGTGCCCCTGCACTGCTGGGGGGTGGGGGTGGTGGGAGACATGAGTGGGGGCCTGGTGGAGGGGGCCCCTGCACTGCTGGGGGGGGTGGGGGTGGTGGGAGACATGAGTGGGGGCCTGGTGGAGGGTGCCCCTGCACTGCTGGGGGGGTGGGGGTGGTGGGAGACATGAGTGGGGGCCTGGCGGAGGGTGCCCCTGGATGCTGGGGGGTGGGGGTGGTGGGAGACATGAGTGGGGGCCTGGTGGAGGGTGCCCCTGCACTGCTGGGGGGGTGGGGGGGTGGGAGACATGAGTGGGGGCCTGGTGGAGGGTGCCCCACACTGCTGGGGGGGTGGGGGTGCTGGGAGACATGAGTGGGGGCCTGGCGGGGGCTGCCCATGGTGGCTGGGGGGTGGGGGTGGTGGGAGACATGGGTGGGGGCCTGGTGGAGGGTGCCCCACACTTCTGGGGGGGTGGGGGTGGTGGGAGACATGAGTGGGGGCCTGGTGGGGGCTGCCCATGGTGGCTGGGGGGTGGGGGTGGTGGGAGACATGAGTGGGGGCCTGGTGGAGGCTGCCCCACAGTGCTGGGGGGTGGGGGTGGGTGGGAGACATGAGTGGGGGCCTGGTGGAGGGTGCCCCACACTGCTGGGGGGGTGGGGGTGCTGGGAGACATGAGTGGGGGCCTGGCGGGGGCTGCCCATGGTGGGTGGGGGGTGGGGTGGTGGGAGACATGGGTGGGGGCCTGGTGGAGGGGGCCCCACACTGCTGGGGGGGTGGGGGTGGTGGGAGACATGAGTGGGGGCCTGGTGTGGGCTGCCCATGGTGGCTGGGGGTTGGGGGGGTGGTAGACACGGGTGGGAGCCTGGTGGAGGGTGCCCCTGCACTGCTGGGGGGGTGGGGGTGGGTGGGAGACATGAGTGGGGGCCTGGTGGGGGCTGCCCATGGTGGCTGGGGGGTGGGGGTGGTGGGAGACATGAGTGGGGGCCTGGTGGAGGCTGCCCCACAGTGCTGGGGGGTGGGGGTGGGTGGGAGACATGAGTGGGGGCCTGGCGGAGGCTGCCCATGGTGGGTGGGGGGTGGGGGTGGTGGGAGACATGGGTGGGGGCCTGGTGGAGGGTGCCCCACACTGCTGGGCGGGTGGGGGTGGTGGGAGTCATGAGTGGGGGCCTGGCAGAGGCTGCCCATGGTGGCTGGGGGGTGGGGGTGGTGGGAGACATGAGTGGGGGCCTGGTGGAGGCTGCCCCACAGTGCTGGGGGGTGGGGGTGGTGGTAGACATGGGTGGGAGCCTGGTGGAGGGTGCCCCACACTGCTGGGGGGGTGGGGGTGGGTGGGAGACATGAGTGGGGGCCTGGCGGAGGGTGCCCCTGCACTGCTGGGGGGTGGAGGTGGGTGGGAGACATGAGTGGGGGCCTGGTGGGGGCTGCCCATGGTGGCTGGGGGGTGGGGGTGGTGGGAGACATGAGTGGGGGCCTGGTGGAGGCTGCCCCACAGTGCTGGGGGGTGGGGGTGGTGGTAGACATGGGTGGGAGCCTGGTGGAGGGTGCCCCACACTGCTGGGGGGGTGGAGGTGGGTGCGAGACATGAGTGGGGGCCTGGCGGAGGCTGCCCATGGTGGGTGGGGGGTGGGGGTGGTGGGAGACATGGGTGGGGGCCTGGTGGAGGGTGCCCCACACTGCTGGGGGGGTGGGGGTCGTGGGAGACATGAGTGTGGGCCTGGCGGAGGCTGCCCATGGTGGGTGGGGGTGGTGGTAGACATGGGTGGGAGCCTGAGTGGGGCTGCCCATGGTGGCTGGGGGGTGGGGGTGATAGGGGACATGAGTGGGGGCCTGGTGGAGGGTGCCCCACACTGCTGGGGGGGTGGGGGGTGGGAGACATGAGCAGGTGTGCAGGGTAGTCCCCTGTTTTGTGGGCTGCCTGCAGGGGCCGTGGAGGGTGTACAGGAAACACCTGTGAAGACCCACCCAGCCTAATCGCGTGTGTAACTTCCCGCGCACCCCTGTAATACACGTACCCACCCAAATTGCGTGTGATAATTCCCGCGCACCCCTGTAATACACGTACCCTGCCAAATCGCGTGTGATTATTCCCGCGCACCCCTGTAATACACGTACCCAGCCAAATTGCGTGTGACAATTCCCGCGTACCCCTGTAATACACGTACCCTGGCTAATCGCGTGTAAAACTTCACGCGTACCCCTGTCATACACGTACCCAGCCAAATCGCGTGTGATAATTCCCGCGTACCCCTGTAATACACGTACCCTGGCTAATCGCGTGTAAAACTTCACGCGTACCCCTGTCATACACGTACCCTGGCTAATCGCATGTAATACTTCCCGCGTACCCCTGATATGAATGTTATCCACTTTGCGTTCCTTGTTTGGCAGCCCTGTAAACTGGTCCAGGGTTTGCGCAGCCCTTTGCGATGATTTAGCGATTTTGATGGCTTTTCCTTGCGCGAGGGCGTTCTTGGGGGCGTTACTGGCGCTGCTGCAGGGTCGCTGCGATACTCTGCGCCACGGCTGGTTTGGGAGCCTGAAATCCATGAATACGCTGTGCGTGGAAATCGGTTTTGGCCCACGCGCCTGGCGCAGACATTCGCACGCGGACACTCTGCGCCAGCCGCTTGCGACACTTTTCTGCGAAATTCTATGAATTACCCTGTTAATCTCTCGTGGAAACAAAGCCGCAGACATAGGGGACAAAAATGTAGACTAATATCCAACCACATTAGAGGGTGAAGTAAACAATTTAAGGCAGGCAACAGGGCAATGCATGCTGCTTAGAAAGGATTTAATATGACATCCATTGTGCAATAATTGAAATACAAGGACAAGCATCGCAAAAAGAAAAAGAGATATGTAAAAAGCGGGGGTGTTCTCTATCCCCCACTGAGGCAATTTGGAGTCAGGATAGCACTGGAAAGTCAGTTATGCGTCTAGCCTCATTAAGGGTAGCATTGGAGCAGCTTCACTACCCAGCGTACGGTACTCGAGAGAGTCTAGCCGCTACAATTGCAGAGGAATGGTTTGTACCGAACCTATGTGAACATGTGGCAGGGTTTATTATAAATTGTATTGTGTGTCAGAAAATTACTGTAAGACTCACTTTGCGAATAGTTAGAGGAATAATCCCTAGATCCAATGGACTATTTCAGCATCTATATATAGATTATGTGGATATGATGCAGAATTTCAACAGCTACAGATTCATGCTGTTTGTAGTATGTCCCTTTTCCAGATGGATTGAGGTCAGTCCATGCACACACCCTGATGCCACGTGCACTGCTAAGTTCCTTGTGCACAAAGTATTTCCAAGATGGGGTTTGTGTGAGATTTAGCGATCCGATAATGGACCATACTTCCTAAATGTTCTATTTGAAAATGTAGTTTAGTTACTAGACATAAAACATAGGTTTGCATCGGCCTATCATCCACAAGCAAATGGTGTTTGTGAAAAATTATAAGGCCTTTTAAAGGAAAGGATAGCAAAAATAAGTAACTTTATAGAAAGGATGGCTACATTGTGGAATCAGCCTGGCCCAGATCACCATCTAACTCATGAGTTGGTGACTGGATGCCATATGAGAACTCCTCTCATTCCCCCAAAAAGGGCACATACCGATGCCCACAGTGTAGAAAGGGCATTAGGCTATGAAATGTGTGATTATTTGAAAGCAATGACTGCAAGTGTTTATTTCATGTCTCAACATCTCCAGAACCGACAGGAGGGATCAAAAGGAAATGACAAAAACAATCAGTCAGTTGATTTGGAAGATATACTCAAACCACTAAGCCTATACCCACGGGACCAGGTGCTGGTGCACAAACTCATACACACCTGGAGTACCCCCCATTTTCAGGTCCCACACAAAGTGGAGGAATTGAGCCCTAATGCCTTGAAACTAAGAGGAAGATGAGTGTGGATACACCTACATGACATCAAACCATACAAAGGAGAACCCTTGACCCTGCCTGAAGGTACCCTCTGTGAAGCAAGTGAAGAATTTCAACATGTCCTGACAAGATCTATGCCAAGACAAGGAAAGTGTAGAAGGTAGAAAGATTTTAGATTCAGGTTTCCTAAGGACTGATGAATTTACAGTGATCCTGGAACACCTTCTTTAGAATAAGTCAAAAGGAACAATGAGACATAAAGAGTAGAAGCCAGAAGAAAAGAAAAACACCTTGTTTTCTATGTTACCTATTGTACACACATTCTTACCTACTGTTTTCTCCTACATTCTGCAATCTTACCCAGCTTTAATCAGAAGAAACAGAGACTTTGTGACATTTCTCAGAAACCCAAAATATAACACTGTTGTTTTAAGAATTATCTTGGCAATCATTTTAAAGTTCTTGTATAAAAATGTATGAGTCACTGAACAATGATCAAATTTATATATTGAAAATAATTGGAGAAATGGAAATGTTCCAAGAGGCAAGAAATTAAGCTCCACAAAAGAAATGTACTGTGCGTACAATAACTATTGGAATTTTTGTTGTATTTTGATTTTAATGTAATTTAATTGTTTTTATAACACACCTAATACCATACCTTATTTTGGTTTCTATGCACAGATCTGGGATTTGGAAACTCTGTTGCTCTGTGTGGTATTGCTTCCAAGACCAGCGTGTTGCCCTGTGCTATCCTCCATAGCTGCAATCCTAATTAAACCCTACTGATCTCTGATATTAAAATACACTTTGCTCGATTCAGAAGAGATGCTGAAGACGATAATGATAGTGTAAGTACATACTTAAACAAATTGGCTCATTTAGCTAACAACCTATGGTACCAGCACATGATAGAGGTGGGAGAAAGAACATAAGAAGAAAGTTGCTATGTCAGTTTCACTAATAGCCTATGCCATGAATGCGGCACAAGATTTATCACAAAAGAAATGTCTACACATGATGTAAAATGTCTCAGTCATCTGAATGGCAATTTGAAGGAAAATGGGCAACTTTAATTTGGCAAACAGAATGCTGGGAAAGAACACAGCTGTTGGTGTTTGGGCGTGTAGCCATCAGTACTGGATGGGAAGATTGATTATTATCATACCCTGCAGACTTATTAAAGAAGGAATCAATTCGCATAGTGCAAAAAGTGAATGATGACTGCCTGGAATCATGGGTCAAGTATTCAAAATTGCTAACCTGCGTTGATTATGAAGCAGGGCCATTGTATATATTGCAATTAAAGAATGCAGAAACCTGCTTCAAAAATGATGGCAAGGTCAGTATTGGAGAATATAACGTTTGTGGAGAAATAATGGAAGTACCAGGAATGCCAGGAATGAATGGAGTAACTTCAGTGCTGGTGGATCGATATTGGGCTTGCAGATCCAGAGCCTACATGCAGTTGCCTAGGAATTGTTGAGGAGTGTGCTCTATCATAAATGTACATGTTCCAGCATTTGTGATCTTTCAAAGTGACTTCCATATTGAGGAATTTCCAAAACTGAATGAACATCAGAGGAAGTACAGATCATTTCATCTTCATCTACTAAAAAGAGAGAACTATGTCTCATCAACATGAATAGAGGCTTATGACAATATTCCTGAAGAACACAAGCTATTTAGAAAGGCAGCCATGATAATAACATCTATATTCATGCCAGGACTTCAAGCAGCAGTAAATGCCAAATGGCTTCAAATTACCCAAATGAGAGCTGCTGCAAACAATCAATGCAACAAAATAGGATTCAATGCAATTAGAGAAGAAATGAGAGCCATAATTCTGATGACCCTTTAGAACAGGTATGTCCTGGACCTGATAACAGCAATGAAAGGGGGCGTTTGTGCCAAGATTGGACCTTCTTGCTACACATTCAACCTTATCATGATGGAGAAAAAGGAACCCTGACAGAAACAATAATGATGTTAACAACCTTCCATACAAAAATGGAAGATGAAGCTGATAAGATGGCAGGGGATGATTGGTTCTCATATCTGTTTTCATGGATTCCATCTTGATTGGCAAATGCCTTCAAGCTAGATGGAGCAATTTTGGTGTTAGTGATGCTAGGATTTTGTCTCATAAAGATCATCTTGGGGCAATGCCAGAAGACAGCCAAGAAAGCTATTGGAATGCAGATAATGATTGAAATTAAAAAAAGACACTGGAGACAAAATGCAGACAGAAGAAAGTATTCGAGAGAACATAAAAAGGAGTTTTCTTTCACCCCCAGGAACCACGTTTTATTATCCTCAGGGTCGAAATAAGTATATTGGACGATAGATATTCCGTTCCCTGACAGGGGATTGTTGTCCTATGACATGTAGTGTGGATGAACATATAAAGAATGCAGGTCACCTGGGCGGGGTGACAAAGATATGGGTCCAGAAGAAAAGAAAATATGATGAGATGATAGAAGAGAATGAAGCAGGAATTGCGGAGGAGGAAAAGAATGTGGTCGACAACTCGACCAGAGGGGGGAATTTAGAGGAGCAGGTGGTTCCTTTTCTCTGGTTCCCACCCACTCAGCACCGTCTTCATGGAATAGCATACAAAGAGTTACAATTGGGAACCCATGTATGAATCCATACAGTATTCCTGTACCGTGTCGAGTATATGAAAGACGATACGCACTCAAGCAGTCATTCAGAATGTACCCTCATGTTGAAATGCTGGAAGGATGCTACCAGGTAGGATGCCAACTACCAAGAGGTCCGAATGTGTCTATGGATGATATGGGTGTATGTTAAGCAAAGTCTGATTACAACAAAAGTGTGTCATAAATACGATATATGAACCCATGCTGAAATTATATGAAAGTACTTAAGAATGATGGCGTAACTGAAGCATTAAGAGAAACGTGTACCTGAAGATGAAGTAACTTGCTGACCAATAACTTTAAATACACTGTAAAGCAAGGTGGAAAAGGCATATAGAATATTGCTAAAAGAGGTATATGAACAATGTTTAGGATGGCCATTCGAAGAAGATGGACAATGGCTCATGACAAAAATCAACCCAGTTACCTCGAATATGAGTTTGTATTGCAAAAATGAAGACATGATCAGATGTTCAGAATAAGGGAGTACCCTGGCGTGGAATCAAGAATGCTTTTTCAAGAGATGAATGTGGGGCACACAGAGAGTCGAATGAATAGACCATGTATGTAAGACATATATCTGTTAAGATTAGGAGAGGCAAGAAAATTTGCAGGAGCAAAGTGTTGGATAAATAAGATGGCAAGAACTCATGTGAAGTGGAGTGAGCAAGTCTCTAAAGGCCAGAAAAGGTAACAACACCCTGTTTAATAAAATCAAATAGCAGTACATTAGAAGTTGAAGTGGATACATATATGGTCTCTAAAACATGTGATGGAGAACTCAAAACAAGGGCTATTCATTAAGTCCAGATGGAGATAGGGGTTGGTTCATACTCCCTTGAATGTTCCAGGGCAGTGAGCAGACTGCAAGGTCAACTACTAACAGAAGACCTTGGCTAAGGATCAGGTTGATGAAAGATGATGGACTAATTGGGAAAACAGTGAATGATTTGACGCATCTCAAACACCTAGGTTTCGTTTCCACGTAAGTGCTGCTAAGCAAGCCGAAAGTCCAAGTTTGGATTGGGTTGCCAGCCAATTAAAAAGCCTACAACACACTTTTACATACAATGTTGCATTCACAAGTTTGCTGCCATATTCTCTGTTATAATCAATATATGACATATGTAGAAGTAGTTCAGGGTGTGTCCTAAAAGCAAAGGGCAGCCAATAAGCTATTAATACTTATATGATTCTATAAGTAGACATGTTCTCCTAATCCAATCCCTCACATACATACATTTTTGTACAATGCCACTTAGGATGATGTCATAAATGACGTATGTAAAAGTATATAAACTCTGTATGAACAAGATAAGGTGTGAATACTCATGCATCTATTTTTATAGCTGATATATCTCCCTGCTTTCTATCATTGAGATTAAAGCAGTGTTTTTCCATCTTCCTTGAGTTTGCCCTGTTATTTGGCCTAATATATGTTATTGGTAATTCCATCTAGCACAAAGAAGACACTTCAAAATTGCCAGAGCACAAGATCATGTTTACATCTTATAAAAGCATACAGTTTGCCTAAATCCTAGGTGAATTGCTTTTGAATAATTTAACTGGAGGTACCTGATCCCATCACATAGTTTGTTTGGGTGGCCCCTGATTTGTCAGTGACATGGGCCCTGAAGGCCATTAAGTTTGCCCTTTGTCTGTACATTACATCCTATCTACCTGCCTTGGGCTCCCCAACGGTTGCTGAAAGGTGATACCCAACAAAATGTATTAATAAAAAAAGAAATCTGATGGGATCCCCACCCTGAAAAACAAAACAATACACACATGTACACTTCTCATAAGTCTCTCTCTCTCTCTCTCGCTCTCTGTCTCCCTCCCTATCTCCCTTTCTCTCTGTCTCTCTCAGAATGAGAAGCCACAAGATGCATCAGAAAGTATTTTATTCTCTCACCTTTGGCATTTCTGCTTCTTCCGAAAATGTATTTATCTAAGCATGTGGTTGCATGGTGGATATCTGTGAACCGCCTCAAATTGAACAGTGGAAAAACACAAGCTCTTTTTGTGGGGACCCAGTTCTATTTCTGGGGCCTTAACATGTGGCATAGTTCTCTTTTCCCTTGCCCCTCCCCCAATCAAGTGATTTTGCACCGTGGTGATCAAATTGGCCAGAGCCTTACATGCAGAGTCCAGATGAAACAAACTGTTTCTCATGATTCTTTCAGCTTCATGTGCTCAAGCTAACCTTCCCATTTTTAGCCATAACATCAGCATGTCTGTGGATTCTGCCACTGTTCAGTTATACCTTTACTATTGCAACTCAGTCTATTGAAACTTATTTTGCTTATATGCTTGCTCAGCTTCAAGTTCTTCAGAATGCTGCAGCTGATCCATTCTTCTTCCCGCTTTACCTCTGTTTCTGCATTCCTGTAGCACCCTTTTTGTCTTTCTCTCAACCATTCAATATCTTTTAGGTCCTTATCTGGCTTCATCAATGCCTCTCCAATAGTTGTCCTGTCTATCCTTCTTGCTTTATTCAGTATTTTTGTTCTCTTTTGCGTCAGTCTTCAGCTGATCTCTAACTTAAAATACCTTGGTTCAAACATGATTAGCTTGAATGGAGATCCTTCTCAGTCCTTGCTCTTTCCCTCTGGATTCCATGCCTCCATCTCTTCGTTTTATGTCCAATCCCTTACTATTTCAGTGCCAACTTAAAACTTAGCTGATTAGCAATTAAGTTAAACTGTTGCTATCCCTGTTTCTTTGTTTCCTTAGAACAGGGTGTGCACTCTACAAATAGAATACATAAGACGTAAGACATGTGAATCTTACCCAGTGTCTGACCGGTCTAGAAGGAAATCTGGTGATTTCCCAATTGGCCTCTAACCCATTGGCCTCTTTTGTGTGGATTCCTGGTTTTCTGCTCCTCTTCCTCTCCCAGTCTGCAAACTCCTTTCTTCGAAGCAAAGAATGTGTTAGAAATCATCCAATATGTTATTCATCAATCTTAACAACTGTTGTATCCATTGTTTTATGTTTAACATTGTAATATCTATAACCGTACACGTGTGCTTTAAAATTCACTATTTCGAAAAATCATTCACATTTCTCTTGAACAGAGAACCCCCAAGCTCTGCTTTGTGTGGTTTGGCTTCCTAGCACTATATAATCTGAGGCCACTCTGAAAAGCCTTTCCGGGGCCACATTTGGTTCCCATACTATCCCTGATTTCACCTTTTCACAAAAGCTTCAGCTTGAATTCATTGTATTCAAAAGGTAAAAACATACCTACACTTTCCATTCATTTAAACCTTTCATTTTCAAATAAATGTTTGTTTTGAGTGGAAAACACCCCAAAAACACTTATTTGTGAGAAGAAGTCTTCACTGGCAATGAGGAATGATACAACAGAAGTTTATTTTTTAAAGAAGAGAACAGCGACATTACTGTATTTTTCTCAAATCTAATTGTGTAAATATATTTTGGGGCAATGTTTTTAATTTCTTTTTTTATTTGTTTAATCAACTAGAGATTTTTACAAAAAGCACAGCTAAGTAAGTGACATAAGTTGCAGTTGAGGTATGTTCTTCTTCAACATTTGTTACTTATTCGAAACTGTGTGAAAGTCTAAGTCTGTCAGAGCAATTTCCAGGGTAAAGGGTTGTTGACAATGTACTCGAGAATGTTTTCCATTGCAATCTGCCAACTGGTTCTGTCTCCGCCAGTTAGCCTATGCCACCAGGTTTCCTCATTTGGTTGAATGTCTTTCAAACAACTTGTTTAAGTATTGTAGTCTGATCGAATGAGTTCCTGTACATGAAAGTAACAAATGCTGTATAGTTTCTTTTTTGCTGGGACATTGTGTCTAGGCAATATCGGCAATTGGCTGTCAGTGAAAGACCTCTGATGTATAGAATTTTGTTTGTTTCTAGAAAGTTTAACCTGGCTCTTAGGATAAGGTCACGTGCCGCCCTGTTTGGAAATTTCCTTATGAGGTTTTGTAGAATATTTAGTTTTTTTGTGTTATGCGGTAGGTGTAGGGTCAGTTTGTTCCTTGCCGCCATTTCAGTGGTCTTTATCCAGTCTAATTCTTTTTTTTTTCATAACACCCTTACGGGGTTCTGGATGTGCTCTTCTTCATGGCTAACAATTGCGTCTAGTAACAGTTCATTTTCCGTTTTCCAGTTTGTTAATAACTCACATCGGTTTTCTTGCATTTCTTTGTTGATCATTTTGTAGATGGGAATACAATCTGTCATTCTGCATTTCCTATATAGCATTAAGGAGTTGCAGCTTACCGTGCATTGAAGTGACAGAAGACTCAGTTCCCGTCTAATAGCTGCTCCCGATGTAGAGTTGGGGAGGCCTAAAACAGATCTCCAAAAGACGGCTTCTAATTTAGGCCAGAGGTCACTCGGAATTGCAGGCATAGCCTCTGCCCCGTACGTCAAGGAATTTTGGGGCAATCACTATCTTCAAGGCATGCAAACTACATTGCTTTACACAGTGTTTTAACTGTTCAACGTGGGTGATACATTTCACCTGGAAATATGTGTGAATTGATGAAGTAACAAAAATATGCAAACCTAGTTGTTGCGGAAAAAGATTAGCCAACGCCTTTTGCATAGAAAGACAAGAGAATAGTGTTTTTATGAATTGTTTCTTTTGCTCTACCATTTTACAACTTAATTTCACACATTAATGTATGCAGTCTTTGCTGGCAGCAACTGCAATGTTGATAATATGTTCTACATGTTCCTTGTTTTCATAAATGTGGCTAATTTTGAAGAATTTGAGAACGTTTCCTACCAATAACACAAAATCAGTGGAAGCATTGTTGCGCAATTTCGCACAGGATTGGTGTTATCAACTAGTTTTTCTAGTAAACATCAACCACCAGATGCCCTAAATGATCATCCTAACAAATTCCATTTCTTAAAATTATTTTTCTCCTAAGGTTTGCGATCAGGCAGGAGGAAGCCTGACAGTTCCTCCAACAAAATGGCAAACAATCAAGTCTCAATTAAATAATTAAATAAAGAGACATTCAGCAAAATGTTAAAGAGTATCCACCAGTAGTGCAGCAGAAAAGGCAAAAGGCTGTGCAGTAATGAAAGATGCAGTCTTCAGGTTTAGGTTCACATAGTCTGTTTTTATAGGTCTTGAATACATATAGTGCCAGTACATATTATGAGAAGTAGACCCACTGGTCCCCACCACCCAGGTATCTCTTCAACGGACTCTGTTAGAGCCTAGTGCTATGCACCTTCGCTCATAAGCATACAATCCACACTCACTCTAACTTCACAGCTACTATTAGGGTGATAAAGCAAGGAAGGGCAGGAAATACAAGACTCGACAGGCTGCCTTGCCCGAAATCCAATCTGAGATAACTGTATTCTGGGGGCTGCCCATCATTTGAATGGACATCACCTTCAGGGTTTTGGGACATTATACAGAGCTTTAATTTAACATCACCTATTGTGCCTCATGATACTATACTTTCTTTCAAAATACTACCAAAAAACCTTTTGAACATCTGCTTTGTAGATTTGCATCGTAATCATAATCATGCCAAACAGATGTAAAAACAACACAACAGTTTTCCATGAAAAATATATTGAATACATTTAAATTACCTCAAGCCACTACCCCATGCCCTGTTCAGTGAGTGTTGCACATGTGTTTAAAAGAAAACAAGCAATGGCAGCCAATTATGTTGTCGTATGCATACTGTCGGTAGGTATTGACATTAATTCACCATCACCTGTCATGCATTGCCACAATATGCCTTGACACTTACATTCTATATTATGCTCTATCAGGCATTGCCATCAAATTCCACATAGTCAATCTATTTTCAGGTTTTGTTATCCAAAAGGCAGAAGGTAACACCATTGGCAGGGATTTCCATTAAAACCAGAGGTACGTGTACCGTTACCATAAAATACTTCGTGTTCGCACCATTGTCAAGCATATGGCCATTTAGCATCGCAGAGTCCGTCTAGCAGTGCCAGAGTCCATTCAACGTAATTACCACCTCAGTGTGAGTTTCCATCATTCCCAGTCCCACTTAGCACACATACAGTTATGCCCAGTTAGTACACTTTTTTTCAGACTTCAAATAGCCTAGTTTGAGCAACATTAAATAATCATAACTTCAATGTCATTTAGCAAAATAAGTGGACATTACAGTAATGCCAGATTCCCTATGTTCAGCGAGAAAATCAAGGGCAGATTTGGGGTTGCCAGGTGAGCATAATATGGTCAGATCTCAAAGGTTCAAATATTTCTATGACATCTCTATCTATAGATGACCAACTTGCCACCTGGCTACTCCTCCATGGAACAAATCTTATCATATTCCACTTGTGGGTGACCGGCCAGGCTTCCGTGGCGGATTTGTAGCTTTGCTCCTGCTATTGTGTAAAGTAGGAGGCCCACAGTGCTGGCATATACCCGTATTATTGGGCCTCATTACAAGTACTCCGGTCCGGAATTAACACTGCCGGTAAAACCATACCGGCACCGTTTCCATGTCCGCCCAATCATGACCCGCGGCCCCGGTAATAGCACCACCCTAAACTGCCACTGCGGAAATAGGGGTCCCGTTAAGTCCGTCTGCACGGAAACCCCTCCGTTACCGTCAACACGAAACACCGTGAGCATCACAACTAGCGCGGACACGGAAATACCGGCAAAAAAATGGCGTAAATACCGTGATCACGGTGGCGGAACCGCCGCCACCGCGAACATGGCGTTATACACTGCCTGCTGAACTGAATCAGGGCACAGGTGCACCAAATCAGCCCAGCTGGACCTAGCAGGCCACTGGGAGCCTACAAAAGGGCCACGCCCAGCCCAACACAACACAGAACCATGCAGGCAGCAGGTCTAGTAGCACTGGGACTGGGCCTACTCAACCAACAGGCAGCACTGCACATGGTGGCAGTAATGGCGTAGAGGAGGAGGCGTAGGCGGAGGAGGCGCAGGCGGCAACCAGCCAACCCTGCAGCTATGGCAAACCCCATTGCCCAGCCAGCCCGACCCCGCCGCCAGCCAGCAATACCACGCATCAGGGCCTCACCCTGGAACCTCACCCCAGGACAGATCCACACACTATACCGGCTGGACCGTGCAACAATCCTGCACATCACCACCATGATTGAGGACAACATCAGCAGCCGAATTGACACCCCTACCGCCACCCCCCCCTCTTGAAGGTTGTCTCAGTACTGCATTTCCTTGGCACTGGCACCTATCAACACACGGTTGGTGAGCTGCACGGCATATCACAACCCTGTTTCTCCAAAATCCTGGTACAGGTACTGGATGCCCTGTTGCGCCATGTGTCGGAACACATAGCCCTACCCCGCACCCTCCCCGAGGTCATTGCCACCAAGTTGGCCTTCCATGCCATAGCAGGCATGCCAAATTGCATAGGCGCAGTTGACTGCACCCACGTTGAGCTGACAGTACCACGTGCAATTGAGGCTGTGTTCCGCAATAGGAAACAGTATCACTCTTTGAATGTCCAGATGGTTTGTGATGCCATGCAACTGATTACACACTGTTGCGCACATTTCCCAGGCTCATCACATGACTCAATGGTACTGCCTAATTCCACGTTGCCATGGTACATGGAACGCTATGCCGGACAAAGCACATGGCTATTGGGTGAGTACCGCTGACGATGCTTCAACCCTGTCGAAGTGGTGTGTGTGTGTCCAGGCCAATGAGTATTGTGAGTGTGCCGCTGTGACCGCACATGCATCACCCCCCTTCCATCTACCAAATACACAGCGGATGCCAAACATCATGAAGGAAGACATGACAGGGCACCACAATGTGCCCGTGCACACGCTGGCACAGCCAATCCCGTCACTGTCCCATGAACCCTGTGCCACTGCAGACACCCACCCTCAATTGAAACACTGCCTCAAAAGGCACGAGAGGCGTGAAAATGAGACGAGGTGTATTTACTACTTCCGTACAGTGGAGTCACTCTGCCATGTGTGGACAGCACTGCACCGTGACATGCACACAATCAAATGTCACCCGCAGGGCACAGTAAACATGCAAGTTAATGTGTAGGCCCATATCCAGTCAGCGACATACATCGTGATGCCCAAAACATACCTCCATACACTGCATGGTACATATGCATGAATGAATGATGATACAAGAATGCACAGCACAGATGAGGACATGATGCCACAAACACTGACATGTTCCCCCATCTACATCCCATGTAGGTGATGCGGGATATGCACTCACGCCATGGATGATGACACCTGTACGGAGACCAAGGAACAGGCATGAAGAGGCATACAATAGGGCACATATCCGCACACGTGGAATGATTGAGAGGACATTTGGACTGCTGAAGGCCCGTTTCCGCTGTCTGAGCAGATCTGGCAGATCACTGCTGTACAGCCCAGTGAAGACGGGTAAAATCACGCTCGTATGTGCCATGCTGCACAATATATGCCTGCGCAGGAACATCCCAATGCCACCAGACGCAGATGAGGAAGATGGGGATGGGGATGGGGATGGGGATGGAGATGGGGATGGGGATGGAGATGGGGATGGGATGGCACCGCCTCCCCCTGGGGGTCCACATGATGGCCAGAGAGCACGGGATGCCCTGATTCACATTTACTTTTGAGTCACAGCACATTCACAGAAATGCACGAACATGGTGACAACAATGAATTAATAGTTGCACTGCAAAATAAATGATCAATGTCCACACATGTATGTCTTGATTCGAAATGGTGATGTATTGATGTAATAACAACAGGGAAGGAGGTGCATTGGTTAGGGAAGCTGTACACCCGGGGCCACCCACCACCCATACGTGCCCACCCCCACCCAGACCCCATTGTTCAAACCCCCAAAACTACCTACCCCACCGCCCAAACGTGCCCACCCCCACTCAGACCCCATTGTTCAAACCTCCAAAACTACTTACCCCACCACCCAAACGTGCCCATCCCTCTCACACCCTTGTAGTCCACATGTGTCCTGCACTGCCCCACACACATGCCATCACTTCCGTGTGCGCTTCTGTGCCTGTGCAACCTTGCCCGAGGGACCCGTTAGCCTACTCGAGCGCCTCCTTGGACTGGCAGTAGTGGAGCTGGATGGGGTGGTTGTGTTTGATTGGGCAGAATCTGGGATTGAGGGCATCCGTGCCAGATTTGCCTGTTGGCCAACCAACATGGCCTCTACCAGCCTGGAGGTGTGGTCGTTGTCCTCCCGCACATGGCGTGCAAGGGTTACTATAGTGCTCGCAAAGCGTCCAATGGACCTCGACAGGCGACACACTGAGGCGCTGTAGCTCTCCCTCTGCAGCCTGGATGCCTCTAGCTGCCTCTCCACCAGCTGGGTGAGGGTAGCTTGCAGGTCCTCCATCCGCTGCATGCGGGCATTCAGTTCGGCCATGGATGGGGTGGGCGACCTCATGGGACTCCCCAGTGATGTGGAGCTGAACCCCAGCTCAATGAAGGAGCCCAGGTCTTCCAATGTGGGCATCTCCCCCTGTGGCCCCGTTTCCGAGTGCTCTTGCGGGGCACTGTTATCACTGCAGGCCGCCCCCTCTGCAGTGCTGCTGCCTTCGGTGTTGTGTTGGGTGGCCATGATAGGTTCCCGTGGCACCTGTCTAGTCTCAGCCAGTGTGGAGACGGTGGGGATGTCGGTGGTGGTGGTGGGCCGCACATCTGTAGTGGCTGGTAATGTGGCCAGAGGTGCAGAACTGCCGGCAGCATCCTCCTGTGTGGTGGCGGTGGCTTGTGTACTTTCCGGTGCAGATTGGCTGGCCTGTTGTGCAGTATCACTGTCACTTGAAACGGCTGTGGGGACACAAAGGGCATGCAATTAGTGTTGTTGTGGTGGCAGATGGGTGCATCACATGCGTCATTAAGATTGTACATTGAATAGTGTTAGTCACATGCATCTGATTGCTGGTGTATGCATTCTGTGATATTGGTTGCCATACGGATCATGATGGGTCCTTTGGCCCACACATGCACTGCCGGGGGGGGGGGATTGTTAATGGGTCCTTTGGCCCACACATGCACTGCCAGGGGGGGGTTGTTAATGGGTCCTTTGGCCCACACATGCACTGCCTGGGGGGGGGGGTTGTTAATGGGTCCTTTGGCCCACACATGCACTGCCTGGGGGGGGGTTGTTAATGGGTCCTTTGGCCCACACATGCACTGCCTGGGGGGGGGTTGTTAATGGGTCCTATGGCCCAGTACTCACAACTGCATATTTACATGTGGCATTCATGTTTGGGCACTTACCGGCATCTGCAGGTGGGCTCAGTCCTGCCTCAGCCTCCCCGATCCCATGGATTCCCTCTAGGTGTAGGACGCTGCTGCAAAGCTCCTCCCATGCTTGCAGCCTCAGTGGGGAAGGGGGTCCTCGCCTGTCCCACTGCTGCGTTGGCGGTGCGTGGAAATGAGGTTGCGTACCCTCAGCCTCAGGTCGTCCCACCGCTTGTGGCAGTCCTTCACGCTCCTCACTGCCACGCCCACAGCGGTGCACTTGCGTGCAGCTTCGGCCCACACCTCCTTCCTCCGCTGCTGTGTGGCACGCCGTTGGTCGGCGCTGAACAGCATCTCCACATTGTCCACAATGTGCTCCACCAAGACGGTTAGCTCCGCCTCGCTGAAGCGCTGTTTGCGCTGCCTCTGAGCAGGAATCCTGGAAGACATGCTGGTGGTCCCTTTTGGCTTCTCAGAGTTAGGATTGTGCTTGTGCTGGCTCTGGATGGCAATGGATTGTGCTTTTATATGATGGCCGCCTCTCTGTTTCCTGTTTTGGCGATCATGGTATTTCCGGTTCCGTGTCTGTGGCGGCGGAGGCGGAAACGGGTTTTGCGCCACTTGTGGCTGCGTTATTTCCATTTCCGTGGGGTTTTCCGTGACGGCGGTAACAACGTTTCCGAGTCCGTGTGGTGCGCGCGACCGACAGCGTGTAATCGGATGGTTTTTCCGCAACCTTGCGGACACGGAAACGTTTTTACCGCCGTCACGGATTTTGCACGGTCCCGGAATGGCAGGTTGTAATGAGGCCCTCTGTCTCCTGTAAAATAATTGTGTTGCTGCTAGGAGAGGGCTTCTCCTTACCACTAGTAGCACCAGGACTCCATATTCATAGAAAGTGCAAAAATGCATTTTAATTGGATTCAGCTTCCATACGTCCTGCTACATGTGTCCATATGTCTCTACATGGTTTCCAAATGGCATCACCAATTACCAGCCAAACCCAGCCTAATGCAAAATGCCCAGCAGAACATGACAGACCAATTGGACATGGGAACCAACATTTAATCCAGATATCTCTGCTCAGAAACCGGCCCCTTTGGTGAAACCCTGTATGGCGTTAACAGAAAGTGCGAGGAATGTGCTTCATTTGACAGTGGTGGCAGAGGTTTGGACTTTGTTAAACCAGTCAAAACGTTCTGTGAAATCAGTCTCCAGACGAGTCCCTGCTCCTTCTGTGAGTCCAGGTCAGCACATGACAAAAAGGTAGGTCCAGATGCAGTCTTGTTTGAAGCTAGGCCCCACCCTGAACCCTTCTATAAAAGCAGATGTGTTGTTGACTGATGGTGTGGGGCAGCGTCTGTCGCGGTGGTCTTTGATAGCTGAGACTGGATTTGTTTCTGGAAAGGATGAAAAGGATCTTTCCAAGGTGAGGTGAAACTACGGTGTGTTGCGGTGGAGGGGGGTTATTTTTATAATAGTGTCTGCGGGGGTGCTTGTGGGTATCAGAATGGTCAGTGGTAAGGGCCAGGCTTGTTTTTTTATGGATCATGGAGTAGAAGGGAAAGACGGAGTGGGTGGACTTTTGTTACTGTAAGACCTTTATTCGACATAGAGCTATGAGGTACAAACACATATTCATCAAGAAATGTAAAGTAATTATTTTTAAAATACATCAAAAACACATAATGACAGCATGTTAAAATCTAAGACAAATCCATCATTAAATGATTCTTTCATATCAACTTAATGCTCCACAGAATACACAATGAACACTTAAAACAGGGAATCATAAAGTGCAAGTGCAAATATTTGTTAGAAAATAGAGTACATTACTTCAAAATTGTTATCAAGGAGCTCCTCTTGAGCCATTCCTGATGGATGTAGTTGGAAACATAAAAAACCACATCCATGTTTGAGGTTAATTTACAGAATCGAATGCCCCCCCCCCAGTCCTGGTGATTTTGTACAGCACACACAATGGTCGAAGATACTTCATTCTAATTCTCAAATCATTTAATCCCTCACAAGTAAGCAAGAAATGAAGGGAAGTTTCTGCCTCCACTGCACATAATAAGCAGTTAGCTCCATAATTGTACCCGAGTGACTAGTATACGTCCACAGGTGTAAACGACCATTTTGGAATACTACATACAAAGCTCGAGCACAGGCTTGTGTGATTACATCAAGAGAGCTTTCGTACCCAGGTATGTTTTTGGAGCTCAGATATTCTACCCCATGAGCCAGAGTAGAACACATGGTCGTCACCCTACTCTTTTTAAAGTTGGTGTAGGCCATTCTCGCTCTTTATTTTGATTCCCTGGTAATAGTTGCTGGTTCTTCCCAATAACAATGCAGACCCAATTCCAGAAGGCATTTTTTAACATTCATGAAACACAGGATTTTATCCCATCACATAAGACATCATATCTACTGGGGCTTACCGAGATTTGGTCAAACCTTGGTTGCCCCATATTCGTAACCAATAATACACCGATCTCAGCGCCCTTCCTCCTCGCTAATGGGACTAAAGTCGCAATTACAGACAGCGGGCAGGTTTAACATAGCCCTAAATGTCTCAACCATACAGGGCTGATGCCTATATCTGATACATTTCTAAAACTGGTTTAGTGTGCCCCCAGCACGATTGAAGTCGAGTTTTTTCAGACCACCACCATTCTTTTCCAAAGTGGTCTTAGCCTTTTGCATCTGATGGGCCCATACTAGGCTACGTGTAAATCAAATTTGCAAATAATTGTACCAATGCACCTGTTCTCAGTCGATGCCCCCTATACTTAAAGGTAATACTTTGCATTTACAGTTTCTGTGGCTAAAGACCATATAATTGGTCTTACTGACGTTGATTTCCAGCTCATTACATTTCTTTGAAAAGCATGACAGGGCTACGCCCAGCCCAGATGGGGTCATGGACAACAATACCGCGTCATTCACAAAAAGAGGGCTGAATTTTTTTCATTCCCCAGCCGAGGGGGGTTAGAGCTGGTTATGCTTAATTAGTCAATAATTGAATTAATATAAATACAAAATTAAAGAGTGGCCAAACACAGTCTTGCCTAACTCCCCTTGCTACTGTCAAGCTTTAGGTCAGATCTCCCACCAAGCTCCAACAATCTACTGCCACATTGTTGGAGTAAAGAAGCTATATCAGATTTAACAGGTTTTCAGGGATGTTTTTAACCTGAAGAGTCTCCCACAGTAGCCCAAATGCTGCGTACACCTAAGTCTTCATTAGGATAACATGCTTTTATTAAATCAGATGAATCTGGAACCCCTGGTCCAATGTACTCATGCCGGATTGGAAGCCTGCCTGCAGGTGACTCAATGGGCTTTCAGTTTCTGCACAGTTCTGAAGGCATCCAAAAGGTAAATGGGGCAATAATTGGATGGTTTTTCCTGTTCTCCCTTTATAAAAATTGCCACAGTCTCTGCATTTTCCCAGGACTCAGGGATTTTATTCAAGGTCAGCATAGCATTGAAGACATGTTTTAAAACTAGTGCCAATACCACAGGCTCGCCCTTATACAGGTCTATAAGAACTATGTCTGGGCCTGATGCTTTTTTCCCTGTCTGTGACCCGATAGCCTTCTCCAGCTCCTTCAAGGTGAGCACAAGACTCAGTGCTCTCAATCTATTCGTTCCCATTAGTCGTTGGGACGATTGCCAATTGTACAGTCTCACTTTCATGTGAGATTTTGTACAAGCCCTCCAAGTGATCATGCCACATGTCGAGGGTAATATAGCCTTGGCGGGTCGTATCTCCCTTTAATTATCTGTCGGTAAAAACTTTTCAGTACCCAGCCGAATCCCCCTTTTTAAAACCCCACTTGTTGGTTAAAAAAATCTCCATTCTTTTCCTTTACTATATTCCTGTAGGTACCTATCAAAGCTCACAAGTCTTCCTTGTCCAGCACCAGACTGGTTTTCAAATACTCAAGCAATTACTTTTTAGCTTTCCTGCAGTCTTATCATACTAGGACTCATTTTTCCCACCACCACTATGAAAAAGGAGCTTTGAAACAGTGACCATGTGCTGTATGTGGTTGATCAATTTCCCAAATCCAAAATCACTTCCATGTCGGTGCATTACCAACAGCATAACAGCTCTATGTACTCAATGATTGTTCCATAGATACTTGGAATCAGGTCTATCTGAGCCAATAATGCCCATTCAATAGAGCGACGGGAATGTCCTGCAACTATGATATCAGAGAGAAGCCTTCTGGGTGCACAGATTGGAGTACCTGGTGACACATGGCATGAATGAGGAGCTGAACGGACACTGTTTTTTGTAAAGAGGCGTTCCAGTTGTGCGGTATGCCCCACTGTACATCATGATTGAACTGAACAACGAAGAATATGGCTGCTTGAGAATACGAGTTTCACTGACATTGTACAGTCTACTTCACATTTGTTTTTCTGAACCCTGACAACTTGAAAAAATCAGAGAGTTTATTATTATTATTTTTTATTTTTTTATTTTTTTCTCTTTGTTCGCTTTTCCTTTTTTCTTCTTTCTTGTTTTTACCACTACTGGTCTATATCTTATCTTCTTAAGCGTTACCGTTCATTCATTAAACAACATGTTTCCAAATCTTGCCAGAATATATTGTGTGTTTGTTAGGTTAAATTGGTCTATAGCTCATCTCTTTCATCACTGCTGGTCATTTACTAGATTACATGTTTTAAATCTTGCCATAATACATTGTGTGCATGTGAGGCTAAATAGGTTCATTGGGGTTGTGTAACCATAAGAGAATCATTGGGATGTATGTGTTAGTGACTCATTGTTGGTTACGCTTATGAGAATATCTGGTGACATGATACGTTGCAGTTGTAGGCAGGAGGCAAACATATCCCATTAAAGACGACACACAGTAGTTAGCAAGGAATTTAAGTCTATTTTATTACTTGCTACTTAATAGATTACTTCCCTTCTCCAGGTACCTCCCTATTGGACCCCTCACTCTGCCATGTCCAATGTAATATATTTGAGATTTGGATTAAGGTCGAAATTACAATTATACAATTCTATGGAATTACAGAATCTTAGGCTGTGGGACTGCTGGGGAGGCTATTACTGTGAGCCCCTCTAGAGGTGTGCTGGCAAAACGTTCAATGATGCACAGCGACAACAAGCTGGAGAAGCTTGGCAGGCCAACAACTAACAGATAATGTTTGCCCTCCTCTTGACCCACTCGCATGTCTACTACAAATAAATTGAAGGTTTCTTTCTGTAAACCACCCCTTTTACCACTCAGTGGTGGGCTTGCTGATGAAAGATATTTAGGACCGGGGCCGTCTTTACCCATCTGCAATAGGTTTTCATCAGTTTTCATCAGTTTCACTTGCTTACTTCAGTGATAAGCACATGTACATCTCTGATTGGTTGGAACATCTTAAAGAGTTATTTTGGGCCTTTCCCAGGAGAATCATCAGAAACTGCCTTCCTTTTAGACATTAGTCAGCTGGCAGTTAAGATTCCCTCACAAAACAGCATACATTTTTCTAAAACTACCCCTGTAGCTAGTTGGGTGGGGTGACATGGGATAAAAAATAGTACTAAAATTAGAAACGCAGGTGCATACGTTTTAAATGCATAGATTCAGGTTAATTATCCCAAGCATGTTCCTTGTATTACTTTAAAAACATGTTTTATTTTCTTTATTTGTATATGGTTTAGATAAAAACCTTTACAAACATCGTATAAGAAAAATCTCCTTACTTTATGTTCAAAAATAATTGATGAACTACACTTGGAAGTCACTGAAAAGAACAAACACACATATTCAGTGATGGTATGAATACTTGGATAAGTTTGTGCAAAATCGCTAGTGTGCAAACCAAGCAGTAAACATTTCGACATGAACCCCAAACAAGTAACACTTGATTTAAAAAATGTTTTAAAACAGATTTGCTCAGTACTAATCTTAGGTAAATCTAACATTAAAATTCCCAGTTATAAAAACAGTTAAAACCTGCTTATGAGCTTAGCTCTTAATGTAAAACGACCTTCTTCACAGAAGCCCTCCAAAGTGGTGCCACTCTGTCTGGGGTACTTAGGAGGGGTGGAGGGAAATTTAGGCACCCTGGACTGAGTTGCCTAGGCAACTCAAATCGCACTCCATCCTGATTGGCCCAAGTGGTGAGCCGGCCGGCTCACCACTTAGCATGTTTGAGTGACAGCTAGGCTAATTGAATGGGGGTTTGCTGCATAAAAGCAGGGCTTTGGGGACTGGAACTTCAGAAGTCGCCACAGGACCTAAGAATCCGACGAGGGAGAAGCTGAGCTGACCTGCCACGACACCACCACTGGTGGAGCCCTGCTGGACTGCCTCACCACTTTTCCCAACGACAGAGGAGATCTCCCGCCGGAGAGTCTTCTTCCTTTAACTGGTGGGGATAACCAGTTTCACCATCTTTTCGCTTTCCCAACGTACCTCGTGGCCGTCTTGCCCGTGCCAAGCACCCCGGCAACCGGGATACCACGTTTTACCACAACCGCGAAACAAAGGTACCACCTTTAACCGGAAGACTCTGCGGCTGGTTTCTTCCCTGGTAGTGCAACGACCTTCATCTTTCCTCCAAGTCGAGATCTTCTCTTCCCCTGGATGACGAAGCAATTTGCACCCTCTACCAGGAACAACTGCCACCGCTGGAGGATCCTTCCCACTTAAGGTACCGTGTCCCGCCTGGCTTCCCTTGCTACCGACTGTACGGGGTAGATTTAGCCCCCGGCTTTCGAATCTGGGTTAGTCTGGGACACCCTGGCTAAACTTTCTCAAAGCCTCTCTAAACCCTTTTTGAACCCTCTGCAAGACTTTCTAAGCATAGTGTAACTGTGTGATCTTGGGCGCATTTGTGCTCTGCTCTCTCTAAGAGTGGGCCCAGCCTTTGGACTTTGGCTCACCAGTGACTTTTGCTCTTCTGCCTTGCTAACAGTGTTCCTGAATCTTAGAGTGGTGTACCTTTCCATATTCTGTCTTTTTCCCTCCCTTTCTCACAAACTTATTGGAGCGCAATCTAGTTAAGCGCTCACTTCTGTATGAAAATAAGTGGTGTTTACTGTGACTAATCTGATAAGGAAAAAGGGGTGTATATATTACAATAGTAACTGTGTTTAGAATATTTTACAATAAGAGTGCTGGAGTGTTTCAACTGTGTGTTTTTAAATAAATAATTATATACTTTGATACCAAAAGCTCTGGTCAGTGTTTGCTTGTTATTGTATCCGAGTGCCTATTGTGTGTACTTTGCATACTGCCTAACTCTTCTTGAGAGAAGTCTGACTGCTCAGCCACAGCTCCCAGGTAAATCTGGGTGGTACAGACTGCTACCAAGTGGGTTTACTGCCAACACCTGTAGTCTTAAATCTTTTGCAGTGGTCCCTAAGGGAACTGCACAGGTTTCTGCCTAACAGTCAGGTTGATTGCTGCACAAACAGAAACGACACATACCCACATTTGTATTAACATTTTTGGAATGCCAAAGGAGAATCTGGTCATTGGTAGGACATTGGTTAACTTTTAATCTAATAAACAGGCCTCGTGCTTTCTCACAGGGAAAGCAAAGTAAACACAAGGATCAAGCTTTCCTCTTTTTCGCAAAGCGAGCATATTCTGTGTATGAACTATATCTATTAATTGCCTCATTCGTGTGTGCCCAATCGTATTTATAATGTTTTTTTCTTGACATGTGGCAGACATGAGCAAAGCTCTTGAGTATTTACATTTATTCTAATGAAGAATTTCTTTATTTTTGCATCAAACTGAGCAAGAGATGTTGGATGTGAATCAATAAGCATCTGGGACAGATCTTCATACATGGAATCAAGGGGAGGGTTAAGCATTTTCGAGTAGTTGGTCATCATTCTCCATGTTTAGAGGATAGAGGCGCCTTTACAATCAAAAGGGAAGAATGTGGAGAATGATAGGGTATATATATAAAAAAAAGCTCAATAAAATTGTTTAAAATACTGGCCCAAATGTGCTATTCTTCAAAATATGTGCAACATGATGTGCAAAATACATGCAGATATGTACAGTTGTGTGCAATAGTGTGCAAAGTATGCAAACAGTTGAACATATGTCAAGGAAAAAAACAGCCACGCGATACGCCGGACACCCAGAGCTCTCCCTCCCCCTGGAGAACATACACTGGGCCTCTCAAGATCACTAGTCTCAGGAGCAAAGAACACCCAAATAGCTGGTATGGCAGCCAGAGTCTGACTTTCCGCCTTTGCTCCCTTTGGCTTGGGTTCTGAGTGTTTTTGTTATTTCAAGCTGAAGCCTCAGCATTTCCAGAGTTAAGATCAATTCAGATGACATGTAGATAAGATGATACACACCGAACTTGCTCTGAGCAAAGAACGCCCAGGTGGCTTATGGGGCACCCAGGGTCCAACTCCACAGATTCTCTCCCTGAGCCTTGAGTTCTAAATCCACAGTACTCAGGTTATCCACGTTTGCAGTTAACATATTAGCAGCAAATGCTACCCCTGGCAACTTCTGTCCTACCCCTGGCTCTGCCTCTGCAATGGTGTGCCTGATACTCATCTTTTTAGGGAAGCAAAGGAAGCACTTATTATGTAATGAGGATACATGACAGGACCAGGGATCATTCAAGCTGGCCATGTTTGCCAGTTCCATACATATAAATGTTCAGGTTTCATTGTTGCTCTAGTAAAATACAAAAAAAAGCAGCATACATGAATGCCACCTGCTGGGCCAATGGAGAAATGCTTATCACAACAAGATTTTTTCATAAAGTCACTGGCCCTATGCACACATTTTAGACATTGTTGCAAGACATTGCACAGTAAAAATACAGGAGCAGGGAAGTTACCATTGTGATATGTGACCATTTTCTAAATTAAAAACTCCATCATCCATCTCCCGGGTAGCAGTACTTTGTTTTCTGCATCTCTGCAACTGTTTTCGGCATTTTTCCTGCATCTTCTTAATTTTTTCCCTTGTAGGTGAATTATTTGGCCTCCATCACTTTTTCTCAGCCTTCTCCTTCATTTTTCTGCATGTGTTCCTGATAGGTGAATGTATTGACCTCTATCATTGTTCTCTGCATTTCTCCTGCATTATCTGCATTTCTCCTCTAGGTGAGTGTACCTGGATGCGCTTTCACATGGCTTGCTGCATCCACTAGGCCTTTCTCTTCTTCTCTATGCTTCCACTTCTCTGTGATGACTATGTTGCCCTACAGGCTGTTCCCACTTAGGTTGTGCTGAGCCCGGGCACCTCCCACCGCTGTTCCACTCACTGCCTTTGCTGCCCTTGTGTGCTTGACTCTGTCTGCACCCTGTTGATGTCTGATGTTCCCTCTGTTTATCCCCCTCCCTTTTTCCCAATCCCCTCCTTGTGCACCCCTGTTTGGCGTAGCTCAGTTCAGAGTTTCCATCTCTTCTCCTCCTCTTGCCGGCCCTTTTTCTTTCATCTATTACACCCACTATGGTGCTCTTAATTTCCCCCATCTTCTCTAACTGCTTTTCTATCACCTATCCTACTCTTTGCACTAAGACTGGAAGGTAGAGCTTCAGAAGGACACCCTACTCTCCAATCCAGGTCTCCCCATCACTGACACCTAAATCAGTGCCTCCTCCAGACCAGTGATGTCGCCAGGAATGAAATTTAGGGGGGCACAGACAAAAGTAGGGGGAGAACATGGTCACTGCTCGTCTTAGGTAGGGGGGGCACAAGGGGGTGGCACAGGGTTTCACAGGTGGGGCCCGGCCCTCCCAGGCTCCCCCTAGCGATACCACTGCTTCAGACAGACTCTCTCCTCCCTCCTATTCTCCCATTAATGGTGGCACCAGGTGGGAGGTCCTCTTGGCCTGCTTCCAGTCCTTCAGGGTCATCATTAATGTCTTCTAAATGTCACCGTCATGGTCCATGGCCCTGAGCCCAATCTCCTACTATTTGATAGGTGTCTCGCTCAACTCATCAAGTTCCTACCCTCTCCTGCTACTCCTCCTACAACTTCTCTGGCTCCACTGCCACTCCCTTCTTCTACTTCTATGGCTCCTATGCCATCTACTACCTCTCTGCCCTCCCTCAGCCACCTCCATCCTTCACTTCTCTGGGTCCCATGCCAGCTACCTCTCCTCTGGCTCCCTTTACATCTCCCTCCTCCACCTCTCTGGCTCCTCTGCCACTTTTGATGGTAGGGGTACTTTTGATGGTACTCTTCTCCTCTGTACCCCTCCCCAGAAGTCATTCAAAAGTGGCAACCTGCTCCACATGGCTACTCTTAACTTTTGCTCTGCTGTCAAACACTCCTCTGACATCTGCCACCTCCATGAATTCCTGGACGTGGATGTTCTCGCTCTTACCGAGACATGGTTCAAGGCCAGCTCTGTCACAAGTTTTGACATACTCCTCTCTGAGGGCTAAAATATCCTCTCCGAGTTCAAGCCCAATAGGCTCGGAGGCGCAGTGGCTCTGATCTTTCCTGAGTCAATTCCTGTGTCAATCATCCCCACTCAGTCCTGTTCCTCCTTTGAATGCCTGATCTGCAGGCTCCCTATTTCTGCGGGCATCTCTCTGACCGTGGCCACCATCTGCAGGCCACCTGGTCAGGCCACCCTCTTCCTCTCTGAATGGGCTGACCTAACTTCCTCTCTCCATTCCTCTAACCCCCAACATCCCCTCCTTGGGGATTGCAACATCCACCTGGACTCTCCAGACTCCTCTGGGCTTTTCTGCAACCTATGCGACTCTATTTCCCTTTCCATTCTACCCCCAGGTCCAACTCACTGTGCCAGACACACCTTGGATGTTCTTACCTCTTCAGACATCCCCTTCTCTAATCATCTCACTACTCCTGTCTCCTGGACTGACCACTTTCTTCTTTCCTCTCACTTGAAGCTTCCTGCCACCTTGGCAAAGGCCCACCCAAAACTGCCACCTTCTTTCATGCTCATTCAACCTATGAAGCGAGTGTCAGTGGCCGCATTTGCCTCGTCTTTCTCTCCCTCACCTACTCCTGTGGCTGACCCGCATCCTGACACAGCCCTTTCCTACCTTTACCTTTACATCTCTTACACTCTGGATGGCCTTGCCCCTATAATGAGGATCCGCCTGAAGCCTGCCACCAGGTGAAACTCTTGAAATGATTCTGATCTGGCCACTCTGAAACGCAAGTGAAGAGTGGCTGAATGGAAGTGGGGAGCTTCGGGTGCACCCTCTGACAAACTGGCCTGCCACCTGCTCCAAAGACAATTCAGACTCTCCATCTACTCTAAGAAGAGGGTCCATATTCAAGCCTGCATCTCTCTGGAGCCTAACAACATGGCCTAACTATTCAAAATCTACAAGGAGCTGGCCAATCCTGCTGCAGTATCTACCTCTAATACTCCTTACCAGACCTTCTTATGGCTCTGACTTCTCATTTCACCACTAAATTCCAGGACATCCTGTCCGCACTCTTGTCCTCTTCTCTTTGCCATATCATATCATATTATTTCTCTCTCCTCCTACCTCTCTCAGGCCTTCCTTGGCTTCCCCCAGCTCTCTTTCTCTCCTCCCTCTCTCCTGTAACACCTGATGATGTTCCTAGACAAGTCTGGTCTATGGAAGTCTCATCCAAACATATGACCCCCTGCTCCTCCCAGAACCATTAAGGAAAACATTGCTTCTCTCGCTTCATCCTTTGCCAATTTCTGCAATCATTCCTTCCCCCCTGGATCTTTTCCCTCTCTTTTCAAGCACTCCCTTGTGCACCGCCTACTAAAAAAGCTGTCTGCCGACCCATCTATTCTGGCAAACTATCACCTGATCTCTATTACTCCTTTCCTGGGCAAAGTCCTGGAGTGGTTGGGTATCACCCAGTTAATCCTCCACACTAAATCTGTTGGTTGTCTCCATGACCATTAGTCTGGCTTCAGAGCAGCCAGAGGCATGGAAACTCTTCTCCTGGACACCCGTGAAGATCTGCTCCCTAATCTTGACTCTAGCTCTCCTTCTGTCCTCATTTTCTTGACCTTTTTTCTGCATTTGACATGGTCAACCACAACATCCTGATTACTCGACACTGCCTGAACCCGGCCATCACGGATCAGTCCCTGGTGTGGCTGAACTCCTTCCTCCTGGACCGACTCTCACAGGTCCAACTTGGGTCCTTCTTGCCACCACTCCTCTATCCACATGTGGTGCCCCAGAGGGCTCTATCCTCTCACCCTGGCTCTTCAATATCTTTGTGGACCCTCTTGAAACATTTGCTTGAAGAATGAAGCATTCCTTGTGATCTCATAATTGTCTTCTCCCACAGCAGTGACCATGGGTCCTTTAATCCTTTTTACTCTTAAAGCCATGGGTTTATGTTTCGAGTCCAAATTCATATGCAGCCTTTGTCGTACTTATACAGACTCAACCACTACAATTCGATTCTCTCTTGCCTTTCTCTTCCTATCAGTCCATTCCTTAATTCTTCTCGTTTTTAACCTGTCACGCTCACTAATCTCATCATCCTCTTAAACTGTTTAGTCATCCAACTTCGGGAATCTGGTTCGAGGCTTGTACCGCATGATTAACTCCAAAGGCAAATATCCAGTTATTTTATGAGGAGTATTACGATAACTTCATAGCATCTGGGAAACTGCTTGTGGCATTTACATGTTATCCACAATGGCCTTCTGTCGGACCCTTTTCAAATTCTGCATAAACCTCTCGACCATGCCATTTGCTTGTGATCACAATGGTGTGACCTTTTGGTGTTTGAAGCCAGATGTGTCGCACATTTTCCAAACTGATGTCCTTGAAACGGTGGTCCATTATTACTTTTGATTACCTTGGGAACACCCCATTCACTAAATAATTCATCCAGAACCACAGCCACATGAGGAAATGCAGTTGACATCACATGCTTCACCAGAGGAAATCAGGAGTACTCATCCAGTGCTACCAATAGATAGCCTCCCTCTTCCAAGGGCCCATAAAAATCAAGGGCCACCCTATTCCATGGACCATCAGCTAACGGCACGATCTGAAGAGGAGTTGCATTACTATTAGAGGCAGACACTTGACATGCAAAACAATTTTGTTGAATGTCTTCAATAATCACATCCATGCAAGGGAACCATACCTGATTTCGTAATATCTTCTTTGTATTTACCACTCCCCGATTCCCTAAATGTGCCAGCATCACAAAGACTTTTCTCAAACTCCTTGGTACCACAAGCCTACTTCCCCATAGCAGCACTCCTTCATCCATTGCCGCCAATTCCCTGCTTATTCTCGCCAACCTTTGCAGATCTTTCTTATCCACCCCTCCTTCTGCACTTTGCTCTGTGTCCAGCCACCTCCACTTGCCGGTCCTATTGAGCTGAACCGCTGACTGAATTGTAGGATCATTTTTACTTTTTTCCCTGAATACATCTCTTTGGTAACTGCTGGTGGTAAAGCGTTGAGAGACAAATATGACACATAATCCTCTGCCTCTCTTTGCATCTCAGCGTCAGGCTCTTCTTTCGGATGTCGGGACAAATGATCTGTGGGATTAGCTTCTTTTCTCGGTTTATGAATAATAACATAGTCATACTCCTGCAAGCATATTCCCCATCTCTCTATACGCTGATGCATTTTAGTCCTCGGGTTCCCAAAAATTGAGATCAGGGCTTGATGTTCTGTAATGAGGGTGAACGGTCTCCGGACCACAAAGTGATGACATTTTTCACAAGCCCACAAAGCAGCCAAATGTTCTCTTTCCGCTTGCGAATACGCCTGTTCAGCTTTATTCAAAGCGCGACTAGCATATGTCACAATGTGTCTTGCACCTTCTTTTCCTGGTTCTGCCTGTGCCAAAATCGTTCCTAGTCCCACAGGACTGGCATCCACCGTAATCTCAGTTTCCCAATTTGGATCGAAATAGGCTAATTGTCGATCACTGACAAGCTCTCTCTTGATCAACTCAAAGCTTTCCTAACAATTCCCATCTCTTATGAATGCCACTTCCTTCTTTAATAACTGTCTAAGAGGGTCAGTCAGTGTTGCATAATCAGGCACATATCAAGAACAATAACCAGACATTCCCAGAAATGACATTATATTCAGTCACATCTTTTGGTGGCTCCAATCCAAGAATGACGTTCACCTTATCTGGATCAGCTTTTATGCCGTTTTCTGAGAATATGTGCCCAAAAAATGGTAAGCTTTTTTTGTTCACATCACATTTCGGGCCATTTAGAGTTGACCCACTATTCTGTAAGATTCCACAAATTTGTTCTAATGCCTCATCATGTTGTTTCTGGTTGATTCCATAAATAAGTATATCATCACTATAATTGAATGCATTTTTCACTGGTGCTATGACCTTCCTTGTTGACTCTTGAAATATTTCTTCAGCAGACAATATGCAAAAACTCAGTCGCTTATATCTGAACAAACCATCATGAGTGGTAAATGTGGTTATGGGCCTGGACTCCGAATCAATTTCCAACTGATGGTACCCCTGATTCAAATCTAGCTTTGTAAATTTGGTTGCCTGATTCAGTCGAATGATCATGTCCTCAATAGTGGGTCCCGGGTGTCTTTCTCTCTGTATTGCTGTGTTAGGGACTCTCATGTCTACACATAGGTGAAGATGACTGTCTTCGGCACAACCACCAAAACGGAGATACCCATGGTGTAGGACCACCCTCCACTCTCTCAATGAGGTCATTATCAAGAAATTGTTGCAGTTCTTGAGATACCTTCGCCTGGAGTTGAAACCCTACTCGTCTTGGATGTTGAGGAACAGGCTGAACTTTAGGATCAATATGCAAGTGTATAGCATCCCCTTTCAGCTTTTCTACACCACTGAACAAATTAGGGAACTTTTCCTTGAGTTTATCCAGATCCAATGTTTCTTCCATCATAGCATGTACATTATGACATTTTGATGGTAACCCTTTTATCATTTCCGACTGACTATAATTGACTTCAATGAGTCGTAATTCTGTATCAGCCTTACAACTAAGAAGACATCTGCCCACCGTGGGACTACTTATGACGTGCATCTCACTTGGTACACAGTATTTCTTATGAATTAAGTCACAGTGTAATGTTCCCTTAGAAATCAGCAGCTGCGTTGCTCCCCATTGGAAATTCTCAGCCCTTGACGGTGGCAATGGGTACAGTTCAGCTATCTTTTTATATGCTTTCTCGCTCATCACATTCAGCGTAACACCAGTATCCACCAGAAACAGTATGTTAGGCAGCACATTGGAATATCTCTTTCGCCATTGCACATTTTGACTTTGATTCACGGCAGCAATTGTGTCTATTCCCTTTGGATTTTCCATGTCTGTTGCTTGCATGTCCACTCTTTCATCAATTCTTGCTAATTCCAATACTTCTTTCAATGGAAGGTTTTTTTTTTAGTAAGTGCTTTCTAAACTGAGATGATACACAACCTTCAATAACCCTCAATCTGATTGCTTCATTGTCACCAAAATTTGTAAAACCACAGTATGTTGCCTTTCGCTGGAGGCGTAGCACAAATTGTGCTATGGCCTCATGTGGGGTTTGTGTGCACTGATTGAGATGTATCACTGATAATCCCAAATTGGTGGAATTATTATCCAGGTATTTATTGCTGTCACCAAAAGTTGGTATGTCACCTTCTCCTCTAACGGTATTGTCTTGATAATTCTTTTCATATCTTTTCCAACTAGGTTTATGAAAATATCCATTATATTGCTGGAATTTTGGTTTCCAACCACCCTTAAAAATTCCTCAAATTCATCCAGCCATTCCTGCCATCGTTGTCCTTGGTCATCCTGTGGCTCTAAATTGAATGGATTTGGCCTGCGTAAATAATTAATTGGATTTGCAGACATAGATGTTCCCAGCGGGGCCTGGGAGGAATTTATGTCCCCACTTGCATTTTCATAAAACATGTTTGTATATTGTTTCTGTGTTTGATAACTGTTTCTTTGTTGGCTTTGCTCCTTTGCCTTTCTTTATTTTATCAATTTCCGCATTGTGTTTATTTTGTATGTTTACTTATTTTCCTTGTGCAAGCACTCCGCTTCAATGTGTCCCAATAAGTTATATTGTTGCCTCAACCTGTTTGTGGTTGCACTTTGTTCTCTCCTTTCTAACAAAGTTGCTTAATTAATTTGCTTTCACTTTCACTTTCGAACTTCAGTATGTCACTTTGCTTACATTAGTTGATTTGCTAATCTGCTTTATTTGTTTATTTTCTATGAACTGTGTTTGATTTGCCAGTAGTTTAGTTTAGTTTAGTTTATTATTTGTAGTGCGCTCCAGACCCGAGGGTATTCAGGCGCAAAGCAGAAGGATATTCAAAGCTTGGTTACAACATGAAAAAATACATTTGTGTGCCAGTGCCGATTGGTTACATGTTGGCACAATCAGGTTGCGATGTGTATAGGCAGGTACATTGAGGCATACATAGATTTACAAGGTAGATAGAAGGTGCTGCTGGTGCCTGCAACTCTATTGTTATTTGTTGGTTTTATTTTTCATTTCTCTCTGTACTCGTTCCTTTCTCCATGTCAGTAATTAGTGTTTACATTGACCGATAGCCTTTATAATATCCCTTCTGTTGTATTTATTGTATTTCTAAGGTTCAATTTCATTTCATTGCACCGTTTCATTTCGGTTGTCATTTCATGCCTCAGGTTGCCATAACAGCCTTTACAAGTATATTTGCACATTAATATGGTGGCCCATTTTCTGACGCCCTTAGGTCCTTTCCTCTGATGTCTCTGCGTCTTCACATACGCTCATCACTTAATGCTTGGCACTCGTGCCGTGGCCTTCAAGTAAGTTCTCGGTCAGATTTAAAGAATGCGGTGTCCTTTGTCTCCTTTCACCGCCCCTTTTGAATTCATGTGCACATAGTTAATAAATGTCCCTTATATCCGAATAACCAACTCAGACGGCCACCTTATGCATGCGTGCCTTACCGTTTCTCTTTTCTTTTTTTTTAATTGAATTTTAGTGTCCGTTTCGTTTCACACTGTTATCAATTGTCCATATTTCTGTTCCTTCTTCTTCTTTAATGTTCCTCTGCTTCTGATCACGTCTCCCCTCGTCGCCAATTGTTATGTGCCTGTGACTACTATATTAGAGTATACACAGGAGCCTTTCTATGTAAGTATTTACTCCTTTAATAACATAATACAACTGAACTCCCTAACCCACAACATTCCAAATTGCCACAAGACATTCCACGTTCTAATACATCACTCTACAGTAGTCTGTATCAACATATACATATAACAATATAACACCTCCTGATCTCTACCGTTTCCCGTAACCTTTAATGTTATGTGGATGACACACAGCTCACCTTCAAGCTTCGCTTGGCCTCCTCCTCCTCCTACCTCATCCCTGACTGTCTATTCACTATTCAGGCCTTGTGCGCCTCTAACTATCTCTGTCTTAATGATAGTAAGACTGAGATCCTTCTCATTGGGACCCCTGCTCCTGCTTTTCCTCTCTCAATCTGACTGCTCACTTTGGGCACTCTGCCCTCACCCTCTGCGAGGCAAAAACCTTGTGGTCATCTTTGACACCACACTCTCCTTCCCTCCACACATCACAGAGCTTGCCAAGAAGGCCCACTTCCAGCTGCACCTCCTCAGAGTTATCCCCTTTCTCACCTTCCCCCAGAAGCTCACTGTCTTCAGAGCCCTGGTTCTCTCCTGGCTGGACTACTGCAACAGCCACTTTCTCAATCTGCCTAACTCTACTCTTCACCCTATTCAACTCATCCAAAACAGGACAGTGAGTATTATCCTTGGCCTCAAGCCCAGGGATCGCATCTCTCCAGCCCTGAAATCCCTCCAGTGGCTGCAAGGATCAAGTTTACGACCCTTTGCATTGTCCACAAGTCTTTCTGGGACCGTGGCCCTCACTACCTTTAACTCTCTCTTCCTTCCTCCCAGAGCCCTCTGCTCATCTACTTCCCATTCTCTACAGGTGAGTCGCTTCTCCAAGCAGGGAAGGTGGGGTAGCTACATCTCCTCTGCTGATGGCTCCTTCTGGAATGGCCTCCATGCCTCTCTCTGCCTTGAGGTGGATCTCCTTACGTTCTGGAAGCTCCTCAAGGCCTTCCTTTTTTCCTCTTCTTTCTCCCTCTCCCATGCTAACCTTCCCTTGCTCCTGCTCCATCTGCTGAATGGCTGCCCGGTGTCCTCTGAGTCTTACAGGACACCAGGCCCCCCTGACCAGGCCCCCTGCAATTGCTGCCTGGCCCACCTTGTACTCCTGCCTGGTTTTACCTTGGGACAGCCCTTTGTAGCCTCAACCTTCTTTGCACTTAACTCTGGGCCCTGCTGCACTGGGCTCACTTCTCCCTGTACCTCCTCCCCTGCACTTCTTGTTGCGCAGTTGCACAATCTAAATGACACTAGGCCTAGCCAGATTGTTTGTCTTGTCCTCCCTTTGTTTCCGGCTTCCTTGCCTTGTTGCACCTTGAAAAACTTGTGTATAGGCACTTAATAAATAGTAAGTAACAACTCAATCAATCCATTAGTGTTTCTAAATAATGAATATATATTGTATTTTGTCAATTTGGCTGAGTTGACACATGTTTCTCGCTGAACGTGCTCTGTCAATTTTCTGTATGTAATAGAAAAAATCCTTTGGCATCAGTCTTGCTGAGTTTTTGGCTCACAGATGCAACTTTAAACACTGCAAAGACCCCCAGCATATGTTCACGATTCTCTTTTATTAACTTAGCAAGACAGACACAACAGGATCCCAGGTGTTGCTCTATTGTCGACTTGGGGAAGTCTTGATGGTTCACTTGTGGAGATAATCAAGTGTTGTCTCTTCCAATCGGATGCACATAAGTATCTCTATTGATTATTCGGAAATTGACTACATTCAAACTATTCTGTTCATGACAATAATAGGGGTCTGCAACCTTAGGCTCTCCAGATGTTTTGGACTACAACTACCTTAATCTCTAGCCAGCACAGTCGAAGTTGAATGGTGATTAGAGTTATAGTCCAAAACATCTGAAGAGCCACACATTGAAGACCTCTATAGTAGACAAATGGGTGCCCACCTCAAATGACAAAAGTATCTTCCTTCTTACAAGACACGTCCCATATAATTTTTCTTTAAATTGCATGATTGTGTTTTGCTTATTTAGGAACCTAGAATCCTTTTTGCCCATTTCTCCATATGTTTCACTCAGCTTCTTCACAGAAATATACTTTGGACTGAGAAATTCTCCGCCTTAGGAAGCGTAAATCTTCATTGCCTTGGCAAGCTCTTGTATTTCTGTCTGGCCAATAAGAACAAATTGAAACAGACTGATTTTCAATGGAAGCCATTAAGTGATCACAACTACAATAATTGTACATTCACAACAAATAAATATCCCTGATGAAGGCTCTATCCCAATGCAAAAAGAGTGGATAGTTTTCTAAAAAATTAATATTCATTTGATATTTAAGAATTTCAAATATGTTCATAAGAAATCAATTCACTTACTGTAAAAAATCCTTCATCGCTGTACTGTTGAAGTAGAATGTATTTCAAAAATATCACCAATTATTGTTTGTTATCTCTCTCTTTTTTGGTTTATATAGTTATTGTCACTTACATTGTACTGTACGATAACTTATGGGTGATTGTGACTTATCTGTATGGGGTGGACGGAGCTATCTATCTATATTTGTTTTTGTATAGCGCTGAATCACCCGAGGGCCTCAGAGCGCTCACAAGGACAAACAGAACAATAAGGAACAAGGAAGACTGGTGAAGGATAGATTTCCAGGCAATAAACGGATAGAGTATAGAACTGTGCTGTTCCTTCATCAAACAGCCAGGTCTTGAGCTGCTTTTTAAATGTGTTAATAGATCTGCAGTTTTTTACAGAAAGAGGAAGTGAGTTCCAGACCTTAGGGCCCAGAATTTAAAATTCGTACTGCCAACTCTTTTTAAAAGATGCAAGGGTTGGAATAGGTCCTGATCGTTGTTTGAACGCAGGCTTCTCCTAAAGAGAGCTTTCTTTATTTGATCAGAGATGTATTTTGGTACGGTACCAGATATACATTTGAAGACTAACATTGCGCCTAAAAATTGAATTCTCTATCCACTGGGAGACAGTGAAGATTCCTCCTCTGAGCAGAGATCTTAGAGTATCAGCTCATAAAATGTACTGCTATAACCGCTCTTTTCTGGATGGTTTGCATTTTTTTTATATTAGATTTAGAGGTGCCCATTAATAAACTATTACAATAGTCGAGTTTTAAGTTTATAATGGCACCAGCAATTATGGCAAGATTGGGCTTGGATAAATATGGGGGATTTGCGAATGAAGATTGGAGAAAAAGGCACACATGGATTTAAGATAAGAGGCATGCCTTTTAAAAGATAGGTGAGAGTTCATGAAGATAACCAGCATTTTTACACAGTCAAATACCTTAATATTGATGTTGTTGATTTTAAAGCTTTAATATTTATCCTCTAGTTTTTTTAGTCTCTGGGGAGTGCCAATTATTATTAGCTCGGTTTTGGCCTCGGCCAAAAGTTGTTGGACACCTACTAGCAATATATTCTATAAGAATGTGTTTATTTGCATCAACCCGTTAAATTCAAAACAGTCTGAATGATAATGCTTTCTGCTGAATACATACATTTTTTGCATTACTATAGTTACAGGCCACACTGGATTTATTGATTCATATTCCATATTTATTCAGCTTTGACAGAGATCAATTGAAACTAATGGCAGCAGCACCTGTTATGTGTCCAGCATATAAACGTCCTGCCTCAACCCTAGCATGATTTGACTATTTATTTATTTATTTTTACATTTGTAAAGCACCCAAACCCTGAGGCACCAGGGCGCTGTTGCCAGACCACTTACATGATACAATCGTAGCGAACTAAATAGTTCATTATGTCGCACTCCTTACTAGACTCAACAGTCACTTGCAACATTTTGGCAGTGGGGAAAACTGATCACTTAATGGTGGCACTAGACCTGAACATTGATCCACTAAAACCAATAATGAATGAATGTTGCGGATCCTCTACACAATTCGTCCGTGCGGGAATCACTAAGGGAGTACTTTGAACTAAACCAGAATTATGTTTACTCTTTTGTCTTACTTTGGGCCTCCACCAGTTCCTCAATGAGGGAAATGTTGATCCAGAAAGATTTGGCCATAAATTATACTGTTAGGAACAGAGAGACAAGTGTCAAAAACTGTTAGATCACCTAAGAGGTACCTTTGATCCCACATCAGAAGCAATTTAAAAACCAAATCCAGGACCTACTATGATTTTCTTACTCTCTCCTTCTCAGAAGCAAGATATGGCCTGTTTTGTCAAAAGTACAAGCAATATGAGCAAGGTGAGATAGAGCATGAAAACCTGGAGAGGTGTATCTTTTTTTAGGGATCAGAGTCAATATATGCTATCTACACCCAGAGATGCCATTTGCTCATCTGTCAGTCACAAACAGGAGGCACATTTTGGACCAGCAACAGCTTCCTGACCCTCCTAATGATCTTGTAACAAGGCCATTAAAGAGGCCTTGTCACATGGAGAAGAAACTCCTCTCACCTGGTGTGGAAGGCCTGCCAGGGAGCCATCCAGAGCCTGTTCTACCTTTGAGGTGAACAATGGCAATAGATAGGGTCCCAACATTCCCTCCCTTGTGACAGAATGCTTGCATGCAGACCGTTATTCCCAAATATGCTTCTTGATGAAAATGTTGCCAGTGTTTCTCTTATTGTTTCAGTTCAGGGGCCAGGCAAGGTCATCAGCCATGCAGCACAGGAAAATCTAAAGAGCCGACACTACCTACCCATGAGATAAAAACACTTTGGAGAACAGCCACAAAAAGAAAGATAGGGAGAGAGAGAAACACCAGAGAAAGTTACAGGCCTATCTGGCAGTCAGCATATGGCCGAGCAAGGGAAGGAGAACAAGCCACCTGAGACACCTGAAAACCATTGTGACCATCAGAGAGCAAACCTGGGTCCACCAGAAAGCAACAGCGGAGACCCACCATAAAGACAAATTCCCTAGAACACCAGGTTTTAAACCAAGACCAGAACCTTTGACCTGTGCACATCTTACCTTCATGTCACAAACCAAGAAAACACATTTTTAGTGTGGACTCACCATGGACCGTGTGCAGCGTGCTTGCACTGAGAATTTGTGCAGGGTCTTGGAACCTGTTTTAAAGAATTCTCATGCAGATACACATCCCCTGGAGGTGAGAATAGCCTGGAATGATTCGGGAAAGGCAATCAACCCCAAAGCATGAAGGATGAAGGAGTACTAAGCAGGAAGTGTGGGTTTAACAGGTGAGGTCTGAAGAACAGATGGAGGACAATCAAGAAATCAGCAGGTGGGAGGAAAGTGCAGCAACTTCTGGAGGAGATTTTTGCATCAGATAATCTTTTGGTTTAGGAGAGAAAGTGGTTCTGCAATTTGGGTGTGCTTATGCCAACTATTTGTGTGGCGGCTGAATAGAGAAAATGAGTGCAAGTAGTGAATATGTAGTGGTTTGTACAGAGTGGAAGATGGGTGTATGTGTAGTTTGTAGTGAGGTGTGTCTTAGTCTGAGTGCAGTGGTGAGAAGAGGAGTGTAGTAATTGGAGGGAATGTAATAGTGGAAGGAGGAGTGTTGTAGTGGGAGGAGTGTAGTGGTGGGAGGAAGGAGGATAGTAGAGGGAGGATATCAAGGAATAGAGTGGGAGGAGTGGTTACATCAGAGGGTGTAGGAGAGGAGTGAAATATCAAAGGAATGGAGGCTGAAGTAAGTTGTAGGGAGTAGTAGTGAGAATATGAGAGCAGATGGAAGTCGGCACGACTGGCCAAGTCTGATTACCATAGAGCAAGTTAAAGGTACCGTCACAACTCCTTTTCGTTAGAGCAGGGAAAGTCAGGACGTCCCTGAAGGAGGTGTAAAGACTGGAAGGGGGTATCTGTACTTCTGGCTACTATATAGTTGGGGTAGTGGCTAAGAGCACCCCAGCCAAGGTTTTCTAATGGTAGCTTTGGATCAGCAACCAAGACTGAGACTCAATGGAGGTAATGCAGGCTGGTAATAAGGTACAGCAAGTCCCCAGCCTCCCCACAAAGGAATGTTCACACACTATGTTATGTACCAACACAATTCCCTTATTAATTAAAATAAAGTCCAGTTAATCTTAAACCAATAAATAACACACATTATTTTACTCTACTCAGGCAACACTAATTTAATTGTTAAAAAGCATAACAATTACTGAGTCTAATTATCTCTCCTCATAAGCACTCTGTAGAGCGTCTACGTAAATTCTTGTCAATTTAGCATTTACAACAGGTTCCATTGTTTTAGTGAAATGTTCCTAGTATATATCACTAAATCTTAAATTACTAGAAAAGTGTGTATATTTTGTAAGTATAAAGGTTAAACACTGAGTCCTAAAACTAGTGATCCCACTGCTCTGCCACGAGTGTAAAGACTGGAGGGGGGCATCTGTATTTCTGCCCACTATATAGTTGGGGTAGAGGCACAGAGCACCGCAGCCAACGTTCCCAAATGGTAGCTATTGATGACCAACCACGGCAGAGACTCAAGGGAGGTGAAGAAGGCTGGTTCTTAAGTACAGCAAGTCCTAAAGCTCCCCAAAAGGGAATGTCCACACACTATGTTATGTGCTATCACAGTTCTTTTATTAAGTAAAATAAGGCTCAGGTAATCTTATACCAATAAATAGCACACTTTGTACTCGGGCAACACTATCATAATAATGGCAATATCATATACAATTCTATGTGGTATCAGAGTACATTTAGATTCAGTGAAAATGCACAAACTGCTGACAGTTATTAAAAAGCATAAGATATACTAAGTATTGTGTAACTTCATAGGCATTAATGCAGTAACGCAGGCAACAGTCAGAACATTGGCAGAATGCTATCTTTAGGACCAACAAGGCATTGCTGCATGAGGGTCCCCCGCCTGGCAACCTGTAAGGAAAAGTTAAGGTGTACTATATGTTGTATATAACAGCTCAGTCCAAATGTTTTAATTAATAGTCTGCTTCTCTTTCTACAGATGCCACTACCCCAAAATACTTGGGAAGCCACAGGAGAACAGGAATCGAGATGAATCTCTGACCCCTGGATGAATCCTGAGTATGGACGATACTCTTCCCTGTCACAGTATCTTAGTTGACTTGGCAGCCGAAGTGTCTGAGTTTGTTGGCCTCTCTCAATGAGACACCTCAAGGATGGAACCCTCTGGAAGAAGGAGTCACAGGGTTGCTGGGGTTGAGCAGAAACTGGGAACCAAGCAGTGTTGGAAAGGCCGCAATGCAGGTCTGTCGTGGTGGTCTCCATTGCTGGGTTGCTAAGCCGGCAGTGGATGTCCAACAAACATTAAACTTGCTGTGGACCTCAACAGGGCTTGGATGAATAAGATAAGTCCTTTTGTGGTCAACAACGACTTTTGCTGACGCAGGGTGCGGTGGCAGATGAAGGTGTTGGGTTTCAGTATTTCATGGTTAGCCACCTTTTGGTTCTTTGGTTGTGCAGCTGCAGCATGGATGACAGGGTGGTTTCTGGCGACTTTGACTGATGAACTGGACTGCAGACCATCACCTGGTCTGGACCATCCAGGCACTTTCTTTGTGGTTTGGTGGTGGAAAACCCACCCGCTGGCACTCCTCTGCAGGCAACGACCCTGGATCTTCTCCAGCACAGAACCATGGATAGATGTCATGACTGAAGTGCTACTTAAAGTATTCTTCAGTTATTTGGAACTTTTGCAGCTCCGGGTGTCAGGCAGTACTGTGCCAGGGTACCCCCTCTTCCATGCCATACTCAGCAGCTTGCTTTCCAGTGGTCAAAAACCCTCCCCTGGACCTTGTGCAACACAGATAACTTCTTGGCTTCAAGATGTCCAGACACTCCTCTTCTGGATCCACAAAGATCCCTTCTCCGGGCAACATACATACAGGACTGGCTTCCAGAATACTTCTGGTGAAGAGCAGCAGTTGCACAATGTTCCCTCATAGCTACAGTAAGAGGTGGCCTTTGCTGGTTCAATCCTTGAGTGAGCAAAGCTGCATTCAGATTTGGTGAAGAATTGCAGCCGCAGACGTCTTCCTCCAGCTGGACCTATGATACAAGCTTACAATGACTTTATCTTCTTGCTTCAGGTTTCTTGTTTCAGTTTCTGACAGGAAAGTGAGTGTGAGGTCCCCTGTGATACAAAACACTCCATCCACTCAGGCTGAGCCAGGCTCAGCCAGCCAATCATACACACATGCATTCATGCAGACAGCACCCAATCAGGTTCACGGGCAATCAGGCAATTCACCCAACACTAGACACATACAATAAGGATGTGGATTGGGAAACTCCCCATCCTTTCAGAGCATTACACTGCATTAATTCCAGTTTCAGTCAGGGCCGGACCAGGCATTGCGTCACACAACCAAAACCAGACACCCACAAAACAGAATGTCTATTGACCCCATACTCCTTTCTTACAGGCTCCACCCCAAGGGTGGGACAACAACAAGCAGTCCCTGGGGAAGGGAACTGAGACAGGACTTCTCAGGACTTTGAGAAACAAGGGGTAAATGCAAAAGAAGCCACATGGCTAATGTGGCCATCTTGCCTTTGTTTAGGAATCAATGTTTTCCTATGGCAGGGACTGATTTTCCCAAAAATGGAGGACACCCAGGACACTGTCAGCATGCAGCTGCCACCAGCCCATACCCTGCCCTGTTGGCAATACACATGTACCCAAAATCATACACTAAGGGTACAAGGGTGTAGCTCTACCCATGGGTGCCCTAAGTGCATCCCATGGGTACTGATCACCAATAGGTAGAAATGAAGAGCTGCACTGCCAGGGGTCCAAACTGGACACCTGTGCAGGACACTACTCAGAAAACACCAAGAGAGAATTGGTCAGACAAAGACGAGGATGCCCTGTCCCTCAAAAAGGATTTCTAGCATCACAGGAGTTATGATAGGCTGCATTCAAGGAGACCACCTCCAGTTTTGGCAAAGAACATAGACAGTACTGGTTACCAATCTGTAGAACTAACCCTTGGGCTATGGACGATGGGTTAGAAAAGAGGGTTGTTGACACAAGCGAGAGAGTGTCAGACTCTCAGTATACTTTCTGTGACAATCTCCAAATTAGCAAAATCGGTTAGGACACCACTAGGGGAATCTGAAGACAGAAATCAAACAGACTTTAAATGTCTTGGCAGTTGGTAAATAAACTGAGGATAATGGATTTGCCATTAATTTCAAGTAACAAGTAATTAGGAGAACATCACATAACTTTGCTACTTTCCAAATGTTCTAACAAGCAGAATCTATAGGGAACTTATCAGAGGAGTTTCACAGGGTATTCATTACAAATGACTTTGTGCTAATTTTGTCTAATCTCCTGTAGAGGAGGAGCTAAGTACCCCCACTCCACCTGCCCCGCCTACATTACCTGAAGCGTATGAATCAAAATATGTGACATATACTGAACAGGTGAACCAGCAAAGAGAAGAGCGTGGGCTCTTTGCAGTACCCATAAGAATACCTATACTTAAGAGAATATGGGAGGTAAAGTACCCATTGAGAAAACCATACTTACATCCAAGACAATATGATGGAAATTTGAACGCGATTCCTGAAGAATCAAAGAAACTGAATGACCCGGATGAACGGTGATGTCATATAAAGTTGAATCAACACCTATATAAAAGATAACCAGACTGGAGAGGCAGATGATTTATAAAGAACAAAGAAGTACTAAGGATAAGTGACATCTTGGGATCAAGATGACAAGACTTATGCCAGAAACCTGATGAAGATATTTAGATAGTTTAAACGTGTACAGATGCAATGAAACACAAGCAGCAAAGTAATCATGAAGCTAGCAACATGCATTTAAAATAGTTAGATTGCGGCAAGCACCAACATATACATATATACCTCATAGGTGCATGTGGACAAGTGAAGGATGGATGTTTCCACTACATATAAAGCAGTACTGAACAACTCATTCTAGTGTTGCAGTTGTGAAAAGCAATTGAATTAATCAGAATAAGAGCTCAGCTAAGGAGTTGACTGAGCCAAGAAAGCCAAGGTCTTATCAGACTGGAGTTGGCTGACATTGGATACAATTAACGTGAAAGAACAGAAACTCCTATTCAGAAAAATCAAGCAAAAACAAAAGACATCATAGAACTATTGAAGAATAAAATCAAATACACGAAAAGGCTCAATTCATGGTGTCCAGTCACGTGATGGAAGGAAGTTGGACAAGCAAGATGATCGCACCTACGCACGGAAGCTGGATAGTGCCCATACTCCTTAAAAATTCTCAGAGAATACAGAACAAACTCAAGGCTAACTTCAAAGCACTAATTAATACTGGACCATTGAGGTGATGATGGATGATATTTTAATTGGTGGGAAGCTGGTATCAAGATGAGCTTATCCACACCTGTTTGTTCAGACTGCATGCTGCTTACGTAGGTAGGAAAATTACTGACAGGAGTTAGAGCCAATCAATTTTAGGGGACCACGCAGTTCGGGCTCCTATAGTATGTGTAGCCAATAGGACGTTGTACATTTAGTGACGTTAATAGTGGCCATTTTGAAGGGAGGGCTTAGTAGCCCCACCTGATGCTAACTCCCCAATGATCTCTTTCCGTTACTCCATACAGATATAGAACCTATGCTTAGTAGAGCAATACCATTGGAACCCGAAGTGTTCCATTAGGGGATTCATGTTTGTTAACATGGCTGCCAGGTCTAGTAGGCAGAAGCATGAGAATACCAGATGAGTTTCTATTTAGACCTCAGATACCCATGGACGAAGAGGAGGGGCAAATGTTCCCCTTAAACATAGAAGCAGCTATAGTCTGAGGAAATATGGCTTTGCTTGATGCAACAGATGATAAAGGTAGACGATGGAGCACAATAATTGCCATTGAGGAAGGTTGCAGAGTGACTGACGTCACTGATGAGGACTTGTTTGAAGATGACATATCTGACAATTTTGTGATATTTTAAATGTGCATTAGTTATTGGGTCAACGCAATCAAGAGAGAAGTTCCGCAGAGAATGATGCTAGCAAAGAAGTGTCCTGAATTTTTTGATGAAGATATGACGGAAGTGCCAACTTCATTGTGGATTACTAGCCCCTATGATGTAGGCTTACTGAAAGGAGTTGGGAAAGTGAAGATTAAATTGAAACCAGGAGCGATCTTACCTCAAGCAAGACAATATCCCATGTCTCGAGAGGCAGAGGAATGCATCTTTAAGACAATTTCCACCATGATGGACCAAGGTATCTTAGTGACGTCAGAGTCACCATGTAATATGTCAATTTACCCAGTGAAAAAAGGGAAGGGGGAGTTTTGGAGACTACTGCAAGACCTTTGTCCAATAAACCAAATTGTAGAGGCCGAGTTCCCTCTTGTCCTGAACCCGTCTACAATTTTATGTAATATACCTGTTGATGCACATTATTTCACAGTGATCGACTTGAAAAATGCTTTTTTCTCAATCCTGTTGCATAAAGACTCGCAAGATTTGACATCATTTACTTTTAGACAAGTGCGATTAAAAGCACAAGGCTTCCCCAGGGGTACTGTGAGGCCCCATCAATTTTTAACAGAGTCCTTCAGATGGACTTGAGCAATATTGCTTTAGAAAGCTTTGTGCTGCAATACGTAGATGACATTTTAATTTTCCGCACCACAGTGGAAGAGTGCAGACGCAATTCTGTTCAGCTGATGATCATACCTGGTGACAAAGGTTACAAAGTTGACAAGGAAAAGTTACAATATTGTCAACAAGAAGTGTTGTATATAGGCCAATTGATTTCACATGAGGGAAAGAAGGTCACCCTTGAAAGAGCTGAGCCATTTTAAAAACAGGAATACCACACACAATAAAACAGATGCAGAGTTTTCTAGGACTATGTAATTATGTCAGGGCATGGACCTTTGACTACAGCTCATATACAAGGCCACTTTTACAGGGCTTGGAAAAAGCCCAGGCAACAAAAGAAAAGATTGTGTGGACTGAGGCAATGGAAGAAGGGTTTGACAAATTGAAAAAAGCAATCTGCACAGCCCCAGTTCTAGGGATCCCCAAATATGCAGACAAATAATTTGTATTCTTGCCTACAGATGGTACTTTTATGACAGCAGTACTCACACAGAGAACAGCGTTTGCGTTCAAGCCCCTTGCATATTATAGTGGAATTTTTGACCCAGTAATGAGTGGTCACTTTCCATGCAAACAAAGTTTGGCAGCCGCTGCGTTCCCCATAGAAAAGGCTACAAGCATAGTGATGGATGCTCCATGACATTATTTGTTGAACACTCATTATTTGACATTTTAGAAAAACAAAAAGGCACGCTGCCTACTCAAAGGGCTTCTGACTATGAGGTAATTATATTAACTCCGGAAATTAAAATAGTTCAATGTAAAATAGTGAATCCAGCTTTGTTTATAGCTGAGCCAATCAACAAAGGAGAGCCTATACAGGATTGTGCAGACTATGAAGAGTTCTGTAACAAGCTCCCTAGAGTAAAGGATAATGTGCTTGCAGGGGGAGAGATTGTGTTCATTAATGGGTCTTCAAGGATCGATCAAAATGATGGGCAAAGATATACAGGCGCTGTGGTAGTGAAACATCTGGCAAATGAAAAATTCTGACTGCTTGTGAGTACTCAGTTGCCATCTCATTATTCAGCACAAGCTGCAGAGTTATTGGTGTTGATACTCGGAATTCAGAATCACGCAGACCAGGAAGTAACAGTGTACAGTGACTCCGCCTATGTGACATCAACGGTAAACGCATGATTAGCATGCTGGAAAATAAGGGGCTACATCTGAGCGGACGGCACATCAGTGCAGCACGCAGCCTTATTGAACAGGCTTATTAAGGCACTACAACTCCCAATGGGCATAGCAGTCGTTAATTGTGCAACTCACACGAAAGAGCCAGATTTTATCTTGCGTGGAAACTGAGCAGCAGACGCTGAAGCCAAGCGCATAGCAAATACAGATATAGGGATGTTGCACATTGAAACCATTAATGTGAATGAAAGAATGACAGTGATGATGATTGTGGATGAGGGATATTATCATGTGTCTAAAACACAGATTGTGGAACTTCAAGGAGAAGCATCACAAGAGGAAAAGAACTTGTGGAAGCGAAGAGGGTTCTTTAAACCCCTCTGAAGCATTGTGGTGACAAGACAGCACGGGTAAACCAGTGATGCCTATCATCTTATTAAGGGTAGCATTAGAACAGTTTCACTACCCAGCGCATACAACTAGGGAGAAACTTGCTGTAGCTATTGCTGAGGATTGGTTTGTACCGAACCTGATGGAGCATGTTGCTCTTTTTATGGTAACTTGTATTGTTTGCAAACAATTCACGGCTGGGCATACACTGCACATAGTTAGGGGAGTCATCCCAAAACCCAATGGCCCTTTTCAGCACTTGTATATCGACTATGTTGACATAATTAAAGTTTGCAATGGATATAGATACCTACTTGTTGTATTATGTCTTTTCTCTAGATGGATAGAGGCAGGTGCATGTACACACCCAGAATCTACCAGTGCAGCTAAGTTCTTAGTACGAGAAGTGTTTCCTAGATGGGGAGTGTGCGAGGTAATGAGATCTGATAATGGACCTTATTTTGTTAACACAGTTTTTGAGCAGATTATCTCATTGCTTGGTATAAAACATAGGTTTTCTTAGGCTTATCATCCGCAAGGAAATAGGATCTGTGAAAAGATCAACGGCTAGTTAAAAGAAAGAATAGCCAAGTTGAAGCTTACTTTGAAAAAAAGGTGGTTGCACTGCCTACCACTGGCATTTTATGCATTGAGGAACCAACCAGGTTCTGACCACCATCTTACAGCGCATGAAATTGTGACAGGAAGGCGAATGAGAACACCTTTAATGCCTCCATCCTGAGTTAGAAGTGATGCTCAGCCAACATCAGACATTGTAAGACTTACATTGCAAAACTATTTGAACTGTTTAACATCTAGTTTTTCTGTGATTTCAGGACAGTTGCAGAGACAAGAGTGTAGGGCAGTACAGAACACAGAAGGAGATGCTTCAATAACCCAAACTCTCGAATTTTTATGTCCAAGAATTTACCTAGGAGATAAGGTCCTAATTTGTAACCACACAAGGAAAAAGTGGGACGAGCCCAAATTCAACGGTCCTTTTGTCGTTGAGGACATGATGCCATCTGCTACCAAACTGCAGTGTAGGCAAGCTCTTCCTGGGAGACATCAAAATCTGCTCTGGAGAAACCCCTCTGACTGCATCCCACTGCAATGAAGCTACAATCATCGGGGAAAAACCTCAGCACGTGCAGACGAGATCTATGACGAGGAAGAAAGATGCATAACCTGACAAGTGGAAAGTGTGAAGAACTCTTTAGTTGGACTGTGGTTTGAATTTGACACTCCGCTTTTGAGCTATTAATAAAGGGGAAAAAGACACATTCAAACACTCTGTGCATTCTAGTTGCAGAGGTAAAAGAAGATATGTATGCTTAAAAAACCACAGTAGTTATTGACACAGGACTGAGGCACAATTAAGCCTTGATAAGAATAAGGATAGGCCAGATTTTGAGCGTGGACACAGCAATTGGAAGAGGGTACAGTACCCCAATTCTTTTTACACAGAGTTCATGTTTGGTTCTAGTCATGGTGTTACCCAGTGTTTCTTGGTTCATACTTGCTTATCTGGAGTGGGTGTTACATTCTTATCCTACGTTGGTGGGGAGAACATGTCGCATTCCAGTTTATATTCAAAATCCTGACAATGAAAAGCTCATAAGAAGATTCTCATAATCATCACTGAAGAGTTTTGAAGTTGCTTGAGTTCAGTGAGGAAAACACAAATGCCCTTATCAACTGACGCTGCACATAGACTAGTCAGTTTGGTGTTCTTTCGTCTAATTGAAGAATACCCGTATCTTGCTGGAAGATACACGGATGTGGCAACCTTTCTGAGAGACATAACAGAGAGTAACATTGCAAACTTGAATTTTATCCTGGAAGGAATAATCATTCTGGTGGCAATCTATTCTGAGAGAAATCACAGAGCTGTGTAGAAACTTTCCTTTGAGGGACAGATCGAGGAATTGAATGAAGGGCAAAACTTTTGTTCATGCTGACAGGGAAGCAACATGTCATCTGGACTGAAGCAGATTCGAGGTATCGATTGGAAACTGATAAATGAACCAAATTTCACAGAGGCTCAGAGAGGAAATTTTTCTTCACGATAAAGGAACATTTGTATCTCGGCTGGTAAAAAAACTGGTCACTTTAAGTCACTTGTTAAAGGCATCCAGAAAAGCATATAGTTGATTGAGGATGATTGCTGAATGAAGACAACAGCTGCCAGAAAGCAATCTAAAAATGCAGAGCTATTAAAGTTTGTTTTTCCTTCCTTATCATCAAATGTTCGAGATGGGGAACCAATGTAGTAATATTGTGTTGCACATTGTCCAAGAAGTAGATGCTGTTGACTAACTTACCACTGAATCATCTACACATGCATTATATTCATACTCATATTGCTTTCACTGACAGTGAGAACTGCATTCTATATAGGAGCACATGATGCTAAGACTCCTGTATATGTTTCTGAGCAGAAGGAAACTGTAAGTGTGGCAACTACAAGGCAGCCTAGACCCTACCTAGTTATTCCAGTCCCAAGAAAATACCTGAGCTTGAAATGGATGTTGTCAGTAATAAATCACACATAACACTTAGTTCAGAAACTGTTTGTAAACACCAGAAACAGGGTCGGCGAATCAGATAAAGTAAGGGGTTGACAAAGGTTGAGCCTACACAGATAATGCATGCAGACATACCTGGTCCAATGACAAGAGGCCCATGCACAAGTCCCACAGAGAAATCACATGCAGAATCTATATGGCCATTTTTAGCTGCTGCTAGAAAAAGACAGATGGATAAAGAAAGACTTGCTGAACTTTCTGCAATGCAGGGAACCAGGATGAACGTTCCTGCAACCCAACCAGCCAGAAGAAGCTATGGTGATGTATTTAAAGAAATGGCCATAGAAAACTTCATGAAGACTTTGAGAACCAAAAGAAGCACTTCAGAAGATAATTATGAACTGAATGATTATCTGGACAGCACAGCACTCTTGGGAAACAACATATGGTACCAACACATGAAAGAAGTTGGAAGAAGGATGTCCGATTAATTATGTTTTGTATGTGCCCTCCTGCCATACAGCATGGGGAAGTCAAAGATCTTCATAGCTATTGAAATAGATGCCCTGACTGCACACTGCATCGTGCACTTAGCTTTCTGTAGTACCAGAGGCCAGTTCATGTGTCGAACAGCCTCTCTCAAATGGGCAACTGAAAGAACAGTTCTGAATGAATATGACTATGTTTAAGGCACAAAGACAAAAACCAATGCTAAGACAAAGAACATTGTGATAAGATACGAGAAATCCGGAATAAAAGGAACCGGCGTAAGAAGTGAATTGAATAAAACACTAAACGTTCCAGCATACTCCACAGAAGACATCCGCAGATGGAAAAGCAGAGGCCAGATGCAGATTTGGGGAACTGTCCTGTCACCAGATTACTGGGAAGAAGGAGTAGTGATCTGCAGAGACTGGGTAATAATGGGTCACTACCAACCAACAATCGAGAATGCACAAATGTTGTGTAAACCATTATGGCCAAAACGTATTAAACTACTGACATGGGTCGAAGACAGAGGAGGACCTCTGCAGATAGCACCAATGGAAAGTTCTAAATTATGCTTCAGGAACAATGGTACAAGAAAAATGGGGGAGAATGGGGGGGCGCTGTTGAGCAGCCAAGCAAGATGGCCGCTTAGTGCCGAAGCTCCGTCACAGCACACCCAATCCTTGCTGCACCAGCTCGAATCCGGTCCGCTGCCACACGGAAAGCTAGCGATTCGACCAGCGACGCCGCCGGCTACACGCTCCTGCAACTCCGAGGCGAAACGGAGCCCGGGACCTGAACTTCTGCAGCCTGTGGCCTTCTGGGGCCTCCCGGATCTCCTGCGGGCCGCTCACCGCCGGAGGAGAGCGGAGACGCCGCGGATTGCGGGCCCGCTGCCCCGGAGGCCGACCTGACTACACAGGATCGGGAGGAGCTCCTCCCGCGCCGCTGCCAGCTGTCGCCGCCGCGGAGAGGCATCCGCGAAGGAGACCGGCCCCGCCTTGGCCGCGTGGGGCTCTGTACGGCCGTGGCTTGCGGCGCCCGCTGGTCCCTGCGCCAGACAGAGCGCTGACCCGCTACCGCCGGGGGCTGGAGAGCGAGGCCGACCCAACTACACAAGATCGGGAGGAGCCGCGGTACGCGCTCCTCCCGCACCACTGCCCGCTGCCGCCGCCGAGGAGAGGCCCCCGCGAGGGAGACCGGCCCCGCCTTGACCGCGTGGGGCTCCGCGCGGCCGCGGCTCGTGACGCCCGCCGGGCCCCGCGCCAGACGGAGCGCCGACCCGCTGCCTCCCGTGGCTGGAGGGAGAGCCCGGCGCTGACAGCTGAGGGGGCTGTGAGCTGCATCCTGGGGACACCGCTGGCGGGCCCCCCTTCTTCCCTGAACCGCCTCGGAACACTGCTGCAGCTGCGGGCGGACGCCGGACACAGCACTCCTGGTGGCCTTGAGGTGGGTGCTGTCCTTTCCGACCCCTCCTGGAGGGGACCAGGGTCAACCCCGCTAGGGGGTCCCGCTTGCTTACCACTGGGCCCGAGCCCCACCTGCCATCTCCGCCTTGGGATCCGGGCCTGGCCTGGCGCCTGGCAGCTGCATAGGACACCGGGGGCCCTGCCGGAACTGCACCGCCCGCGACCACGCACTCCCCCTTACCAACCCACACCACCTCGGTGGCCACTCTGTTGCCCCCCCCCATCTGACGGGCGCACGGTCCTGCCCTTGCCTCATCCACCGACTCCACGACCGTTCTTCAACCAGGCCGGAGCCGCTGTAGACCCCCCGCCACAACTATGTCCAGTAGGGCGCGGGGCGCCAACAAAACGGGGGCTATGGACAAATTTACCAAACCAGCCCACAGGGCTGACCAGGCGTCCCCCTCCGTGACACAGGAGGACGGCGATGTACGCCCGGACCCCCCACAACCTGACCTTGCTACCATGATGGAGTCCATGGCCAAAAACTTTGCTTCCTTCCACGAAAAGCTAGACGATATTAATGCTAATGTCGCCTCCCTACGCGCCCAAATTGACCAACATGGGTCCAGGCTCACGGAAACAGAACAGAGGATAGGGGCCAACGAGGACCATATCCACACCCTCCAGACCACGGTTTCAGAACTCGTCCGAGACATGAAACAGGTCAAGGCCAAAAACGATGACCTCGAATCAAGATCACGGCGAAACAACATCCGAATAGTGGGGGTTCCCGAATCCGCACTCAAGGGCCGCATGGAGACCGCGGTTGAGCAGCTCATCAAAGACCTCCTGGGAAACCCTGAGCTATCCCCGTTCTTCACTGTCGAAAGAGCACACCGCTCCCTGGCGCCCCGCCCCAGGCCCGGTGACTTTCCCAGGCCCATCATCGCTAAACTACTCAGCTATAAAGACAGGGACCTCATCCTCCGCTTGGCCAGAGAAAGGGGTGAAATGCGGTTGGAATCCCAAGTCATCAGAATTTTCCCTGACTTTTCGGTGGGAGTTCAGATGGAGAGACGCCGGTTCAGCGGGGTCAAGAAGATGTTGAGAGACAGAAAAGTCGAATACTCTATGCTTTTCCCGGCTCGCCTGAAATTCATACACCGCAACAAGAGCTATTTCTTCACGGTCCCTGACGAGGCCGTCAAGTTCATCGAGGCTCAGGTCCCCCTGGTGGACCCGCCTGAGGAACAGATGGATGGCGACTGACGCTGTGAGTTCTGGGCTCCTTCCCTGACCCTGGGTGGCAGACGAGGCCCTGCTATGGCTACTACATGCTTCCACGACCAACACAGGCCACTGCCCCAGGGTCGGGCCGCATCGCGGCCCACGGCCCCACGATAGACTCCACGTCGTCCGTGCTATACTGTAAATTGCGATTATCCGCTATCTGTAACCTCCATTCAGATTGTCTAATGATGCTGGTAAGAATATATAAGCTGACATTCACTTAAAGTTTCACTATGGGTGTGCTTGACGGCAGCAGCAGCCCCCACTGCAGCTGCAAGGCCGTTGATGGCAGTTAATTTGTGTTCGAGCCCCCGTTGGGCTCCCTTCCAGGCGTTGCCGAGTTGGGGATGGCACGCAGTTTCGCTTCAGGGTGGTTGCTTATACACTGCTGAGTACCGCTGGGCAGTGAGGGTGGGGGGTGGGAAAGTTGGGGTTTGTTGTTCAAAAAAAGGCGGGTTGGTCGAGACCGGTGCGACAGGGCGGCAGGTCTGCTGCACCACAGAGCTCCATTTCAGGCTCAAAATGAGAATACACAGCTGGGATGTCCCTTAGCTCATTAACATGGCTATTAGAATACTAACATGGAATGTAAGGGGGCTGACCAACTTTACCAAATCTCGCAGAATTACGGCTTATGCGCAAAGGCATGGAGTCAAGGTACTCCTGCTACAGGAGACTCATGCCAAGAAACTCCTGGCTTCAAACCTCGCACAGTCCTGGGGCCCCAACAGGTACTATACCCAGTACTCCACTCAGTCCAGAGGCGTCCTCACTCTCATCCACAAATCAATTAGATTCATGCTCCACACATCCCATATTGACCCCGAGGGCAGGTTTGTGATCCTACACTGCTCATTGGCTGGCGAAGAATGCCTGCTGGTAAACTCGTACGCTCCCAACATTGATTCTCCTGACTTCATGGACACGCTGCACGGCATTCTCATGAAATATGTTGAGGTTCCCATTGTGTGGGGGGGCGACATGAACCTCATTCTTGACACAACCCTAGACAGGACAACCACAATCAAGAGACCGGTAGCCCGAGCGGCCAAGCGGCTGCTGACCCACATGAGCTCACTGAAACTATATGATGTATGGAGAACACTCCACCCTCAGGAAAGGGACTACACCTTTTACTCCACAGTACACGATAGCTCCTCAAGAATAGACATATTCCTCCTGTCGAGCAGTCGGATGGGTAGGGTATCCGAAGCCAAGATCCTAGCGCGCACACTCTCCGATCATTCCCCCGTGCTGCTCCAGATCCAGTTGGGTTGCACTGCAGGGGCCCGCCCCGCTTGGCGTTTTAAGTCCGACGCCCTATCAGACATCGTTTTTAGAGCAGAAATACTGGCTGACATAAACCTATTCTTCGAAACCAACAAGGCCCCCGACACGTCCGCAGGGACCCGCTGGGAGGCCTTCAAAGTCTACATCAGAGGAATGTGCATTGCCAAAGAGGCGGGCGTCCTCAAGTCCATAAGACAAGCCTTAAGTCGCTCCGAATCTAAACTCAAAACACTGGAGCGGGATTATGCTTCCGAGCCAATGCCTGCCACCTTAGCGAAAATTAGGACGGAACTGGAACTATTTGAATCACATGCCCTCAGCGAAGTGAGATACCATACCCGCCCCGCAGCCGCCCGCAGATATGGCGAGGGAGACAGACCTGGCAGAACTCTGGCCAGGCTGGCCCGGGCCGAGAGAGGTGGGACTCGCATAGATAGCATTATCGATAATAATGGGTCCAGACATTGGGCAGACCAAGCTATCCTTGACACTTTCGCCAACTTTTATGCCACCCTGTACGGTCCCCAGCCAGAGCACACGACCCGTGACCTAGACGACCTGTTGGAATCCATCCCTATGACCCTGATCTCCCAGGATACCAGGGAACTCCTAGACGCCCCGTTCTCACTAGAAGAGATAGTCCAGGTGATCTCAGATCTCCCCAAGGGCAAAGCCCCTGGCCCCGATGGACTCACTGCTGAGTTTTACCAGGAGCATGTGGCCATACTAGCGCCACCACTACACGAGGTCTGGACCGAATCACTCCGCTCACACTCCCTCCCCCCCTCCCTGAGAGAAGCACTAATCACTGTCCTCCCCAAACCAGGGAAACCCCCAGACGAATGTGGCTCCTATAGACCCCTATCCCTCATTAATACTGATATGAAGATCTTTGCTAAAGTAATCGCCAACAGATTCCTCCCACTTATGCCCCACTTGGTCCACGCCGATCAGAGTGGATTTGTCCCAGGCCGCTCTACAACACTCAACATCCGGCGCTTATTCAACGTGATGTCGAGAATTGACCCGAAAGCAGACGCTGTGGTAGTCACACTGGACGCCCAAAAGGCGTTCGATATGGTTTCGTGGCAATACTTGTGGGCCGTCTTGGAGAAGATGGGAATTGGGCCGAACATGATCGCCTACATACAGCTGCTATACACGGGTCCGTCGGCAAGGGTACTAGTCAACTCCGTCCCCTCTCCCCCCTTCGCGCTGCATAGGGGCACCCGACAAGGCTGCCCATTCTCCCCCATCCTTTTTGCACTCGCCATCGAACCTATGGCCGATCATGTCAGGAACCGTCACACTAACAAGGGCGTCCGCCTACTAGACACACCGGAAATCATCTCGCTGTACGCGGACGATGTCCTCCTCTACGTCAGACAACCCTCCACACACCTGGACCCTATCATCCGAGACATAACAAAAATAGGCACCTATTCAGGCTTCACTATTAACTACTCAAAATCCGAAATTTTCCCTCTCACCATGACAACCCAGCGGCCGACCTGCGAATTCCCGCTGCGCTGGTCCCCGTCTGGGATTAAATATCTCGGGGTTCAGGTGTCAAGGGCGAGGGTCTCCCTGCTGGCGGATAACTATGAAACAGCGGCACTGCTCATTGAAACCAAGATGCTCAGGTGGCGCAACCTCCCTCTGTCCCTCGCTGGGAGACTCTCCCTCATAAAAATGATCGCGGTACCCAAGCTACTCTATATATTTGTAAATGTGCCGGTCTGGCCCGGCAAGCAGTACTTTAAGAGGCTCCATGCGTCGTTCGCCCAGTTCCTCTGGCACTCGGGGGCGGTCCGCAAGAAGTGGCAACACATGACCCTCCCGTACGAGAAGGGTGGCTTTACTGCCCCCGACTTAGCTTTCTACTGGAACGCAGCGCAGGCCCAGCATGCTACCCATTGGTACACACACCCCAGCCCACCCCCACATGTCAGGTTGGAAAGAATGGCGGGAGATGGCATCGACATCATGACCCTGCTACTGCACCATGGTTACCGCGCGGATGCCCCATGGGACCCGGTAGCATCCACGATTAGAGCATGGAACAATATACTCTCCCCCAGTCCGACACGACGCCCATACTATAAGTGGCTTCCCTTATGGCAATTCCCTGGCCTAACCCCCACGCATGACCGACACCTCTCCCGGCGTTGGGAGAGCCTGGGGTACCGCGCCCTGACTGACCTGTACCATGAAGGCTCATTCATTACACCGCTAACACTGCGCCCCGGGCACTCCGGCTCCGCACTCGACCTATTACAGTACTATAGATTGAGGGCAGCGGTACGGACAATGTGGCCCTCCTTTCCTGAGGAACCTCCTGACTCACCTGAACTCCAATACATTGCGAACTCCGCAGGCTGTAGGGGCATAGTATCCTCCCTGTATAAAATGCAGATGGGAAAGATAGAGAATGCCTCTCCGGCGCCACGGGAGGGGTGGGCCAGAGAGCTCGAAACAGAGATTACCGATGCGATGTGGGGAAAGATGTGTGCACACACGCGAAAGGTATCCCTCAGCGCTAGGTTCCGCTGCATCCAATACAAGCTACTTAACAGACTCTACTACACCCCGTACAGAGTGGCAAAATTTACGCTTAGCTCAACACATAAATGCCCGAAATGCGAATCGAACGTAGCGGATCATGCACACATGTTCTGGTCCTGCGTAGCGCTGCGTAGGTTCTGGAGGGAGGTGACACAGGCGCTTACTGAGATAATAGATGCCCCGGTCGAGATGGACCCGCTGGCCTTGCTGTTTGGTATGTGGACGGGGGAAGATGTGATGAAAATGTCGAGATTCCTGAATGTCAGTGTTATGGTTGCCAAACGATGCATATTACAATGCTGGAAGCGCCGCACTCCCCCCACCCTTAGCATGTGGCTGAACGCCCTTACGTGGGTACAAACATGCGAGGAGGAGTACATCGGCACCCTGCCAGCTCCATCCCGACCTGCAAATGTGTGGACTGAATTCCGTAGCTACCTCAACAGCAAGGACTGTGCCGAACAGGCATTAGCCCCCTCCCCGGCATCACTTAACTCCCCCGGACACGCACCATAGGAGTATAAATCTGCTTTTTCTGATGTATGTCTGCCCCACTGCAATGTAAATCTATCGCTAACATGGTAGCAATGTGTATGGACGCTGGAATACTGTTCCCGTTTTTTTTTGTTCTCATTTACACGATAAATGTACTGTACCTGTCTTGACCACCTGCCAATAAACAGAAGTTTAAAAAAAAAAAAAAGAAAAATGGGGGAGAATCAGAACTGTGGACAAATCTTTGATGCACCAGAAATGAATATCGAAAAAGCAGTAATCATGGATCATTATTGGCCTTAAGATCCAAGGCCTACATCAGACTGCCCAAAGATTGGGGAGGAATATGCACATTGGTGAGTGTCCATGTTCCTGAATTGGTGATTCCTAAAGGTGACCTGAACATTGATAGTTTCCCGAAAGCAGATGCTCATTTAAGGAGGAAGACATCTGTGGAATTGATAAATCGAATGAAGAGAGAGAACTACTTGTCAGCCAAATCAATAGAAGCCTTTGATACTATACCACATGCACATAGACTGTTCAGCCAGACTTCTTCAGTGCTCACGTTGATCTTCATGCCAAGGATCCAGGTTGGAACAAATGCCAAGTGGCTTCAGATCACCAGATGGGAATTGCTGCAGACAACACTACCATAAAAGGATTCAATGCAATCAGAGAAGAACTGAGAGCTGTAAGATTGATGAAACTGCGGAACAGATACATCCTAGATATGATCACAGCGATGGATGGAGGTGTTTGTGCCGAGATTGTAGAATCTTGTTGCACATTTATACCTTCTCATGATGACGAGAATGGAACATTGACAGAGGCCATAGACATGTTGACAAAGCTTCATGTCCAGATGATAGAAGAGGTCGAAGACATTGCTGATGACAGCTGGTTTTGATCACTCTTCTCATGGGTTCCACAATGGATGGCAGATATGTTCAAGTTTTTAAGAGCTTTGTTATTATTAGTGATGTTTGGATTCTGTGTGATCAAGATAATGATATGATATGATATGATATGGTATTTGTAACGCGCCTATACACGAGTGTTTCAAGGCGTGACGAGGCAGGGAGGGGGGGAAACAAGGGGAAGACAGACAAACGATCCTACTAGGCCAGGTGTCATTCAGATCGCGCAAGTGCAGAGGTAATGGGAAACGGAGAAGTGCAGGGGGAGGAGGTGGGGGGGAAAGTGCAATACAGGGTAAGTAGCGTAATAAAATAATAAATAATAAATAAAAGGGCCAGCTGGTGGCAAGTGCGAGGTAAGTGCAGAGCAAGTGCTGGGAAGGCGGCTGTAGGGATGCAGTGACAGTCCCGCAGTGCAGGCGGAGCCAGGGAGGCAGTGCAAGTGGAGAGTGGCTGGGCCCTGGGCCGAGGTCACAGAGTGGCCCAGATGCAGGTTAAGTGCAGACTTCGAAGGGGAGTTAAGCAGGTTTAGCAGGGGAGAGGGAGAGAGAAGGCAGAAGCGAAGAGGAAGGTTTTGAGGTGCTTCCGGAACCGGAGATGGTTCTCCTCAAGTTTCAGGGAGGCAGGAAGGCTGTTCCAGAGGGAGGCCCCTGCTGCGGAGAGAGATCTGCCCCCAGCTCGTTGCTTCGAGAAGCGGCTGACCATGAGAGAGTTGGAGACGGATGAGCGAAGGGCTCGTGAAGGCAGATATTTAGGAAGAGAGAGTTGAAGGTATTGTGGCCCCAGGCCCCAGAAGGCCTTGTGGACAATGCAGAGGGTTTTGAACTTAATCCTCGCAGCCACTGGGAGCCAGTGAAGAGATTTCAGTCCTGGAGAGATACGGTCCCTGGGCTTGAGGCCAAGGACAAGTCTCGCAGTTCTGTTCTGGATAAGTTGCAGAGGGCGGAGAGTGGAGGCAGGCAGATTAAGATAGAGGCTATTACAGTAGTCCAGCCTTGAGAGAACCAGGGCTCGGGAGACAGTGAGCTTCTGGGGGAAGGAGAGGAAGGGAAGAATACCTCTGAGGAGGTGCAGCTGGTAATGTGACTTCTTAGAGACGTCGGAAATATGAGGAGAGAAGGAGAGTGTGGAGTCGAAGATGACCCCGAGGTTTTTAGCTTTGCAGGTAGTGGCAGGAAGGGGGCCAAGGGAGGCCGGCCAGAGAGCTGCAGGAAAGGAGGGAGTGGGTGTGCCGATGAGTAGAATCTCAGTCTTACTGGCGTTAAGGCAGAGGTCATTGGCGGCACACCATTCCTGGATAGAAGACAGACAGTCGGAGATGAGGGAAGGAGAGGAGGAGGCCGAGGGTAGCCTGAAAATGAGCTGGGTATCGTCCGCATAGCACTGAAAGTGGGGGCAGAGAGCGGCGATGCGGTGGGCAAGGAGTGCCAGATACTGATTGAAGAGCCAGGGAGAGAGGTTGGATCCCTGGGGGACACCACAGGTGGAGAAAAAGATGTCAGAGAGGAAGGAGCCCATTTGGACCTGGGAGGGTCGACCAGAAAGGAAAGAGGTCAGCCATGCCAGAGCCTGACCAGTGATACCCAGGTTATCACGGAGACGGTTGAGCAGGATGGCATGGTTGACAGTGTCAAAGGCAGAGGAGAGATCGAGCAGAATGAGAACACAGGGAGTGTTGGAATCGAGGTTCAGGAGCAGGTCCTCACGGATGTTCAGGAGAGCAGTTTCCGTGCTTCTGGCCGCTCTGAAGCCGGATTGATGGTCATGAAGATTACCAACATATTCAGCATGGAGGTTAAGCTGGGAGATGGCCAATTTCTCCAGGAGCTTGCCCAGGAAGGGAGTAATGGAGATTGGGCGATAGTTGGCCGGGCAGGAGGGGTCAGAAGAGGGTTTCTTGAGGAGGGGGTGCACAAGGGAGTGCTTGAGGGGGGATGGGAAGACTCCAGAGGCGAATGAGTGGTTGCAAAAGTCAGCTAGGGCAGGAGCCAGGGAGTCGATGTGGTCCTTGATGGTTTTGGAGGAACAGGGGTGAACCTGTTTAGACGAGGTTTTCATAGATCGGACTTGTCTGGAAACCTCATCAGCAGAAAAAGGTGGAAAAGCAGAGAAGGAGGGCGGAGGGGCGGCTGCAAGAGAGCAAGAGGAAGAGCAGGGAAGAGAGGGAGGGAGGAGAGAGGAGGAGAGCGAGGACAGGATGTCCTGAGTTTTTGAGATGAAGTGCGAGGCCAGTGCAGTGCAGAGGGCCTGGGAGGGGACAGGAGAGGTAGAGACTGCAGCAGGGTTGGCCAGCTCCTTGCAGATTTTAAAGAGTTCGGCCGAGTTGTTAGATGCCTCAGAGATGCGGGCTTGGATAAGGGCTCTCTTCTTGGTGAGAACGGAGAGCCGGTATTGCCTTTGGAGCAGGCGGCAGGCCAGTTTGTCAGAGGATGAACATGAAGCACGCCATTTCCTCTCTGCCACCCTGCACTTGCTTTTTAGGGTGACGAGATCCGAGTCATACCAGGAGTTGCATTTGGCTTTGGGCTTCAGGCGGATTCTCATGAGGGGGGCAAGGATATCAAGAGTATCAGATATAGAGGAGTAGAGCATAGAGAGGGCTGCGTCAGGGTGGGAGTCAGCCGAGGGGGGAGAAGGGGCTGAGAAGGTAGCAGCGAAGGCCTCAGCTGACACGCGCTTCATGGGTCGGATGACCGAGAAGGTGGGTGGCAGTGAGGAGGGTGGCTTTGCCTGTGGGGTAGGGAGGGAGAGGTGGGAGGATAGGAGAAAGTGATCGCTCCAAGAGAGAGGAGTGGAGAGAGGGAGGGAGAGGGGAAGGTCAGAAGAGATCAGAGCATCAAGAGTGTGCCCTGCAGAGTGAGTAGGCCCAGACGGGAGAATAGAGAGTGAGAGAGAGTTGCAGAGTTCGCGGAAGAGACCTGAGGGGGGACAGGAGGCATCGAGGTGGATGTTGAAGTCACCGAGAAAGAGGAGTTGGGTGGTTGAGGACAGGAGTGAGGAGGAGAGGTCAGCCCACTCAGAGAGGAAGGAGGAAATTTGGCCAGGTGGCCGATAGATAGTAGCCACGGTAAGGGAATAGCTAGGAGAGAGAGAAAGTCGGCAGACAAGACATTCAAAAGAGGAGTAGGTCTGCGTAGGAGTGACAGTGGCAGGAATCCACTCAGGGAAGATAAGGGCAACACCACCCCCTGAACGGTTGGGCCTGGGCACGGAGAGGATCTTGTAGCCGTCAGGTAGGAGTGTGTCAAAGCAGGTGGCAGAGCTGGCAGTGAACCAAGTCTCAGTGAGACCGAGGACGTCGAGGTCCAGTTCCTCAAGAAGGCGACAGATATCAGAGGAGTGCTTGATGGCAGAGCGAGAGTTTAGAGTGGCAATGTGGAGAGGGTTGCCATCCTTGAAAGACTTCCGGGGAGGGGTACAGATCAGAGGTACGCCCTGCGGAGGTGTTAGAGAAGGAGTTGAAGAGGGAGCAAGAGAAGGGGCAGGGAGGGAGGGGAGAGGCAAGGTAGCCGAGGACAGAGGAGGGGGGACAGCGGGAGCGGAGAGGAAGTTGATAAGGCATGGGATAATAATAATAATAATCTCACAATGCAAGAAGACAGCAAAGAAAGCCATAGGGATGGAAATTATGATTGACGTTGAACCAGGATGGAAGACTAACGATCAGACCGATGAAGAAATCAGAGACTTTGTGAAGGCCAGTATCCATGCACCAGAGGGAACAAAGTTCCTGTATCCAAAGGACTATAAGAAATATGTGGGAAGATGGATCTATTGCAGTCTAAGTGGACAGTGCATGCTCATGACATGGAACAAGGATGAGCATGTGAAATCAGCTGCATTCTTGAAGGGAGTAATACAAATATGGATTCCCAAGAAGCATTTCTTCAGACCTTGATGTCTAGATACAGAAGATGATGTGAGAGTGGTTGATAAATCTCCCAGAGGGGGGAGTGTAGAGGAGGAGCTAAGTACCCCCACTCCACCTGCCCCGCCTATATTACCTGAAGCGTATGAACCAAAATATGTAATGTATACTGAACAGGTGAACCAACAAAGAGAAGAGCGCGGGCTCTCGCAATACCCATAAGAGTACCTATACCTCAGAGAATATGGGAGGTAAAGTACCCATTGAGAAAACCATACTTGCATCCAAGACAATATGGTGGCCATTTGAATGAGATTCCTGAAGAAGCAAAGAAACTGAATGACCAGGATGAATGGTGACATCATATAAGTTGAATTGGCACCTATATAAAAGATAACCAGACCAGAGAGGCAGATGATTTATAAAGAAGAAAGAAGTACTACGGATAAGTGACATCTTGGGATCAAGATGACAAGACTTATGCCACAAACCTGATGACGATACTTAGATAGTTTAAACATGTACAGATGCAATGAAACACAAGCAGCAAAGTAATCACTAAGCTAGCAACCTGCTTTTAAAATAGTTAGATTGTGGCAATCGCCAACACATACATATATACCTTATAAATGCATTGGACAGGTAAAGGATGGATGTTTCCACTACATATAAAGCAGTACTGAACAACGAGGAAAGCTTCATTCTAGTGTCGCAGTTGAGAAAAGCAATTGAATTAAGCTCAGCTAAGGAGTTGACTGAGCCAAGAAAGCCACAGTCTTATCAAGCTGGAGTTGGCTGACATTGTAACGTGAAAGAACAGAAGCTCATATTCAGAAAGGTCAAGCAAATACAAAAGACGTCAGAGGACTATTGAAGAATAAAATCAAATACTCGAAAAGGCTCAATTCATGGTCTCCAGTCACATGATGGAAGAAAGTTGGACGAGCAAGATGATCACACCTCTGCACGGAAGCCGGATAGTGCCCATAGACCTTAAAAATTCTCAGAGAACACAGGACAAACTCAAGGCCAACTTCAAAGCACTAATTGACACTGGACCATTGAGGTGATGATGGATGATATTTTAATTGGTGGGAAGTTGGCATCAAGACAAGCTTATACACACCTGGTTGTTCAGTCTGCATGCTGCTAACATAGGTAGGAAAATTACTGATGGGGGTTAGAGCCAACCAATTTTAGGGGACCACATAGTTGGGACTCCTATAGTATGTGTAGGCAATAGGACATTGTACATTTAGTGACGTTCATAGTGGCCATTTTAAAGGGAGTGCTTAGTAGCCCAACCTGATGCTAATTATCCAATTAGCTCTTTCCGTTGCTCCATACGGATATAGAACCTATGCTTAATTCTTCACCTAGAACCAATACTGCTTCTCGATAGGTTTTAGTAGTTTGCCACGTAGGATGGCATGTCAGCTATAACCAATTATGGGTATAAGAACCCAACTTTTTAATGAAGCAGTTAGAGTCAGAGTTTCGAGCGATTGCTGATGTTCGTTGTACTCCCTATTTTAAGATACTTGACTTTAAAACAGACAAACGTTGCCTAACTATATGTGTTGTCTTGATTATTGATGTATGAATAAAATCTGCATCCCCATCTATCTCCAGGGTACCGCTACTCATCTTAAATGGCTAGAAACCTCCAGTTCACTCCCTTATTAATTTAGATATGAAACTTGTTTGAAAACCATTCTCCAGCAACACATACCTGTTATGGTCCATGAATTGCAAGTGAGATTTTCTTCTGAACCCGGGGTTCATCCAAAAACAATAATCACTTACTTTCATTCTCTGGAGCACGATGTCCTCTCCTAATATCACATTTGGCTTGGCATTACACAGCAACAAAGCATAAACCAGGGTTGGGTTATTTATTTTAAGAATATGGTCTAATTACTATAATATAACCTGTCACTTGTAATAACCACATTTCCAAGCCCTGTTCCCTCACATAGAGGTGTCCACTTTCCCTTGTATTATTCACTTGATCATTGTATGGAGTGACACTATAGACTGGGGATGGTATTGTGACTGGCTACAGGTGGGAGGTCTGCAGTTGGAGCCATCTATGCTCATCCTAATCAAAATTTGCATGATGTCACATAATTTTCAACATCACAGATATGTTAGCCAACTTGGTCCCCGATATTCCACGGCACGCTGTTTTATTGCATGAATCGCAGGTGGCAAAATATTGGCACATATTGATGTTGTGCACTTACAGATATTACTGCATTCTTTCAAAGACACTGTACAAACATGGAAAAGCAACGTTGTCTTTTCCTCCTACCTCTGTAAATGTGGCACTATCCACCTCTTCATCTTCCTCTTTATCACCTGTTTCTAAAATCATGTGTTGTGGTGTGGATTTAAACAAGACCCTCCCTTTATAATGGTCATCATCATCATCATCATCCTTATTGTCCTCAAACTCATCATCAGTGAATGTGGGTGATGGAGAACAGGAAGATCCAAAATTCTGAACCACTGCACATTTTTTTCCATCCCAGGGACAATGGACTACACCTCATGTGCATGCCTCCCTCTCCCAGTGGTACATTTAGGTGAACTGGACATGTTGGCACTCACGATGGTAACTTATCCATAGCCAACAGAGATTTGCACACTGCCTACTTAGTTACATCAACTGAATGTGTAAAACGTCTTCTTCACAACTTCACAAGCAACAACTAGTTGGCATGGCCGGCAAGAGATCTTTTGTTTGTTGACAGCCACTAAGTGTGCTCACATCTTCCTTCAAACAATTCTGTGATGATTTCCTTTTCATACTGACAAAAAATGTCACACATAATGCTCAATCACTGTGATTCTCACCTCCCTACTACTAAAATGGTGCAGTCACCTACACCACTGAATATAAAATCCTACTTACTACCAGTGATTCTACAACTATTTCTCTGCAATTAGTATTTTCTGTGGCTATCGAAAGATGCCACACTCAGCTACAGACAAGGAATGCACTATCTTGATGAAAAATAATTTTGAAATGTGCTATTCACAGTTGTGCATGATGTAGTGTTTGCTCTGGCCACATAAAAGGCGCTGCATTGCTTTACAGGCTTTGCATGTAATCTCCTCATGCGTTCCAATATTTATTGACTTAATCATTGGAGCTACTATGGTATCTAGTGACAACAAGACGTCATACTCAGTTACAACCACTAAAGGGGAGGTGGAGGAGGAAGGGGATGGTCACCTCTCAAAGGATACACATTTGAATGGCCAGATCTTTAAAGGGATCTGTGTAGCTTTTGTGGTTGTGGTGGTAGTTGGAAATCTCCCACAGCCTTCACGGGCAGCCTTCATTAGGGTAAAGCTCAGGAATAGGAGAGGAGACTGAAAAATTAGGGGAGCCGCTGACACAGGGGGAGGAGGTGGATAGTACAGATGACAATGGAAGGTCTGGCACAGGCACTGGAGGTGACAGAGGAGGAAGTTAAGGTGGCAGGACCAGTGCACGGATTCTTTGTTCTAGAGGTGGTGGGAGTGTGTAGAGAAGGAGGACATTGCAAATGAAACAGGTACACTAGACCTGCTATTTCTGGAAAATAACTTAAGCAGATTTGATGGTGGAGAGTTCAGCAGAGATGTCTACTACCAGAGACAGAGGAGGACAAGGTGCTGGTGTTACTACTAGTGGAGACAAAAGAGCAACAGGTGGAGGAGACATACATGGTCCCCAAATATGAGTCTCAGAGTATGACTCAAGCGGGACCCCTGCACCAAGGCCTGCTCTTGCAAAGAGGAAAGGAGGCACAGGCCTCCCTGGTCATATTTCAAGCTAAATAGCGGGCATCCTGGCCTGGGTCCTATGAAGTACCGACCTTGTTATGGGCCTGGGACCACTTTAACTTGTCAAAGAGGAAGTTTGTGAGATAAAAAGAAGATACTATGATATGGAAAATATGTGATACGTATGTATACTGGGTACACCATAGAATGGGCACTCCTTGGCAATGCACAAGCACATGAAATGGGAGCATGATCTCACTGGTCCTAATGCGTACATGTCAGCTTCCACAGAACTATCAGGCAGGGACTACAGTGAAAGGGTGTCTGCAGGTTTCTAAAAGGCCTGTGGAACTGTGCAGTTTCAGCAGCCCTATCTTCTGAGCCTGCTCAAACACTGCTGCCCTCCCTGCATACAGCACCAATGGTACCATCACTGCCATCTCAAAGGACAAAAACACAGCCAAAGCAGATTATAAATACAAAAGGGAAAATTGTATTTTTTTGTTTGTTTCATTTTGGGGATGACAACAAATGGAACACGGAAAGAAAGAAGAACATTTTTTTGGGCGGGGTTATTATGGAAGGAATCAAGGTTATAAAGCAAAGATGATAAGGGGGATCCATGGGCTTTCTGTCTCTGTCATCTTTTTCCTTTTTTCCTATATTCTTTCGGTAATTCTTCCTCGGTCCCCCTGTCTCCTCTTTCTCGAGGCCGCACGAGAGATTGAGGCCCCTTTTCTACTGTTCTCTTTTTGAAAATGGAAAATGTTCTTTATGTGATCGCATTGTTCAATATATGAAGTTTTTTGGTTGATTCTTCTCCAAAAAAGCCGTTTGGCCAATGTAACTCTTGATCACAATAAAAATATATATACAAGAAAAGACTCTAAAGGCTCTCAGAGTTTACCACATGTCACAGGGAGATCCAGTGATGCTGATTGGCCTGCCATGCAGCACCTTGCAGTACCAAACTGGCAAGTCAGGTTTTGGCAGCATTATTGGTCACCTTGTGAGCCCACAGCATCATGTGGGAATTCAACACTCTGAGGGCTCTGCGACTCTGGTCTCATGATCGCACAGCCTTATTCGTCAATGAGGGTGACAGGAAACCGGCTCCTTTATTTTTCTGGATGGTGGTGCTGAACCTTATTTTAGTCATGATTTTCCTGGCACGGCCATGTCAGGATCAGGCAAAACCTGATTGTATGTATTTTCACCAGGGTGGAAACAGCATAACAAAGCAGCACACCTGCCTACCATGCTTCTGCGTTACAAACGTTGTCACCTCAAAGACAAATGTAAGCAAATGTCCACTTTTAATTGCCGTGTTTTACAATGTAGAAGATCAAATATATATTTTTTTCACGAAAACCGTCAACAATACACATGCATGAAAAAAAGTTACACATGCCTATGGAAAGACAACGAGAAATGTGGCAAGGGAAGGGAACACATATTGCTTTGTAAGAATACACATTTGACAGAATCCTCTTTGCAAGTTTAACAATTAAATCACAGCGTTTTAAGTAAACTACAGATTCTGACTCAGACCCCGACCTATGTCCCGTTGTGTGTTTGGAAACACGTGCAGTAGCGTATGCTGAAGCGCTGCGTGCAAATGGCGAAACACTCTTGTAATGCACGCGCAACCAGTATTACATGAGCCTTTGTTGCTGTTATTTGCTTTCACATCCCATTTGCACAACGCATCTTGCTCGAAATCACGAGCTCTGCTGTGGAACACTTAGGTCTTTTCTCAATGGTACATGTCTGATTTGCCGAAATGACATGATACCGTTGCATTAGTAAGATGAAAGGCTTTTATCTTGCTTGGAGACACACATACCGTAGTCATTTCAATAGATGAAATGTCAAACTGCTTGGGCGTATTAGTTATGACATATAGACAAGTAATTGCCTGGGGAGGCTCTTCATTCAGTGAGTCTGGAATACATGAGCATGCAGAACTCGGCTCTGCCGAGGCTGTTTTTGCAGCGCTAATGGAAATACAGCAGTTTCCTTCCACATTTCTGCAAAATGCATGCTTTCTTTCTCCTCACATTCAATATTGCCATCCTCATCACACGGTAGCCAAAGTGGCAAACACTGTAGCTGCGTTTCGTAGTCTGCTAATTAGAAATTACCAGTTTAATCATGTTATTGTGTCTAGCCGTTGCAAATAATTACAGTTCAGCTCAAAGTCATCCGTACAGAGTGCATTCTAAATATTAATCACGATAAATAATGCAAGAATTCTGCAAAAGCAATTCAAAAGAGTAAACAGAACCTACGGGGAGTTTTTAAGGCCCAGTCTGCCTCACATGAGGCACACTACCCATCGTAAATCAGCAGCCCCGCTATATGGGACCTATTCTGGGGTAATGCCAGTAAACACGTACATCCTCAACATCCTTATCTTTTCTATGTTTCATGTACAATTGCTGTTTCTAATTCAAAGCAGAACTTGCCTTGTGTTAAAAAGTGTTTGCAATGTTATTTCCATTGAAGGTTTAGTTCATAGTATAACATTTGTGGGGAATATTACACAAACTAGTGTACCATTAATTGGGCAGAAGGCAATTTTTTGGTAGCACATAAGTAATCCCAAGTTCCCTTCCGTAAACCGGACCTTGTGACTACTGGAACAGTACCTTTGGATTCAAAAAAAGAAAACTCCTATTTAAAACAAGTGCTCAATATTTATGTATTTACTTATTTATTTACTTTGTATACAATTGCGTTTGCATTTTTTCCAAAACTGTTGCTGCTCATCTAAAAAGAGTCACATAGTGGAAGAAAACAAGAAAACAAACAAACAAAGCAGTCAAACAGAGAGGAGAAGGCATGGAAGTAGAATGGAGTTCGGGAATGCGTGTCCCTGCTGGTCCCCGTTAAAGTGCGCAGGCCATGGCAGGGTCCTGACAATTGCTCGCCGTGGATGTTCGTAAGGTGATCAATTCAAAAGCGCTTGCCAGAATTTTTACAGTCGCTATAGTCCATTTCATTTTCTCCCCTGACATCAAACCCTATTCCACCATATTGTGTCTACTTCTTCTAACAATCCCGAGTGGTCTGTGCGTAGGCTGGTCAGGTATGTGGCTCTTATGTTTCTTAACTCAGGGCATTGTAGCAGAAAATGTTTTATTGTTTCTGGTGTGGTTGGTTGGGTACAAAGTCGACAGCCTTTATCATTTGTTTGCATCCTGATAGCCTGGATTTCACGTGTCGGGAGGAGGTTAAAACGCGCTCTCATAAACAGTTTCCTTAGGTGTTTATTTGGGAATTTGGTACAGTATGCCACGGGTTCCTTCAATCTGTTGAAATTTGGTGGAATATCTTTAGTCAGTTTGTTAGCTTGGGCTTTTTCCAGAGTCTCTATCCAATCTTGGGCCTCAAGTTTAGATTTTACTCTTACTGGATTGATGTTTAGATCCTCTTCTGTACATGCAATCTCAATGAGCTTTTCTTTAAGCTTGTCCGTCCATTTGTTTAAGATGGCTAAGTGGAGGTTTGTTATTTCAGCGGCTATGATCTTGTATATAGGCGGGCTGTCAGGGATGAGGGTATTTCTGAACAGTTGCATTGCACTTTGAGCCACCGTCGCTTCCAGAGAGAGTAGACCCAGCTCTCTTCTGATGAGTTCTATTGAGATTGCATTAGGCAGTCCTAGGACCGTCTTCCAAATGTGTCTCTCTAGTTTCTGCCAGATGTCACTTGGCATGCTCAGGGTTGCTCCCATACCATAAGTTAGGGTTGGCACAACTTTCCCTTTGTAGAATTCTATCGCTGGGACTAGTGAGAATTTTCCATATTTTCTATCAATGATTTTCATTTGGACAGCAAGATTTTTCTTTTTTTCCCATAAAACACTTTGCATTGTTGCTTCCTTCGCTGAATGATCGATATGGGCTCCTAGATATTTAAAGCTAGGGACCACTTCGATTTCGACTTTATCCAAAGCCCAATGGGATGCAGCCTGGGTATTCTTGGCACTTTTTCCAATGATCACTATTTTCGTTTTTGATTTGTTTATTTTTAGATTATTCACATTCATATATTGTGCCAGGTTGGTAACTTGGCATTGCAGACCGATTTGGGTTTGGTCTAATAATAACAAGTCGTCTGCGTACAGTAGGCGTGGTATATTTACCTTTCCCAGCTTGGGTGGGAAAGCTCTGGCTGATTCTTCCGACTCTTTTAGATTCCCCCAGAAAAGCAATAAACAGCGCCGGGGCCAGTGGGCAGCCCTGCTTCACTCCTCGCTCCGCCGGTATCTCTCTAGACAGAAGGCCTTGGTTGTTTAGACAAACTCTTAGTTTGGTGTTAGTATGTAGGGCCATCACCGGGTCCAGTAGTTCTCTTGGGCAATTCCATTTTTTCAATTTGTTCCACAGCATCCGCCTGTCCACTCTGTCAAAGGCCTGTGACAGATCTATGAATGCCAAGAACACAGTAGGTGCCCCTTGCTTGACCTTAGCTTTTATAAGATTCAGAATTAAGATGTTAACTGATGTGCTCCCTTTCTTTAGAAATCCCATTTGAAAAGGGTCGTTGGCCGGGGAGGATCTGGCTAATTTAAAAAGTGTCTCAAGAGGAGGGTTATGAATATCTTGTCTATTATATCAAGTAGGGCGATGGGTCTGTAGTTACTCGGATCTTCTCTGTTCCCTCGCTTAAAGATCGGGACCACCTGTAAGAGGATTCAATTCAACACTACAGCTAAGTCAATGCCTAGTCTGGGATACTGAATGGAAACCCTTATTGATATATCTTTATGTCCAGTTCATGCGTTCTGGATGACTACCCCTATATAACACCCCTCTCTTTGAATAACCCTGACCCCACTGAGCCAAGAAGTAGTTCTGTTTTGCAAGTTAAAAGGTTTATTTGATAATTTAAACAATAGATATATATATCACACTTTATAATAATTTAATAATTGAATATCACACCTAATCTGAGCAGTAATCAATAATGGATAGTCTGGCACTAGCACACTTCTTTATAATCAATGATGAGTGGTTATAGGATGGATAAGATAGCAACAATACTTTATGGTTTCAAATGGATGCAAGGTGGAATGAAAATGCAGTACAGAAAATACTCAATATGCGTTCAACAAAACAATGTAATCACTTTTCTCTGGCAATCCCCTCCCCCCTTTATGCAATGCAAGGAAATGGAAGGAAAGCACACAGTTCTCAGAAATGCAATCAAATGTAATTCAGTTCACCCCAGCAAGCTTACACTACAGAAGTTGGAAACACAGGCCCAAAATGCTTTTACATGTGCTGGCAATGATGTGAAAAATATGCTAAAATGCTTTTAATTCCCTCTAGAGGTTCAGGGTGAGTGGTATCAAGTTAATATTAGTCCAGGCTCACTTTAGCAAGGATCTAGGAGTAACTAGCAGGTTAAACGAATTTTTGGCAACTGAAAGCAAGAAAACTGCTGTTTTCACACGTTCAGAAATTTGCAAATCGCGGCAAATTCGCGAGTGCGTTTTTCGCGTTTGCAGAGGAACTACAAGGACTAGCACTATCGTCTTGGGGTCCTAGGACAGCCTAGGATCTCAGCTTCCAGATGAAAGTTACTGCAAGTCTCTAGGACAAACGGTCACGGAGATATGAGCGATATGGTAAAGGTCGTTTTTCAGATTTGAAATTTTAAAGTTCAAAAAGACAAGTGACAGCTAGCAACTAGAAAATGACAGGTGACAGTTTTACAAATGACAGGTGACAGTTAGGAGGCAGTTCTACTTAGATTAAAATAGATTGAATTATATTATTTTAACTAAGAGATTGGTTCTGCACAGTCTTGCTAGGTACTCACACTATATTCTTGAATTAAATGGGCCTCGCCACGGATCTGGTCAGGTTTTAGACTGGACTCTGGTCTGGTCTCTGCACTTCACAGTGATCTGGGTCAGCTCTGCTCTGCCTCTGGTTCTGGATATTGATAGATTTGAAGTCTGGATCTCTAGATGTGGATAGATTGAAGTCTCTATGTTGGCTCTCTGAAGGTTGATGGAGGTAAAGTATGGATTTTCCCGGCAGAGCGTCCCGCAGCAAATGGATTTGACAGTCCCTATCTGTCCTGACTGTCTGCTTTTATGTGTTTTGAAAATGGGTGTGTGTGCAGCATCACTAGGCTCTACCCCTCTCCACTCGTCATTGGCCACTTCACCCTCTTCCCCTTGATTGGGGGAATGAAATGAAGTGTCATCATGATGAGGTCTGTTTATGGTACAGAGAACCCACCCCTGTCAAATTACACACAATCTATATTTTGACCCAAAAGACATATTTCATAGCTACACAGTGGTTTGAAATTACATGCACCCATCATGCATCACAGGAGGTATACCCTGTCCAAATCTGCTCTTCCTGGGAGCTTGCATTCAGAAATGGCGACATTTGCACTTTTTAACTGGTTTCGCAATATCGGACATTACCCCAAATTTATACACATGTGCGCAAGGGGTATGGACATTACTTGATGAAGTATCAGACTTTTAACATGCATACATTTTAAGTAATACCCTCTTAACTGCTAGTTTGCCCCCAGATCATGCCACCGGTTCTAAAAACCTCTTAAAATGTGGGCAGAAAAATCACAAGAATTATGGTATCATTTAAATAATTATGACAAGTCCGTACTATGAGTTATTCATCTTTTCTAAAACCATATTCTGGCTACAGGGGTGTGTCTTTTCAGGTCACATGGTACAGAAACCAGTCTTTCTAGTTTCTGCCAAGCTCAGAGACCCTGCCCCTCCCAGCTTCTGCCAAGAGGAAGCTGTTTTACGACACCTGCAATAAACCATCTGCCTGGGCCCTGGAAGGCCCATTGTTCAAGAGGAAGCCATTTATGGCCCCCATAATAAAACATTTGCCTGAGTCAGGACAGGGCTTTGTTCAATTTCCTGCAGAGCCCAGGTAATTCAATCAGAGAAGTGTCATATCCCTTTTGGTGGGAGCAGCAAAATGCAGGTCGGCCTGGGAACACAGCTGTTGTGCAAGCCTCAACTCCTGTCGGGGGTAGCTGGTGGGCAGAATTCAGTTCCTTAAGCCAGGTTTCAGATAAAATGTCACTTTTTGTTCCCCAGTTTAAGTCAAGACAATTTTTACATATGCAGCTAGAATGCTGATTCTAAGTTCAAAACTATGACATTTAAACAATTGCAACCTATGTGACACTCAAAAGTAGGTCACTCATTTAATTTAAACATTTCGATTTTGGTGGTTTTAATCCAGTTTCAGTTAGGCTGCTGACATGCATAGCTCAGCCAGTTTTGTGATGAACATTGTTTTAGGCTCATCCTCTTTCCAGATTTTGTATGCCCACAAGACTTTATTCTGCCAGATGTCCGCTGGTGTTCAGTGAGATTTTTGGATGTGTTGCAAATAGGCATTTTGAGCTGGCATTCAGAGAAACAAAAGGTGATTTTAAAGTGCGGTTTTTCCTTTGGCACACATTTCACTCATGGCACCCCGGCCCATCCTGCTCGCACTGGTGGGTGGCAAGTTAGGCAACCATTTTAGGGTGCACAACTGCGCGGTTTTCATAGATTCTGGCGCACATGTGGGCTTTTTCGGCCATCTTGGATTTCCTAAGCCCACAGCACCAAATGTTGTAGCATAATAGTCCAAACGGGGGTCAGAACACCCAACAAACCTCCCCGCCCGACGGCACTTGGATTGAGTCGAGGGGATGTCGGGTGCACAAGGGTTTTGACCCACGCACTGGTATGTCCGCATAATCTTCTTCCAATTCTGCAAATGGCACAGTTCAGCATCTTTTCCTCCATCCGGTACTGATCGATCGGTTCTCCTCGCCGGTCCTGATGGGAATATTGGGCGGTACACCGGGCCCCTTGCGTCTCTGCTCCCGGTCTCCGGATCGTCCTCCTTGGCCCGTCTCCAGGTTTTCTTTCTCCTAGGACGACAAAGGAAGAGCGGCAATACCTATTCATAGACATTTTTCCCCCACCATTGACATAGTGGGGTGGCATATAATTTTATAGTCCAAACATATGAACATGCACATTTCTTTTTGCATTCAAAAACGAAAACACCCACATTGAGAAACTCAGAATTTGATAGGCGATATGTAGGATATTTTAAGTTAGAAATGAATTAATCTGAGACAGTACCCTCTAGGATTCCAGAGGATTCCTCCAGTTGTTGCAGAGTGTGCCTGGGATGGCAACACTTTAGCTGGTTAATGTGGACCCACTTGTCTTCCCCCGCTGCCAAAGGACCTTTGGGGATGTGGATTTTGTAGGCCACAGGGGAGATTTTGTCTATGATCTCAAAGGGTCCTTTCCATGTAGGCAAAAATGTTCGTTGTTTTGCCTGGTTTCTTTGGAAGTTGTATAAATAGACCCGGTCCCCCACCTGATATTCCTTCCTGGAAGTTTTCAGGTCATAGTGGGTCTTCATGCTATCAGCTGATCTTTCTAGATTCCGCTGAGCATAAGCAAAAGCATGTTGAAGGTGTTTCCTTAAATTCTCCACATACTCATGAGTTGTGGAGGCATTTATTAGTGTCTGCTCTTGGGTCCTGTAGAGCAAATGCTGCGGAAGCACCATCTTGCGCCCAGTCATCAACTCAAATGGTGACATTTTGGTTGCAGATGAAGGGGTAGATCTGATGGCCATTAGGACCAGAGGTAATCGGATATCCCAACTTGGCCCAGAATCTGCCACAAACTTTTTTAGTATGCTCACAATGGTTCGGTTATATCTCTACTGCCCCAGAAGAAGCTGGCCGGTAAGCAATATGCAACTTCCTTTTGACCCCCAGTATCTCCCACATCTTTGTCATCACTTCACTGGTGAAGTGGCTACCTCTGTCTGACTCAATCCTTTGAGGTAGACCAAAACGGGAAAAGATGTGGTTAATCATCAGGGCAGCTGCAGTTTCTGCCTTGCAGTTTGGGGCTGGGAGACATTCCACCCACTTGGTAAACAAGCATGTCACAGTCAACATGTACTTATTCCCCCTAGCAGAGCGAATCACGGGGCCTACAAAGTCGATTTGCAAATCTGACCATGGCAGTGTCATCCCCCTCTTTTGGAGAGGCGCACGGTGCGTGAGGGATGATGGCTGAAATTGTGCACACACAAGACACCCCTTCAAGTATTGGTCGAGGTCCTGCCCCATGTGTGGCCAGTATGCAACCTCTCTTAAGATTTCCAATGTTGTGTGAAACCCCCTATGACCGGGGGTGGCCGCATCATGGGCGTGACTTAACATCAGGCTTCGGAATGAGGTAGGAACCACCCACTGATCGTGGCCCGCTTTGGATTTCCTTACCAGCAAACCGTCTTGGATTCGGAACATTTTTGGACATTTCATCAACACTCTTAGGTCCTCCTTCCCAATGTAATCGGTATCCGTCAGGGGAAAGTTCTCAGGGTCCTCAAGGTGTTGGTAAAACTTACCAATAATTGGATCCCCCTTCTGAGCGGTAATCAAATCAGCATCAGGGGTCTCCTTGCTCCATTGTGCAATTGAAAGATCATTGTGAGCATTTGTCTGGGACCTAGTGATAGCAGTGACCTGGATCTCCCCCAACAGGGACTCAATCTCAATTAGATCCCCTTGGATGGCCCCGGTTTTGGCCAGCTGATCAGATAAGTCATTTCCAGTTTTGTCTGGTCCCTCTACTTTGGAATGACCCTTGATCTTTTTCCAATAAATGGTCATCTCATTCGAGGTGACCAGATCATCAATGTTTTGGATCAACTTCCCATGTTTCAAGGGTTTGTAGTTAGCACATAACATGCCTCTGGCTTTCCAATTAACCAGGTGCTCCACGAACCCGTTCCGTACATAATCCGAATCTGTGATTATGACCAGTTCGTGGAGTTGATGCTGGACAGCAGTGAGGATGGCCTGATGCACAGCCATCAATTCTGCCACCTGACTACTTCGGGGACCAATTTTGTATCCAGCGGAGGGTTATGGGGATTCATTCACCCATGCATTCCCTACGCCGGCCACCAGTTCTTTCTCCCCGTCGTTTTCAACATGGTAAGAGCATCCATCCACATATACAGTGGGCATTCCCTCACACTTGTCTTCTTCAAAGACTTTGTGGGGGGAATTAAGGTATGCCTCCATGTTGTCCTTTATTTTTAGACTTTCGTCCTCGAGACAGTTTTCTCTGGCACAATCATGCAAGTCAGCCAGATCTTGCGCGAGGGGACTCTTCTTGTTTTGGCCATATCTGACCTCCACAGGAAAGCCTTGCATTGACAGAATCCAGGAAGTAATTCGGGAATTACTCACATTTCCGGCCTGGATTCTATCACTTTGGAGATATTGCAGAGGCTGGTGTGGAGTCTCCACTATGATGTGTTCCCCCTGGATAAACGGGCGGTAATTCTTCAATGCCCACACCGTTGCCAGGAGTGCCTTCTCACAATCGTTGAATTTTTCCTCCACAGAGGATAAAGTTTTGCTCGCATAGGAGATTACTTTATTGACCTTGTCATGCTTTTGGTATAATACTGCTGTCAAGCACGTATTAGAGAACCCCGTCTCCAGGAAGAACTCCTTGTTTCTGACAGGGTAAGCTAGGCAAGGCGCTTGTGAGAGGCTTCTTTTGAGTTGTCTTACTGCCTCGGATTGTTCTGGACCCCATTCCCACTTGACCCCCCCCTTCAGGAGATGAATCAGGGGTCTGGTGATCTCTGCGTAGCCCTCAATGAACTTTCTGCTGTAATTAGTCAGTCCAAGGAGGCTCCTTAGTTCCTGCAGAGTTGTGGGGTCTTTCAGTTTCTGAAGTGCTTCCACTTTCTTTTCCTGGGGACAGAGACCCTGAGGAGTAATCTCATGCCCCAAGAAATTAACACGGGTTCTACACCACTGTGCTTTCTGAAAGGAAAGTTTTGCTCCGGCGGCCCTCAACTGCGTCAGAACATAACGGATCTCCGCTATGTGTTCCTCCACAGATGAACTTTTGATGAGGACATCATCTACATAAGCCAGGTTACCCTCGCACCCAGGTCGGGCATGGCCTTATGTAGGAAAATGTTGAATTCATTGCCAGAGTTGAGGTATCCGAAGGGAGTCCGGGTCCATGTATACTGCTGGCCCCCAAAGGTAAAAGCCAGCTTGTATTGGTCCTCCCTACTGACCGGCACGGTCCAGTATCCATTGGTCAGGTCTATTGCAGTGAATACCTGTGACCCCTGGATCTGGGCCAGCCCTTGGTCAATGTAGGGCAGAGGCCATCGGGAAGTATGGACCCGTTTGTTGAGCTCCCTGAGGTCGGCGCAGAGTCTCCAGTGGCCGTTTGGCTTCAATATTCCCAGCACCGGATTATTGAAGGTGCTGTGGACGGGACGGATTATTCCCCTGGACTCAAGGTTCTTAATTATTTCAGTAAGGGACTCCATGGATGCGAGAGGCAAACGATATTGCTTCACAAACACTGGAGTCATGCCAGGGTCCGTGGGGATTGTTGTTGTGTGGATGTCAGTGCGACCACAGTCATATGAGTCTACCGCAAAGAGATCTTGGAAATCCAAAAAAACTTGTTTCAACTTTTGCTTTTGTTCCAGAGTCACACAGGCATCAGCTAGGTTGACTCTCTCTTCCACCATCTGCCTGAAGCCTGGAAAGACTTCTGGTTTGGCTATCTCAGCGGCCTCCTCCAGCTGGGTGGAGAAGTCCCTGGTCAGAGTGCTGATTTGGACTGGAGGCTTCAGGTGGGAAAGGCAGCCCTCATGGACCTGGAAAATCACCTCATCCCTTCTGAAGTCACAAGTCACATCTTCCTTAGCATAAGGGCAAGAAGTGTACACCAGGAAGTTCCCCCCATGCCGGGTAAAAATCCTGTCTGGTGTTGTATTGTCATCACTGTCACTGTCAAAGCAGTCCTTGGGGATTGGCCCTAACAGTTCATTACCTAAATCTATGGAAAAATGTCGGTCATCAACCGCCATTCCAATAATGGTGCCTGCGGCTAGAGTAATAGTCTTTAAGTCGCTGTTATCCACCTCTATTGGAATGGTGTCATGTTCTATGTTGACTAATGGTGTTGGGTTTACCCCTAACCCTTGCTGTTGGAGAGAAGCATTTAGATGTATGTAAGCATCAGGGCTTTGCAAATATTGTCCTCTTTTAACTTTCACTTCCAGGGAAAATTGTCGGATCCTTTCTGGGATGGTGACTTCCTCTTTGATCTGAATTTCAACTGCATAAGGTAGCAATTGAGCTGACCTAAATGCTTTTTCTGGATCATCAAAGCCCATGGGATTATCCGCTAATCGGGACCAAGCTTTGAAGTTTATTAGGTCCAAACTAATGGCAAAGCGATTGAGAATGTCACTGCCTAAGTAAAAGGCGGCAGGGACGTCTCGCACGACCCAACAATTGTGGACTATGCTCTTGTTGCCAATGGAGATTTTGAGCATACACCTGCTTGGCAGGAGATGTTTGGAATTAGGTGCTTCCAGGTCCATTTCCCATTTGTCTATCAGTTTGAATGTGGAAATGGCTGGATCTTTTGGGAGTTGGCGGAACATGGCTTCGCTGATGAAGCTCTTACCGTTGTTCACACACACTCGAGCGAGAACAGAGTCCTTCCCATCATTTAACTGAACAGGGATGAACAACTGCTCTCCAATTTGCTGAAGATCAGCCAGGCTCTGAGCTGATTTCACATCTTTCTGGACTATAGGAGTGGGAGTTTCTGATTGTGGATTAGTATAGAATCTCAGAGTGTTTCCTTCCAGCGTGGAGTACCACTTTAGACTGGAAGGAAGGTTGATTTTCAGAAATAGAGAGGACCCTCCATCACCAGTCTGTTGTCCTACTGCTATTACTGTCACGTCTGGAATTTGGCTATTCTGGAAGTGAAATTCTACTTGGTCAGATTTTTGTTCAACCATGTGGCAGGTGCCGTTTAAACTAACATGGTTGACACTCTGTTTTAATTTTATTGGTCGGTTAGTCTGGGTCCAGAGGACCTTGTTTACGCAATCTATTAAGGGTGACAACCTCCTCAGGAGGTCATTCCCCAGTAAACAAGGGGTGCCCTCTGGAGTCACTACTATGACCGGGTGTTTCACCTTGTGTCGCCCGATCTTAATGTCCAAGTCTGCAGTCCCCTCAACGGGAATTTCCTTTCCGTCAAAGTTCTGCAGTTGTCCAGGAAGGGAAGTGAGAGGAATTTGGTAATTCCCTCCCCTTCCTGCATTCAGTTCATCAAAGGCCCTTCTGGACAGAAGGGTAGCTTGAGATCCCGTGTCCACCAGCGCCAAAATTGTATCCTGCCCCTGTACTTGTACCGGGGCATAGTATCTTCCCTCCTTCTCCTCAAAGGGGCACAGATAATGCACATTTTTGGACAACTGGTGGGCTAACTTTCTGGTTTTGGACATCGCTAGCGAAGAGATTTGGGCAGAATTCTGTGGAGAGCCTTGGGAATCTGAAAGAAAAAATTGGCAACTGGAGATCAGATTCATTGTGGGTTCCCCTGGCTCCGGTTCTGGGCCGCCCCCCCCTTTTTGGAGGCAGTCATCAGGATGGGTTTGAACCAGGGGATTTTCTTGCTGTTGGTTCTGGGATGAGATGGTGGGCGGCGGTAGCTCAGTCTCCACATCTCCCCAGTCTGGATTTGCATCCCTAGGGACCCATTTTTCTTTGGGAGGAGTTCCCCCCTCTCTGAAGGAGAAGATCCTTTTCCCAGGATCCTCTGAGGATCCCTCTCCCTCAAATTGGAAGATCTGTACCTCCTCCTCAAACTGAGTCTGTTTGGGTCTTTTGTTTCTCCTACCCCCCCCTCTGCTCCTTAGGAGGCAGACTTTCAGGGGCAAGAGATTTTGTTTCCGGTTCCTGGGTTTCCAGGGGCTGTTTACAAGTGAGGAAGGAAGCTTCCTCCAAGGCTTTACACCCCCCTTCCCCTTGTGCCTCCTCCCTGGGAACCGGTGAGTTATCGGGGTGCTTTCCCCGTCATTGTTCTGGAGCACCAGGTCCAGAGTTGGGTGCGTTCTGTGCTGGCATGCCCATCTGAGGGTTCTTCTGTGCCCTCAGTATTTGACCCAGATCCCGTGCCATATTTTGGACCTGGCGCTCTAACTGGGAAACCCGCTCAGGCTGATACGGGGCCCTGTTTTCTCCCCTGGGCTGATCCCGGGAAGGGTAGCTATCCCTTCTTTGGTAGTACCCCTGGTTGGGAAGATTTGGATACCCCTCCACCCTTGGCCTCCCCTCTCCCGGATTCGGTTGTCTGGGCTCAGGGAATTGGGGAAAGAAGGGTGGAGGATTTTGGGGCTGGAAGTTGGGTGGATACCTGGGGAAGAAGTTCTGCCCAGGATTTGGAGAATTTCTGCCCTCCGGTGGGAAGTTAGGAGGGAAGTTCCCTGGGTTAGGTGCTTGGCTGGATCTCCCCCCTTGGGCTGGAGGAGTCCACACATAACCCAGGATGGGTCGATTTCCCTTGTAACGGGGACTTACATAATCAGGAGAGCGAGAGACCCCATTTGTGGGGCTGCCTCCTTGGCTCCCTGTCTGTGACTGGCCCGAGGATCTTCTGGGCCTAGCATTATTAGGTGCAGGTAGGTTTTTAGGCCCCCCCATCTCCAAATCCAAAACAGGGGTGACCTTTACCTCTGCCACCTTGGCAGCAGCAAGGGTGCTGTTAGTTTTGGGGTTTTTGGGCTGGTTTTTGTTTTCCACCGGTTTCTGCACCTCGTAGATGCGGGTGGCTTGTTCAATGACCCATTCTAAAGATCTTTTCTCATGAAAATCCCTCACGAGCTGGGTCATTATGTATTTGGGCAAGGCATGGAAAAACATATCAATAAATTCTCTGCTATCCGTGCGCACCCTTCTTGTGGTCTGTGCAAAAGCACGCTTTAACTCCTGCACAAATTCTTGTGGGGCCTGATCCTCCCCACATTGTAAATTGTAGGCTGCCTTGCGAGCCTCTTGGGGATTTCTATGAGTAGAAAAATGTTTCAAGATGGACGCCTTATAGGCGGACCATCTTAAATGATTTTGGTCCTCCAGCCCTGCAAAGAAACTGGAGTATTCCGGGGAGAAGGTCCACTTTACATATTGAATACAGCTTTGGCTGTCCTTCAAATGGAAAGTCTCCATCATTTGCTCAAACAACTCTAAGTGCTCCCAAACAGAATACTTAGCGTTCTTATGATAAGGCGTGATGACGCTCCTGATTGCCTTAATCTGCTTTAAGGGGTCCTTAAGCAAGGCCCTTTTTGTCTTATTGGCCCTTTTGGTCCGGGTAACCCTGGTCCATTCATCTTCTGACTCAGAGGCACTGCTCCCAGAGGTTCCCGTCTGTTCTTCCAGGTTTTCCCGGATTCTGCGAGCCTGGGAATGGCTGGCAGAATGTGGGGACCTGGTCTCCTGTGTCCTGTACCGCTCAGAGGAGTCTTCAGATCCCTCCTTGCTGCCAGGATTTGATGGGTACCCCCCCCCCACTGACCTAACTGGGCAGAGGTTTTCAGGATGCCCTTAATGGGCCTACTCTCCTGGGGTTCCCCATTAAATTGCACTGTGCTTGGGTGCCCATACCCGGATGCCCGCCCCTCCATTCCTGGGTGGTACTGGCCTATGAGCCCCATGCTTCTGGCTGGATAGTAATCTGCCATCCCTGTGGCCCTGTGCTCACGTGCGCCAGGGGACATGGGGGTGGCAGAGTCCAGGGACTGAGAGAGATAAAGGCCTCTGGTACTAGGGCTCCTGAGGTTATGCTCAGGAGTTTCCCTTTCCCAGCGAACTTGGTCTCTATCCGCCCCTGCTCCCTGTTGCAATGCAAGAGCCTGTGCCTTCAGTTCCTCAGTTAAGGCCTTACTAGACTCTATCAGTCTCTCCTGCATCGCTACCTGTTGTTGGAGCCTATCATTGTGCTGGCAGAGAGCCTCATTCTCTCTCTGTGTTTCCTGATTGGTCCTGGAGCACTGGGCCAGTCTTTGCTGCAGGAGGGTTACCTCCTGAGCTGTGTCCCTATTGGCCTGCTCCTGTCTTGCCAGAGCCTCCTCCACCCTCCTGGTGTGCTCTAGCAAGTCCTGGTGTTCTTTTTGGAGGTCACCCAGTCCCTGGTGGGCCAGGTGATTTTCTTCTGTTTTTCTTTTTAAATGGCAGACTTCCTGGCCTAAGGCGTCTCTTTCCTGGCTAAGAGCCTGCATTTGTGCCACCAGGTCGTCCCTCTGCCTTTGAAAGGCACCAGCTTTCTGGCGTTCTTCATCAAACTCTGCCTGGGTATCCAGGTCCTTCAAAATCAGCTTGTTGCTCTCTGCCTTCACTCTATCTAGATGACTTTGAAGGGTGGCTACCTGCTCCGTGCATGCCCTGTTAAAGTCTAATTGTTGCTCCAGCTTTTTCTGGCTCTGCAGTAGGGAGTCCAAACCTTCTTTAAGAGTGTTCAAACTAGACCAAACTTCATGCAAAAGCAATTACATCGTGCTGAACAGGAAAACGGTATTACATATACTAAGCAAAATACACTGTCTGCAGCATCTGAAGACCGAAGATCTCATACTAATAGAACCATACCATCGACACCAAAAAGCAAAGACCTATTTACACATTAATGGCAAGGCATTAAAAGGGGTTCTGGATGAAGCATATAAGGACCTAAAACAAGCAGGATTGACCTTGATGGAACTATGCCTACCTAAGACAGACTCAAAGACACAGTCTCCAAAGGAAAATGGTGAACACAAATGGCACTACATATCCAAAACAAAAGATCTATACAATAGGAAAAGACAAGCCCCCACTTACCATGCGAAACAGGAAAGCCATCGGCATTACGAGTGGGAAAAACGTGAAGTAAGAAATGAGAGACATAGACGGACAGAGCCTAAACCTAGAGAAGAACGAATGGAAAAGCGCTCGGGAAAAGGGGGTCACCACCGTGAAAGAAGGGAACGATACATAGTTTAATCCCCCACTCAGCAGCAGACGACCCGGACTAACAGAGAATCACTAGAAAAGGAGTGTAGAAAAGGAAAAGATAGGGAAATGAAGATTGCAGACAGTCAAGAAGCTAGAGAACCAAAGGGCCCATGGAATTGGCTAAAAACAACATTAAATCTACACATAGATAAATAGCAATCACCAGGAGGTGGGATCAGAAATCTACCCCCTCCAACCAACTATCCAGCAACGGCACCTCAAAAACTTCTCTCGATGGCCTTGTGGAACACGAGAGGCCACAGGCATCTGACGAACCCCGAAAATCAAGATCTGGGGGCTTTCGACATCCTTTGTCTCCAGGAGCACTGGCTAACAGAAAAACCAGCCTTAGACTGTTTCGAGATAGCCTTTTCTCCAGGATCTAAAGGCTTGTTTGGCCGGCTGTCCTCAGGGCTCCTGATAGCAACCAAGTTGGGCTCAGGAATCTCTAGTATAAAAACAACAACTGAGTCATATGGCATACTGGCAGTCTTAACGACATGGGACCAAGAAGAAGAAAGGGGAAAGGAAGGTGAAAAAGCTAAAATAGCCCTTATAACAACATACTGGAACCCAGAAAAAACAACTACAGCAGATTTTTGCAATCAAATGGCAAAAACAATCGTTCCATCTCTCCTATCTCCTTCTTCGCAATTGTCTGACATGCTCTGTCCGTGTATTTTTTAACAATCTTTTTTTGAGTGAAGCTTCTTTTCTTTCAATCTCCAGGGTGGCCCACTTCTCCTCCCACATTGCCGCCTGCTTGTTGCTTTTCGCCTCTGCGGCTGTGATGTATCCCTCTAAGAATTTGAGCTTAGATTGAATCTTGCACAATATCGTTGTGTTATCTTTTGTCGAGTCGCTGATTGTTTCATATAGTTTGCAAAATGGTGCAAGTGCAATCGTAAGTGCCACCATGATTGTAGTCATGTCCGTTTTTTTATTTGGTGATGGTCTTTGGGAGTCAGTCACAATTTCACTGTGTCTTCTTTGTTTAGCAGGAGTGTTCTGACACTCCCTGCCAGCGTAACTGTCTGCTTGTTGTGTTGAAATCTCGAGTGACAAACTCCCAGCTGTAGCTGCAAATGCTTCAGAGTAATCCAGCAATGTTCTAGAGATGTTTAAGTTTAGTGTTGTTCCGTCTATAGTTTGCTTCGTCAGTTTTTCTCCTCTTTCTGTATGTTGGAGATGGCTTTTTATCCACGACTAGTCGCTCATTTGAGTCCTTAAACCAGGGACACGTTCCAGATATCTCTCAGTCTCCATATTTGTTCTGTTTCCCGCCTGGTTTTCAGGTCTCAAATTGTGTCCTGAAGATGGCAGGGACTCTTGCTGCTCCACTTGTTACTTTCTTGGGGTCTCACGTAGTGGTAGATGTTTTTTGTCATGTGGCTTCGTGACTTTAGGATGTAAAAAGATCACTTCCTGTTCTATCTGTTCTTGATGCCAGGTTTCCGCTGTTGTTTCAACCCTAGGCAGAGGGTCAGCGCTTTGGTTCGGTATCTCTATAATGGTGTTTTTTTTCCTCGTATCAGGATTTAGTCGAAACTGGACCTCCTCTAGTCCCGAATGCGCTTTATGGTGATTTTCATTGTTTTTCGAAGGCATCTTTGTCAGGTCAACCATTTCCCTTGGGGTGTCTGTTATGCTATTTGGTTCCCTGAGGGCTTTGTTTGGGTTTTTAGGTTTGGTCGATAGAGCTTTTTGCTCAATCTGTTTTTGGATCTGGATGTCCTTTTCTTTAGGGGTAACATGATTTGACTGACTTATTTCACTTATATTTGCTTCGCTGGGTTCATTGTTCCTGGGGCTGACCGCCAGCTTGTCAACTGCTCTTGGTCCCCTTTCTCCATATCTTGTTGTGATTTCAATGTCTGTATCTGTTTTTTTAGCTTTTATTGCTGGAAAAGACCCCTCAATCACTTCCAAAATGTCAGCATCAGATATTTCATCATCTGACTCTGGTTTTCGTTTTTTCTGTTGAGTCTTGAAAAAGTTGAACAGGGCATTTGAAAGTAGAGGTTTCGGCAGCGTGCGTGTCCCTAATTCCTGTTTTTTAACTGCCACATGGTTAGATTTATTTGCTTCTTTGGTACCTATGTTTTTCTGATTGTATCTCGATACTCCGGCATCCTGATGGATTTGATTTTCAGGTCCACTTGGAGTTGTTATCTTTCCTCTTTGCTTCTTAATATATTGTCGTTTTGTACCACTTGGTTTATTGTTCTTTTTTGGACCTATGGTTTCCCATACAGGGGGGCCTAGATCCACCCAGTCTTCTATCTCGTGGTTCATTTCCTTATTCGTGGGTTCTATAGGCACATCACTCATCTCCATACTTGAACTTTCCTCCAATGGTCTTGTCGGCGCATTTTTTAATTGGTCCGTCAATGACTGACTAGGGCATATTGCCCCTGTGTGGACAATCAAGTCTGCGTTCCTATCTGCAGCCGCGTAGGTGTCCATATTAGTGTGGATTAAAGCTCTGGTTGAAGTCACCGGCTTTTCTGTTACCAGTGTGCCCACTGTGCCCACAGCATTGTTCTCCCCGGGCTTAGGATCCGCAGAGCCTTCTGATGTTGTCTTTGTGTTTCTACTTAAGATCCCACTGAGTTCAGTCGAGTTCTTCTTTGCCCCCAGGGCCGAACTCGTTGTCATTGCCCCTTCCTTGATCGCTGAACGATACAAGGGGGAAGCCACGTCTATGAAGCTGTTTTCCGGTTTTCCTGGATGGAGGCTTTCTCTCTCCAGATCACCGTACACTTCAATACACCCCCGTGCTTGTTTGTGCCCAGGACCAGGGCAAGGTCCAGGTCTGTCCACCCTCCGGCTGGCTGAGCTGGCAAACCTCTCGCCCAAGCGGCGCTCTGGTCCTGTGCTGGCTCTGCAGCGTCTGTAAGGTCTATGCTGTTATGCGAGGGGGCGGCAGACATCTGAGAGAGAGCCGGTTCAATCTCGGCAATGCCGTTCGCCGTGACCATAGTCAGGAGTTTGTCTCCTCCTCTCCGTCCCGCTCCTTTGTGGCGGGATTGCATGGCAGGTGTAGTGGCTTTGACAGGTTTGTCGTCTGCGGTAGCGGGCATGGGGTTCTTACCTCTTTTCACCAGCGATCTCTGGTCTCCTTGGGGAAGTATCTTAGAGTTACTCCGGAGAATTCTTGGCAGCTCCGGCGTCTCCGATAGTTCCAACGGTTCCGGTTCCGTTTCAGTATGTTGATGCAGAACACTTCCCAGAGGGTCCGGGGTAAGGGCTCCTGCTTCCTGCATTTGCCTGCAGGGCTGCAGGCCTACGGGGTTGCAAAACTTAGCTCCGCTTTTAGATGAGTACTTAAGATGGAGGAATTCCTCCTCTCCCCGGGCCACCCCGGACCACCAGGGAACACAGGAAACACTGGTCACACTCCGCTACGCTCCGCTCAGCGTAGCAGGGTGTTTTTGTGTGCAGCTCCTCCTCTTCCTTGTCACGTGAAAAAACCACAGAGTTCCACGGTCTCCCCACACAGGAAACACTCGTCACACTCCGCTACGCTAGTTTCCATTTATTCGAAAATGAGAAAGCTGGAAAAAAGTACTTTTATAAAGATTAACAATACCTCGTAGAAAAACATACAGGTGGCGGGGGAGAACTCAATATTGTAAGACAGTTCCCAAATGATTGGAATTTTGTAGAGGATTAAAGAGATCTCAGTGATCCTGTAGGGCTTCCTGAGCGTCGCCTATAGGCACCAGAATGAGTTTAATATTTTGCAGTAGGTGAAACGGACTTCTCCTATGCTAGCTGAAGTTTACAGCAGCATGTAGGATTTGCAGTCTGGCCCAGGGTACTCCTCAATGTTCAAGTCCTAGAAAAATATTTAACAAACTTTCCACTGACATGAACTTTTTGTAACCCCAGTGGTACAATCTTCTCACCCCCCTCCAACTATATTATCAACACCAATCTTCGTTTGAAATTTAGAATTGATTGATATGGACAGAGTAAGGGGCTACTGTACCATAACTGTCTGAGGATGTTGCCTGAAATTGCGAATATGTGATAGAGATCCAATTAAAGAAACCAGGAAATCTGCAAGAGGAATTTGATTTGCAAGTTGTTTGGTTGGGTCTGAAGTTTGGTCCAGTAGGTAGGCCAAAACACTTTATTTTTTAAAGAGGCAGCACCACAACCAAATGGACAATGGGAGGATGTTGCACATGTGAGATCCGTGCATGCAGAGATTATCATTCAGAGACACCGAAAAGGGACACAGGACAAACTGCAATGCATCATGGAAAATAAGGTGGTTCTATAGCAATATAACCATATACCTTGTCACAGTTTTGGAAGGAAGTACAAAAACACATGTTATTCAAATCTACATTCACATTAAGTACAACTTGTTTATTTAAAAATGTACATTTTCTTCAATGAGTCGAATTGTTGGAATGGTACTATGCTGTGTTGAGAATGTGCACTGTACGGAGAACGCAGCCACTGCACCGAAAGTGATCCAGTCCTTCGATTAGAACTTGCTACCCTGAATCCACCAAGGAATCTGTGTTTTGGATCAATCCCTGTCATCCTTTCTTTCTGAATATATAAGCTCCCCTTGGCTCAGGAATTTTAATTGCATCAGTTCCAGTCCCAAATGGGTACAGATGACTCCAGGCCCACTTCTGCCTGGATAAATAATAAAAGATCCAGGCATAAGTGCAAAGTGCCTGTTTCATATGAACCTTTGGAAGAAGGAAAAATACCTTTCTCTCATATGTTAATGTTAATGTTAAAGGACATTTGTACCGCGCACTATCACCACCGAAGTGGTCCCCTAGCGCTCATAGTATCCAATACTGAGGTAACCCACGCACGCAAGCATGCACGCACCCCCACACACACACACACGTCACTATCAAGTAGAGTAGCAAATGCAACAGACAGATTACACTGTGCACACAACTATCAAGAAAGCTCAAAGAGATCCCTCCCAGTCCTTGCTAAGCCTGGAACGACTTTACAAAATATGACCTGATGGGCTCCACAAAGCGTCCGTGAACCATTTGTCCCTACCACACGAATGGGACAGGTATGTGGTGCCAAAGAAGTATGTGATGAACTTGTAGAACGCATCTAGGTCTGCCATGGTATTTTACCATCCAATCGCAAGTCTCAGATCGCAGATCAAATCACAGGTTTATTTGTATACTTCATCCAGCCAATCGGATTTCTTTCAGGCTGAATCAAGTGTGCTAATTCAGACAATGTAATGTAATGTAAGTGGTCTTGCATAGCGCCCATCCGCCACTTCTGGTGTCCTTTCTGCGCTTGTCTCTGTAAAAAGAAAGGGTGGTGGGGTTCATTAGTGGGACCGTGGGAAAGGCAGATACGAAACCTGTGGTGTTGATGGGTGCAGGTCGGAAGTACCCAGTTTCTGAGTGCCAATCTGCTTTCCATAGGTTTGGGAGCATGTTATAAATAGGGAAGAGCTCAAGATCTGACAGACTACAGCACTTTGGGTCTGGATAGCTGTTGATTTTGGAGAGGACTACATGGCGAAAGAAGAGAGCTCAGACGTGTGTTGCTTAATGTTGATGTGCTCACGGCCAGGCCTGTGGTCTTAGAGGAGATATGGTTAGTCAGGTGAATGGCAAAACAACCTGCAACCCTGCTCTCTCTCTCTCTCTCTCTCTCTGTCTCTCTCTCTCTCTCTCTCTCTCTCTCACACACACACACACACACACATTGACTCATCGTTTCCCACGTGCAACAAAACAAGCATTTGCAATTTGAAATTTGGCAAATGAGCAGGAAGGGGCAGTATGTAAACTCCAGTCAATTACCATAAGCTACAGATGAGGGTTATGGGAGGCAAGAACCTTTGATTCACATAATGGGATGAAATTCGGGGCCACAGTCACCCAAGCATGCTGGCTGGCAGCCTAAGAGATGCCTCAAAGCTCACTCCACCATGCCCAGGTGATGTGCTCAGTGGCCTGATGCAAATTCTGAACTAGGAAAAGAAGGCATTTGTCAGGCATTCATCAGGCATTGGCTGAGGCTGGTGGTTCAATCACTGCTCATTTCACCCAGAGGTTTACCCTGATGCCTCCCTCAAGCCCCAAACTCTTCCCACAAAGTCCAAAATGAAAATCCTGCCTCCGCCTCCAGAAACAAACAGAAAGTCATCATGTTTTTACGTATCATCAGGCATTCACCATCAGAGTGAGGCTACATCCCTGCAGAGGATTCTTCATGATGAAATGCAGAGCAGAACAGATTGAAGGTGGGATATGAAATATTTCTACCTTGGTCTAAAAAAGTGAATGGGGAGGTGTGACTGCTGCAGGATGGTGATAAGAGGTGTGTTGGCAGTGGCAGACAGTGGTTTTGGAGTGGGGGGATATGATGCACTTTCCAATAAGACTGAAATCTCACGTTTGTAGTCTCTCTTGCACCCTTTCTAGCTAAGTGTCTCAGGAGGTGGGGGTCTGTTTCCTTACTTGTGCCACAGCCAAAATGATGGGGGCAAGGCAAAAATAGCAATGCTTCATTCATCTTGATTACAATGGCTGTCCTTCCAAGGGTAGGGTGGGCTCACAGGGACTAACACATGTACACGGTGAGAGTTTTTCCCCACAGGGGGTCTCTTGGAGTCAGGGAAGGTTCCACCTCACCTATTAATGTAATGCAATTTGGCATTGGTATGGCCTCAAAGCGCTGTAGGTGAATGCCCTCAGGGGACCATAGTCCAAGGTTTGGAAAAAATTGATTGGAGGAGTTTAGAATGCATGTGTGCATTTTGGCCAAAGCGAAGTTGAGTTGGGGTGACCAGGTCCCTACTAACTATCCATATCGAGCTGGTAGGTGGATGGGTGCTTTTAAATTGACAAGAGAGAAGTAGAACCTACTATGTATCCAGTTACACCAAATTTCTGTGTGGGATAGCTGCACTTTAATGGCAGATGTGTTGTTCAATGTTTCATTGGAAGTGGTGCATGGCTGCAGGTGTGTGCAGGTGGGTGGCCTTCCTTTGGCTGTCTTCAATACGCACGGAGTATGATATGTACCCATGTTCTCTGCCTAGATTATTGGTTTCATAGGTGCGGCATGCACTCTCTCCTGTGTTCTGCTGGAGATTGTTAGATTATTCTTACTGTCATTCAATGATTTCATGGAAGTTCTTTGCTGCCCTTGCCTACCTGAAGTGGCTAACTAGCTCAAGAAGGCAGGGTTTGTCAGGGTGGTAGGGCGAATGGCCATGTCTTGAGGGCCCTCTGGAAGGCCAGGTGGTCCTCTATGTGTTGGATTTGGAGCAGCATTGAACTCCAGATAGTAGGGGCTTGAACGGAAAAGGATGATCCTCCTATTTTAATCAGTTTTAAAAGTGGGGATCACAAAGAGGAGTGCAGTGCATGAATGCAGGTTTCTGTTGGGTTGTTATCGGGTGATGTTTTGTTGAAAGAATTCTGGGCCTGTCTTGTGTAGTGCGTTTCATGTGATGCACATCGTTTTCAAAGCGTCCCGTCATCCGCCCGGGTGTCAGTGGAAGTATACGGAGGGCAGGGATGATGTGCACTCTGGGACGTAGGGCGAGGAGGAGCCTAGCTGTGGGTCTCTGGACCCTTTGGAGCTCTCTGAGTTGAGAAGCAGTAACGCCCAGGTAGAGGGAGTTGGCAGAGTCTAGGTGGGAGAGGACAATGGCAATATTGCAGTGACACTGTGGGGGTAGGTCAGTTACATAAAGATGCATCTGAGTGTGCAGAGATGTAGATGGTACGATTTAGACACAGTGTTAATGTGGTGTGAGGGTGTCAGGTCAGTGTCCATGGTGCATTCCAGGTTTTTTACTATGGTGGATGCAGCAGGGTTAGGGAAGGAAGATGGCCATGGGGTGGGTTGGGGCAAGAGAGCTGTCTTCCCGGAGAACATGATTTCTGTTTTTCCAGGATTGGGGAGGAGGTGGATGGCCATCATCCAGTGCTGATTGTCTGTGAGGCAGAATGCAAAGTCATGGTGGGGGGTGCAGACAGACTTTGGGATCTTAAAATGATTTGGGTGTTGTGTGCATGTTTGTAGTAGGTGAGGTTGTGTGAGTGGATATGTCCACTGGATATGTCCAGGGAGAGGGCTCATGTAGATGTTGAAGAGAAGAGGTGATAAGCAAACATTGTGTGGGACTCAGTTGTTGACGGGGCGGGCAGTCGAAGTGAAGGGATGGAGGTGGGTCATTTGGTATCTATTGGCAAGGAATGAAGTGATCCACCTTAGTGCTGTGTCCCTTATGTGTCCCTTATGCCGATGCAATTGAGTCTGTCAATGAGGATGCTGTGGTCGATGGTGTCAAAGGCTGCTGAGAGATCGAGGAGCATGAGTGTGACCCAGCCACCTCTGTCTGTGGTGCTTTTGAGGACATCCCATATGGGGATTAAGGATGATCCATTTCCATGTAGGGGTCGGAAACCAGACTCGGCGGGGTTGAGAAGGTGTTTGGATTCAGTGAAAGTGCAGAGCTGGAAGTAAGCCGTTTGGTCAGTGAGTTTGGCTAAGAAATGGGTTTTGGAAAGGGGTCTGCAGTTGTCTAGGAGGGGGTCAAGTGATGTTGTTTTGAGGAGGAGTTTGATGTGTGATGTTTTCAATGCTGCTGGGGAAATTCCTGAGGTGAGGGAGGAGTTAAGGATGGACTTGTGATGCTGCCTGCGCTGGTTGAGGTAAAGATTTCTTTGAGGAGCTTAGGAGGGTATGGGTCAGTCGGGGATCCGGATGGATGGCCACTGGCAAGTAGCTTAAGGAATTTGGGTCTAGAGATTGGAGAGAAAGAGGAGACAATGCAGGGAAGGGTTAGCGGGTTTGTGCAGGGGTGAGGTGAAGGGGTTGGCAGTGCTGCTAACTTTGCAGTGATGGTGTAGGTTCTTTCAAGTGCTGTGTTGTAGAAATGATCTAAGAGGCCATTGCAGAGAGATTGGGAGATGTGTGAGGAGGGAGTGCAAGGGGGGCATATGTATTCTGTCATGATCTTGTGGAGTTCCTTGCTGATTTTGCAGGAATTAACAATTCTGTTCCTGTAAAAGGGTTTGTTGGCCTTCGGATTTTGGCTTTGTAGACATGGGTATGATGGGCATAGACTGTTTCTGTTTTGGGGATATGGGTCAGCCCGCCATCTGTGTTCAAGGGAGTGGTTGAGTGTTTTGAGGTATTTGAGGCAGGGTGGAACCATCTTGGTGAGGGGCCTTTTCTATTGGAGGTTGACCTTAAGGGGGTGAGAGATAGGAGTGCATTGAAGAGACATTGGTCGAAATGACTGATAGAGGGTATTCCTCCCTCAACTGGTAGGTTGGGGACGGAGGGGTGCAGGGAGTTGGCCAGGTACAGGGCTACAATGACCTTGTTCCATAGCGGGACGGGTTAATGGGGGACAGGAGCGAGAAAGGAATGTCTGAGTGATCCATCTATATGAGCGGTCATGGGGGGAGTATGGAGATAAGTTTGGTGGAGCTGAGAATTGCATCAAGAGTATGTCCTGCCATGTGAGTGGCCATTGTTACCTGCTGAGTCATGTTGAGGTCTTCCAGTTTGTTCAGGAATGGTTGCGTCATGGGGTTAAGGTGGAGAGCACTGTGATGGGGTATCACACCATATGTTGAGGTCTCCAGTGCTGGCCACTGGGGAGTTGTTTAGGGCATTAGAGAAGTGCCTGTTGTAGCCGTGGGGGTCTATGATGAGTAAGAAGCAGTGGATGAACGAGGGGTTGATAAGGAACTTCAATAGGAGTGGTGAATGTCTGTGCCTCGGAGTGTGAGATGTATAGGTGAGATTTATGGAAGATGGCAATCCCGCCTGGTCTGCTTGTTCTGTTGTGAGTGATGAGTGTGTAGTCAGGGGGGAAAGAAGACATCAGAGAACCAGGTTTCTGTGATGAACAGGATGTCTGGGCATTAAGAGGAGATGAAGTCATATATGTTGTATCTGTTTATGGCAACAGATCTGGCGTTAATGAGAAAGCATGAGAGTAAGAAGGAAGGTAGGGGATTGGTGGGCCCTGGAGAAGCAAGTGGAGGCGGACTAGGAGTGGTTTATGGGGATGGTAGTGGAGGGGAACCGCTAGTGAAGGACTCACGAGGGTGTGTGGCATGAATAGGTGGGAGGGTGGGATAGGTGGAGGAGGCTGTGATGTTGGTAAGGGTACATTTAATGGAGTGTATGAGGGGAGACGGAGGGGAGAATGGATGTATTTGTTCACAGGAGGCCAATTGTCCCTGCTGTTGTGACAATGGGTGGAGGCTCTGAGCATTCTTACGGTCTGTGGAAGGAGCGTTTGTGATGTGTGGCTCTTTGTGGGCACATCAGGTGTGGTGGGGCGAGAGGAGGGAGAGTGTTCAAGGAGCTGGAGGTGAGGGCCAAGAATTTGGTGGGGTTGCTGGTGAGGGTACAGGATTGTGACTGGGGTCAACGAGAGAGAGGGTCAGAGAGTGGAGGGGTGTGAGGTTGGGGATGATGCCAGGATGCTGATTTCCCTGGTAGTGTTGTGGTGGCTGGGGGGTGTATTTATTTATTTAATTATTTATATAGCACCAAAGCCTTCAGGCATCAGGGTGCTGGGAGGGGGAAAACAATAACACAATACGACGAACAGAAAGACAGGACAGTTCAGCAAGGTGATCCCTGGGAAGGTTAACTGTCATTTTCTTGCTTAAGTAATATGTGTGCAGCAATGCTGTTGGTTAATGGCATCTATGTACAGGGTGGTGGCTTGTGCGTTGCTATAGCCCCCTTAGCCCCCCCCCTAGCAACGCCCCTGCTTTCTGTGTAGCCTTTCTGTGCATTGTTTATTGGGTCGCTCTTCTATGGTATCTTGTCCTGTCTATAGATATAGTTCCCAAAGATATTTCTGTATTGGGGGTTGGGCATGCTCACACTGAGACCCAATGCTTCCTAATCTAAAATTCTTCAGAAACAAGAAGCAAAAGAGCCCTTGTACCCCATTCGATTGTCTGATGTTGTAGCCAATGTACACTCACACCCAAAAACTTTAGCTGTCCAAATGACTATGTATGGTTTATGGTTACACACATTTTAATGTTGGGGTGAGTGATGTGAACAGTGATGTGAGCACCAAGCCATGCATCTGTTATGAGTTTAGAGATTCACACATACAATCCTTTTATACCAGCCTTGTTTATCCAATATAGAGATCTCTGATCACTCTTTTAGTCCTGAAAGGTGCTGTGCTGTAATGCAAAGCATACAGGAACCATCACTGGTGCTATTTGTCCCCTTTCCCACTTTCATAGAAAGGGTAGAATAAGAGTGTACCAGACTGTCCATCTTGGAATGAGAACCTTCCATCAGAAAATAATTAATATTGTTAGTCTAGTATTGCCCTTTTCGAAATACAAGAGAGGTGGTACGAACAGAACACCTGCAACACAGGGCCAGTGGTCAGTGGGCCCTCAGACCTGGGTAGGTTGGTCACACCGCAGTGTGCCAGTATGGACAGTTTCAAACTGCATTCAGGCAAGGCCTTCCGTACGAGCAGGTGACAGAAAAACCATTTACTTGGACAGCAACAGCTGTTTTTTCATATTCAAATTCATCTGTAAAGTACTTGCATTACAATGTAATAAAACCATCTTCATATATATAGCAATTATTTATTCATTTGGAGGAGGGGTTTTGTCGCATGACAAAAAGGTGTAGTTTGGGAGTGATGTGTGCCAGTCGGGGGAGTGGGTGGTGCATTCTGGTGCTTCGACCCCGGGCACCAAGTTGGCTAGAAACTGCCCTGTTTGTGGACAAGCAGGACTGCTTTAAATTGTATATGTGCAGAGACGGGCAGCCAATGAAGGGATTTCCGGCTGCTAGAAATGTGGTCTTTCCTAGATTTACCTTTGATGATACATACAGTGTCATCATAAGTAATTTGCAATTTAGCCAGATTTTTCTTGCAGGTGCCAAGCAGCAGTGCATTGCAGTAATATAAGCGGGAAAGAATGGTGGCACGAGTGATGGAAGAAAGAAACGTGCGAATATTACTGAGCTGGTGGAGATGATATGAGTATGATCTGGAGATCTGGCTAACATTAGTGTCAGCGTTAAGAGCTGAGTACACATAGGACCCTACGGACTTCACTTTGTCAGCGACAGGAATATTACAGTCGTGGATGACAAAGGACTGATAGTCAGGTTGCAGGTTACTTCTGGCATGAAGGGGACAAAAGATTGTGAATTCGGTCTTATTGCCATTAAGGCACATTCAGTGATGGTTCATCCAATATTCGATCTGGGCATAAGTGTGTTTAAGATGTTTAGAGTCTAGTTTATAGGATCCTGACAATTTTAGGACTAGGGGGGGGTGTTGTCAGCGTAGTTTGTAAAAAATACCTTGTTTTATTCCAGCACTTCACAGAGAAGTCTTATGTACAGGTTAAACAGAAGTGCGGATATACTGGCCTCCTGAGGAACACCACAGGTAATGAGTAAAGCAGGGTGTGGCTTCGCCCCAACATACTCTAGAAACTCGTTGGGACAGGAATGACTGCAACCAGGTAATAGAGTCCTCACAGCATTGGCCTACATTTCTGAGAGTGGAAAAAAAGGCGTTTGTGATCCAAAAGATCAAAAGCGGCCGACAGGTTCAACAGGACCAGAAGACCTGCATTGCCCTTGTCAGTAATTTCAAACATGTGAGAGTGTAAATCAATAAGGGCCATCTAAATAATGTGACAAGCTCTAAAACCTTATTTTCTTGATTGTAGGATTCCTGTGTTTTCAATAAATACTTGACATTGGGTGGTTGCAATCTTGTCCAAGATCTTTAACAGAAAGTTACAATTTGTGATGGGCCTTAAGTTGTTACTATCGATAGGGTCCAGGCCAGGTTTCTTCACTTAGGGAGTAACAGGGACCGCCTTGATGGATGTGGGTACCAGCTTCCATTTAAATGAGGATTTGACTAAGCAAACAAAACAATAATGAATTACTTCTTGAATGCGCGAAATAATTTAGGTGGAAGGATGTTACTTGGGCATGAAGAGTGCCATATGTTGGCCAAGGTTTTAATAATTTCGGGTGTAGTAACAGCAGGTAAGAGAAAACTAGAGTGTTTCCCCGTAGCAGGCAGGGGCGTGTTGGAAGGGTTAGAGAGATCTGTGAAGAGGTTGCTCTTAATCTTTTCCCGGGTTTTTAATACCTTTTGCTCGAAAGCCAATTGGGGCATTGCACAGTCTTGTTTTGGAGTGGCTGAAGTCTGATTGTAATGCTTCTGGCTTATCCAAGGATTTTAGAATTTCAAATAATGTTTTGAGGTTCTTATTTTTTGTGTGTCAACAATAGGAGATTTGTACATTTTTTCATGTGCTGGGGGTGTTGAAGGATTTTTTGAAGAATTACTTCACTGGGTTGGGAGGGATGGGGATGCTGTAATGGTGTGGGTGAGAGGTGTGGGTATGGATGTAGGGGGCAGATAAGGTAATGTGTTCAGAAAAGAGATGGTCTGGGTGCTGCCGAATCTGTGTTTGGAGGTGTTCTTGGGTGTCTTTGGTGTGTGTGTGAGGCTTGTCAGGTTTTCCGAGGAGGGATGTTGGCAAAGGATGCATGAGCGACACCTATGGATGGGAAGGATGATGTGGTAAGGAGTCTGGTGGGCACAGGGTTGAGAGAGATCAATGAGGGTGGGTTGAGGTGGGGGGTACATGGAAGAGGGTAATGTGCTGGGGAGTGTTCCCTGAAGATGGCAGGATGTGTGGTGAGGGCAGTGGAAGGGGCGGGCAGGGAGGTTGGCTTGTCTTTCGGTGTGGCAAAGTGATCCTCTGGTCTTTGTGTTAGTCAGCATGATGTGAAAACTGCTGTATCCCTTTCTGGTGGCTAACAGGGATGAGTGGTGATACTGTCATGCTGTCAGTGCTATCAAAGAGGAGGCTAGGTTTGGGGAAGCACAGCTATAATGTAAGGGGGATATCCTCTGGATGCAGTTAGGTTCATTGTAGCACATCAGGCTATAGTCAAATAATGTCTATGTCCAACATGTAGTTAATACACTCTAATGTTCAGCCAGAATCAAGACAGTGGCTAACTCAAATACCCAGCTAAACTTAATACAATAAACTATATTCTAATGCACAGCTGACATTAAAAACAGTGGCTACCTCAAATGTCTCTTTAAATTGAAAGTAGTAGCTAGCTCAAGTGTCCAGCTAAAATTTAAAGCAGTGGCTAATTCAAATATCTAGCTAAATTTAAAAACCACACCTAACTTCAAATGTCTCGCTAAATAAAAAAGCAGTGGCTAACGCAAATGCCCAGCTAGCTATAGCTAAGATATATTCTATTACACAGCTAACATTCAAAAACAGTGGGTAACTCAAATTTGTCAATAAATAAAAGAAAATCTATAGCCAACTTAAATATCCAACTAAACTAAAAACAAAGGCTATATTCTAATGCACAGATGAATTTAAACATTGTGAAGTGCACCTGGATTCAGCACCATGACTAGCTTTAGAGTGCAGCAATATATAAGGCAGTGGCAAACTTCAGAGCTCAACTGGATTCAACAAGTTGGCTAACTTCAGAGTGCAGCACTTTTTAAAGCAGTGGCAAACTTCAGAGATCACTTGTATTCCACAAGATGGTTAACTTCAGAGCGCAGCAAGTCTTAAAGCAGTGGCAAATTTCAGAGATCACCTTGATTCCACAAGATCACTAACTTCACTTCAGAGCACAGCAATCTTTAAAGCAGTGGAAAACTTCAGAGATCACCTGAATTCAACAAAATTGCAACACAGTTAAGTTAAATGGGCAAAATATTGTAGTGGTACAATTTCAGAAATACAGCAATGGCTGTTCTCCAAGAGCCTGCCGCCTCAACTGATTGTTGCAGTAGAATGACTTTGCAGGGTTCCCAGGGAGAACAGGACAAACAGGTAGTGGAGGTCTTCTACGGAGATACCTTTTGTCTTGGCCCTTAGCTGGCTGTCTGGGAAAGGCTGCCCCGGGACATCCTGCAAAGTCTGCTTCCTGGAACGAAGGTCCAACCACGGATGTGGTGGGTGGAAGTGGGGCAGGGAAAGAGCAGGAGGAGGAACGGAGGGAGAGGGGACCCAGGGAGCATGGATGGTGCGGGATTCTGTCTGGGCAGACAAGCCCTTTGTCTTATGGAAGACAGCGTCTGCAGTGTAGAAAGGTTACCGTGAGTTGGATGAAAGAGGCACTTCAGCCTCGAGGGTCCAGGTGGCAAGTAAAACTACCGAGCACTTTTGTTTAGTAAAAAGATGCATTCTGGGACACAGTCCAATCACAGACAGGGTGAGCGGGAGTGGGCTGGGGAAAGAGCAGGAGAGGGAAAGGAGGGAGAGGAGGCTTAGGCAGAGTGGATGGCACTGGATTCTGTCAGGGCAAACACTCCCTTTGCCATATGGATTCCAGATTCTGCAGTGGTAAGATCTTAACCTGAGCTGGAAGAAAGAGGCACTTCAGCTTCAAGGGTCCAGGTGGCAAAGATCGCTACCGAGCAGCGTTGTTCAGTAAACAAGCTGCTTTCTAGGATGCAGGTCCAATCACGGATGGGGTGGGCAGGTGTGGAGCATGGAAAGAGCAAGAGAAGGAATGGAGGAGAGGAGCCTAGGGAGCATGGATGGTGCTGGATTATGGCATCGCAAACAAGCCCTTTGCCGTATAGAAGGCAGCTTCTGCAGTGGTAACAGCTTACCCTGAACTGGCCGAAAGATTAACTTCAGCCTCGAGGTTCCGGGTCTTAACTGCTATTTACACCACAGAAGAGAGGAAATGAAGAGAGAAGCTGTTGGACTGTCACATTTAGAGCATTAGAATCTCTAAAAAGACATTTCAACCCTGATACAAGGCCCAGCTGACTTCTTGTTCCATTGGGGGATTAGCAAGGTGGTGAAAGAAGTAGTACACAGGGCTAGCTAACACCTGGAGGGTGTTTGGGGGCTTTGGAGCATTACAGCTGGCCTTTATGGGATTCTGAGGGACTCTCACATTTTGGTGTTTGTGACATATTGGGCCTCATTTCGACCCTGGCGTTAACCAAGGCGCTATTAGCGCCTTGGTTGATGCCGTTATCTTTCCGACTCCGCCATGGTGAATGGCGGAATTACCGCCCCATTCCAAGGTTGGCGGGGTCGGTAATTCCCCATTCACCAAGGGCCTTTACCCATTCCCATCTTTGCCCCATAGGGCTCAATGGGAATGGGGAAGGCGCTAATTACGGCACCGTAAATTACGGTGCCGTAATTAGCTCCTAGGTCCCTTTGCGGGTTGGTTTTTTAACGCCTGCAAAAAGCAGGCGTTAAGTACCAACCCGCAAAGGGAACTCGGAAAAGGGCGGTAAGGGTTTAACGGCACCGGTCTCGTTAACAGTGACCGTTAACCCTCACCGCCCTACTCGGAATGACCCCCATTGACTTCTGCTATGCAGGAGTACAAGGATGAGTAGAGGCTAAAGCACCAACATAGCCCTCATACTTCTACAAACCAAGAGCCAACACAATCATAAAGATAAAACAGGCACAATTAAGAGATATACCTCCTTCCCCTTTCGTGGTAACGTGGGCCAAGGGAAGGCTATATTCGTAAGAGGTTCAGTGGCAAACCAAACAGTGAAGTATAACTAACTATAACACACTGTAAAAACCCACCACTATAGAAGGAGCACAGATTATGCAAAGACAGAATACACGCAGCACTATGGGTAATGAGACAGGGTAGAAAATGTAGTTAAAAGACCACAATGTTCAAAATGATATGTCTTGAGCTTACAAAAGGGGATTAAAATGACTAAGCAAGTCTCTAGGGCAAAAATATTGACCTGGGGGCAGATATCAGTCAGTAATATCTCTGTAAATGTATTGCCGTTTCAATGGCACCAAACCAGGCTTTAGCCTCATCCTCTTTTAATCGTTCCTCTCATTCTCTGTCTTTTTTATCTTGCTGGTCCTGATCTTCCCTTTGCCTCACTTCCTCTATGCTCTTTCCATCAAGTTTGAGCAATATCTGACCGTCAATCCATTCGTTCTGTATGAGCGCAACCTCGTCAGCTTCATCTTTCTCTCCTTTCCATCTCTTTATCTAGTGCCCTACATCTAGGGACGTGCTTAGTTGCTCACTTCTCTCCTTGTCCCATGGGACTTTAGAGATCACATCCCTTTCTGAAGTTTTTTCTGGACTCTCGTCGCTGCTACATGCAGTCGGCTCATATGTCGGATTACTGTACCCAATTGCTGCCTTAAGCTCTCTCTCAAAGGATACACTCCGTCAGCTTTCATACTATCGCCATTAATTTCAGGCACAGTAGGGGGAGCCGACGGCTCAACACCCCCCTCTTTACACTGGTTAAGCATCCAGCCTTCAGGAGGCGGGTCTTCCCGCTCTAGGCTAGCTAACCTCTTTTCTAGCTTCTTTCCCGTGTACGCTGCTTGCAAGTATGTCGTCATGTGTTGCAAAACTGCTTTGGTCAGTGATCCCCCTTGTGGCGATGGCATGAACATTTTATCTGTATATATTAAACTCATCAGAACCTCTGATGAGAACACCTGGTACTCTTCTGGAGGTGTCTCACCTCTTCATTAAATGTAAAATAAATATGTACTTAAGTCATGTTCTAATTAATTACAAGTATTCAAATTAAGACACAATACTTAATATGATTCAATACTGGTTGTATTATCATAATACAAAAACCACATTTCAAATCAAATAAAAGACATTTGTTTACATAACCCTCAAAAAACAGGTTTCTTGATACTCTCTTTTGTTATGCTTCACAGGAGAGTAAGATTTCAAAATATAATGATACACTTTGCACAAGATTAAATTGTGCACGTTGTACATAATCCAGTACAGTTTTGTGTCAATGTGTTGTTATCACCACACCCAAGTGTTGTGGCCACACTTATCACCTCACTACGCGTTTCTGGGCTAAAGGCCCCTTCTTCAGGTGAAACTGCTACTGATTTGATAAGCTGTCAAGAAAGCAAAAAAGAGTCTGTCACTTAAACTGATTTGTGTCGAACTAAACCAATACTGAAACCAATATAATTCTTTGTACCAACCTATATAGGCAGATTGTCTCTACTTCTTCATAGTAGTATTAACGCTGCTGTCCATCATGGGCAAGTCTGTGAAAGATTTGAGAATTATCTTTCAGTGTTTCAAAAATGAATAATTTACAATTAATTAAAAACTAAATTGAAATAAATCACTCTACTAAGAGTACAAAAAAATACCTATTTGTTCATGGATGGTAGTAGCAACAAGAGATTGTGCTCCATGTCTAGATGTATTTCATTCACGTTTCCCCTTTGCTGTCTACAAAGAATTGAGAACCTACATTTCAAAAAATCTCTGACCTCATATTGAATATATTCAATAGCGCTCATGTAGGGCTGCTAAGTCTTACCTGGGGGTTATCTCCCTTCCAACTAGATGCAGGAACAAAGGGATGCCTGTTGAAATAGCCTCCCATCCCACATCGCGTGTATAAATCTATTCCAAATGTGGTCACGTGTTCGCTGCCGATCACGTGGCCAGGACTGCAGTGTACATAAATGCTCCAAAATACAGATATTGTTGTTCGTTTTTGGAAGAATGAAAAGAAAAAACACTAGAATGCTGATCCTGCCATAGATTCACTCACATTAGTAATTTTGCCATATAACATATCTGCCATGCCCTTAACCCATTCTGTACTGTACTGTTTAAGCTTGGGTGCATGTTTTGGCAACTGTTTGCACAAATGTATGAGTGGTGTAATATCTTCCATCATGACTAGCCACAGCTCCAAACCTCTATGTCACGTTTTATTTCAATCTACCTATTCAATGAACATCATCGGCCAACTAATAAATAAATAATTACATTTCAAATCTCAGTGTTTCCTGCCACAGTCTATTTCTTGCTTGTTTCTTCAATATTTCACTTCTTTACCACTTTCAAATTATACAATATACAGACAGACAGACAGACAGACAAACTGACAGACTGGCCGACCAACATACATCTCCATCAATGCTCCTAGTGACTTACTCTCGCCCCTAACAATGACTCCACTTGGAGTATGAGTTTTACTCTTTAATGATCCTTGATCGTTCGTAGCCTAGGTATGTCCACTTCTGTAAGATTTGTGACAATTATAGCCACTGCAAAACCTTTACACAAGCGATATACAAAGATATAGCAAGGACTGGACCTTCACCCAGAGACTCACCAGTGGAGTGGATTCTGGAACGCTTCTGTGTCTGAAGTGTAGGAGAACCGATGCTATAGGAATCCCCCTGAAACTCCTCTCTCACCCCGTGACACAAGGCCCCAGGCAGAGAGAAGAACTCCAGGGAAACTCTCGAGGGGAATAAAACCCTGCGCGTCTGGATATCGTCTGCTTCAGATGTTTCTTCTAGGCAGAAGGCTGGTTCAAGGCGGTGATGTCTACCCAGTAAAGACGAAATGGATATGGTAAATTGTTGTAAAATAAACGGTATAGTAAGATAAGTAAAAGAGAAGCGGACGAGATTCACCCCTTTAAATGTTGAATGCAGTGGGTAATGACACAAGGACCGAGGATCCGGATCCTTGAGAGGTTTCACTATCAAAGAAATAAGAGTTAGACCAAGATAGTTAGAAGGAATAGTGACTGGGTTTCTACCGAATTAAATGTACCTGGGACACGAAACTGGATAGTATCTGAGCTGTAAACAGAAAGTTGTGTAACGCTTCTTGTAAGGAGAGGACTGAAAGATAGGAGAATACAGAGTTAGGCAAGAACTAGTAGTTGAGCAGAACTAAGAAGCTAACGCGGTCCTTTACCTCGGAAGAATCTAGAAAAGGATTGGAGTGGGAACGCGAAGGAGAAGTCTGTGTATGTGTAAGCGTTCATTCCGGGAAGTCTGGGATAGAGTTTTCAGGTCCGCGAATATGAGTCAATTCACTCTGATAATTTGAAAACAAAAACAGAAAGTGAGCTTGAACAGAGTTTGTAAGAGGGACAGGAAGACAAATCCTAGTTCCGTACTTACAAAGCATTGTTTCAGAAGAGCAGCAACACATCTGCTTGTTGGAGAGAGTGCTAGGTATGCTGTGCGTGGTGTAGGGGGCGGAGTCAAACTGCCATTCGGGAGTCGAACATCTAGACTGCTGCAAGCAGGATGGACTGCCATTTTGGGAGAAAAAATGGACGCCGCATACCGTCGAGTCCACCGATGCCAGAGTGACCAGCGCCTCCCAAGGGGCGTGACAGTATGCCCCCTCCAAAGGGTCGGGGCACCCGGCTTACCAGGATGACAACGATAGAAGCGGTGAAGCAAACCCAGTGCTTGGACAGCAGAAGCGGGTTACCAAGAACTCTCCGCTTGCGAATAACCACGCCAATCAATCAGATATTGAAGGCAGCCCCTGTAATAGCGGGAGTCGCAAATGCCAGCAACCTCAAACTCAGGGCCCGAAGGAGTAGAAACAGGAGTGGGATGAGAACCCTTGAGTCTAGAAACAGTCCACCACATCCTTCTTCAGCTGGGAAATGTGGAAAACAGGGTGAATACAGGACTAAGAGGGAGGGAGACGTAGACGAAAGGCAGCGGATCCCACACATTGTACAATCGGGAAGGGACTGAAGTACTTAGGTGACAGCTTAGAAGGCGCCAAGTGACGGGGCAGAAAGCGAGAAGCCAACCATACAAGATCACCTGGAACCAGCCGCGGGGCTGGAGTACGGCATCTGTCAGCAAAACGTTTGACAGGTTCTTGAACGGCCAGAAGAGAGGTCTGAGTAGATTGCTGGCCATCCCGAATATCCAATAGCAAACTGTCCACGTCAGGAAACCTAGATGGGGAAGAGAGACCCACAGGCAAACAGGTAGGATGAAAACCATAAGAGCAAAAGAAAGGGCTGGCGTTCATTGTAGAATGTCTAGAATAATTATAGGCACATTCTGCCATGGGCAATAATTCACACCAGTTGTCTTGGGAGGCCGAAATATAACAGCGTAAGTATCCTTCAAGAGTCTGATTTAGGCGCTCGGTCTGACCATTGGTTTGTGGGTGGAATCCAGAACTCAGAGCCCTGTTGATGTTAGGACTCTTGCAGACCTGGCACCAGTATCGTGAGGTATATTGTGGCCCTCTATCCGAAACAATGGTCTCAGGGAGACCATGCAGTGAAAATATCCATGCGATGAAGATCCTTGCCATCTGAGCAGCAGTGGCAACCTGAGAAAGTGGAATAAAATGAGCCATTTTCGTAAAGCAGTCCACGGCCACCATGATTATCGTACAACCTTCGGAAACGGGTAGATCCTCCACAAAATCGGTAGAAATAAGTTGCCAAGGACAAACAGGAATGGGCATCGTGGAAAGAAGGCCCAGTGGAGCAGAACGTGGGTTTTTGGTTTGTAAACAGGTAGAGCATTCTGAGACGTAATCCTGTATGTCTCTGCCTAAATTAGGCCACCAGAAATGTCGTAGAACCAATTCTGTAGTGTTGACAATTCCCCTGTGTCCAGCCATCTGTGAATCATGACATAATTGCATCACAGTTCTTCTGAGATCTTCTGAAGGAACGAATAAAAGTTTCTCACGGTAGGCACACCCTTGGAACAATACCAGTTTCAGGTTATCCAGGACATCCAGATCAGCTTCCAGAAGGTGTTTTGTAGATTCTGCGACGGATTGTAAAAAAGTAGTAACCACCTGTAGAAATATGGCTCTGGGAAAGAGGGGTTCTGACCGAAAAGGGCTAGAAAAGGTGTTGTCTTTTCTTGATAAGGCGTCGGCCTTGAGATTGATTCTGCCAGGAATAAAAGTAAAAACAATCTCAAAAGGAGAAAAAAAATTGCCCAACGGGCTTGTCTACTGTTCCATGTCTGGGCATATTGTAGGGCACAGAGGTTACTGTGATCGGTTCGAACTTCGATAGCATGACTAGCTCCCAATAAAAGATGTCGCCATTCCTCGAAGGCCCATCTGATAGCAAGCAGTTCTTTCTCAAGGACGGTGTCATTCCGTTCAGAAGGAGAAAGAGTCTTGGACATGTAAGCCACAGGACATTCCACACCCTGGTTATTCTCTTGTAGTAGAACGGCTCCTAATGCATGGTGTGATGCATCCGACTCCACAATGAACCTCTTAGTTTGATCAGGGGTTATAAGAATCGATCTGGATACAAAGCATTTTTTGAGCGCTTCAAATGACGATTGAACTGCCTCTGACCAACCGAAAATCGCACCTTTCTTGAGAAGGGCGGTCATCAGTAAAATCCTTTTCGAATAATTGGGAATGAAGCGCTGATAAAAATTAGCGAAACCGAGGAACCTCTGAAGTTCTTTAACACTGCCAGGAGCCGTCCATTCGGTAATTGCAGAAACCTTTTGCGGGTCCATGGATACTCCGTTGGCCGATAAAATCTATCCCAGGTACGCCACCTTTTCCTTGTGAAACTCACATTTGTCCAACTTACAATATAGGTGGTTATCAGACAGACGTTGGAGTAGCTCTGTGACGTGTTGCATGTGTACAGCCATGGAGGAAGAGAAGACCAGAATGTCGTCCAGATATACGATTACAGAGTGACGAAGGAGATCGGAGAAGATGTGATCCATGAAGCGCTGGAAGACGGCAGGGGCATTAGAGAGACCAAAGGGCATAACTCGATACTCATATTGCCCAAAAGGTGTTCGGAAGGCCGTCTTCCATTCGTCGCCAGCTCGAATAGGGATAAGATGGTAAGCCCCACGGAGATCCAATTTCGTAAATACTAAAGCCCCTTTTACTGCTTCAAGAATGTCAGGGATGAGCGGCATGGGATAACGATCTGGAATGGTGATCTTATTCAATCTGCGATAGTCAATGCATGGTCTGAGTTCAGTAGTGTGTTTTTTCAGAGCAAAAAATAAAGAAGCCCCAGCGGGTGACGTAGATTCTGCGATAAGACCATGACATAAGTTCTTTTGAAGGTAATCTTTCAGAACTTCTTTTTCTCTGGATGACAAAACGTACATCCGTCTGAATGGAATAGGGGCATCAGGCACCGATTCGAGAGCACAGTCGTCTCTCCGGTGAGGTGGGAGTTTGGCATATTCAGATTTCGAGAATACCGTATGAAAGTTCTGATAGATGTCAGGAACACCCTGTATATGATTGAAGACAGTGGCGTTTGGCTTGTTTTCTTGGGAGGACAACACAGGAAGAAAACCCAAGGCACCACTTGAAAGACAGTTTCCTAAACAGTATTCTGAACCTAAAAAGTGGGTTCCAGCCGTCCAGTTAATATATGGGTTATGAACCCAAAGCCAGGGTAATCCAAGTATGAAGGGATAATGTGCAGTTCGAATGATATCCAATATGATGGTCTCGCTATGGGAAGCTATCTTCATCAAAAGAAGTTGTATCTGTTCGGTAATGGGCCCGGAAACTAGCGGACTTCTGTCCACTGATTCTGCCGGAATAGCTAGGGATTTTAATGAACTGGGTATTCCCATCCATTTCACCCATAGATAATCAATAAAATTACCAGCAGCCCTGCAGTCTACTAAGGAAGATACCTCCACAGGTTGTGCAGTATTCCATAGAAGGGTAATGCGTAGAACGACCATGGGGAGTTCAGGGGCTTCTGTAATCTGAGAGTGCACATGTGCCAGTGAGGAACCCTTCACTAATTCCCTATCCGTGGTTCCCCTGACGGTACGGTGTGCGTGTTTCCCTGCCCCCTAACAGGAGCAATGGGACAATTTTGCACCGCATGATCCTTTGCCCTACAATACATGCATAGCTTTAGTTGACGACGTCTATTTCATTCATCTGGAGTCAAGCGACCGTGTGTTGTCCCAATCTGCATAGCCTCATCTGTGTGGACTTTGGTGGTAGTGGAAAAGGGAAGATCAGAAGAAATGCGCAGATTCTTAGTTTTACGACGTTCCCTATGTCTTTCTTGTAAGCGGTAATCCATTTGCATCACAATGGAGATTAATTCTGCGAGATTAGGGGGGCGAGGCACTCTTGATACCTCATCCTTTAATTCCTCATTTAGTCCTCTTCTAAATATCGTGATTAGAGTATGATCAGCCCAGGATGTGCCTGCAGCCAACTGTTTGAATCTGGTAATATCCGATAGTAAGTCTTGTGACCCTTGTTTGAAATCTAAAAGCTGTTATTGAGCTGAAACTGTGATTTCTTGCCTCCCGAACATGGTTCGAAGGCTATTCAAAAAGGCTGGGTAGGAATCCAACAAGGGATTATTAATGGTAACCAATGGGGTCGCTCAGGCTAAGCGGGGCCGGTTAGATTTGAAATCATGTGCCCTACCTTGTCCCGTTCATTGTGAAAGAATGCAGATTTAAATAAAAACTGGACAGTACAAGCTTCTACGAAAGCTTTTAATTTATGGGGATCCCCATCATAGAAAACCCCCAGGAATCGGACCGGGAGGCAATTCAGAACAACTAGGGGCTCTTCCCATATGTTGGCAAAGTATTGCATTTTCCTGTTTTAAAGCCTGAACTTCGGCAGTCAATGATTGAACAGCAGTCAGCAATTGTTGTTGCTGGGCCAGGTCCATTTTTGGGGATCGACAGTCCGCTGGAGCCCTCTACCAAGGGTCCAAATCCTGCCCTACTCAATATTTCTTCCTTTTAGGCATTGCTAACTGTAAGATCTGTGACAATTATAGCCACTGCAAAACTTTTACACAAGCGATACACAAAGATATAGCAAGGACTGGACCCTCACCCAGAGACTCACCAGCGGAGTAGATTCTGGAACGCGTCTGTGTCTGAAGTGTAGGAGATCCGATGCTATAGGAATTCCCCTGAAACTCCTCTCTCACCCCGTGACACAAGGCCCTAGGCGGAGAGAAGAACTCCAAGGAAACCCTCGAGGGGAATAAAACACTGCGCGTCTGGATAAAATCTGCTTAAGATGTTTCTTCTAGGCAGAAGGCTGGTTCAAGGTGGTGATGTCTACCCAGGAAAGATGAAATGGATATGGTAAGTTGTTGTAAAATAAAGAGTATAGTAAGATAAGTAACAAGAGAAGCGGACGAGATTCACCCCTTTAAATGTTGAATGCAGTGGGTAATGACACAAGGACCGAGTATCGGATCCTTGGGAGGTTTCACTATCAAAGAAATAAGAGTTAATCCAAGATAGTTAGAAAGAATAGTGACTGGGTTTCTACCGACTGAAATGTACCTGGGACGCGAAACTGGATAGTATCTGAGCTGTAAACAGAAAGTCGTGTAACGCTTCTTGTAAGGAGAGAAACTGAAAGATAGGAGATTACAGAGTTAAGCAAGAACTAGTAGTTGAGCAGAACTAAGAAGCTAATGCGGTCCTTTACCTCCGAAGAAGCTGAAAAAGGATTGGAGTGGGAATGCGAAGGAGAAGTCTGTGGGCCTCATTACGACCTAGGCGGTAACCATGGCGCTATTTGCGCCATGGTTGCCTCCAAAACCTTACTGATTCCACCATGGTGAATGGAGCAATTAGCGCCCCATTCCAAGGTTGGCGGGGGCGGTAATTCCCCATTCACCATGGCCCTTCCCCATTCACATTTGAGCCCCCTGGTAAAACCAGGCGTTAAGGGAGGACCCACAAAGAGACCACAGAATAGGGCGGTAAGGGATTACCGACACCGTGCCCTTACCGGTACAGGTATTCCCTTACCGCCTGGGTTGTAATGAGGCCCTGTGTATGTGTAAGCATTCGTTCCGGGAAGTCTGGGATAGAGTTTTCAGGTCCGCGAGTATGAGTCAATTCGCTTTGATAATTTGAAAACAGAAACAGAAAGTGAGCTTGAACAGAGTTTGTAAGAGGGGCAGGTAGACAAAGCCTAGGTCCGTACTTACGAAGCATTGTTTCAGAAGAGTAGCAACGCATCTGCTTGTTGGAGAGAGCGCCAGGTATGATGTGCGTGGCGTAGGGGGCGGAGTCAAACTGCCATTCGGGAGTCGAACATCTAGACTGCTGCAAGAGGGATGGACCGCCATTTTAGGAGAAAAAATGGACACTGCATATGGTCGAGTCCAACGATGCCAGAGTGACCAGCGCCAAGGGGCGTGACAACTTCAACTCTAGAACAACTCCTAAACATCCTTGACATAGGATTACGGGCTTATCATATGGATCTCTCCTCGTCTGCATACCTTAAACTATGACGCTCTTCTGCAATAAACAAAAATACCCCAAACCAACCCTCTGTTATACTTTCCCCATAGTGCCCATTCATACCACACCGCCAAAGTCAGCACCACACCAGACAACCCCCTATCCAACTTTCCTAACACCACCAAATATATCCATACCAATACCAATCCGAACCCCCTCAAGCCTCCAGAATACTGGCCCACAGCCAACCCTAACATCACAACCCGTAACAATAGACTAGGCTCTAGACTTCACACCTCACCTAGTAAATCACCGGCAACATCTAGGACTAATGCCATCAACAAGATCACCACTAACGTCACCAACATCACCTCCTTAAAAGGGGCTCTACTTAATGTCAGATCCATTGTGGATTATCCTACCTAAATCGCTGACATTATCCTCTGAGCAGCTCTTGACTTCCTTGCCACCACAGAACCTGGCTACATGATGCAGCAGGTCTCTATCTCACCCTCGCGGTTCCCGACAAATACAATATCCTTAGGGCCGATAGACCCAATGCTCGTGGAGGAGGTGTAGCTATTATATTTAAATCCACACTTGACATTAGATCTATTACCTCCCTTCCACTAAAATCATGCGAGCACCTCACCATTAAAATACAAACCACCCCTATCACTTTGGAACTAATATATAGACCCCCAGGCCCTACAGGTACCTTCGAGGAAGACATCATCTCTCTCTTAGCCGAGAACTCCAAACCTCACTCACAGAACATCATCCTAGGTGATTTCAACCTGAGTTACAAAGACCCCAATGACACCCCTGTGTCCTCTCTTGCTAATGCTCTTTCTGAACATGACTTTACTCAACTCATTACTCTACCTACCCATCAGAAAGGCAGAACCATCGATTGGATCGCCACCCACAATTGCGATATCACCTGCAAAGCCCCCCAACATCTCCTATGGACTGACCATCTCCTCATCTTATTTGACATTAGCATCAACAACCAGAACCCCAAGCAGTGCCCCCTGCACCAGCCTGCCTGACCAGAAACAAGTGCAACATCACTGCGGAAACCCTTACACCACTGGTTCTCCCCATACTAAATACGCTCCCTGCCACCACTGACCTTAACCTACTAATCAGCACCTACAATGACGCCATGACCAAAGCCATTGACGCCGTTGCCCCTCTAAAGTTACGCAAAGGCAAACCTAGAACTCATCTGAACTCCTGGTACACACCTGAACTCAAATCACTTAGAAAAAGGAAAGCCAAGATGGAAACCCTATTGAAAACAACTCCATCAGCTGAAAATAAATCCAATCTCATGACCATTTCCTCCCTTTACAAAAAGGAGATAATCCACACCAAGAAGGAAGCTTACAATGTCAGAATAAATAACGCAGCATCCTGCACTAAAGAACTCTTCACCATCCTAAAGGAGTTAGAAAATCCTAACCCTCCGACCGATACATTTGTGAAAGACAAACCTTGGTGCACAAGTATCCAAAATGTCCTTGCTAAAAAAATTACCGGCCTCCAAACGAAAATTAAGGCCAAGCGTCTCCAACTCTCCAACAGTAACCCCTGCACCGCGAGCATACCTACCACCACTAACATCACCACTGGTTTCACCTTCAAAAAGGTAACCATACCAGAAGTCCAAAAAATCATAACATCCCTTAAACTGTCAAATTGCAAAGGAGACAGCTGCCCCGCCCAGATCATCAAAGATGCAGCAAGAGACCTATCCCCCTTCATCTCCAAACTAATCAATCTATCCTTCTCCACCAACGCAGTACCCAATAACCTGAAACAATCATGGGTTCTCCCTCTTCTAAAAAAAAACAATCTCTAGATCCAGCCATTCCCACTAATTACAGATCCATCACTACGGTTCCATTCTTGCTAAAAATCCTTGATAGAGTTGCCTACCTGCAAATTCAGGATTACTTAGAGACCAACCAACTGTTAGGTTTGCGTCAATCTGGCTTTCGATCTCAACATGGAACAGAAACCGCCCTTGTTGACCTCAAAAGTCAGATTGATGACATTAAAGACAAAGGCAAGCTATCCTACTCCTACTAGACCTTTCAGCAGCCTTCGACTTGGTCGACCAGAAAATACTCTGCAACCACCTCTCCTCCGCTGCCCACTTCTCTCCCTCTGCTGTCATGTTGATACAGTCCTTATTGGCTAACAGAACCATGATGGTTTTTTCATCTGCGGCAGCAGCAGATCCCATCCCAATCACCTGCGGCATCCCACAAGGATCCTGTGTTTCCCCACCCTCTACAACATCTTTACAAAGCCTCTCTTTGACAAACAGGACCACCTGGGTGTCACCTACACCAATTACGCGGCTGACACCCAGATACTCCTCACCATCTCTGGTAACTACAGTGTTGATGTCATTAGGATCAACAAAATCTTCTCCATCATTCAGGCATGGATGGCCACACATGGCCTCTGCTTGAATGATGATAAGACTGAACTTCTCCTTGTCGGCTCACCTAATAACCTACAGAAACTTAGCCCGGATTACACTAACATCATTATCGAAGGCAAAACTATCCCCATAGCTAAAAATGTGAAAACCCTTGGCTTTTATCTCGACGCCAATATTAACCTCACTAAACAAGTAAATTCGACTGCTTCAGCCACCGCCTACACCGGAAAACTAATTAGCACCTGTAGACCTTTCTTATCCACCAGTAGCTGCCTCATGCTAGCTAGGGCTCTCATACAATCCGAGTTAGACTATTGCAACAGCCTTTACCTAGGTGCCAACCAATCTATCATCAATTAACTACAGGTTCTCCAAAATAATGCGCTATGAGCAGCACTAAACATCTCTAGGCGTGAACACATCTCTGCCACTAGAATCTCATGCAAATGGCTCTCCATTCAACAAAAAATTGACCTAAAAACCCTGTGCCTTACCTTCAAAGCCTTAAACCACCTAGCCCCTCCCTACCTCACGAGTAAATTCACCATGAAGCCAGCCACCAGAATTACCAGATCCTCCAATACTCTATGCCTCACAGTGCCCAGATTCACCTCTATAAGAGCCCGCGGCTCGAGTTTCATGGTCCTCGCCTCCCAAATTTGGAACACCCTGCCTCTGAACATCAAACTGACCAAATCCTTCCAACTATTTAGGAAACTTGTCATTGGATAGTTGCTGAAAAAAAGCCAAACTTAGCTTGATTCAGTACATTACAAATTGTATATATTGTACATGCATAAATGCCACAACTGTATGCCGAATTACCTCTGACTGTATATACTGTACATACTTTACAAATGTATCATTGCAAAATTGTATCTACTGTGCCTTGTAATCTTAAGCCCCCTTTTACTCCAGGGTCTGGAGCGCTATATTAATAAAATAAACAAACAAACAAACAAACTTTCCCCGTTATCCTGTTATCACTTTCACCATTCCGTGCCCATTCATTATTGGCCCTGTCCCTCAGTCTACTCAACATTCCCGTTTTCAACTTCCGACCTTTGGGATCGTCTGCCTTCTCCTCAAACAGTCACTTCAGACTTCAGTGCGCTCAGCAGCCTATAGAAACTGGGAAGGTATTCTGTGAAAGAGGGACCCATCCCACATATTTCTTTAGTGACTTGCAAGTTTTTACTAATGGCCGCTATCTACAGGGAGCTTCACAAACCTCCAGCTAAATGGCAGAGGACATTCAATATTTGCGAGACCCTCAAAGCCTACTTGGTCAATGGATCAGAACCATCCTCAGCTAACAAGTGAACCTGTGTACCCAACAAAGGGCCACTTAAGACTAGGCAGCAATACTTTGTGATAGATGGTGATGTAGAATATACTCAAACATCAAAAATCAGACTGACTCAGGAAGCTGGCAAAGTAATTCTGTTTTAATATCAATTCTCTAAAACAGGGAGTACAACGAACATGAACGAATAAGCGCTCGATCTTCTCACTCAGAGTGTTTCATAAAAAATACAACATTTATAGTAAAAACTCATCATCAGTGATGTAATCTGCGTGGCAAACTGCAACAACCTACTTGGGAAAGTGATAGGCTTAGAGGGAACATCTAGGTATATGTTCCATACTTGTTCGGGAAAGTGATTGGATCTCTAACATCAGGTGGGGCAACTAAGCTCTCCTCTAGTGAAAGTCACTACGAATGTCATCAAATACACGACATCCAATTGGTTATACAAACTATAGGGCTCTGTCCCTCTATAATTGGGTGGCACCCTTGTCCCCCTCTGCAATATTCCACACACGCTAGCAGCGCGCAGGCTGGTACCCAGGTGCTGGTGGGCTGGTCATACCCATAGATCCCTAGCTAATTAGGCTGCCATCTACCATCACTCTTGCTGTCTGCCAGTCAATTAGCCCTTTGAACATTGGCCTTGGAAATGTTCTCTGTGTCTGTGAATAGAAGGGAGTATAGGCATAATTTGTCTTTTGGTTTCGATACAGCTGAACCCAATATCTATTTTCATCTGACCATGTTTCAGAGTCTTTCTGTATTTAAAATGCTATTAAATGATGAACCTCTGATGTCTTCAAGTTCTTGCTCCTCACCTCAGTCAGGAGTTTGTTCTTTTCACACGTTCTGTAGTGATTGCATGCACATCCAAGCTCACAGTGGCCTTGAATTCCTGATGCTGGGCCAGCCAAGCCTTTCTTGAATTCACCTACGTTATTTGGGTTCTAACTGCACCACACCGAAAAAAGCCTCTCTGCTCAGTGGGCCCAAGCTCTGCTAAAGTGCGTTATGGAATCATCCATAGTCCATACATTCCTATGCATATACGTTTGGTGCATCACTGCAATCTATTCACTACGTAGCTAGCCTCATGATTACTTCATCTGCTTGCATTTACTGCATCTGTACACGTGGAAAATGACTTTGCATTTCATTCATTGTTTCTGTAGCATGAGAATCTTCATCTTGAGCCCGAAATGTTGCTCTTCTCTAACACCTCCTCCTTGGATCTTTATAGAATGTTTATGTTCTCTCGCCTCTGCATCTCTTCTGGGTGCGTCAGCCGTGCTTCAAATGATGTCACCAATCTTCTCTTTTGCTCATTTTTCACACTTCCTCCGGGATTTCATTGAAATGGCCATCATATTGTCGCAAATGCATATATGGCTTCCTTAATGGGTACCTTATGTCATGATTCTTTGTGGTATAGGTATTTTCACTGGTACTGCTCTTTTCTCACACTTTAGTTCCCAACATATTGGAAAAAGGGGAGCAGTGCTTGAGATAGGGGTAATTGGATCCTTCTGTGCATTGGTCTTTGCAACAATGTATGTTAGTTTGTCCCACAAACCCACTGATTGGTTGGCATACTATTACAACCTTGGACCTTCGACTCTTTTAGCTACATGTTAGCGAAACAAAACTTAAGTGTTTGATTCCCATCACACTACTCCCCGTTTTCCCAATTAGTCTATTACCTCTCATCAGTACGCCATAAACCAAAGTCATCCTTTTGTAGTTGACCTTGTTGACTGTTCACTGGCCTGGAACATTCAGGGGAATGTAAGCACACCACTACCTTTGTCTGTGATTAATGAATAGCCCCTGTTCTCGTTTCCAAAATCACGTGTTGTGCCCATTTTCTGTTATTTGATTTAATTATATTTGATGCACTTGTTCCTCTTGGCCTCTAGAGACTTGCTCGCTCCATCTCATGTGAACTTTGTGCACTTTTAATTGACCAACAGTTGGCTTTCACAGATGTTTTCTTATTCTTCAATCTATGAGGAATGTCCCATATTCAGAGCTTATCCATGTAACTCCCTTTGTGCTCTGTGCTTATTCCTTGAAATAGTACCCTTTATCCTGTTCCAACCTTGAATCATCGTCAGTCCTGCACACTGAACGAATGTTCCGCGTCTCCTCATCTTGCACCCTTAGTCTGTCTATGAGTTAGCTTAGTTGTACAAACATGAATCACTGTCCATTTTTCAAACATGGCTGTCCTTCGTAATATATACCTTTGCAGGAAGCTTCTGTATGTTTCCTTTCTACCTTGCGTTACTGCGTATTTACAGTTATTGACCAGCAAGTAACTTCATCTTCTTTGTAGTCACGATTAATTTAGCTTTGGGTACATGCTTCTCTTTGTGCTTCAGTTACATTTTTACTCTTAAGTATCTTCATATTGTTCCAACATAGGTTCATATATCTTCTTTATGACATCACTCTGCCCTTATCAAATGTCACTTAACATTCCATGATGTCCGTAGGTGCGTGCTGATATCCTTCCATGCAGCATCCTTGCACTGGCTCAATGTGGGGGTACATTCTGTATGGCTTTATGAGTGCATAACATATCTCATACACTCGATGTGGGATGGGAACAAAACAGGGGGTCTCATTTACTGCTCTTCTCCGACCATTTCAGTATGAGAGCGGTGAGGAGACAGTTCTAGTGAGCAGCTACCTGCTCCTTTGCAATATTGATGAATAGTTCTAGTCCAATATTGCTTTGTAGTAATCCCAAAATATTTAAATATTAGAACACCAACAATCAATACAAAATCCAAGCTTTGATACCTTTTTTGGACTAACCAAAAATATTTTGTTGGGATAACACAATGCATTAGATTTCAAAGTCCCATAGTCGTCTTCATCAGGTCACAAAATAGAATAGGCAGCAAATAAACAAATTGCTGGACAATGAAAAAGCAGGAGATTATCTTCACTTTAAACTCCATTGGCTGCAGGGAGTGTTTATATGGAATGATTTTTCGTGGACACCCTCCTTCCCTAGACAGCATAAATTAGAGTTAAGACAGAAATATAATGATGCACGTTGAAAAATAATTTGGAGTTTCAGCAGTGCTCAACCATCACATTTTAAGCAGGAACAATTTAATCACAAAACACAGTTGCATGTAATAGGGTTGCTAAAACAAATCTCAGACATGCATCTTGTACGAAAGAAACGGGTGGTTTTATGAAAAAATGCAAGCATTTTATGAAAATCTCAGTTTGCATAAGCGAAAAACTCAGTTTACACCTACACTCACAATTTTAGTACCAATGGAAATTCATGTGCACTGTGTTTTACGTTGATGTTAATGCCATTTGTGTATGCACAAACTGTGGGAACGTTTTTTTGAAAATTCCACCCTATTGGTGATATCAGAGAAACTGTCCACCTGAACAAGAGCAAATGGGCACAATATTAACACTAGGACATCGTTAGTCACACCCTGAGTAACATATTGTTGCCACGCCCCTCCAAGTACCAGAAAGGCTTATAATTTCCATTAAATCTAATGACCACACTCAATTTTACTGTTGCCCACTCTGAGCCCCTGCGCCCCACAGCATAAAGACCACTGCTCTAGCACAAACATTGCCTAAGTGATAAATATGGTCTTATGTCAGAAATGCAAATTGCCCATTTTTGTAACTCTCTCTAAAATGAGTGTTTTTTAAAAACATTTTTACTTTTGAAATGTTTTCTTTGTGGGTGCCCTCCCCCCATACATGCCTTCACCTCTACCCCTTCATCCCTCTTCTTCATTTCCCTTTCCCCTACATTACCACCATTGTTTCCCTTTTTACCCCCCTTTACATTACTTTTCATACTGACCTTATATATTGTCAGTTTAGAAAGTCATCAGATGGGGTCAACATAAAAAGGGTCCTCATTCGTTTTTTCGATTTAATGACTGCAGGCCAAAAAAAAAAACACATTCCTGCTTGCATTTTGGACACAGACACAGTTTTGCCGAATTGCTGTTCCATATTAGCCCTTGGGAAAATAGTGCCCTGCTAAAAATGCATTCAAATCATATATTTGTTCACTGGGGTAATTTTTGCCATAGTGCCAACTCTGTGAAAAAGTATTCTTGCACCCGTTTTTTTTTTCTTTTTGTACAGCCACATGTGTTCGGATGACATGCTAAACTTTTTGATTAGTTGCAAGACAAATTCATCCATAGGGTGGAAGTCCCCTAATTGATTGCCTGCGATTTTAATAGACAAATGTTTGGTAACTAGATTACAGAAACCTTGCGCGTGTGCAAGGTCAGTTTTACACAGTATTAAAACTATGGCAATATTTGCATCAGTTCAAGAAATATTTGGCCCATATTATAAAACCTTTTCAACATTACAAGTGCAAATTTACATGATATTAGCACTAGGGCATATTTGTATCATGGGGCAAACACATGTTTGTACCAGCGCAGCGTTTGCCATAGTGCTAATACAGAATGGTATTAGCACTAGGGAAATCTTTGTCCTGTTGCAAACATTTATTGAACGTATATGATTTTGTACTAGGGCAGTTTTTACCCCAGTGGTAATATCATACAAATGTGCTCTTGCCATGGTGCAAAGGTTTTCTAATGAGGCCGAATGGTTTTTGCATTAGGGCACACTTGCCCCGTGCTAATAACGTGCAAAATTGCCTGTGCAAAGTTTCTCTAATCTAGCCCATGACTGATAAAAGAAAGCGTCTGAAAACGTGGTCAGTAGTAGAAATCCCTCCCTGAAACCAGCCTGCACAGGTGCTAATAAATCATTGTCCTCACACCAAAACAGTAGTTCCGTTGAATAGATCTTAGCTAAAGAATCGAGCAAAGAAATGGGGTGATAATCAGTTGCGTTATTGTGGTGTCCCCGTTTGAACACTGTGATTATACCCAACCCTTGCAAACTGTGAGGAATGTCCTAGGTGGAATTTAATTTCCTTTGAAATATTCACTAAGAAGGGAACTCCAATACGTAAGTCATGCTTGAAGAGATTAATTGGCAGGATCTCTTGGCCAGTGGGTTTATCTGATTTCTATGAGGTCAGCGCCTCCTTCAACTCAACCTTTGTGAATACCAATTTGAAATCTACTTAAGATTAATCCTCTATAGAGTCCCAAGTGTACACGACATCCATTGGAACAGAAATCTCAGAGGTAGATCAGGCCTGGAAATGATTGAACCAACCACTTACAGTGATGCTTCAATCTGAAATTCTGGTATCAAAGACACCAATGGTAAGTATAGCATATCAAGCCAGGAAAGCAAGGGTCTAAGATAAACATTCAAGAAATAAAAGGCATGTCTTCATGGTAAAACATATTTATCTCAAACAGTTATGAGGAGGAAATATCAATCAGAGTGCATGTTGCATTAAGTAAGGAGGACACTCACATTGAAAGCCCCCCACTTGTTCTTCCCTCAGAACAATTAGTCGTAAATATTAGGAAAGCATTGTAGCTAAGTAAGCAAATGACATGTGCCCTATCCCAAAACTCATGCCAATCAGTGTCAACCAATTTACAAAAAAGACAGACCATTTTTATTACAAGAAGTTACTACAATTGGAGGATTGTGACTATGTTAGTGTGGAGCATTTGAAAAAATCTCTCCTACAGAAGGGGAGGGAAAAAGGGACAGCCAGATTGTGGAGGATCGTGGCTGTCAATCAAAATACATAAGAAGAGTTTGAAGTAACCCGGGTGGGGTCCTTCCACCACACTGCATGCAGGAACCAGGTAGGTTACATAATGTTTATAGGACCCAGTTGTACAGGTACATTCATCAAGTACTTAGGAAGAATTCACTGAACCATCCACCTCCAGCTGAGGTCTCTCTCTAACTATCCACCTCATGCAATAGCATTCAATGACACGAATATTCCACAAGGCACTTTACCTTTCATTGATACCATAACATTCCACTGACATCCACCACACTGGCATGTAATGTACCCAGAACATTACTACACCCCCCCCCCTTGATACAACACTGCACCATGGAACAACCCCATGACCACATCACTACACCTCTCCTCGTGTTCACTCATTACAACAACCCAAACTGGCAACCCAAGTAGCAGCCAAACATGCCAGCCCCGGCATCACCTGCCAGCAAAACACAACAACTGAGACAGATGAAACTAGCAGCACTATTCCTGGAAAGCTCACCTCCACGCTCCACAATGAATACAGGGTACAGCTACTTCACACCTCAGCGCCCCTACCGGCTCTGATGAGCTCTTCCTGCCCACCAGGTACAGGACTCAGAAAGCCTTCCTTCTTTTGGAGGTGCTAAGTTGTGCCCCACTCACCCAGAGAATGTCTGCCCAGTCACATACCATGTCCCCTCCTTGCAAGGTACCTTGACGTGGTTGCTGGTGAATGGGTAACCTTTGGGGGCAGTGTCTTGTACCCGCTGCTCGCCCGCAGCAGCTCCTGGTGCTGCAAGTAAATCCTCATTGCCAGTGAAGTAACCAGGCTGGGGTCCTTCCACCACACAGCACGCAAGAACCAGGTAAGTTACATAAGGTTCATTGGGCCCAGTTGTACAAGTAAGTTCATCAAGTTCCTTCCTTCCTTCCTTCCTTCCTTCCTTCCTTCCTTCCTTCCTTCCTTCCTTCCTTCCTTCCTTCCTTCCTTCCTTCCTTCCTTCCTTCCTTCCTTCCTTCCTTCCTTCCTTCCTTCCTTCCTTCCTTCCTTCCTTCCTTCCTTCCTTCCTTCCTTCCTTCCTTCCTTCCTTCCTTCCTTCCTTCCTTCCTTCCTTCCTTCCTTCCTTCCTTCCTTCCTTCCTTCCTTCCTTCCTTCCTTCCTTCCCAGAACTCAAACAGGAAATCACCTCATTCAAAGCATGCTATTGCATGTGCTGTACATAATGTAGAGATAGCAGTGAGCACCTTGTCAAAGCCTTTCAGGAAGGTGATTTTACCTGAACGATTAGATAAGTTTCAAGTTTGAATGTATGTTAGCAAATGTTACTAGATAATGAGTAACAGAAACAGAACGCCGGAAACCTTTCTTTACAGAATGCGTTGTGTTATGCTGAGAATTTAGACAAAGTGTAGGTGTGTATTGCAGGTGAAAATTAATGTATTCATGCTGAAATCATTAAAGCATGGTGTGCTTATTGTGAGAGATTTCTGGAACCACCAACAAGTACTGTGCAGTCAAAAAAAAAAAGATCGGAGCTCACAGCACAGCTGCGGGAAACGTTTCCTTGGAAACATCATCTGGCGTTTGTAAACATATTCTGAAAGTGCTGTGAACCACACTGTTGCAAATTGTTTCCTGACAGCAACAGTCCCTCTTAATAAGTGAAACACAAACCAAGTTGCTTCGGGTTATGTTCAGCATCTTCACGCACAATACGTACCTTTTAAGCAAACGGCCACGTAAAGCAGGAAAGGAACACACAATAAATGATGACGGCATCTTCTGAACTCAGGATTGTCTTTTTTCATTTTTGCGATTCTTTATTGGTATATTCCTTAGTTTGGTATGTATGATGTGCAGTGTTAAAAGTACAGGGAAGACTTCTTTATGTGTCGCAGCGCTATACACTTAAGGCACATCTCTTCTGAGGGTGGTACAAAACACTTTCTGGGGAAACTATGCACATATATAATTTGAAATACGACGGCAGAACTAAGGCGATCAGCATCCAGCAGAGGTCAGACAAATGACAGTATCTCACAGCTGAAGATGCGAGCCACTAACAAGACTCTAACGGTTAACAACATGAACACAAGAAATCTAGGAGCTGATTTGCACACTGCCTTGCTGGGGGCCGGGGGTGGAGAGTGGTTAGGGGAGGGAGGACGTCCACTAACTCATACAAAAAGAACAACTTTGTAAAATGTAATTAACCCCGTGCTAACAAAACGACGTTGGCCTAATTGATAAAATAATGCACTATTAGGGGAAGTGCATGGGGTTTGCTGTGATTTAAAAATATGTCTGTGACTTAGTCATGAGTAACTGTCCAACAGACCTGTGGAATTGGGAAGGATTGTTCAAAAATTGAAGGCCAAGTGTTTTGTAGGGGAGGCAAAAGTTGATGAGCACCCACCAATCCTTAAAGTCCAACATACACCATGGGCCCAGTTTTCATTGCTTCTACTCCCTCCAGTGTGCATCCTTTATAATGCACTGGCATTGTGTTTACAAAACACTACATAGCATTCAAGCATTGTTTTTGAAAGAGAGCCCTTTACACCGCCACAAGGTCAGCATGCCACAGCGGCTCTGCAGAAGCAGTGGCCCTGACACTATGCAATGACAATGAATTACAAAACGACTCACAGCTAAACTGTGATTCAAATCCGTTTGGCAAGCTGTACTTCGATGGGGGAGGCGGGTGCGGGGCGAGGGCTGAAACTGTAGCTCATTGAAGAAGATTGTAAAGAGACAATACAAAAACATGTATTTCACATGATCAAAGGACATCCCATCAAAAGTCACTGGAGGACTCGCTTGTGAATAAAGTAAACACATATATTTCTCCAGTTTGCAACAGTTGCAAGACAGTTCATCTGGTATGTATTGTCAACCTGCAAAAGTAGGTTTGAATACCAACAGCGTCTCAAGTATGAGACTGTCAGAGGCCCTATAACATTGTCTGCAAAGTGCAGCTGATGTGCAAAGAAAGTGCCAGGTAATGCTATCAGGATCACCATGAGATGCTGTGGTCTAATGCTAGGAAAAGCAGAGTAGCTTTCAAAACATGTGTCCTTGCGTTGCGCCAACTTTAGAGGGTATTTTGCAAGTGATCTACATAGTTCAAATTCCTAAAATTGTCTCTACAACAGAACATGTGAGTAACAGTGTGATCCATCAAACACATGGGTGATGTGGGGGAAAAGTCATCAATAAGAATGGTAAAGTGCAACAATTGCAGTCACGTTGGTAGCATGGGTGTGTTGGAAGTGACACCCGCAATGAGAACATTAACTGTATTCAGGAGGAAAAAGATTGTATCAGTATATACATTTTTTTTAATGGATTTATTTGTATTGTGTTACTTGTGCACTGATTCACATGTATACAAGGCAAAATGGTCAACCATAAACCTGTTTTCTTTGCAAATTCAAGTCACTGAATGCTTAAGACCGGACTGGATTACGTTAATGTACTCCTGTAAATAGCATGCCCAGTAGTCAGTAAGATCCATATTAAAGAGACATTTACAACTGTAATAAAATGGACCTGGAACGGGCCAATCAGGCACGTAGTTCGCAAGTTCACCAACATTGGAAGTAACTTTATTTACTCGTCATTGTCTAAAATGCTCATCAGAATAAAACAATACATTCTTATGCATCTGAAAATGTGTGGGGCAGAAAAGAGTCTGTTAGCCACTTTCTTTTAATTTGTCTAAAACTTGTTACATTTTGTTCCACAGATCTTCCTCCTATTTTTATTGCTGGGAGGAATCACGTGACAAGCAAAGCATTACCACTTTGTAAAAAACCTGCATGTCCCATGTGTTTTTTGCCACAGCATGATACAATGCGAGGAGCTGGCATTTTAGATCAAGAAGTCACAATAACCCGAAAAGGCAGTTCAGATGATGTTTAAAATGATTTTATGACGGAACTGAGCTCAAACCAGAGTAACATTTTAATCTATTTGTATATGTATTTATTGTTGTTTTTTATTGTAATCTAAAATGTTGTTCCTATTTTTACTGTGTTTGAAATTGTATTCTTTGAATATGTATGCTAATGTTGATTGATTGCATGTGAAAATGTACTGAGATGTTCACAAAAAGTGCTTCTAGAAATGCACAACAAATAACATGAGTGCAAAAACAATGCTGGGTTATTATTTTGTTCTTTTAAATACAAATAGTAACTATGGGTAAGGAAGATGTATAGGTCCAAACACATGATGATGTAGATCCACTACACACTGTTTGTATGATTTTGACAGAGAATTAATAGGGTTTAAGGGGCACAGTGTGCTCAACATGTGAACCACATTAGCTTGAAATGAGCATATGAGCTCAGCACTGAGAATTCGGATTCCATTTTTATAGATCAAATTTAAACCAGTTTACTTAAAAAAGCAACATCCCTCTAATCAGTTCAACATGCCATGTAGTATATCCTATGAACACTTAATGAAGTGAAACAACACGTAAAGTATGAGTCATTGACATCAACAAAAAGTCTGAAACTAATGTTCTTTATTGAAACTTGAAAGTATATGTAAGCATAATTATGCCTATTGGCATGTTTTACTATGAATGTAAAATGTTATGTGCATATCTGTTTTGTTGACAAACACATTGTCCACCTGTTGAAAGAAATATTTCCATTGAAAAGAACAAATAGACAACACTCCATTAAAACACACACACACGCATACACACACACACACCCACAAGCACACACACACACATTTGGCAATTTCACTATTTCACTTAAAACATTGTCATCTTGTTTTATCCCCAATCAGGGGTACATCTGGAAACGTGCCAAAAAATTTGTTGTCTCCAGTTGGAAAAAGGGGCAGTGGCTTTGTCCTTGTGCTCCGATATAAAACAATTTGGCGCCAAACTCCTTGAGAGGGAGTTGGTGTATAGCTTCGGGAGCAGGACGTCTGTTTCTGTTTTGCCCCTTGAGGTGACTTCAGGCCAGCTTGAAGCCCGTTGTGACCATTTGTCCCAGGCCTCCTTCTCTACATCTGAGTGATGCAGGCTTCAGCCTCATCAGCACTTCTGTTATGCATGATTCTGTCTTGAAATACAAGCTATCTCAGCTCAAGGGCCTCAGATGCCTGTGTGCTAGGACACTTATAATGTTAATGCATCACTCCATTCCACTCGGAATGGAGAATGCTTCCCTCCCCCAAGTTCCACCGCGGAACGCCCCAGCTGTTTCCCCAACCGACAGCCCTCTCCTCCGGGGGCCGTAGAATAAAGCTCTCTCTTCACCTACCTCCGCCTCATTATTTATTTTATTTGGCAACGAGGCTCCCACTTTCCCCCAGTGAGCGACACCGGCCCCCGGAGCTTCCCTGCCCACGTTCCGGTCATCCTCCAGCAGCAGCGGCGGCCCCGGCGGCTCTTCCCCATTGCTGCTCCTGCCTGCCTCCCCTGCTCCACTGCCCTGAGAGAGAGGGGAGAAGGGGCCGCCCGACAACCACAGAACGGCAGAACGGCACACCAGGTACCGATTTTCTCCATATTTGGGCTGCAACGGGTGTAGCGCTCAACGCGCGTCTTATGAACAAACACCCAACGGCCGCCATCTTACCCACACCCCCTTCCTTCACGGCGACCACGCCGCGGATCTCTAGCAGCTGATCGCAGCGGCCCCAAAGACAAAGCCGCGCACAATAGCGCCCCCACAGGCTGCAGGGGGCAGTGGAAGGGACAGAAACACATTGTGAAGAGTGAAACACATGATAAGAAATTTCAGTTCACCCAGAAACACTGTGGCTCAGAAAATTGTGATTCGGACCACATAGTGCACTGAACAGTTGCAAACACCAGACAACAGCAACCAAGCACACTGGACAATTGCAAAAAGGGCACGCCGAATAGTCGCACATGTTATATTATATCCTATCAAGTCGCTCACAGTGCCAGGGCACTGGCTGGAAGGGAGTGACCAGTCTTTAGAGATATAGTAACACACTCTACACGCTCTGCTCTCAACCCAATCATGCAAAACATGCCGCACCCCACCAAGTCCCTTCCCTGCCCTGGAACCCCAACCTGCCCTTGGGAGCAAAGGCTAGACAGCTTCCAGATATATCTCAGTGCCATTGGCGGAAGCAAATTTAATGATGACCTCAAGGAAGCAACCCTCCTGAACTGCATAGGAACCGAGGGCCTGAGGTTATTCAGGGCGCTTCTGGAGCCAGATGGTGCAGGTGGAGACGGCAATCGAAAGTTTGACACTGCCTTGATCAAGCTCACCAAACACTTCGGCAGCAAGACAAACGTTGTACTAGAAAGATAAAAGTTATTTTCTCGGAAGCATGCTAAGGGCGAGTCAGTCGATGCATACCTAGCTTTCCTCAGAGTGCTGATGTCTACGTGTGAATTCACAGGCGTTAGTGACGAGTACTTAAGAGACCAGCTTGTGCTCAATGCTGCTGATCCCCGCATACAGCAAAAACTATGGCAGACAAAGAATCCCTCGCTAGACCAAGCCACTGAAATAGTGAGGAGTATGGAATTTGGAGACCGTTGCATGAAGGAGTGACTGATCCTGAAAGAGGGTGTTGAGGTGAAGTCTGTGGAAGGCAGTTCTGACTATAATCAGGACAGCACAATCGTAGCAGGTGTGAGAAGTGCACCTCAATATACCAGAGGAAACTCTAGAAGAGGGAGAGTATCAGCCTATGACAACCAAAACCCCATGCGCTGTCAGAAGTGTGGGTGGTATAAACGCCACGACGCTGGGAAGATGTGCCCGGCTAATAATGTTGAATTCTACAAATGTGGCCAGTTGGCCCCAAAACAGATGCTCCTTCAGGAAGGAGACTGGGTCTGTGTCAGAGAACCCAAGAAAACACTCAAGGGTGAATCCAAATTCAGACCTCCACAAAAAGTCATACATTGTCACGACAAATCTGTCACATTAGACGATGGAAAGAGATGGTCCCACGATGATCTCGTGAAGATAACCAATGACACTTGCAGAGCGAGCACTTCCAATAACAATTACAATGAGAGAATGTGAAGAGAACAACCAACGACACATGCAGACACAGTACATCTACAGACTCACATGATGACGTAAGGTTAAGAAATGAACCCTTCCCTGAAAAGACATACCACCTCAAACATACAAGAAACAACGAACACTACCACCAGGATGAAGAAAGATCCGCCAAGAGTCTGTCGAAAAGGAATCGCAAGAATACCCAAAACTTCAGCAACAATTTCATCTACTATTGACTACCAATATCTACTCCTGCAATTTCTTTTAGCCAACCATCCCGCCCCTCTCTTCCCAGTTCATCCCCCCTCTCCCATTCCCCTCTTTCCCTTAGGTAAGGAGATGTTATAATGTTAATGCATCACTCCATTCCACTCGGAATGGAGAATGCTTCCCTCCCCCAAGTTCCACCGCGGAACGCCCCAGCTGTTTCCCCAACCGTCAGCCCTCTCCTCCGGGGGCCGTAGAATAAAGCTCTCTCTTCACCTACCTCCGCCTCAGTATTTATTTCAGACACCCACTGAAAAAAACAAGATCTGGTGGGACATCCTTCCTCCCACACTCCTGTGGGTGTGAGCTTAGTGCCTTCTCTTTATTTCTCACCCAACAATTAGAGGCCAGCTCTGTCTGTCTGAGTAAAAAGGAGACTCAACCACCATTGATTCTTGAAGTGGAAACAAAATGAAAACATAAGCCCTAAAGTTTACCACATCCCAGCTTTCCTGTCCTTCAGATAATGGTTGAAGAAAATAGTCTAAAGGAGGTCCCAGACATGGCCTGCACCCCTTCCCCTCATTTCGAGGTACCAGGAACACGCTCGCCAAGGTATGTGACGTATGAACCTATAAAGAGCTGCAGTGGGACTCTGCCCAGTATACATCAGAGGATCCATACTGGCTGAAGCACCCATAACCAGACAACCGTGGGCAGCACGCTACCCTATCAGACAGCCATACCAGCTGCTGATACGAAATGAGGAGTACCTACAAACGGTCCACAAAGAGACCCCAACAGCCGTAACGGAAGGCCAGTGGAAATGACACAAGGGCCTGAACAGATTCGAGAATGAACAAGAGCAGCTATCGAAGATAACACACCAGTGCGAGTAACTACGAAATTGAATGGAATAGGCACAGAGAGGAGACAATGTTACAATGCCAGGAAACAGTGTTACGAGACCAGATGGAAGCAACCGTCCTGTTAAACATGTCTAAATAGACTTGAAATGCAAGATGCTAAGAAATCGATATTTCTTGCAATGCTTAGTAGAAGATAGAAGTGCGACTCCATTTTGTAAAAGCAGAAAAGGGATCCAGGCGACCAGAGGCCTGCCAGGCCAAGTTTCGAAGAGAAGGAGCAGAATCGAAACTCAACAAAGAGCGCCTCATGCCTAGGAAATCGAGGTCAACCAGAGAAGGGGAGGAGAGTGTCTGCTCACAAGACTCCAACTTCAGAGCATACCAGCCTGCCTCATGAAGGTCAAGATAAAGGGGGCCCATGCAGGTGGCTAGTCCGACACAGAATTAAATGCACTAAAAGCTGGAAACTGAAGCAGATTCATGGTGAACAAACACGTGACCAGCCAGGCGCGAAGAAGTACCACCGCCTGATGTCATCCAGGACCCGAGGATGCCATAACTTTTCCCAATAAGAGACTACAGTTTCGAGGCCATCCCTAGCCAACTAATTGACACGTTGGCCTAAAACACTGATTGATGGAAGGGAGGCAGGGTGAAACTTGGGACACCAGGCTCAGGGGTGTCTATTCTGCATGCTGCTAATTAAAGTGAAGATTTATGATTAGGGGTGTAACCTGCCCAATCACAATGGACCATGGAATCTAGGGTCCTATAGACACTGTAGCCAATGAGACGTCTTACTTGTAGTGACGTCAATCACGTGTGTTATAGAGGGATGGGCGTAGACACCAACCCGATAAGAGTTATCCAATCCACATGCTCCATTATCATATAAAGATATAACACCTATATTTAAGTTACCTTTCCTAACCAATTATATTGCATGATGATGTTTTATAGAAATTAGACGTCAGTGATGACGATTTGTGCCTATAAGAATTGCTGTTCTACCAAAGTTCGGAGAAGTCAGAACGAGACCGGTGATCACACTACAGCTGATTCCCATTTGTTTCCCTGTTTGATGTATGTATCATTAAACTGACTTCCCTTTGCCAAACTACTGAGTCCACGTTATTGAGTCGTGTCGGAGTAAGTGAATCCTGCACCCCCTGTCCACATATGGTGCAGCTATCTTGTCTTACAAGTTCTAGAGGGTGAGCACTGACCTATGGGCCCGTCAGTGATTTCCTCTCCTCTTGAACACTTGGTAGCGTGAGGATGGTTTTGGCCATCGATTATAGATTATCGATTGATATAGTGTAAAACACCCTTAGAAGGCACGAAGTAACTCTGGGCCTTCGGTATTCCGGTTGAGTAGACTGAGAAGCTTCCCGTGGACAATGATAGCGTAAAGAATCTCACAAAATCTGCAGTGGGTCTGAAGGAACCCGCCTTTCCAAGCATAACCCTTCTCATTCCCACGGGCAGCGGATCGGACGAAAACCTTAAAAGCAGGAAGAGGAAGAGGCGGTGATCCTGAAGCTCCCGAGAGGAAACGATGCAATCGGTGAGTGAAACAATAAACTCGTTACTTTGGCAAATGTCATATAGGCACTGGAGCCAGTAAGGGGAAGGTAACGGAGGGTGGAGGAAAAAAATAAAATAGTCAGAAGTAGAGATATATTGGGGGTAATGACTCGAGCACCTGAAGTAAAATGTAAAGATTATCAGGGGGGCACCTGAGAGAATAAAACGTACGGAATACCAGGGGGGCACCTGAGAAAAAAACGTAAAGATTCGCCTTGTTCCTGCACTTTAAAGAGTGGTCAGAAGGAACGTGAACCCAGAGCCCACAGAGGGGGGATGATTAGGCTACGATTACGTTTAAAGACGTAATAAAGGGGTTTGTTCAAATCCCATGATGGGGTATTAATTAGAAGGTAGGTATACGTATGACCAGCTGGTGTCTGTCTAGTCTGTAAAACGTTTGTCATATATGTTCTGTTGTATGTCGAATGTAAAATAATTGCATTGGTGATTGTTTAAAAGGCATTTTGGATTTACGCGATTCTGTAACTGAGAGGGAATCGCCACTGAATTGATGAGTTTTGACTAAATTGTTGGTATAAAATTTGGCAGGAAAAGATTGGATTGGAGCTTGCGTATTTGGTGCTCGCTCATACTATTAAAAGAGTAAAAGAACTGTATATTGGTGACGGAATTAAGAATGGAGGAAGTTACCCAGCTTGCGCATTTATGCAAGCAACTGCCCAAGCATGCAACAAAGCTGAAGAAATATAGCCAGGAGTGGGTTAAGGGCACCGCAAATAAGATGTTTATGCCATGGCCCCAGAACGGGTCACGCTCTAAGGCTGTTTTACAGCACATGACCACCTTCTTACATGCCACATATACCGGCAAAAAGCTAGAGAAACATCTTGCTGTGCTGGAACTGTGGAAAATGTTTGAAGAAACGAAGGTGGAAAAATCACCCGCAGATTGGATATTAAATGTATGGACAGAGGGGGGTGAGATGCCTACCGCGCCACCTGCCCTTCCTGAACCAGTAATCGAAGGGAGTAAGTCAGAGGGTCTTTACCTGCTAAGAGAACTTAAGGCAGCCACGGGATACAGCAACCCGGCATATGAGTCGCCTGCATGCAGTGGTGACGACATCACAGAAAAAGGGCAGGAAAGTAATCTTGCCTCCGTAGTCCCGAAGGTCAAGGAGAGACGCGGTGATGAAGGAAAGGATCAGGCACAGAGTAGTATATCTCTTGAGAGAGAGGGAAAGAAGCAGAAAGGTAGTAGCGAGTTAGCATTCGCAAAGGACGAGTGGACGGGAGGTCAGATATTGCTAAAACTTGATGGTAAAGGGAGTGATGACATAAAACCGAGGGAATGGTCTGATGAGGTGCTGAGAAAGGAAAAGGAGAAAGAAAAGGAGATGAGAGATGAGAGGATAAGAAAGAAGAATAGGTTGAGGCGAGAACAACTATATCGCGAAGAGCAAGGAATACCGCTCAGTCGTACACAATGTGCAGCCTATGAGAAGTACAGGCAGAATATGCTAAAGTTAGAGGAAGAAAGGAGAGTGCAAGAAAGGAAGGTAAAGAAGCGGGAAGATGAGGAAAGTAGAAGGGCAAAAGAACGTAGAAATGAACGCATGAGGGAAGTAGATAAGGCTAGAGAAGAAGCAAAGAAGCGAAAGGAAATAGATGAGGAAGCGGAACGTAAGTACCAAGTACCAAGTACAAGCGGGACAAATACTGAAGATGACTTCAACACCAGAAGCATCGGGGAAATGATTGATCAAATTTATGATGAGATGGGGCTGGAACTCATTTCCCAAGGGGGAAGGCAGGATGAGCGCTTAGAGAGCACTCTGCTATATGACACTGAGAATGTCACCCGAAGTAGTGGGAGCAGGGAACTGTCCCTAGAAAGGCTAGAGATTGGGCAGAACGAAGAAGATGCAAGAAGTTGCGTAAACTGGGAGTATTCAGGGTCTGACTGCGGTGGGGAAACGGAGGAAGTGGTATATGACGAAGAGAGACGGTGCGAAAAACGGCTCCCAAGGGACCGAGAGGTACGATGGTCAGATGCTAGCGGGTCCTCAAATAGGACACCGAAGTCCGCTGGACAATCCAGCCGACATGAAGAAACACCCTACGGTCAGAGGGGGGTGTCGGCGCCTGCCTATGCAGACAGGTTAAGGGCATTGCCAGCCAGACGGCAAAGTGGGAACCTAACCCCGGCGGTAGACCCGAGAACTATGGGGAAAGAGAAGGAGGACTGTGCTTTCCAATTCCTGCTGCTAGAAAAGGGGGGAGCAAGACCACAATATATTCCATGGCCACACATGGACCAAGAGAACCTTAAAAATAAGCTTCCAATGCTGACATCAGGAGCCAGAAAGTGGATACATGAGTTAGAGAAAATGACGGGGGGTGTCACCTTGGCTACAGGGGACATTAAGGGCCTCCTAATTGCCATACTGGGTGAAAGAGCCGATGATGTATGGAAACGGGCAGGCTACCCTAGGGTAACCCTAACTGACACCTCCCATGATGGAGTGCCATTTAATAACTGTAGAGCAGCAGTGTGGAAAGCGCTGTGTACGCTATATCCAGACACGTCTGATATGGGAGCGATAATGACTTGAAAAATGAAAGAGTCAGAGGATCCGTTGCTTTATATCCAGAATTTTCAAGACGCGTGGGTGCTCGAAACGCATGAATCTTGGACAAAATCCATCCCTGTATTCTATCATATATTGTGCCAAGGGTTACCAGAACCGGTGCAAAAACAGCTCAAGAATTTGGTAGGAGTAGAAGCTAAACCATGGGCTGAAATCCAGTTGACAATTGCACATTATTGCAGATTGTTGCAAGAAAAGAATTGCAAAAAGGAGGCAACGCGTAAGGGGGAGGAAGCAAAGCTGGTGCAAAGGAAGCTCTCGAAGTATGCTCTCGAGGGAGCAATGCTCACCAGCCCCGCCGAACCAAGCATACAGCAAGCGACTAACCCCTCGCAAAATAATCAAGGTAGCACAGGATTTCACCCGAGGGGAAGAGGGTTTGGAAATAGAGGATGGCAGAGTAATCAGGGAGGATTTCGAGGTAACCAAGGAGGGTTTCAGAATGTCCAAGGTGGCTTCCAGAGCACACAGATGGGCAATCCAACTATGCCAGATGGACAGATGGCCCGACCACCGCCAGTATGTTGGCTGTGTGGAATGACTGGACATGTGGCACGCATGTGCAGAAGCCATGGCATGTGGCAAAATAACCAAGGGATGGGGGCAGGCATGGCGAATCGACCTTCCATACCGCAACAGGGCAGTGCCCAAAATTACATGGTGCAGCAGCAGTCGGCAGGCTTGCAGCAAGGTGCACAGCAAGTGGTTCAATCACCGAACATGGGGAGTATGCCACAAGGGCAACCCCAGCAGGCACCGCCGCACATGGCTCAGGGCAACAATCCCAGAGGGGGAATTAACTCTGGAAATGGGGGAAACCCACAAGTGTACAGTGGACCGAACCTATATATAAAGTAGGACAGCTCACGGGAGACCCTGATGTGTTCTATCCTATCAGTGACACCAGACCCTAATAGGGAACCTAGGGTGAATGTCACCATAGGGGGTAAAGAATATTCCTTCCTAGTTGACACGGGTGTAACGCGTTCGTGCATACAAGAAGGCACATTTTCCTTGTCCGGCAAGGCCATAGATACCCAGAGTGTCACTGGAGCTCATAGTAGGGTTCCCTTTACAGATGCACTCTGTCTCAGTGGGAGAGCGCAAAATGAATGTACCTCTATTGTATTCACGTCAGACCCCAGTAATTATTCTGGGTCAGGACCTGATGACTAAACTAAACATGATCATCTCATTTACTGAGAATGGTATAGTGTGCTCTACCCCAAGAATGCACTAATCAACAAGTGCAAAATGATCAGAGCATATTGTGGATGTGCAGCCATGAGGGCTATACCACTGGAGCCAGAAGTCTTCGCATATAGCGTGCGAGTGCTTATGGCAGGATTGCCGGGCATCGCAGACAGAACTATGAGAACCCCTGATGAGTTTCTATTCAGACCAAGAATACCCATGCACGAAGAGGAGGGACAAGTATTTCCATTAATGATACAATCTGCCGCAGTGCGAGGAAAAGTGGTATTAGTTGAAGGATATGATGATGAGGGCAGACCATGGTGTGCGATTGTCACCATCGAAGAAGGTTATCGAGTGACTGATGTCACCGATGACGATCTGTTCGAAGAACACCCTGACCTAGAAGAGACAAGAGTGGAAGTGAGTCTCATATTTTGGGTCAAAATGATCAGAAGGGAGGTACCACAGAGAATGATGTTGGCACTAAAACGTCCAGAATACTTTGATAATGACATGGCCCAAGTGCCTGCCACAGTATGGACTACTGGGCCCTATGATGTAGGTCTCCTGAAAGGGGCGGGTGAAGTGAAAATCAAATTAAAACCAGGAGCAATTTTACCACGAGCACGACAATATCCCATGTCCAGAGAGGCAGATGAAGGAATCGCGAAGACTATCTCCGCCATGATGGAGCAAGGCATCCTAGTGACGTCAGAATCACCTTGCAACACATTGATTTATCCAGTCAAGAAATCAAAGGGAGGGTCTTTGCGTTTAATCCAGGATTTACGAGCATTGAATGACATAGTCGAAGCCGAGTTCCTTCTAGTCCCGAACCCCTCCACAATTTTGTGCAACATACCCACTGAGGCAAAATATTTCACGGTGATCGATTTGAAAAATGCCTTTTTCTCGATTCCATTGCACCGTGACTCACAAGACCTGACGTCATTTACTTTTAGACACATGCGCCTGAAAAGTACGAGGTTGCCACAGGGGTACTGTGAGTCCCCATCCATTTTCAACAGAGTCCTACCGATGGACCTAAGCAACATTGCGGTGGACAGTGTTGTCTTGCAGTATGTAGATGACATTCTGATCTGCAGCACCACTGAAGAGCAATGCAGGCTATTGACTATACTGGCTGAGAAGGGGTATAAGGTTGACAAGGAAAAGTTGCAGTACTGCCAACAGGCAACTGATCTCACATGAGGGGAAGAAGGTAACCCCAGAAAGGGCTGAAGTTATCATGAACACGGCAAGCCGTGCACGATAAAACAAATGCAAAGCTTCTTAGGCCTGTGCAATTATGTCCGAGCATGGGTCTTTGACTACAGCTCGCATACCAAGCCCTTGCTACAGGCCCTTATAAAGGCATAGGCAACACGAGAAGAAATTGAGTGGAATGAAGAAATGGAGAAGGGGTTTACAGGACTCAAGGGGGCAATTTGTTAGCCCCCAGTTCTCGGGATTCCTAATTATGCGGAGGAATTTTACGTGTTCTCTCATACTGATGGTAATTTTATGACTGTAGTGCTCGCACAACAAACTCAAGCGGGCAATTTGTAAGGCCACAGTTCTCGGGATTCCTAATTATGCGGAGGAATTCTATCTGTTCTCTCATACTGATAGTCATTTTATGATGGTAGTGCTCGTACAACGAACCTCGTTGGGGTACAAGCCCCTAGCATATTACAGCGGGAGTCTGGACCCGTTCATGAAGGGCCACTTCCCTTGTGAGCAAAATATAGCTGCTGCTGCATTCTCCATCGAGAAGGCGTCATCCATTGTGATGGGGTGCTCTATGACATTATATGTTGAGCACTCACTGTTCGCCATACTAAAGAAGCCAAAGGGCACGCTGACTTCTCAGAGAGCATCGGCTTATGAGGTGATTATCTCTAATCCATCGATCAAAATAGTGCAGTGCAAAACTGTGAACCCTGCTACGTTCATAGCTGAGCCAGTCACTGAGGAAGAACCTGTGCACGACTGTGCGAACTATGAGGAATTCTATGATGAGATCCCCAGGATAAAAGAAAATGCCCTGGCATGTGGAGAGATCGTCTTTATTGACGGGTCTTCAAGAATTGACCAAGAAGACGGACAAAGGTATACAGACGTGGCCGTGATCAAACACATAATGAATGGAGAGTTCCAAGTACACGAATCCCATCTCATTATTCGGCACAGGCTGCAGAGCGAGTGGCATTGATACTCGCCTTTGAGAATCATGCAGACCAGGAAGTAACAGTATACTGTGCCTCCGCCTATGTGACATCTACAGTGCACACAGGACTAGCGCTCTGGAAAAGGAGGGGCTACCCCTGAGCAGACGGCACGCCAGTGCAGCACACAGCCTTATTGGACAGGCTGATAAAAGCACTACAGCTCCCAGTGGGCATAGCGGTCGTAAAATGCACCACTCATACCAAGGGGGCATATTTCGTGTCACGTGGAAATCATGAAGCAGACACGGAAGCCAATCATATGGCATCCAAAACTGAAACAATCATGGATGTGGAGGTGGCACGTACCCATGAAAGAATGATGATAGCACGAGCCACTCCAGAGGCCTATAACAATATGGGGCAGACTCAGCTAATGGAGCTCCAAGGGGAGGCACCTCAGGAGGAGAAGAATTTATGGAAGCGTTGAGGGTGTTCTTTAAACCCCTCTGACGGATTGTGGAGGCAAGACAGCACTGGTAAACCAGTAATGCCTGTCACCCTCCTAAAGGTAGCGTTAGAACAGCTTCACTACCCCATACACACGTCAAAGGAAAATCTTGCTGCAACGCTTGCAGAAGACTGGTTCACACTGAATTTAGTGGAGCATGTTGCATTTTTTGTGGTAAACTGCATTACCTGCCAGCAATTCACCTCTGGGCACAAATTAAAAGTAGTGAGAGGAGTCATCCCCAGACCAAATGGACCTTTCTAGCACCTGCATATCGATCATGTTGATATGATTCAGTTGTGTAAGGGGTGCAGGTATTTAATTGTGGTGGTGTGTCCCTTTTCAAGATGGGTAGAAGCAGGTCCCTGTACACACCCCGATGGAACCTGTGCCGCAAAATTTTAGGTGAGGGAAGTGTTCCCTAGATGGGGGGTGTGCGAAGTGATGAGATCAGATAATGGGGCCCATTTTGTAAACTCAATATTTGAACAGATTAACTTGTTGCTTGGTATAAGGCACAAGTTCTCATTGGCGTATCATCCCGAGGGGAATGGGATATGTGAACGAATCAACGGCTTTCTTAAGGAAAGGATAGCCAAGTTGAAGCTCACATTAAGGAAGGGATGGCTGCACTGTCTACCATTGGCATTGTATGTACTTCGGAACCAACCAGGCTCCGACCATCACCTCACGCCGCACGAGATAGTTACTGGTAGAAGGATGAGGACACCTCTTACCCCCTGAGACAGAGCTAGATGTGATGCCCATCTGACTAGGGAGGTTCTAGGAGAAGAGATGGAAGCCTATCTGGACTGTCTCACATCCAGCGCCTCTGTCATTTCAGGCCAGCTGCAGCAACAGCGGAAAGGGGACAGCACAGCACAAACCACAACAGATAGTGCTGATGCAGATGCAACTCACAGCCTGTGTGCACCCCTCATCTTCCCTGGAGCCAGCGTCCTCATGAGAAACTTTACAAGAAAAAGATGGGACGAGCCAAGGTTTAAAGGCCCGTTTATTGTGGAGGACTGCACCCCGTCCACTGTCAAGCTCAAGGGCAGGAGAGCCTGGATCTTCCTAAATGACATCAAGCCCTTTGTAGGAGAGAAACCTCCTGCTGCACCCAACTCCAAAGAATCTACAGACAAAGGAGAAGAACCTCAGCAAGTACAGACAAGATCCATGACGAGGAAAAAGGATGCATGAGCAGCAAAACAAAGACAAGGAACTTTTGTACGAAATTGTAGCTTAAAATTGGACAGTTTCCCTGAAAAAAAAGGGGGATAAGGACATAAAAAATTAACACTCTGTGCATCCTAGTTGCAGGGTAAAGAGAAGCACATCCAAAGGCATAACAACACTGATAAACTGAACTTGTTAAAATCACATCACGCCCAGGTAGTACAAAGAATCAAGACCCTGATAGACTGCCAATAAAATATTTCCTGAGAGTGCAACACAGTATCCTGAAGCAACCAGTATCGGGCCTTTAATCACAGAATTCATGGTACCAGAATTCATGGTACATTCCAGCAGAAATCTCAAGTGGGATGTGCTAACCTACTTTCAACTCGTGGTGTTATCATACCCGTCACTCATAGGGAGAGGAGCCAGTGTCACAGACTTTATTCGAGATCCTGCAAACAAGAAGGTAATCCGGCAACTGCTGACTGTCATAACGGAAGCCTTCATCAAGCTGCCCGAGCACAGCGAAGAGGACACTAATGCTCCCACCTCAAGTGATCATTGATGAACTCGTATTTACCCTATTTTTCCGCATCAAAGAGGAATGCCCAGGACTCATCGGGAGAACCACAGATACCCTAACCTTTATCAGGGACCCAAGAAACAATGACTTTCTCAACCAAGTATGGTACAAATTGAACTACGTGGTTGCAATCCACGCAGCAGGAAAGTGTAAAACCTGTGCGAATCAAAAGAAAAGCTTGTGATCAGGACACAACCAAACAGGGCAAATGTCCCTATCACCCGAGGACACCCGGCTGGCGCACAATGTCCTGTTTAGATTAATCAGAGACGACCCAGAGATGGTGGGGAGGCCTGCAGATGTTGATGTCATCACCTTTCTTAGAGATCCGGCCAACGCCCCACACATGGGCACACTCCTCCAAGGCATAATGCTCCAGGTGGAGCTGTCCAACTTCCAGCGATAATTCTTAGGAGATTCCAGTGAGACTTTTAGCCAAGGGACAGATCGAGGAGACAAAACTGTTGGCGCTGAAAAAAAAAGGCCTGTAATCTAGAGGCTAGAAAAACAGAGCAAATGTCATTGACACCAGAAGACAGACAATATGCATACCGTGTTTTCTTCCACCTCATTGGAAACTTTCCAGAACTAGTGGGTAGACCCAGCAATGTTGACATACCCACATTCCTCAGTAATCCAGCAAAAAACGTGCAATTGAACAGGCTCCTGATGGCTATCATAGCACAACTAAGAAGCAATTATGGACATCCACTGCTGAGGAGAGCCTTAAAAGGAGGAAATCCAAAATAGAACTTTGTCGTCATCATTTCGCTGTGGAGCTGATAGAGAAGAGAGACACTGTTCCTCAACTTGTCGCTGAGAGACCAAACGAAAGGAGCAGACACAAGAACTTTGCCATCGTATTTTTCCCTGCTCTGCATCCTTCTCTTTTTTTCCTATTTTTTCATTTATTGACTTCTGCTATTATTTTTGTTCCTGTTGGTACAACATCTTATTTTTGCGATTTCGACTCGTTTTGGATTTTTCCATATTTTTACTATTATTTTTGTTCCTATCTTTACGACTTTATTTTTGTACGATTAGCTCATCCTTTCCTATTTTAGCCACACGTTCAGATTTATTTTATTTTTATTTTTACTTTATTTTTTATTTTTATTTTCCATGTTCGCTTTTGTTTTTATTTTTACTTTTATTTTGCAACATTCCATTTTGTGTGATTTTGTAGCAGTTCCACTGTTTTATTTTTCACATTTGAATTGTTTGCAGCACGTCCTCAGGACCAAAGCAAATTCCAGAGTTGATAGCCTAACCTTTTTCCATAGTCTAGCGAACAGAACCGTGCTACATACCCAGAGACTGCCATTGTCACCCACAAGAGGGGGGACACTGAAAGCACTCAACACTTTAGTAGTAATAAACTTTAGAACTGTGAGAGCAGAGCAAAAGAAGGAATAAATAACTGACTATGAACTCATTTGAAATGGGGGCCCAGAACAGTAACTTGGTTTTACCCCCAACAGAAAGGCACCCCCGCTTTCCTGGAAGAAAATGCTGCAAACTTTCACTCAGAACTTTCACTCAGATTATGTGCATATGTACTGTGATCATAATTGGTTTTCTATTATTAACAATCAGAACTGCTTTCTTTGTTGGTGCACAAATTGTCCCCCTATCAGTGCACCCACCAGATAATGAACATCTGGGGCCTACAAAAGCACCCAAGATCCTACATAATGATTCCAGTTCCAAGAAAAGCTAATGGTGAAGCAAATGATGTAAAATTGAATATAATTAGCAGTGATACATATACACACGAGGTGATGAATGAGAGAAAAGGCTGCAGACAGGGTCAGAACGGTATGAATGATAAAGCAGCACTGGCCACGGCACGCACCTACACTCAGAATGCACACAAACAAGGGCAAGTGTCAATGGCTACAAGGCCTCCACCGAAGGCAGCAGAAAAGGAGAGACTGCCTGCCGAACTTTCAATTCCAGAGAATAGTGGTGATAACCAAGAGAAGCCAAGTGAAATGCCAAAGAAGGAGGGAATAGCAAGATCCCTCAAAAGAACAGAAGTGGCCACAAAAGAACTCACAGAGAAGACCCACAAGCTAATAGAGTATTTGTTCCCATTTATAGTCCAAGCAAAGATACTACACGAGGAGTTGAAAAGCAGAACTATAGAAACTATAACTGCAAGCACACCTGCTCCAACTCAAGGAACAAGCCGCAGGCCTACAGCACAGCCACAAGTTGGGAGGTTGATGAACCAGTGGTGGTTACGGGAAGTCTATGGCAGACTGCAAAAGGGAAGGAAAGGAAGCACAAATACCACTCCTACCACAGGGATGCAGTCTCGGCAGCCTGCTCCATCGAGGTACCCGAAGTGGAAAAGCAGCACAGATGCATTCAGAGACGTAGTCATAGCAAACTACAGAAGAACGCTGAGAATCAAGAGAAACCCTCATGAAGATAACAATAACTTAATGACTACCTGGACAGCACAGCCCATCTCGGAAACAATATATGGTACCAACACATGAAGGAAGTAGGACGAAGGCAGACAGAAGGAGAATGCTCTGTCTGTGCACTCCTACCATACAGCATGGGAAAGTCTAAGATCTTCGTGGCTGTATAAATTGATGTCCCTACAGCACACTGTATGTCACATGTAGCTATGTGCAACACCAGAGGACAATTTATGAGAAGAGATGCCTCGTTGATATGGTCCAACAAAACGGATTACCCGGATGAAGATGGCTACGTCCAGGACATTAAAACAAGAAACCGAGCGCACACCAGAAATCATGTCATTAGGTACAAGAACCCTGGCGTCAAAGGATTTGGGATAAGATGGGAAATAAACCCAAGACTGAACGTTCAAGGGAAGACTGCAGAAGAGGCTCAAATGTGGAAAAACAGAGGCCAAATGCAGATCTGGGTGTCAGTGGTCTCCCCAGATGGATGGGAGGACAGAGTAGTAATCTGCCGAGCATGGATGGTCCTTGGAGCATACAAGGAAGCAATAAAGAATTCGCAGAGGTTATGCAAACCTCTGTGGCCAAAGCTAGTAAAGTTGCTAACATGGGTCAAAGATAGAGGGGGACCCCTACAGATAGTGCCACTGGAGAGCCTGAAACTATGCTTCAGAAACAATGGCACAAGGAAGATGGGAGAGAATCAAAACTGCGGATGAATCTTTGAAGCTCCAGGAATGACACAAGGAACCGCAGTTATTAGGGACCATTACTGGGCATGTGGAGCCAAGGCATACATAAGGCTACCGAAAAACTGGGGTGGCATATGCACATTAGTGAACGTCCACGTTCCCGCACTAGTGATCCCTAAAAATGACCTAAAGTTGGACAGTTTCCCGAAAGCAGATGCTCATCTAAGAAGAAGAAGAAGATCTGTGGAACTGATATCCAGGATGAAGAGGAAAAATTACTTTTCTCCCAAATCGGAAGAGGCATTCCATGCAATCCCGTACGAACACAGGCTGTTCAGCCACACCACAGTATTCACAACACTGCTCCTGCCCCACATCCAAATTGGAGTGAATGCTAAATGGTTGCAGATAACCAGATGGGAGTTATTGCAGACCATCAATACCACTATAAAAGGATTCAATGCGGTCAAAGAAGAGCTGAGAGCAATCAGACTGATGACCCTCCAAAACAGATATGTGCTTGACATGATCAGAGCAATGGATGGAGGTGTTTGTGTAATAATCGGAGAATCATGTTGCACATTCGTACCATCACACGATGAAGAAAACGGAACCCCAACCTAGGCTATAAGCATGCTGACAAGCCTAAAAAAACAGATGATCGATGCAAGTGACGAAGTAGACGATGACAGCTGGTTTGGAGACCTATTCTCGTGGGTCCCACAATGGATGGCTGATATATTCAAGTTTCTGGGAGCTCTACTAGCAATGGTATTGCTAGGATCCTGTGTTATCAAGATAATCATGTCACAGTGCCAGAAAATTGCAAAGAAAGCCATAGGTATGAAAAGAATGGTTGATGTCGAACCAGGATGGAAGCCCAGAGACCTGACTAATGAAGAGATAAGAGACTTTGTGAAGGCCAGCAAATTTGCGCCAGAAGGAACAAAGTTCACATACCCTAAGAAACGAAGAAGGTATGAGGGAAAATGGATTTACTGCAGCCCAAATGGACAATGTCAGGTAATGATGTGGAACAAAGACGAACATGTGAAGACAGCAGGGAGTTTGAAGGAGTGATAAAAATATGGACTCCAAAGGCTCACATATTCACGCCATCATGTACCAACGCAGAGGACGATGAGCATGACACTGAAGAAGCAAAAGAAATGAATGCAAAGGAGGTTGCAGAAGTGGTGAGTGTAAAGGAGGTCCCACACATGGCCTGCACCCCTTCCTCTCATTTCAAGGTACCAGGAATGCGCTTGCCAAGGTATGTGATGTATGAAGAGCAAATGAACCTACAAAGAGCTGCAGTGGGACCCTGCCCAGTATACATCAGAAGATCCATACCGGCTGAAGCACCCATAACCAGACAACCCTGGGCAGCACGCTACCCTATCAGACAGCCATACCAGCTGCTGATACGAAATGAGGAGTACCTACACACGGTCCATGAAGAGACCCCAAAAGCCGTAACGGAAGGCCAGTGGAAATGACACAAGGGCCTGAACAGATTTGAGAATGAGCAAGAGCAGCTATCGAAGATAACACGCCAGTGCGAGTAACTACAAAATTGAATGGAATAGGCACAGAGAGGATACAATGTTACAATGCCAGGAAACAGTGTTACGAGACCAAATGGAAGCAACCGTCCTGTTAAACGTGTGTAAATAGGCTTGAAACCAAGATGCTAAAAAATCAATATTGCTGGCAATGCTTAGTAGAAGAAAGAGCGGCTAGCGCCAACCATATATCTACCTCAATAAGGCACATTATACAAGTGTGACTCCATTTTGTAAAAGCAGAAAAGGTACCCAGGTGGCCAGAGGCCTGCCAGGCCATGTTTCGAAACCCAGCCAAAGGCAAGAGAAGGAGCAGAATCGAAACTCAACAATGAGCGGCTCATGCCTAGGAAATCAAGGTCACCAGAGAAGGGGAGGAGAGCGGCAGCTCACAAGACTCCAACTTCAGAGCATACCAGCCTGCCTCATAAAGGTCAAGATAAGGGGGGCCCGTGCAGGTGGCTAGGGCGACACAGAATTAAATGCACTAAAAGCTGGAAACTGAAGCTGATTCATGGTGAACTAACACGTGACCAGCCAGGCGCGAAGAAGTACCATCGCCTGATGTCATCCAGGACCCGAGGATGCCATAACTTTTCCCGATAAGAGATTACAGTTTCGAGGCCATCCCTAGCCAACTAATTGACATGTTGCCCTAAAACACTGATTGATGGAAGGGAGGCAGGGTGAAACTTGGGACACCAAGCTCAGGGGTGTCTATTCTGCATGCTGCTAATTAAAGTGGAGATTTATGCTTAGGGGTGTAACTTGCCCAATCACAATGGACCATGTAATCTAGGGTCCTATAGACACTGTAGCCAATGAGACGTCGTAATTGTAGTGACGTCAATCACGTGTGATATAGAGGGATGGGCGTAGACGCCCACCCGATAAGAGTTATCCAATCCACATGCTCCATTATCATATACAGATATAACACCTATATTTAAGTTACCTTTCCTAACCAATTATATTGCATGATGATTTTTATATAGAAATTAGATGTCACTGATGATGATTTGTGCCTATAAGAATTGCTGTTTACCAAAGTTCGGGGAAGTCGGAGCAAGACCAGTGATCGCACTACACCTGATTCCCATTTGTTTCCCTGTTTGATGTACGTATCATTAAACAGACTTCCCTTTGCCAAACTCCTCGTTATTGAGTCATGTCGGAGTAAGTGAATCCTGCACCCCCTGTCCTCACATGGTGCAGCTATCTTGTCTTACAAGTTCTACAGGGTGAGCACTGACCTATGGGCCCGTCAGTGATGTCCTCTCCTCTTGAACAATAGAGATCCCACCTGGGATCTGTCAGTGCATACCTGACAGATCCCAGTCGGCAGAATTCTGATAGGTTTGAATCATAATTCTGATGAGGCTGATAGGTATCAATTAAGCGCACCTGAAGCAAGAGAACAATTAGGCACCACCATTCCCAGAAGAGCACTAATGTTCATATCTCATCTGCAACTCTTTGAGAATTACGCCACCAGGGATAGAATGAACACCTATAAACCCCCCCAAAGGGATGTTAGCTATGTGGACATTCAAGGCTAGAGCAGAAGAGCTTTTGATGAAACTTGGAAAGTGAAGTATATTAAAGAAGCAGGCATTTGGGAGAGAAGGGGAGGAAAAGGAGGTGCATGGAGAGTGTAGACGAGTAGAGGCGGAAGGGAAGAGGTACTGGAGAGAAGAAACGTGAAGAATTGGAGGTACAAAATGGGTGAGAAGGAGGAGGTGGATAGAAATGTGCTGCAGGGGGGAACGTACATCATGGGAGAGAAGGGCCTAGTGGAGAAAGGCATAGGAAAGGGGTAGGGGAGCTTCAAGCAGGGGGGATATATTGATAATGGAATAAGTATGGAACTGTAGCATTGAGGTTGAGTGGGAGAGAACTGTACCAGCCAAAGGACTGAACGTGGAGAATATTGGAGGCAAAGAAGTTAATGAACCCTGTGGTGAGAAGGGGTTCAATTGGGAAGAGTGAAGGAACAAACACTTGCCAAGGTATAATGTGGTGCAGGAGAAGCGTTGGAGGAGCGATATTAGAGAAGAGGGTTTATTGGCAGAGCCCCTCAGGAATGAGGAAGCAATGAGGTATTGAGGAGATTAGGGAGTGTTGGTCAGTGGAGAATAGACATGGAGGTTGTCAGTGGCCTAAAACCATTGGCAGCAGATTACCTAAGGTGTGGCTTACCTGCTGGAAACTCTTGGCCATGTTGATCAACATCAATGAAGAAAGGCTGGTCATTGGTGGATACAGCTGGAGGAAGAGGAGCATTTTCTTGTTTCATTCTCAGCCAATGAGAGAATCACCAAAGGTTTCTGGAGGCCTATAAGTGATATGGAATGTGTAGAAGAAACTGCTCAGTATGTCTAAGCTGTCACAAGTGCGCATAAGGAAGCAGACACGAAGATAAAGGAGATATGGTAAGATAATTTGGTCATCACATTAAGAGCAATACAAAGGGTCCTGCAATGAATAGGATTCTAAATAAGTAACTAGTGAAGATCTTTCATGGCTGTTGAAATATGCAGTTCAATGTTGGTACTAGTTTAAAGATGAGCTGAAGGATGCTGCAATCATTGTAATATGTTAACAAGATATTGTGGGGATCCTAAATTGAATGAGATTGCTAAACATAGACAGGAGAGAACCAGTGGAAGCATTGCTTGTATTTTGTGTGAGACTCCAAAGACGGGAACAACATTCCCAAAATTGTAAAAGACCATCTTTACAGCACCATTAGTATGGGGTCCTTGGGAGAGATTTGGATCTACAAAAACTCACAGCTCTTTGCTGGACAGGAGGGTGTGGGACAGGATCTGGATAAATGAGTCTAACATTTCCCAAAAGCCAGCTTATTGGGGTCTGTAATTAGAATCGTTGTCTTAGTAGGATTAAGGTAACACAAAGATGTAATTCATCAATTTACCCCAAATTACTAAGCGTTTTCTAAAAACATGTTTTGGCTGGACGATATCTGAATCACATGACATTTCCAGAAGAGTCTGTGTGCCATCCACATAATTGAAAATGTGAAAACCAGAATAATGCAGGTTGTCAAAAGAAGAATGCAGAAAAATATGAAAGATGAGCAGGTACAAGGAGCATTCCTGAGAGACACCATATGCCTCCTAAATAGGGGAAGAAGAGAATGGAGTGATAGCAACACTTGCATGGTGAACTGTAAGGAATTATGTCAAACATTGCAGGACAGCACCTTCTATGCCCATATTTCTCAGTTTAGATAATGATAGTGGGTGTCTCACAGCCGCAAAGGCTCATGAAAAATCAAGTAAAATCAGTACACCCACATCACTCATATCCTTCATAATCGTTAGTTGGTAAAATGGTGAAAAGCAATTTGGTCTGGATAATTTGGTCTAAAATCTTATTACTTTCCCCTAATAATTGTTTTTTTTGGTAACACCTCATTCTAACACTTTTGATAGAATAGTCAGTCTGAAAATGGGCAATAGCTATTTATATCTTTAAAATCAAGAGATGGTTTCTTCATTAGTGGAGAAATGATCGCCCGTATAAGATCCACTGCCCCAAACACCCGACTAAGGGATAATCTAATGATGCTGGCAATCATGAGAAGACATTGAAGTGATTCAATGACGTGTTTTAAAAACCGCACAAGTAATAAATCAAGGAAGAAGCCAGTTATTTGGTAGAAGTAATGATTGTGAAACAGCATTCTTATGGAAGTAACAAGGAGTTGAGAAGGAGCTGCAGGCAGAGTAGGTGGGGTTTGCAAATATAGTACTTAATAAAGAAGAAAAATGTGCTTACCTGCAAGGTACTTTTAACGATTTCACTGATGACGACTTTCTAACGCTGGCAGCCCCACTGTGTACCAGGCATTGAAGCATCATGTGTGAAGAACCAGGAGACTCTTTAGTGAGTCAAGCAGCGGAGAAACAAAGTCGATCCATGATGTGTCCCTGAAGTTTGCAGGCATTGAAAGGGAACTGTACCATATTTAGGAATCTGGGGGATTACATCTTTGCGCTGCTTTCAAAGGACGCATTGCTGATGCAAGTGCAAGCTCCCCTGTTCAGAACAAGTGCAGCTTTAATAGAAAGGACCCTTGAACGTCCACCTGTGTGCACCAGTAAGTCTAGCAAAAGACTAGAAGGAAGCACATTACAACGTGAGGTGCATGCATCAGACATCTTGGTTATTTGAACAAAGCACTGGGAATAGTGTTTACATGAAGGACTCGTCCCAGTACTTACTGCAGATGTTTGATCACAGTGTTCCTCCTCATCCCAGTTATTGAATTCTCATCGCATTGTCAATTCTTCGTCTGAGTACTTTAAATAAACAATAAAATACATTTAGGAAAATAGAGCTGGAAGGAAAACAAGAGATAAAAAGAACAGGAGAAATAAATACAATGTTTATTAGCAGAACACAGCAGTCAATCAAGGTGTACCACCCCCAAATTACTTCTTAGATATGCAAGGTGAGAAAGGCATACAATGGAAACGTTGAAAAACATGTCTATGCCGTACATGGTAAAAATGTTGTGAATGAAAGGAAAATAATTATTTTGATATTTTATCTGCGCAACTATGGACAGGTACAGTTTGGAAATCTGTTGACACTGTTGGGAGATGAGTCGTTTAATTTGTCTGAGTATGATAAATGCATAAAAATGCTTGATAAACATTAAAGGAATGGTTCGCTCAGAAATATTATTGTCCCTATGGTTCGGCCATGTGTTTTTAACCATAAGTCGATCGATCGTACAAACATTTCCTATGCACCTTGCCCGAGTTTTCTTCTCTTGAACACAAGCGAAATCAGACAGCAGGGCGTGGCCATCTTCTGATAATCTTATCAATTGCCATATCGCCCTGGGTGACCTGCGTTTGCGGTGCGGCACTGAATCATATCCCCCGCCCCTGAGCCTGACATCACTAGACTCTACCGCCCATTTCACAATGCCAAAGCACGTCTCTTGTCAACATTCTCTGCCTTTCAGCTAATGACGTGTCGCCATGGAAACGGCAGGAAGCCTCTTTCCTCGATAAGTATAAACAGACAGTTTCACAACACACAACAGCAGATTTTCTTTTCCATTCCTCTCACTGTATTTCTTTGAGTATTCTGTGACTCGTTTCTGTGCTCTGGTCAGCTACCTTCGTTGCTTGTAGTCCGTGTGAACAGATACCAGTACCACCGCTATAAATAATTTTCCTTTGTTTACCACACAATGGCAACAATAATGCCCTACCTGTACGAGCCTGAGTATTCTGAGGAGGAATTACTGGAAAGAGAAGGATGCGGAAACGATGGGCTTTGGACAACAGTTGGGAGGACGATTCAACAGATGAAGAGCCTGGGCCTAGTCGCATGGACGGTGTTTCCACCTGGTGTACCTGCAATCGGTGCGCACTAATGCCAACCGAGGAGGAGAACTGCTGCTGCCAAGAATACTCAGGATGCTTGTCCTACATATCGCAAGGCGATCCACAGACGCAATGCGTTACCGAGCTGCCAGATTTCACGGCAGCCTGCCTCACACAGTCCGTGTTGAGGATTTTGATGGTGCTTATGCACGAACTTCGCGCAACAGTTCGCCCTCGTAATCCCAGTAATGAGTAAGTATAGTCTGGTTGTGATGTCAGTTAGGCCACTACTATTTCATGGTTGTCCCCTGTATTCTTGTAACTTCAATATATTGTTGTCATATCAGTTTAGTCTTGCAATTCACTAGTTATAGTTGCAAAAAAGTCGTTCAATATTGTGCAATGTCTAGTTAGCATTTTTCCTGGCAAAAATGCCATTGCATACAAGAATTGTCATAGACAACTAAGGTTTAATACACTTATCTTGGTCATTTAAAAACAGTTTGTATCTTTCTCTTTCACAGGTGGTACCAGCTGGTGGCCTATCGTTCGTACACATGGTGGCTTCATGGGAGGCTTGGACACCGCGTTCGATGAGTAATACCCGCCTGTGTCGTTGGTGCCATTAGACAAACTTTCCCCAGTGACAGCGGTCAATACAGGTGATTTTCCCTCGCTGAGCTGCAACCAGACCTTTACAATGTGTAGTATTTTTGTGCCATCAAAATAAGAAACCAAATAAAAAACATATATTTTATCAATTGTTGTTTCAGTTCTTAAGTGAATCAAGTGTGTTACCATTCAGCAGTGTTCCGGTGCCTTGTCTGCACGCCCCAGGCCCATCCATCCCTCCTCCACTATCAAAGGCAGTTCGCACCAGTGGATGTGCGCTGCCAAGGGGTGCTGTAAGGGGCGCGAACGGCCAAGGTGCTTAACAACATGTACACTTCAAAAGGTATCTTACGCCCAGGGGCCATTGTTCACATGGCCTCCTCAGACCCTGTGTCTCCAGGCAGGCTCCCCTTGAAGCAGGGCGCTCTGCGGCAATACACATAAGTGTGTCTCCATTCAGCAGTGTTCCGGTGCCTTGTCTGCATGCCCCAGGCCCATCCATCCCCTCTCCACTATCAAAGGCAGTTTGCACCAGTGGACGTGCGCTGCCAAGGGGTGCTGTAAGGGGCGCGAACGGCCAAGGTGCTTAACAACATGTACACTTCAAAAGGTATCTTACGCCCAGGGTCCATTGTTCACATGGCCTCCTGAGACCCCGTGTCTCCAGGCAGGCTCCCCTTGAAGCAGGGCGCTCCCCGGCAATACACATAATACCACGACATATACACGTCATTTATTCACAAACAAACCCTGTATTGTTATTCTTTATAAACCACTTAATATTTACCATGAGAACATCTTTGAGCACTGCAAGTCAACTCGTGATCGTGCTACTCTGTGACCGCTTCGAGTGAACTTGTCAGTGTGCTACCTGTGAACATCTCCCTGTTTTCTTGCCACTAATTACACTGCTTGCTGAATCCAACTGTTTGTTGGTCAAGGTAAGGGCATGCATCCTAATCATATCTCCTTCATTTCTAAATGTATATCTATTTCGAAGTAACACACTCACTAGTGCTATGTTAATTTGTCTTATTGCTATTGATTTGAGTTTCTTTTTGTTATGTTATCGATATATCAATTTTTATCAGTGTCAATTGGTATTGTAATGCATCCTTCGCGGTCCGTGTCTCTAGTGTAAGCATGTTTCCTTTTCGTGCATGATAGAACATGCAAGGGACGAGTAACATGTTCTGATTTTGAACACATCAATTAATTGTTTGTGAAATGTATCCTATAATACAGTCGCCCACGATGCATTGGTTTTGCTGTGGTGCCCAAAAGAAAGCGTGCAATGAACAATGTATGGTCCAATTCATTCTTTCTCTCTAAAACTGTTGATCGAATAAGAGAATGGGTCAGATATTGTGGATATCCACCGGAAGAGCTTGAAAGTAGAGTAAAACAAGTCTTGGAGGACAAGAGGGGTCATCGATACCGCATCTGCAGTCTGAACTTCAACCCGGATATGTACGACACATGCTTGTACACAAAGAGCAATCAACTGAGAACAACTTGTAAACTGCTCCCAAACGCGATTCAGACTCTATTAGTGAAAATGCTGCCACAGGTGAGTCACGCTTCCAGATTTAGCTTTACGCCTGTATTTTCGGTGTTAATGTAACTTATAATACTTTCGATATTTATGTGATTGAATAGATGTTTAAATAATGACTATTTTGCTAAACATCAGTCCTTGTTTTTGAGAACCCACATAGAAAATTGATTTATGGGGACAGATAACTGTGCTATATTATGCATTAACATAAGCATAATTTTCTCGTATTCAGTCTCCAAGCATGACACTTTTTAATGTTGGAATTTCTAAATGGAATAATACTTTCCCTTTACAACTCCATGACTATCCACGGAATATGAAGCAACAAGATTCAACATCCATGTCTTGCCTGGAGTCATCAACCACTTCGAGTGTGTATCAGGTAATCTTACCTAGCTATTCTTTTCCAGACTGGTTTTATACATGGAAATTTTACTTTTCATATGTACCTTTGTCGTCTTTCCAAATTTTGTGGCCTATTTCCAATATTTTCGTCCTTACTAATGCAAGTACTGTGCTTCAGGGAGATGCTGGAGCATCCTCTACAATTACATTATCCCTTGAAGTTGTTCCGGAACCAGACCTTACAGTTGATCCGGAGCCAGAGGTATGCATACTTACAGTACCATCTACTGAAAGAAAGTCGGTCTTATTATATGTGTAACGCAAACGACTTATTTTAAAAGGATACTATTTTTTGTAGGGATGCATACAAGATCCGTATATTGAACAGGAGGCACGTGGATCTGAGTCGGTGGGCCAGCAAGCTGATAGTGATGTTAGAGTAAAGAAGGTTTCAAAGAAAAGAAATAAGAATAAGGTTAGTTATATACACAATTTTTTTGGCAATTCTTTTGTGCTGAGGCCTCCATTATATGCTGTTTTTTAATGTAAATTGTACAACACGGTATGTTGGATTTACACTGAACATCCCTTTTCCTATCTGTCCTGTAGTTGCCCGATGGAGTACGGACTATGAAGACGAAGACAACGATACAAATGACAGATGCTGCTTGCCAAACTGTTATCACCATGGAGGAACTATTAACTGAGGCGCGGCGTGTTCACACTCAAGATGCCTATGTCCAATGGCCAGAAAATGAATTTAATATGACCGGCGAATCCAGAAAAGTGTTTTTGGACCATTGCTACAATGCGCCTGCTCCGCCAGATGAAGGTGAAAGTGAATTTATAGAAGATAGTTTTACATTACTCAATGAGCACTTGACCCAATCGACAACCGCCAAAAAAATGGCCCCCAAAAAACAGTACACATTGATGTTTTCTCCTATCCATGGTAAAGTAACAGATGTTGAAATGACAGAGACTGAAGCATCAACATATTGACCGACGATGCAGACAAAGATATCGACCATAGTATGTCCAGTTTGGCTGATATGTCAACAATGGTTCAGTCCGGAACAACAGTGTTGCCGGATGACAATCTAATAAAAGAGGCCAAATACATAGTATTCGACAGCAGCTTGATGGAGATTATAAAGATACTGAAATAAGTGCATTCAGTGGGAGGGGTAGTATGTGGGAAGCCATTGGTGAGCGTGACTCGTCTAACACAAGGCAGTAACCTCAAAATACACGCCACCTGTGAAAAGCTCCATAAAGCATTTTTATGGACCGCTCAACCGATGCTGGGGAAAGTGCCAGCTGGCAATCTACTGTGTGCAGCAGCTTTACTTTTCAGTGGCTCTAGTTTCACGAAGTTATCCAGTTTCTTTCAGTTTGTGGGACTCCATTTCATTTCTAAAACGCAATACTACTAATACCAACATGATTATCTATTCCCTGTCATTAGTGAAGCTTGGAACATTGAACAATTGGCTATTCAAAGTACATTCTCTGACAAATGGTTCAGGCTAGCTGGCGATGGACAGTGTGACAGCCCCAGATTTTCTGCTAAGTACTGCACCTACCATTTTCAGGACATGGAAACTAAGAAAATTGTGAGTTTGGTGGTCGTGCAGGTGTCCCAATGTAAATCCTCAGTGGCATGGAGAAGCTTGTTTTTATAAAATCACTGCTATATCTACAATCGAGGTGAATGCAAATCGACCTCATAGCCACAGACAGACATGTTTCAATAGCCAAGACAATGAGAGAGCAGTATCCAAATATTACACATCAATTTGATGTATGGCATGTTGTCAAATCAATCAATAAAAAAAATCACGGTGGCAGGGAAGAAAAAAGGTTTTGAAAGTATTTCACAATTGTCCCAGTCTTTCAGCAACCATCTTTGGTGGAGCTCCAAAACATGTGATGGGTCTGTGGAAATTCTACTGGAAAAATGGCGGTCACTAATGCACCACTGTTGCAACGTTACCACTGGACAGAAAACCAACATTTCCACCATTGTGAACATGGCCCTTTGTCCCCAGAGGAGGCACGGAAGAAGAAGTGGTTGATCACATCTTCACCTCCACACAAAGCACTTGAGAAGATTGTGTTTGATAAAACTCTATCAAGAGATCTGAAGGGACTCACAGAATTCTGTCACACAGGATATTTGGAGGTGTTCCACAAAATGTGCCTAAAGTACAGGCCAAAAAGATTGCATTTCGGCATCCAAGGGATAAAATCTAGGACTTTACTAGCGGTATTAGTGCATAACGAGAATATAGGCCGGGAACAATCTAGGACTGCAGGAAACTTAGGGATGCTTCATTACACTATGGCCTTTATGAAAAGAAGCAAAAATGGGTTGTCAAACCAGTATTTGACAAAATGGAATTCGATTTTGTGAAAGATCTAATTGTTAATGTTGTAGAGATGCATACTCACGGAATTGCACACAAATCTGTTCCGAGCACAGATACATTGCCACAAAACATTGCCAACATGCCATGCCCACCCAAAGCAGAGCTCCTTCAATCGTTCAAATCCCAGTACAAATGACTACCATCTGTTTTTATTTTTCACAAAATGTTTTTATATTCTGCACAAATAAAGTATGCAATTTGACTTTTGAAATCTATCCTCTTAGGCCTTTTCTTTAAAAAAATAGTATAATTATTACGATTTCTTTCACATTTCACAGTTTAGTCGAGCTACTGTGGGACCTTCAGTTTTCATGTAAATGACCAATGGATAACAGTGTGTAAGAATCTTTGGATTTTGGCAGTTGCCTTGCCATAATGTTCCCCAAACAGCTGAATATCTGCGTGTTACAAAAAAGGGATTAGACCTAGGCTACAAAATATTCTAGGCACGCAAGAAGTACTGACTGTGAAAACATGCATGGGGTAGCAGGCCATGAGATAAGCAGAGGTGGGCCTATTACTAGACATATTTCGACTCAGTTTTTGTGTTACATCGACTATAATTTGAGAGTAGGGGGCATTCTGTCATTGGCAAGTTTCCCCTATACACCAGTGCAGTGCAAACGTCCAGTGACAGCCCCCCATTTTTTCATCCTGTGCCCGTGCTTCAAAAATCATGTTCTAATGGATGCGTTGACATTGGATGTTGCAAAGTAAGAAAGTATGTTCATTGTGAGTGAAGGTCAACAGCTTTGAATTTTTGCTTCGAAGCTGGGAGACCCACGCGTTCCGTGCACAGTATAAGGTTCTATTGTTTTTTTACCTTGAGAAGCAGGGACCATTCTGAAAGGGATTGAATTGAAAGGGGGGTGTAACAACGTATGATATGATAAGGTTGCCCATTCCGAAACTGGACCTAGTTACATATAAATCCAGTTTATGAAATTTCGTTGACACGAACGGAGGAGTCTGCATTACGGTCTGCGTTACGCCAAGAGAAAGGGAATGCCGAATATAATGTAAGTTTCTCTTTAGACGATTTTATACCAGAACTAGTCAAAATACGAATAGCTGACCATTATTGCTGGGCCACATTGTACTTGTTCTTTCTGTGTGGCATATTGCAATGAACTGATAGTACAAACGTTGTGTGCAGGGCTATCTACCGGGCACATGGGCAGGCCAGCATCGAGACGCATGTAGACCACCACTTGTTTCTCCCTGGTTCTACATTAATAAATCATTACATTGTCTGTGCACCTCAAATTGTTGCCCCAGTTACGTTTAGAGCTCAACATACTCCATTGCACTATCCTCAGAAGCAAATAGCGGAGTACTTTGATATTCCATGTTGTATTCTCTCGGTTCACATTGTGTCACCTCTGTGCTAATAAAGAAAATGATTAATTGTAATAAAGATCGGCTACTGAGACACATTTCTATTTTTATGTTTTGCAAACAGGTACATCGTGCCATTCTGCGATTGTCATCTATTCCAGACCCCGACCGATGGATTCTTCAACCGCCAGCTGCAGCTACATGTCAATCACTCGATCTACTTAACCATCTTTGGGATGACAGACAAGGTCCAATATGCCCATACACGGTACCAGCGATAAAGAGCAACATAACAACCTTTACGGTGGTCTAGTGCCAAGTTCATGCACCAGCTTTGCAATTCACTGTGCGACCGAAGTGCTTCATTTAGACAAAACGAACACCCTGTGTACCAAAAAGGAACAGTGCGTGACTCACGATAAACATTTGCGGATTTGCGGATCGAGAGTAAAGGAAAAAAGTCCCCTTTTGATCGATTATGTCAGACGCCGAATGTTATCGAAACATTTAATGTGAAATAAATGTACTTTACCAATTGTACAGTCTTGCTGTTTCCTTTTAAAGTACAGTTTCATATTCCTAATTGTGACGCGCTGTGCTGTCAGAGGATGTGTGTTGTTTTCCGGATTCCGCGTCTAGTCGCGTAGGTGACTACTGGGTGTGTTTGGCTATGCTGCCCAGCAACGTCACGAAGAGAGGCAGAGAATATAAATGATTTGGTGATGTCAGGCTCAGGGCTGGGGGGTTTGATTTAGTGCCGCAAACGCAGGTCACCCAGGGCGATGCAGCAAGTGATAAGATTATCAAAGATGGCCACGTCCTGCTGCCTGATTTTGCTTGTGTTCAAGAGACAAAAACTCAGGTAAGGTGCATAGGAAATGTTTGTACGATCGATTGACTTATGGTAAAAATCACATGGCCGAACCATAGGGACAATAATATTTCTGACCAAACCATTCCTTTAAGACAAGTCAGTAAACATACTGTTGGAAAGATATCAGTTTGGGAAAAGGAGACCAGGGCAGAGTGAATCTGTACAGAAGTACATCCTGGCCATGAGAGGTTTGGCAGCCTCATGAGAATTTGGAACTACACTAAATGAAAGACGTGTTGATCAGTTTATGATTGAATGCAATGTTGGCAAAGTGAGGGAAGCCTTGTGGTCGAAGTATCACCCATCTCATGGGGAAGTCCTCAAGATGGCAAAGGAAGTGCAACACACACACAAGTTTGTCAAAGAGCTGGAGAAAAGATCTGACTCTGAGGTTAAATAAATTGAAGAGGCGCAAGTGAAGGAAGTGTTGGCTATACCAGGAAAGAAATTAAACAGGAAGAAGCAAATTGTCAAAAAGAAACCTACCAGAATTAACAAAAAGATGGATGATGAAGAAAGGAAAATGTGTTTCTGCTGTGATCGTTTATACCACCTTGCACACAGTGAAAAGTGCCCTGGTCTTAAAGCTTGTTGCAAAACATTTATTGAAAAGGATAATTTCACAAACTGTTGCAGAAGTAGAATGGATGCCATTGACTGTGTTAATGAATTGTGTGAAGACTTTGAGGAATGTACATATGTTGTAGAAGACATGACTGAATCCATAAGAATTATTGAGGCAGATGCTGAATTTTTGACACTTTAATCCATGGAAAAATAAAATTTAACAATGTGGAAATTCAGCCTTTAGCATATGGTGGCAAACACATTGAATTGGTGGGGTGGTTTAGACAATAATGCTGTTCAAAGATAGACATGCCAAAGGAAAAGTATATGTTTCTAATAGAGGTTGTTTTCCTCTTTTGAGCTGTTCCCACCAAAAACGATTGAATATTAAACTTGGTCTGAAGAAGCAGTCTATGCTGTAAATGGAGGAAAGATTCCATTCTTGAAAGGTGTTAATGAACATAAAGTTTCCAAGTAGAACTAGGGTTCCTGATGGGATATATGCATTACATCAGGATGAAGGCTGATTCTGTCCCAGTGGTGCAGAAAGTAAGGACTGTACCAATCAATCTGAGGGCTGCTTTGAAGGAAGAACTGGAGATGATTGAGAACTAAGGAGTAATAGAAAGGGCTACTTCCTCAGAATGGGTCTCTCCTCCTTTAATTGTGCATATGCCAAATGGGAGATTGAGATGATGTATTGATCTGTGATCTGTCAGTCAGTATATACCTGATAGACATCCTTTAGCAAACATATGGGAGATGTTAGGTACCATCAATGGAGCCAAAGTTTGAGAACACTGGATTTGAAGTCTGCGTACCATCAAATCATGTTACATCATTACCCCAGAAACATCACTGTATTCATTACTTCAGAGGGATTGTTCAAATGCAAATGGATGCCTTTTGGTTTGGTATCTGCTGCTGCAGTATTCCAACATGTTAAGTATCAACTTTTTCATAATGTGGAAGGTGTTGTATGCTTTCAGGATGATGTTTTAGTCAGTGGGAAGACTGCAGAAGAAAATGATACAAGGTTGAGACGGGTATTGAATATTTTTAAGGAAGCTGGGGTGACGCTAAATAAGTTCACAAGAGTGCTATACAGTATTTGGGACATGACGTTTCTGAACACAGTATCTGGCCAAAAGTAGAGTTGGTAAATGACATTTTTGAATTTTCTTAGCCCCGATAACAGGGTTCTGATTATAGCATTTTTGCAATGGTCGAGTACTGTGACAAATTAATTCTTGAGTTAGCTGCTAAGTCTGCTAAGTCTGTTAATATGAGGAAGTTGGTACAAAAAAAGTTTCAATGGAATGAAGAATGCGAATCTGAATTTTCAGAAATATAGTTAGCTCTGAACAGAGCTCCTACTTTGAGTAACTATGAACCAGGAGGTGCTTTGTGACTACTGATGCTAGTAATCACAGTCTGGGGGAAGTTTTATCTCAAAGAAGGAAAGGGAAAGAATGCACCATTGCATTCACTTCCAGGGTGCTAAAAGAAGCAGAAACACATTACTCCACCATTGAAGAAGAGTTGCTGGCAGTTAAATGGGCAATCAACAAATGTAGGCCTTTTTGTGGGGTGTGATATTTGTAGTTAGATGTTATCACTCCTTTGAGAGACATTTTGAACACTAAAGGGTTAGACAAAGTATCTCCAAGAATTAGAAAATGGGTTGCTAGTTTACAAGATTGATCTTGGGAGGTGAAATATGTACCAGGTGTAAATATCAAATTGGCAGGTTGTCTGTCAAGATTGACACATGTTGTTGAAGAGCAGGATGAAAATGATGATGAAGGGGGGGATCAAGCCCTTGAGAATGCCCAGGATTTTGTCTCAGAAGCAAAGTGTCAGGAAGCGATGTTTGCACATGCCACTTTGTGAGATGTGAAGAAGCGACTGAGTGTGCAGTAAAGAGTAGTCAGATTAAGAAAGGGACTATTCCTGAAGCAGTAAAACAGATCTTCGATGATCTGCATGTGAAAGTTTGTATGGTTTTGAGAGAGGACAAGTTGTTTCCTCCTGATGGGGTGAGAGGCAACATTTTAGGGATGGCACATAAAGGCATGTCAAAGACCAAGCAATTGTTAAGACTAGTTTTGGTGTGACCAGGATTGGACATGCAAGTGGAGAGATTAATTACAGAATGTCAGGTGTGTGAAGATTGTGCGAAAGGATTGGATCTCTATTCCTTCTTTACATTGGGAACGTGTACATTTGGATATTGTGAGACCAGTCCGGCATCAGGGAATCTTATGGTATTGCGTTGTATTAGTGGATATGTTGTCTCGCTGGGTAGATATATCTTGGATGCAGAATATGTGCACCAGAATTATTATCGCATTTTTGGATTTGATTTTTAAGAGGGAAGGATATCTCCCGATATTAATAAAAGACAATGGGGTACAGTTAGTCTCTGAGGCATTTTTTAAAAGGGAATGGCAGAGAGCATCAAATTAGTTCAGTTTACCATCCGGAGACCAATGTAATAGTAGAAAGATTGAATAGAGTTTTTAAGGACAGTATCAGGTATGCCATCTCTGAAGTTAAAGATTGGAGAAATACTGCTGAGGACACAGTGGTAGCATACAGGTTCATGCCCAAATCAACAACAGGAATATATCGGTTTTAGATGCTATGGGGTATGAAGCCCAACACCAGAGTTTGACCACCTTGGTTAGGTAGGGCATGTATGAGCAACATTGATTTTCAAGCAGTCAGAGAGGGTATTAAGGAGAAGCAAATGAACAACAAAATTCGGTTTGATGTCAGGAAAAAGAAAGTTCAGTTAGAGTGGGTGATTGGGTACGCATAACATTTCCCCAAGGTAAAAAGGGGGGGTTGAATTGGTCTGAGTCCATAAAGGTGGTGGCAAGATTGCATGGGGCAGGTGAAACTTCGGACAGAAGAGTCTGGAATATTTTATCGAGCATGTAGGATTGGTTTTAGGAGTTTTTTCCAACAGCAGAACTAGTGGGAACAGGAAGAGGTGGTTCTAGTGACAGTAAGAAAGGTTGCTCTAGATTGGTTGAGCGTGAGGCTTCCAACATAAAGGTGTGTCACAGAAAATAACGTCCCAGAAGGGGGGGTTATAGGCCCTTGTATATAAGGCATTATGTTGAGTAAGTGTAAACTTCTTCTGTAGATTATTTCCATCATCAGTGATGATGGACATTGGACTTTGGACATTTTAATGGTTAGTTTCTCTCCATGTGTGGGTGAATGTATATATAGTTGTGTAGTACACGTATTTGGTCAATTATCATTTTACTGTTCTTATATACATTAATGACTGTTCATTGTTATTTTGTTGTTATTATTTTTTATTTAGTGAATTTCAAAGAAGTGAGGTGTGTAAAATTCTGTGTACAGTGAACATAGAGTGTGGAATAAGAATGTGGATTGTGGAACGGCATTCATATGGAAGCAACCGGGAGTTCAGAAGGAGCTGTGGGTGGAGTTGGTGGGGTTTACACATATAGTACTTTAAAAAGAAGATACATTCACCTACCACAAGGTATATTCAATTATTTCAAGCTGTTGATAGGCTGTCTGAAGTAGCATCTCACATCAAGGTAATAGAGTAACTCCAAAACTATCCCAATCAGAATTGATATCCTCATAGATTTGAGCAATTTCAGATTCAAAATCGGCCACCAGGTTTGAGCATAGCTCCTTGATTGGAATGATGGATGAAGTAACCACAAACTGATGTGCATAATCACTAATTAATTTAAATAAAGATGTGTGTGTATTTGATGCTTGCTGTATTAAGGCTACGGAATGTGCCTTCTTAATCCGTTAATTTTAGCCAAATCCACAGGATCGCTCTAGCTACAACATGTTGCATTTTGTGAAATGCTCAGAGTTTCACAAACAAAGTAGATGTATGCATATCCCCTTCTGCCTACATTTTAACATTTCCTAAAAACATAAGATCAGGGTACAATGCTAAATGTTCATCCAATGCACACGGTAGATGATCAACAAACACTATAGCATGCCTGTGATGGTTCTAAATTAGAGAAACGTAAAGAAACTAATTATGGTTCACTTGAAAATGTATTAGCATAGATTTGCAAACTTGGACACAATCTGTGGAAATAACAGGGACAGTAAATGTATTTGTGGCTATTAAGGGCCACGCTCCACTGCATATATTCTTCCTGTTACCGGCAACTATATTATAACCAGATGGGATACAATTTTTGTAAAGTATCAATGATTCCTGAATGAACCAAGTTTATATAAGAGTAAACAGGTCTAAGCTAGTTGATTCTAAAGTATCTTTTAGCCTAAATCAATGATTCAAGGCTAATTGGGTCTTTAACAAAGCAGCCTGAAGTTCAAAAGAAGTAACCTTTAAGACGAAATTATCATTTCAGAGAGCGATGGGAATTCATTTACAGGCAAATAACGCAGAGACATTAGGAACGTCAAGGTAGCATACGAAATCCTACCATTTTGGCACCATGTATAATATAATTTATCCAACAGGTATAAATTCTTACGATGGAAATTATTGGTGCCACCCGGTAGCATTGTTTTGGTGTTGAGAGTTGCAGATGGGCTTGCTTAGGGCACGTCACCCGTTTCATCTGGTTGCTTCTATGCCAGGTCCTCGAGCTATTGGGCATGAAAAGAGAAATGCTCTAGACTCTTTATACTATTGTTGCAAACATGTTTAATATGAAACGGGCACGGCTTGAGAACACTTACCTTCTGCTTCACAAGCCAGGTGAATACTATCCTTAACACACACTAACCAGATTTGAAATCTTTAATTAACAGTTTGACATAAAATTATGAAATAAAAGATTGAATTCGTGGAAAGTAAAGAATTCGCCCGCTTTCAACTATAAAAACACAGCCTAACTCAGTAACTGTCTTTCTCACGCTTTCAAGTACATGGTTGATTCATCTGGGACCAGATTACAGAGACGTTGCACTGCTGCAATTGCAAATGTGCACCTTATTAGCACTAGTGCAAACTTTGGGGCACAATTGCACAAAAAAAAAATGTTTTGTCGCAAGTTATGAATACCTTGCACCCTATCCTCAAAGGGCTTCTGAATGTACATGTTACAGAAGAAGACATTCAGATGACCGTTTTCCTCCCATTTTTGAATTTGCACAAATAAGTAGTGCATTTCTTTGCATTTCAAAGTACATCACAAATCCACAAATGGAATATTCTTTCAAATGCACAGAAGATTGCCACATTCCCCTGTGCCAATTTAAAATAATACTAGCAAAGGGATGTGAAATGCTGTCCCACTTGCATTCCTAGCCCACAAATAATTGTGGAATATGCTCCCAAAACCTGCGTGTGAGCTAGGAGTTTGCTATACATTAGTGACAAGAGTCTGTGCCAGACACTAATGTATGTAAGAAGGATGGCTAGTGCATCATTTGCGCTGCCATTCAGCCCCCTTGAAATTCGCAGGTCACCATTGTGGCTATCACAATCTGTGCATTTCTGCAATCAATGCAAAGGAAAAAAGTGCATCCTCTGCGCTTTTTTCATTTACATTTTTTTGAATGTCCCTATTGTATCATTTCCTTAGCCACAAGTAATACTGAATTCTAGGAAAGTGGTCCAGTATCCTTGAATTCAGTATTACCAAAGAACTGTATTGAAGCCAAGGTGAACCATCAACACTCATATCCATAAGAGTGGCTTGAATTATTGTTCAAATGTTTACCATTTTGAACCTGAGCTCAAAAATCTGCATCGTTTTGATAGTCTTGAATCTTTTTAGAGCAGGTTTGCCCATCCCTAGTAACCAGTCAACATCTGGGAGAATCAGTTTAGCTTTGAATCTGTAAAATGGGAGGAGCAAATTAGGGTTCTCAAATGGGACCATAATCCGTTGTGACTCTCTTCTGATCTGATTTTCATCTTGTTTTTTCCTGTCTACTCTTAGGACTTACATCAGCAGTAAAGGAGAGCCGAATTTGGTTAAAAATCCACATTTTCTTTGACAGGTCCTACCAGGATTTAATTGTTTGCACTTTTATTAGAAGGCATTTGATACATGTCAGAATTGTTGACCATATTTACTATTTCTCTCATTCGAAACACACGTAAACACATTGTTTCATGATTTCCCTGGCCTAATAATCCGTAATTATTGTCCACATTTCAACCATCCATAATTGCACCACCAGTCGGCGTAAGCTTGTCACTATGCCAGTTTAGCTCCTAAAAGGTTGTTTGTATTGAGATACCATTCTCTATGCCTTCCGACAAACACGAGTTGAGATTATCGTAATTTTAGATCAGTCTATGCAAAAATTGGTAAGATGGGTATGAATTACTAGTCTAACTCCAGACCTAGAATACTTGGGGAAAGTGGTTGATTTTCTTGGGAGTGCAAATTCGGGGAAATATCACCCCCTAGTGACCTTTTCCCATGAAACTTTTCCTGGATAACCAAAAAAGTCATGCTCTTTCATTTATCATAATTTACTTTGTATCCCGCTACTGTCAGCATTGATGGATGATGACCAGTTGAACCAGAATAGATGGTTTCAGGTCTGTCGTTATTCAGAGAGTGGGATTTTGTGCTGAATTCCACCCTACTTAACATCTTTAATCAAGTTAATTTGGTGTATCTCCACCACCAGGGGCTCTATGGGAAATGCAGAAAGTATTTTTTTTATTTTTTATTTTTATTTGTGTATATGATTAACATTAACCTTTTACAACGATTTCATCATGTATCCAAATCCTTCATAATATCATACTAAAAAAAAAACATGATTTAAAACAAAATGAAATATACATGCACTCCAGATTCAAAGTTAAAGAAAATACTTTCCCACCCAAAATAGGAGAAGGCAGTACCCTGATGACATATATTCTCCTTTTGCTATCGGTCAGGCAAACAGTTGCAGTGATTTTGAGAAAAATTCTGAGTCGTTTTCCAAAGCAAATTCAACTGTCCAGTATAGTGATAGTAAGTTTCAAACTTGATCCTGAATTTCAAGCTAAGACTCAATTTTACAGCTCTCCAACATCTGTATCACTGCAATTGTAATTTCCTGTAAATTACCACCAATAAGTCTTTCCCACCAGGATTCTTGTGTAGAGTATAGAGCAGAATGAGCGAATTTATTGAAGAGGTGTTGTCTAGCTTCTGCTGTGCCTTCGCAGAACAACAGTAGATGTTTAATAGACTGCCATTCCGGGTTTTCACAGATCTTGCAGAGCTTTACTGCCTGATCGCCCATTCCTTTTTTTGCTAAAACTTCTCCTGTTTTGGTAACATTCAACCTCAACCTTAAGAACTTGCTCCTAATTCTCCAGTCGGGGAATTTTACAGGGTATTTATTCAAAACACCCAACTTCCGGTCTGTCGTGTGGAAAGGGTTCGGGCGTGTGCATGTTCTTATTTTCTCATTAGTATGGATCCAGTCCGTTTCGTCCCATTTCTTTTTCGTTTTCATCGGATCTTCAAGTAAAAGCTTAATTTCAATGTCACTATTCAACAAAGATTTTTCCACCAACAGCTTTAAATTGTCCAAGATGGGTGATTTCCCTGACTTCATATGGGCATCTATGACCGCATATATTGAGTCTTCTTGAGCGGTGATGATCTTTTGCCAGAGTGATATTAATATCCAACCTGCTTGTGATGCAAGAGACCTAAGGCCTAATTCAAAACTGAGATTGTCCATTGATAAACTCAAAGGAAGCCCTAATGCATGCTTCCAAACAAAGCCTTCCCATCTTTGCCACTGTGTGTCCCATAAGTGAGGTTTTGCCTCCAATCCATACAGTAAGATCGGGATGATTTTTGCTTGATAGAATTTTAAAACTGGGATAATGGAAAATCTTCCATATTTCCCAAGTATCTTTTTCATCTGGGCCGTCAGAGCTTTAAGCTTCAGGGAAATCTCAAGCTCCATCTTATACACTGCTGGATTAGCAAATATTTTAGAGCCAAGATAGACCAAATCTTCTACTCTCATTATTCTCTCTCCCCCAAATGACCAATAGTGGTAGACGACATGTTTATTATTCTGTCTATACACTAAGATTTTAGATTTTGTAGGGTTAATTGAGAGCCCATTTATATTTGCATAATTGAAGAGTCCATCCAGCAGTCGTTGTAGTCCTATCGCAGTTCTATCTAGGATAACAACATCATCTGCATAGGCGAGCCAGTGTAGTTGAACCCCATTTAATACTGGACTCGCTCTTGAAAAGGGAGCTAGAAAGTCACTCATATCACATGTATAAAGAGTGAAAAAAATGGAGCCCCTAAACAACCCTGGCTCACCCCCCAGTTTACCCTCACAGGTTCTGATAAATGGCCTTCTTCATCCAACCGTACTCTGATGTTAGTCTCCCTATGGAATTCTATCAACATGCCCAATAATCCTTCTTGAATTCCCTTTGATCTTAATTTCTGCCAGAGCCTTCCTCTATCCACCTGGTCAAAGGCTTTAGAGAAGTCCACCAATGCCCCATATAGCTGTTTTACACCTTTCTTCTGTGTCTTCTCACTTAATAAATTTAACATAATACCATCGACTGAGGTGGAAAGCCCCTTCCTGAAGCCATTCTGGCATCTTGATATGATCTTTGCCTTTCTTTCCCAAACCTCCAATTCACCTAATAATGCCTTCATGAAGATTTTGCTATCAATGTCCAAGAGGGCAATAGGACGATAGTTTGCTTCCACCGTCCTATCTCCCCCCGTGAACAAAGGAATTATAGTTGCAGAGTTCCATGTTGAAGTAAATTGCTTTCTGGCTATGATCTCCAAGAAAAGCCACGTAAGCAAAATATGACCACAAGTCTGGCCTATTCCTCATTACTTGATAAGTGAGACCATTCGGACCTGCCACTTTTGAGGAAGATCCTTTCATAATCAAGTCTTTGATGAGGGTTTCGTTGAATGACAATTGCCATCTTATCTGCATATCGCGTTCAAATATAGTTTTGATCGGTTTCCCGAAAACAAGTTTTACATGGCTAATCCAGTCTTCTTCTTTAACCAAATTACAAAGCTGGGTCGCCGAATTTCCCTCAAGTTTATAAATAACAGACCAGAAATCCTTCTAATTCTTTTTTGTGAGTAAGTCCAACATATGTTCACCATCTTTCTGATGTCTGATTATTTTCCTTTATATAGACCAGTCTTTGTAGTTTCTTTTCAGCAATCTTATCTCATCTTTGATCGCCTCCATATTCCCCTTGTGGGTTTTTTTAATCGACCGTAGATTCCTATTATGTTCTTTTTTCTTCACCATGGTTTCTTCATCAAATATATGTTTATTTATATGTTTAGGGCTGTCCCCACTTGTTCTCGACGGACAAAATGACCAGATGAATTTTTAGAAACCTGAGGGAGAGCAGTTTTTATGTTGGAGGGATTCCGGCAGGGCTATGAGTTTCTCGTTTAGTTTCAATCCCCCTTCTTTATATTTGTGGATCCGGACTCTTCCCTTCCTACATTCCAGTTTTTGTTTGTCTCTCAACTGTATTTCTGATAGTACTTCTGGGAATGAGAGTTCTAACCTCATATGGTCACTGCCACCCCCCTCACGAATGGCTAGCGTTACCTTTTGTTCAAATAGTGAGTTTGAAATGAAAAGGTAGTCTAGCGTTGAATTCACTGCACCTTGGATTCTCGTCGGTTTTGCAAGTATATCCCCAGGTATGTTTCCATTTGCCATTTTTAGATCCCACATACTAAAGAAGTCTATCCATGAGTGACCATTCTCTGTCACCCTCTGTCCTCCTTGGTTTGTTTGTTCTTTCGGTAAATTCAAGCATTGGGAATTCAAGTCCCCTCCTAGTATTATTTTAGCCTCTGGAAACAATGTTAATGCCTTTTCTAGGGCCTGTGCTAGTTTTTCTAATCAGTAGATATTGCCAATTATCAGCTCCAAGACTTGTTGAAAGCTCTTCAACGTCCCTTTACAAAATTGAAGCCCTTGTATATTATAGTCAATGGTGTGTATATCCCTAAATTTAGAGTTCTTAAGAGCTATCAGCATCCCCCAACTCGGTCTTCCTCTAGCTTTTTGAGAGGCGGCTTGTGCCTCTACGAAAAAACCCTCTATTGCTATATGGTTTACCATCCATGTTTCCTGTAACATAATAGCATCTCCCTCCTCAAAAAGGTAATTTTTTTGTGAGCTTGGAGAGGATGTTATTTGGACCCTGCGTGTTCCAACAGAAATTTTTAGACCGTCATTTTCAAAAAGGTTTTTGTACCAGGCCGACTTTCTGCAAAACCTCTGTGAGAATATCTGAGAGCAGAGATAGCGCATTTCCATTTAAGGTTGCTCCCGAAACTACTGATGCATTCGTTACCAATTCAGAATTTGACTTGGGTGTATTTTTAAGCCCTTGAGGTGATTTACTTTTCTGACCCCCTTCCTCTTGCTGTATTACAATCTCAGGCCTTCCATTTGTAACTAGTACATTTTGATTCTTCAGATCCTCCTTTTCCTCATTGATGGCGGTTTACACCTCTCTTGAGGCGCATCCAATCTCTGCCACCCGAGGTTGTGTTATATCTGGAAATTTCACAAATACAATGTGATTGCTGTTAATGAGATATAGGCTTGGCACTTTTTTTTAAGATTGTTAAAATCACCCTTCGATTTAAGGACTTTATCTGGTTTTTATTTGCAGTTGATTGCATCCAGATAATTGGCATAGCAAATGGTGATGATTTTGCTTGACCTTCCATTTGTTGTTTTGGTGCCTCTGCCGAGGTCGTTGAAATTGGGTTTGGGATCGAGGATTCCTCCATTTCTTTTGATTTTCCAACTCCATTCCCAATCTCTCCGATTCTCCTATGCTTTCCCTCCCCCGTCCTTACATTGTCGCTGACAACCAGGTTTTTTTGTTCTACTTCTGTCTTTTTCAGGAATATCGGGGCAATCTTTAGAGCGATCTTGACTTCTCCAGTAGTCTGCGCATTTTGAGCTTTTTTTACTATTCCTACTTTTTTCTTCATTTTCAAAAATGTTGGTGCAATTGGAGGATTCTTCTTTATCTTTATTGGTTCTGCTGGTGCTACAGAGCCATCCTTCTCAAGGTCTGTTTGGCAGCCTGTGGATGTCCTTGATTGTTTTTTATCTCTTTCATGGCTGCCCATCTGATCTTTGCGATTGTTCTTTTTCCCAATAAGATTTTTTTGTTTCTTGGGTGGGTCTGTTTCCCCACTAGAACCTTCCTCAGGATCTACTTCAATTACATCCTGATCAACTCCTGATGACGATAATGAGATATTCGTTCTTCTTCTCAGAAAGTTATTTGTTTCTACATTATTGTATTTTTTCTTCCTTTGTTCTTTTTTACTTTTTTCCCTTTTTTGTATTAAATTTTCTTTCAGTCTTCTTTGTCTCCTTGATTCTCTTTTCTTCCCGATTGTATAGGGTTGTCATTATCTTCACCCACCTCTATTAAAGGAATCCCAATCTGATTTATTGTCTTTGCCATTGGATCCGAAGTCTCAGTTTCTTCTTCTAAGAGACCATCAACAACATTGGCCAATCTTCTAAACTCTTCAAGTGTAGACTGACAAAGGAGTATCATCCATCTGTGAGTTATGATCCTTCAACTCTATTATTTGCTCTGTATCTGACATTCTTTGGTTCAAAGTTTGGAGTTGCAGCACAATATCCTGTTTTACCTTGAGATCCTTCTCCTCATACTTTTTCTGTGCTGCAAGACATCCCTGTACCGCTGATAAGTCCATAACTAGTTTAGTACATTCTAGTCTCAACTCTTGCAAACCCTGGAGAACATTTGTGTTTAGTATATTATTGCAGCCCAATAGTGCCCCATCCAGGTTGGCCATCTCCTTTGTCATTTCTCGGAGGGTGCCTGTTTGTGACTGCACCTCTACTTTTAACAGTTTGAATACTGAGACCAAGGAGCTCAAGACATAGTTTAATGCAGAGAGTGTATTTTCATTTACTTGTTTAACTTGAAAATGAGTTTCCTCAGGACAGGGATTGTTCATTTCTGGACATGGTTGCTGACCTTCCAAACGTTCTTCATTACCAAATACGGTCAGCTCTTGATTCTTATCAGAACTGCACACTCTTTGTTCTTCCATCATCAGTTCACTTATATTTAGTCCTAACATTGCGGGTGGTGTAATATCTATTTCACCCCTTTTTTCTCTCAATCTTGAGCTGGAGTGCAATGTATTGTCTATCAACCATATCATCTCCTCATCACTTGCACTTCTTTTTTTTTTTTTTTTACCAAAGTGTTCTATTTTCTTCTGTATTTTCTTTGTTGTTACCGTATATTCTAAACCTCTTTTCCAACACTCCATTCCATTATGATCTTCTTCTCTTGTCTCTCTATTTTTTGTAGGTGTGAGGGTTGCTGCCTCTCTATGTACTTGTGCTGTGATGTTTAGGCCGACTTGTGGTGTGTAGAGGTCTGGTCTGATTTCCTTACTAGTCGGCTCAACAGTACTGGATACCACCACCTCCTCTGATGTTATACTCTCCCCTTCTGTTGTGCTCCCACCATCGTGATTGCTCCTTAGTTTCATGTTTGATTGTGTATAAATACCTCACTTAGTATATAAACCCTCAAATAAGGGGAAAAGGTCTCTTCAACTCAATTTTGTTGGCTGTGTTTCCAGACTTTTCAAACTTTCAATAGGCTCCCACAGGGGCTCCCCTCCTGTTTACCCACCCCGGGGTCAAAGAGTCTCCTCCCCACAGTCCCGTGGGTCGGCACCGATAAGCTCTCGCTTATCCAGTGACTTCAAGGGAGCAGAGCAATATTATCTACAAGGTACCCTCTCTCTACTCCAAACAAACCTCAAACCTCTCCAGCTCACTGTGATCAAAGGATCCAGGTCCCACAGTCTCCCAACCAGCCGTAGGTGAGGTTAGTCCAAAATAAAATAAAATAATACAATTTCTGTCTTTGTTTAATAGACAGTCAAGCCACGTATTCAGGGCAACCACTGAGGCTTTTCCAAGACTCAAAATCAATGTTTACAATGGGCGGCAGCCACAACAATAGATAGCCATGTATTTAGAAGAAGTGCGAGAACGGGGTAAAGCTGCTGGAGAAATGCTTTATAAATGCTTTATAATGCTTTATAAATATAATATAAAAGTGGGTAGGAGGGTAGGAGGGGGTAGATAGAGTGGTGAGCGTGCGGATCTTACCCATACAGGGTTACACTCTGCCTCTACTGTAAACCGCTCAGCCGCTCAAACAATTTAGGCGATTCCAAAACCGCTCCAAAACCGCTCCAAAACCGCTCGTAGCAAACAAGCTACATTTTTCCCCCAGCACACCCAGGTGGCCCCTCAGCACCAGCACCAATGCTGACGCCAATACCGAGGTCTTCAACTCCGCGGTCTCTCCCTCCTCGTCTTGTCTCATCACTTCCATTTAGAGGAATGGACCCTCACCAGCGCTCGTCAACACTCGTCAGTTCGTCAACACGTTCTTTGTCAATCCGCACTGAATCGTAATGCAAATGAGACAGCCACTTCCGACAGAAAATACTGCAAGTGCATCATAACAGTTTAAAGGCTATGCTTGGTGAACACTCTATCAGTCCCACTGCAGCGGGGCTTGTGTAGATTGCTACCACCCATGTTATCTAGGATTGGTTTATACTAAATGTATCCATCACTTGACAACGGTAGCCACGCTGGACCCTTTTGAAAGCTTTCTCAGAGGAGAGTTACAATACCAGTGCATAATCCATCTTTTTTACCACCTGTCATATGTCCAGCCATCTGTGGATGTTGTAAGTAGGAGGTTGCCTTTTTATTAATCCAGTTAAGTCTTGATGGTTCACTTTCTGTAAGGCGATTTTCAGTTTCACCTCCAGACATTTGGCTGCAATTTTCATATTAGTCACTTAGACCCATTTTTGTTGGTATCATTCCACATTTTTGTGAAAAGCGCTATTGTCAATTCACACATGGCAGGTGTGATGTCCCGCCTTTATCAAGCTGTCTTTAGAGACAAATGTTCTTTTAGGGCTAGTTCCTACATAACCTATACACGTAAATGAGGCCGTACGGTTAACCCATATTTGCTTTTATTAAGTTCCTGAATGAAGCCATAAAATTATCTACGTTAACATGTGTGCTTAATCTGGAAAGGCCATAGACTTACATTTCTAGCGGTAGTCCTCCTCAATTAGCACATGGGGGAGTGGTGCCAGCCAACCAGGAGGCTTAGACCGCATGCTTGAGCTGCCTCCTGAAACACTCTAACGATCTACCATTTTCTTTTTGGGCTGGTGCGATCAGGCCCATGTTTTTCTGCCTGACTCTGCCACTCCACCTCCAATCTAGATTCTCCAGGGGCCCACAACTCTCATGCTTTGCCTGTATTCTCACTGGCCTTTCATGCCACATCGCCTCACTCACCTCCTAGTCGTGTGTGCCATGGTGCTAGAAACAGTAAAAGGACTATTGTTATTTGTTGTTTCTAGCGCTGGCCATTTTTGTTTGCATTTTTTCAATGGAAATCAGGCCTGTGGAAAATATGCTTACTTGTTTTCCCTAAACGGAAAAATTAAATATTTGATCAGACTGGAGGCGAATCAAAGTGTCAATTGCATTCATTACTGTTATGTTTGTAGGTGGCCCACTCCAGGATTTACAGCCTCAAACTTATCGTTTGAAATAAAGAGGCAGCAGGCCATGTAGATACGTCTTTTTATTCCTTCGTATCAGGTAGCTGAGCTTGGCAGGAAGCACCTGTGATGTGCTTCCTGCCCAACCATAGTTAGACATGGAAACGGGATCTCAGGAGCCCCTGACAACTGGAACGTTACATTTACCAGGTTCTTTGGTGGGCTTTGCTAGTAATGTCCCTGAGCCCTTGTTGAGTCCTTCAAGTTTCTCGGCCCTACCAGGGTTCGGCCTGCCCCAGAACCTGGTAGTTATTGCTGCAGGTTATCACCTTAGAATACGTAACAAGCATTTCATTAAGGAGAAGCATAGAAAAATTAAGTCACCTGTGGAGAGCAGTTTTCCGAGGCTGGTGTTTTTGCAAGCACTAGTTTAATAGGCGAGCGGTCATACATAAGCATGGGTAAAGTCTTTAATTCTTTAATTCGATCAGACCATTTAGAATGAGCAAACACAATACATTTCCTTTAATATGATGAGTTTGTTGTTGAGGAAAAAGCGTAATCCTCCCTATCTGTTTTTTTCCTGTGCCATACGTCTGACATGCACGGACCTTCCCGTATTTAAAGCAAGGCTCTGGGTGCTTTTGCTTTGGTAATGTTTATTTTGCACAAAGGCTTTGTGTTCCTTTTCTTGCCTAGGATTAGATTAAGGTACTCTCTGTTGTGAATCAACCATATAGGGTGCACAACGCTCCACAAGTTCATGAAAAATAAATGTGGCTTATTCAACACCCTTCAATCCAATAGGTACCATTTGGCTTTAAGGGTGTTGAACTGGCTTGTGATGACTTGAACAGTTCAGTATTTCCTGCATCAATTCAACCCACATGAATTGGTCCATATAGCTATTCATATAGTTCTTTTCAAAGACTATTTTCTGATATGCCAGCATGTGACAGTTTCTAAAATGTATTACCAACATATAAAGTTTGCAGCGTGAATACAAACGGTCTAAATGTCCTTACATCATAATTGCTGGACAGAATGAAGGAGGCTATGATTGCCGGAAGCGTCCATACAATATACATAACCATATTTTTGTGTCTGTTGGCTCCCTGTTAAATTTTGCATAATCTACTACCCAATATATAGCAATTTAAGGATATTTGGCTGATGATGGATATATACGGCAATCCTTAAAGGTCAAGCCAACGAGTACTGCTATATATTCTAGGGGCTCGAATCTGTGTTCAAATAAAATCATTGGGAGTGTTTGCTATAAAAGTTTGAATCAGTTGAGGCATTTCGAACTGAGTGTCGTATACTGCTAGTATTGGCCCTTTTGCTAGCGGATATTGTTTCTTCAATATCTACGCACCTTCTTCTATATTGGGCCTCATTACAAGTGAGGCGGAACGGGTTAACGGGACCCGCTAAAGGAGGCGGACCCATTAAACCCGTTCCGCCTCATTACAAGCTCCCCTCGCGGGATCCGGTAAGTAACGCCTGGTCAAACCAGGTGTCCTTACCGGGTCCCGCAAGGGGAAGAAGGAGCAAACAACAGGCTGCTCGTAAACGGCCCGTTGTTTGCTCACTCCCCCATTCCAATTCAGCCCTATGGGGGCTGAAATGGGAATGGGGAAGGTCCAGGCCCGGGTTCCTGGAGGGAGGAATTACCGGGCCCTCCGAACTCGGAATGGCCCGGTAATTCCCCTTCTGGGAACCCGGACCCGATACCGCCAAAATCGTAATGAGGACCAGGGTGTGAAAAATATCTCAGCATGTCTTTGCCCAATGCAAAAGGATCTGACAACACAAGTTGGGTCTCCTCAAGTGATATGCACCCCACCCGAAATTCATTTAGGGGGTGTTGTATTCTATGGGCCTCATTACGAGTTTGGAGACAGCCATGGAGCTATTATCTCCATGGCTGCCTCCAAACCGGGCTCCATTACCGGGTTCCTGCAATGGGGACTTACCGGGTCATTCCGACATAGGACGACCCAGTAAGTCCTCCTTGCAGGAACCATTCCCCATTCCCATTTGAGCCCCCATAGGGCTCATTGGGAATGGGGAGGGAGGTAACAATGGGCACATTAGAAGTGTCCCGTTGTTACCACCCTCTTCCCCTCGCGGGACCCGGAAAAGACGTCAGGTTTTACCAAAATGAGACATTTCCTCTCATTATGTGTTTTTGTTCGGAACTCTGATATTCTTTTGGTGTAATCTCAAAGGATAAGGATGAGCACATGCCTTCATATCCATGTCATCTAAAAAGCAGACATTTTCTTTCTTTGGTTTAACCCCCAATTCCCCTGTACTATCAAGTCTGCGACAGCCCCCCCCCCCATTGCATACCGATTCCATGTATTTCCATTGTTTGTGGGTCATTGGAAATACAGGCATTGATGGACAATGCATATCCTAGTAATATATACATCATAATGCAGTTCACACATGTATAAACTACACTTACAGATTAGCATGCCTAAATAAGTGTTTATGGTCTTAATCCACACATTTTTCAGCTTCAACCTGTTTGGGCCCAGTATGTTTATGTGGGATCAAAGTCTGTTACAGAGAAGTAGAAGTCACTTGGCCGCCTTTTTGTCTTCTCGTAACCAATCCTTGGACCTTTGCTGCTGTGGAAGCTTTCAAGTTCTCCAGATCCAGAGGCATTTTTTGGAATTCTCAAGTTGCTGTATCTCTGGGAGCTGCATCTGGTAGGTTTATCATGTTCTACACCTTTGGATAGTTCATTGTGTCTTCCAAAGTTTCAAACGTCTGTCACATTTGTTGATAGTAATTAAGAAGATTGCTTCAACCTTCAAGTAGCAACTGTGGGAGGAGCCCTTTAAGTGCTTTAAACACCCTCTTTACTCTCTGATATGTCACAGCACTTCAGTGATATAGCTATTAAACAGTCTTAGCATTGTTCCTGCCCACTAATCCTAATAATACTAATACTTCATGACATTCCTTTATGGTTGTGATTTTGTGTTGGCAGTTCAGTACCTTCAGGATGATTTCTCTTGGTCTTTCCTTTTCCGACAAACTTGGAATTTGTACACACACTGATTGTTGTCCTAACTACTGACTACTCCCAAGATCAGAAGCATAATGGACAGATATTGGGTCTTGTTGTAAACGGATCCACGAATGGGACAAATCACAAATGATCAACCAATGATTGTTCACAAATTAATGTCTGACAAAGCGGATCAATTTATGAGAGTGGATATTGTGAAGAACACCTTCACACAACATTGCTTTGCAGCCCTTAGATGTCACAGGTGCAGGTGCTGAAATAATATCATCAAGATCGATTTCTCAAAATAGAGGTAAGTTGAGTATATCACCAGGATACATTGAATGACATGTTGAAGAGAGTTTGCAGTGTAAAAATCAAAATTTCCCTGCAGCAAAGTCTGTGTAGACAAAACTAATTGAAAATTCAAAACTCACTAATCAATCACCGTTCTCATATTTGCATGAAGAACACTAAATCCAGTGCAGCATGACATTTCATGGAGAATGCACATTACACTACAACAAGAACTTGAAGTAGTTCCGAGATACATTGATAGTCTTGCATGGCTATGCCAAGGAGGCATCAATTTGATAAATATCATCTGACTTTGTGAACCTCTGGAACAGAATGAGACTATAGACATAAATCTAGTCTAGAGATGGTTTTGTAATGCTCGTTTCTTGTACAGTGTCAACATTGTACTTTTAATACGTTGTTGATTTAGTATTTTCCTTATCTTTAACATATCACATTTTGAGTTGTTAGTAGACTGTTGTTCAATACTTTTGTGACCCATTTTATGTACTCTATATCGTTCACCACGAATATATGGTGACGTTTTGGAAACATGTTCACAAGTGGAATTCCATACACTAATGTCTGTTTAGGTTGTTCTAGCTCAATATGCATCGCTTCCTTATGTTGTATCATGTTTTCCATGGGATACATAACGTCCACACACTGTTCAGTGAGATTTTCCCTGCTGTTCAAAGTTTGGCTCAGGAACAATGCCTTTTTTTATCAAGTCAGGCACATGTACAAGCCACACACTGAGATACTTACTTGATATCATTGTTTGTTTGGAAAGACCTTGGAGCCAAGGCCATCAGTTGTATCTTTTCCAAGTCTACAGTAATTCCCTTCATTGATCCACATAGTTAATTTTTTGATGTTGTACCTTGTTATGTTAGTTATAGCCCAAAACCATGCTTCATAGCTATGTTTTGACTGTTTTGCATAGCACATATATGGATATTATCATATTTTCTTTCAAACTAGTTTGTTTTATAAATGAACAAACAGCCTCGGAAAATGTTATGGCAAATTGTGGATCAGCCTAGTGGTATATGGTATTGGCACTTGTTTGACGTTCAACAGACACAATGTGAATTTACAAGCATTGGGAACTTATTCTGGTACAAAGTTTGGGTAACAGGATGTAGTTGGTTTCCCTAAATTGTTTGGAGTGCCAATATGAAGCATGGCATTATGGCATCACTCTATTTCTAAAATTCAACACTGATTTTCGTATCAATATATTACTCTGTCTATTTGGTAAACAATGCATTGGGAGAACAGTTCACTACATTAAGTTACATGCACAAAGACTTATTTGCACAAGTTGGATTGTTCATCCACACTAACCAGGTGTGATCTTTTTAAATAATGACAATGCAGTGCAATTGAAATACATACTATAGCTTTGCAAATTGTGGATAAATGGAGCGAAGGAGCAGATCGTAAACAGAAGCACTGATATTTGGAATCTAATTTGCAATCTAAGGGCCCACTGCCAATCCTTCTTTTATATGTAAAATCCTTGAAAGGTTGTCCATCTTCTAACTTTGGTCTATACTGAAGATGTTGCACTGTTGTATGACAATCACTCCGGCTTTTGGCACTGGGGCAAACTCCTGCAGTTGCTTGACAAGGAGTGTCCAGATATTCTTTTTCTGCTTGACCTTTCTTCTGCCTTTGAAATTATAAACCACCCAACTCATGTTAGGCCACAGAGACTTCAACCTTCGGTGGATCCCATCCTTCCTCATGGACAGAAAAGTGCATTTGAGATCAGGCCCTTTTCTTTCCCAAACTATTATCTCTAGATGTCGAGTTCTCCAAAACTCCATCCTCTCTCCCTGGCTCTTTAACACCTTGTTAGAACCTCTCTCTCTGATCGTATCTCTGTTTGTTTTTGCTCCTTTCAACCTTATGCTGATGAAACCCACCTTATTTTCAGACTCAAGGGCAACCTATCGGAAGCCCAAAGTCAGATTGCGTGCTGCCTTTTGCTCATCCAAGCCTGGATGCCTGGGAATAATCTGTGTCTCAGTGCAGTTAACAAATAGATCATCTACTTAGATTCCCCTGTTCCTCCTTACTTTTTCTTGGCACTCCCTGGAGGCCATACCTTCTACCATTAACTTTACCTGGACACAGGCTGTTATTTTAATAATATATTTTCCTTTGCCCCAAAATCCTTGAAATGTCTAGGCCTCATTGCGAGTATGGAGGCAGCCATGCCCTTACCATACCGGGTTCCAGTACCGGGTTCCTTCAAGGAGGAATCACCGGGTCATTCCAACCTTGGAGGACCCGGTAATTCCTCATTGAAAAATACCATCCCCATTCCCATTGAGCCCCCATAGGGAGCTAATAATGGTCCTGTTAATAACGGCCCGTTATTAGCTCCCTGGTCTCCCCGCGGGACCCGCTAAGGACGTCTGGTCTGACCAGACGTTCTGAGCGGGTCCTGCAAGGGAACCTCATAATAGGGCGTCCCGTAATGAACGGTACCGGTCACGTCCCGGCACCCTTTATTACGAGATCGCCTCGGTCCTAATAAGGCCCTAAGAGGTCTTATTTCCAACTCTACCTTCTCAAGCATAGTTTGCCTTTCCTCAACTCCCATCGTGAAGTCAACGTTAGAGGCTTGGTCCTCTTGAAGCTGGGCTGCTGCAGTAGTCTTTATCTGGGATTCCCTAAGGCCTTTCATCATCTTCTTCAGGAGATTAAGAAAAAGGCAGCTAGAGCCATCCTGAGCCACTGATCCCATGACTTCACCACCAGGCTTTGAAGTCTCAAAACTGTTTCCCAGTCCAGGCCCATATCTCCTTCAAGCTATCTTCACATTCCATCAGCCCTACTGGAAACCAGTCCACTTCCAGTTGTAGTATGGTAGTGCACATAAGGCAAATAAAGCAATTAAGCATGGTGGCAGGATGTTAAGCTCTGCTGGAGCACAGCTCCGTAGCTCCTTCCCACCTCCCCTCAGAGAAGAGGAATAAAATCCCAGACTCAGGAACAGACTAAATTCTTACTTATACAAGGAAATCTTTCACCGTTATAAGGGATCCACCATTCCTGTCCATGGCCCCTATCAATTTTCTACTCAGAATCCTATCATGAGACACTCTATCTCTGCCTCCCACTGCTAAAAACCTAGTGGTGGCCTTGTAGGGCTTGACAGGACCGCTATATGACAACAGTCCTTCGCTAGGGATTCACCTAAGGGGAGCTACTCCATCTCACGCACTTACGTGCGTTTTACTCATGCACAACCAGGTGCTGATCCAATAAAGATTTTCTTTTCTACACACTAGAGTGTCTGTGCAGGTATAGCAAAGGCCTTAGGCAAGGCTGATATAGCTAAGAGGATCCAAGTAGGTGACCCTCCTCCATCACCGCAATCCTCTACCGGCCTCAACTCAACCCCCCTTTTCGTGGGCTTTTAACCTCCTTTTCTCCTTTTTTTCCATTTCTTTTGCCAGTGGCCCACACCATTTCATACTCCTCAGAAAGGGTGGCAGCTGACTGAAATACACATTGTTTCCTTACCTCAGACAGACACAGTGTATATGTCTTACTGCAAGATACCAAGGACCACCATTTTACGACTCTCAATATAAGGTAATTTCAGGTGAGTAACAAAATGGGGGCTTCTTTCCATTTTATTTTCTAATCACCCAATGCTTAATACAAATCAGCCGCATACTTACAGTGAACAGGTAAAGTATTACAATGTACAGTTAAAACCATTTCACTAGGGAACGTATGGTTACATGACATATTCTATTTTCAAAATGCCCATGTAGATATCATTTTTGCAGTTTCACTTTCCCATATGCAATAACAGGTTTATAACCTTAAATATGTGTCTGTGTCATTCTTTGTACATTCTGTTGTTTCAATTTTTTTAACCACATAATACATGTCCCCATCTCGATTAACACACAGTATTCCCCAGGAACGTCGCAAGTCAGCTTCCTCACTGGTCAAATTTCCCAGTGAGCCTGGCATGGTTCAGGTGGTCATTCTAGATACGGCTCTGGGATCACAAGTGAGTCAAGTCTTGGATCCGGAGGCCGATCCACCACAACAGTCTGTCTTTTGGGTGATATCATCATGTGTAAGATAGAGGGATTCACTGTCTGCCACTGAATTCCTTCCTCTCCAGTCTCAGAGATGAGTGGGCGTAACTAGCATCTCATGACTGGATCAAATATATCTTTACTCTTTGTTCCTGTGTTCACTTCTCCTTCTGCTTCTTTTGCTTCACACTCTGCACGCAGTCCAGGTGGATTATAGATGGTCTCTTGATTCTTGGCTTAACTATCTCCATTGCTTCACCTCCATTCTGTTGCAATATAGTACACTTTGCTGACCCTGTGTCGATTTCTTCTCTGGTCTTCTCCGGTCTGTTGCGTGTGAGCACATCTTTGTGGATGAAGTATGGATTTCAGTAGCTTCTGGCCTCAGTTATATATAATATCTTAGTTTTAAGAGGAGGTTACAGTGCAGGTTCTTTTGTGATAAAATTGTTTCTTTCTTCTCTTAGCGTATAGAGCGGCAAGCAGGGAGCTGGTAGTCAATGATGCACACCTGGTACTCACTGCAGTCACCCAGCCTGTTCCATCCTCAATTTCCAGTCAACATATGAGGATGTGGTCTCCAGGTTGCAAGCCTTGGAAACTTAGTTTAGTGTTGTACCTTCTTTTGTTGTTGTTAGCATTGCTCTCAGCCACTACTTGAGCCAACTGATGTGCCTGGTTCAGCTGTTCTTGTAGGTCTCATACATACATGCTGTAATTTCCAGCACCATCCCCATTATCAGAGATGCCAAAGCCCAACTCTATGGGTAGTCAGACATCTTGGGCCTCATTACGACCCAGGCGGTAAGTTACCGCCTGGGTCGTACCCTTAATTAGTGTAATTAGCACCATGGTCCCTTAGCTCCATGGATTTTAACGCCTGCAAAAAGCAGGCGTTAAACTCACCATGGCGCAAAGGGACCTCGGAATCAGGCGTTAAGGGTCGGCGCCGTTTACGGGGCCGTTAACCCCTTAACGCCTGACTCGTAATGAGGCCCCTTGTCTGAACATGAGCTATTATTGGTTGAATCCAGTGCTGTAATTTATTGTACAATTACATGCATATACCAAGGTGAGTACGTGCTGGCTCCATTGTGATTTTTATTTAGCAGACAGTGGCCCTCATTACGAGTCAGCCTGTCCGGAAACAACGGTGGAGGTAAATCCGCCACCACTGTTGTTTCCAGAACGGCTGATTCTGAGTTATGCAGGCGGGAGGTGTCACGCTCGAAAGGTCTGACCTGGCGGCAGTAACGCCACCTGCCTGCAGGTGTAAATGGAAACACCGGCTCCATCATAGACGGAACCAGTGTTTCCTTTGTCCCCATCCCCATGGAGTCCTATGGGACTCCATGGGAATGGGAATTTACTGAATTCCGCCTCCGGAATTACTGGGTCACTGAGGTTGTAATGCCCTGGGGATTCCGGCAATCACGGAGGTGGAATGGTATTTCGGGTCCGGCGGCAGCCTGCCGGTTTTTCCGGCACGGCTACCACCGGACTCGTAATGAGGCCCAGTGGGGGACATTCCGAGTTTGGAGGTAGCCATGGTGCTATTAGCACCATGGCTGCCTCCAAACTCGGGTGTGGGTCCGTGGTGTCGGAATGGGGACTTACTGGGACATTCCGACCTATGCAAACACGGTAAGTTCCTATTTGGAAAACCATTCCCCATTCCCATTTGAGCCCCCATAGGGCTCAATGGGAATGGGGAAGGAGCTAATAACGGGCCTGCAAATTGTGGGCCCGTTATTAGCTCCATGGTCCCTTAACGGGTCCCGCTAAGGCCGGCTGGTAAAAACCAGCCAGCCCTGGTGGGACCCGCTAAGGGACCTCCTAATAGGGCAGTACGGGGTTAACGGCACCGGCATCCTTACCGGTGCCGTTAACCCCCTATCACCAGGGTCGGAATGACCCCCAGTGTCAGGATTTTATAGGTAATCCTCTGTTGTATGGGCAGTCAATGAAGTGACCCCCTAGCATCTGAATCATGAGCGCATTTGGGCAGTCCCTGGAGTGCTTGTATGTTAGATTGTGTGGTGCCCGCTAGGAGACTATTGCAGTAGTCGAGTCTGGAATTGACTAGCGCAGTAGCTAGTAAAGCACAGTTATTAGCAGAGAGAAAAGATTTTTAAAAAGTTTATTCGCTTGGTAATGAGGCCACAGGACGATCAAATGTAGGAAACGTGTGGTCTCAAGGATAGTTCCTCATCTAGGACAACCCCCAGGGTCTTGACTTTTTTCGGTACTGGAATGATGTTACCAGCAATGGCGAAATTGGCATAAACTGGGGCTCATTTGCCAAGATGGGGTCTGGATGCCACAATGAAAAGCTCTGTCTTTTTACAATTCAAGGCAAGCGAGTTGCCTGCCACCTAAGCCTGGAAGGCATTGTAGATAGTGTTTTTGGCAGCTAAATCCTGCTCATACCTCCCAGTGAGCTGAAAAATGACTGGGGTATTATCAGCATAGTTTGTATACCGGACACCCAGAGTGTCCAGCATATCTAGGAGGAGTTAAATGTAGATATTAAATAGAGTAGGGGACAGATAGGAACCTTGTGGGATGCTGCATGTTTGACAGACAGGGTTGGGACTTTCTCACCTATGGATACTCAGACAGTTCGAGGACCGAGGAATGAGGAAATCCACTTGGATGTATGGACAGAGCAGTGAGCAAACTCCCCCAAGCGTTTCACCACGAGGGAGTGGTCCACGAAATCCAAGGTTGCAGAAAGGTCCAGAACCGTGAGCAGGGCGGGATGACAATTATCCACCATGCTGCACAAGGTGTATTTCAGGTCCAGCATGGCATTTTCTGTCCTGTGCTGCACTCTGTAACCCGATTGGCACGAGCCAAGAATCTTGTTATCTTCAAATCTTGTTATGCTTTTGTAGCTGAAGATGTGCCAGTTTGTCCATAATCTTAAGGACAAAAGGCACATTTGTGAAAGGCCGGTAATTATCAGTGAGATCCGGGTCAAGATTGTTTTTTTTAAAAAGAGGTTTGATCCAAGCTTCCTGGAGAGAGCAAGACACCATGCCCTTATCAAAGGAAAGATTGATACGCTTGGTTATCCACAGTTTCAAAAATTCGAGTGCATCCTTAAAGATATCTTCTGGGCAGCCGTCACCCAGGCAAGAGGTGGGTTTGAGGTCACAAATGATTTTAGTGACTTGTTCCTCCGAGTAGTGGGAGAAATTAAAGCATGGAACATTGTTAGTGTTGGAAACAGAGAGCAGGCTGAATGAATATCAAATTCTTGCGTATTCAGGGTTTTATTAATGGTTTTCCTGTGGGTATAAATCTTAACCAGGAAACCATAATGGATTTCTTGGCACCAAGCAGAGTCCTCTATGATGTCATGATTGGAGGGGGGGAGAGTCTTGGAAGTCTGTCAGGATCTTAAAGAGTTTGCTGACGTTGGAGCGGGCATTATTAATTCTGTTGTTATAATATGTGGATTTAGAGGAAATATTTGCAGTCTTGAATTGGTTCACTGCTTGTTTTTAATGTAGCAGAGTGATGGTATTCGGGTTCTTGTGCCAGGCCCTTTCATGTGCCCTCTTTGTCTGTTTGGCGGAGATAACATCATCAGAGAACCAGGTGATTTGGTGTACCTCAGGCTTAATAGTTTTATGCTTCAGTGGCACCAGGTCATAAATGGCTTGTTTTATGGAGGTGGTGAAGTGCTCCACCAAAGATAAGGACTCAAAAAGACTAGTAAGTGATTTTGGACTAGATGACAAGTGAGTCGAGAGGTTGGCAGGGGTAACATTTTTTGAAATTACGTGTAAGTTTGTTAATTCGGGGTAAGGTGTTCATTTTAGCGGGGGGTGTCGAATGAGTGTGGCATGGATCAGACCATGCATAAGGTGACACCTGCAGATGAGAAATTGATACATTTTGAGATACCATCCAATCCTGTGTATGCCCACCTTTATGAGTGGCCACCTCCACCCATTGCCTTAGCCCTAGGGAAGTCAGAAAATCCTTAAGAGTGAGACCCTATTTATCCAATGGGTCCTTAGCCCAATAGTTGAAGTCACCCAAGATGATTAATGGGTTTTTAGATTTAATAATTTGAGCAAGCAGCTCTGAGAGGTGTTCCTTGAAATGTTGACAAAGAGATTCTCCCGCAGGAACTTGGATGGTGGGGACTTACTGGCCCTTCATGGAGTAGGCCTGTACATATCTGGTGAAGTCATTTGTTATGACCAAAATGTTCTGTGTCCTGCTGCTGTCCAGTTCTAAGCATAAAAGGATGTGCGACCAGAGCGCTTGTCCCCTATTAGGTGAAAGTATGAACAAGAGAACTATTACATAAACAGTTTAAGGATTCTCTCATACACAGTTATAGTTGCAGAGCTCATCAATAAATCATACATAGTTGGTACAAATGTTCTTTTTAATGGGTAGCCCGGATAGCAAACCTGTGTTTGCTATAAAAACATCCCAATAATAGTGCAGAACAATACAATGGGCCTCATTACGAGGTAGGAGGTAAGGGAAAAACAATGCGGCATCCTTTTCCGCTACGGGCTATTACGACCCAACAACCCGTCATTAGCGGCACCGTAAATAACGGTGCCTCTAATAGCGGCATGATCGTGGGGAAACACAACCCTACATGCCGGCAATAGCGGCATAGCGTAAAAAGGATAACATCACAAGTCAGGCGGACATACAAATAGCGGCATGAAGAAGGCGCTAAAAGTGGATACCGGCATGGCGGAAATACCCGCATCGCAAACCACCCGTAACTGGCCATGTGCAGTGTTCTCAACTGACACAGGTGCACCCAATCAGCACAGGTGGAGGCAATGGACACTGGGCCAGCACAAAAGGAGCACACCACACCCATTCACACACCAAAATTATTCCCACACTAGTAGCATTACTGGTGCTGGAGGACATGATTGCATTGCTACACCAGCAACAACAACAACAACAACAACAACAACAACAACAACAACAGGCAGCACAGAGGAGACACAAGAGGAGAAGGAGGGTGAGACAGGCACAGCATGCCCCACCAGTGCAGGCAGTTGTACCACGCAGGCAGCCCCCAATCCCTCGCATCAGAGCCAGTCCATTCAACCTAACCCCTGAGCAGATCCACACCCTGTACCGTCCGGCCTGGGACACCATCACAACCGTTGTGGACATGATACACAATGACATCACCAGCCTCATAGACATCCATACTGCTGTCCCCCCTCTACTTAAGGTGTTGTCTCTGCTCCACTTCCTGGCTACAGGCACCTACCAGCACACGGTAGGGCAGATGCATGGCATATCACAACGATTACTCACGATGAACCAAGTGCTTGATGCCCTCCTAAAGCACACAAGTGACCACATATCCCTACCACGGACTGCCCAGGAGATCTCCAACACCAAAGTTGGCTTCCATTCACTGGCAGGCATCCCAGGTTGCATTGGTGCCCTCGACTGCACCCATGTGGAATTGGTGGTCCCACATGCCATGGAGGTAGTGTACCGCAACCGCAAGCTATACCACTCCATCAACGTGCAAATGGTATGTGACTCAAACAAGATCATCACACATTGTTGTGCCCGATTTCCTGGATCAACCCATGATTCAATGGTTCTGCAGAACACTACGATACTATGCTACATGGAGCGACATGCAGGACAACATTCCTGGCTACTCGGTGAGTTGCATGGCAAGCACATGGCAGTGTGATGTGGGGAGATGATTGGGGGGGAGAGATGCATACTTCACCTGGCTGAGATGGGGGGAGAGATGCATACTACACCTGGCTGAGATGGGGGGGGAGGGGAGATGCATACTACGCGTGGCTGAGATGGGGGGAGAGATGCATACTACACCTGGCTGAGATGGGGGGAGAGATGCATACTACACCTGGCTGAGATGAGGGGGAGATGCATACTACACCTGGCTGAGATGGGGGAGAGATGCATACTACACCTGGCTGGAATTAGGTGAGAGAATGAACAATGACCATACTCCAAAGCAGGACAGACTGGACCTGACACCTGAAACCCAAATGCAAGACATTAGCTGCACAACAATGACAACTGGGCAGTACTGCAACCATTCCATAGCCATCCACATGTAAACTGCACATAATCAGACCGTAGCCCCTGCAACACTATGCAGTGACATGCTGTCAGTATGCCCAATGCAAATGACCGATGAACAGCATCACAATGGACATGTGCCCATTACTGCGTACAAAGGAAACACATTAAGCCAATATACAGAAATTCACTCGTACACTACCACAGAAGTACAGCATGAAAGCATGGGGACATCAAGCGTGGAATGGCAGATCATCAAGAGTCTGCCTTCAACGGTGACAGGATCAAAGGATACAATTAACTACACATCAACTAGATCATGGCAACAGCTGCCGTGGGCAACCACAGTGCATGAACACTCACAGGGAATAGGACACCCCTGCGTCCACTAGACGATGCTATGTACACCTGTCGTTCATGTGGCTTCACACATTGCAGTTACTTAGATTAGCTCAGATCATGCCGGTATATGTGGATGAGAACAGGAAATCAATGCATGCTTTTGTGTCATAGGTACAGGTTCCATTTGATGAAATCACTTACACATAACCATTGTTGCACCCATGCAGGTGATGCTGGCTATCCCTTGAAGAGGTGGCTCCTTACCCCTGTTGGGAACCCGCAAACAGGCATGAAGAGGACTACAATCATGCACATACTCTTACCCGTGTGGTGATCGAGCAGGCATTTGGCTTTTTGAAGGCACAGTTTCGCTGCCTCAGCAGGTCGGGTGGGGCACTCCTGTACAGGCATGAGAAGGTGTCAAAGATCATCATGATATGTGTCATGCTGCACAATATGTGCATCAGATGGAACGTGCCTCTTCCCCCTGACGTTGAACTGCAACCGCCTGACGAGGGGGATGAGGAGGGGGAGATGGGGCTGCACATCAGGCAGGTGGCGATGCACAGGAGGGACGTGCAGTGCGCCAGAATTTGATCAACCAATATTTCTAATAAGTATATAGGGCTCAGAAGGAGCCCTGCTCCACTTGTAGGTCAAGCGCCACAAAATAAGGAAAATGCAGCAAACTGTTAGATTTTCATAAAAGTATATTTTGCAAACAGTTGCCCTATAGAGACACGTGTTTCGGCGAATCACTCGCCTTTTTCAATCAGGGCTAATTAGTAAGACAGAAATCAAAGGGAGGGGGAGGGGGAAGGATTATTAGGAACAATAGAGAAAACATCACAAAAGGAAAAAACAAGAGAAACAAGTCATTAGATATTTTGTATGTGCAAATTATATGTGTGTTAGTGTTCATAAAGTACAAAGAAATTGCTTACCTAAATAGTGAGAACTATAATTCACTTTTTCAAATATGGTGATAAATTTCATGGGATCAATCCCGCCTGTAAAAAAATGTGTTATGTATTATACCCAATCATGAGTATACTCTTTTTGGATATAAAATGAGCATTTATCTGTTTTTACGAGCACTGTGCCCCAGCGAGTAGTTACAATATAGGTACTTGGTAACTTATGTCAAAAGGGATCATACTTAGCTTATTTCGTGTCATACCGCTACTAGTACCCTATAGTGCCGGCACGAGTGTATTTAAAAAAACAATTTTGTACTAAAGTGAAGTGCTTGGGGCTCACCTCTCAAAAAGATGGTCTCCTTCCTAAGCGTCGGCGTCTGGAAACGAGCACAGACGCCGCGCTTATACATCGGTATTGATAATGCCGTCGCTATGGTGACGGTAGTCCTTCTACCTTTTCAAAATAACGGTCAAAAACCAGGCGCCATTTTTTAAAGGTGTAAACGTTTCAAATTTAAATTGTATGTAAATAAAATTAAAAATTAACATGGACATCCGATCAAGAATAGGACTAATTCATTATGTTTGAGCACAGTTTCCCCATATTAATGGGCGAGTTCTTTATATTAAATGTGATTAGATAGTATTTACATTAGTTTTATACAATATTAAACAAGTTTTGTTCCTTAAATGTGCGTAGTTAGCGCATTTTTCGTAATATACTGCTTATGATGCACTGTAGTGCCGGCTCGAGTACATTCAAGGACAATTTAATACTAGGATGAAGTGCTTGGAACTTACCTCACATTTTTTTACAGGCGGGATTGATCCCATGAAATTTATCACCATATTTGAAAAAGTGAATTATAGTTCTCACTATTTAGGTAAGCAATTTCTTTGTACTTTATGAACACTAACACACATATAATTTGCACATACAAAATATCTAATGACTTGTTTCTCTTGTTTTTTCCTTTTGTGATGTTTTCTCTATTGTTCCTAATAATCCTTCCCCCTCCCCCTCCCTTTGATTTCTGTCTTACTAATTAGCCCTGATTGAAAAAGGCGAGTGATTCGCCGAAACACGTGTCTCTATAGGGCAACTGTTTGCAAAATATACTTTTATGAAAATCTAACAGTTTGCTGCATTTTCCTTATTTTGTGGCGCTTGACCTACAAGTGGAGCAGGGCTCCTTCTGAGCCCTATATACTTACTTACACTTTACCGGAGTAGGGGGTTTATTTACTTCGTTACTCCACTGTTCAGCTGCCACCTTTATTTATCTAGCGCAGGACACTGATGGTTGGTATTCCAAAATACCCCCCACTACAATATTTCTAATACACATGGATGCGGAGAGTGCCATGGAGGTGGACTCAGGGCACCGGTTATGTGGGGGACATGGCTACTGTGCACTGTTCACCAATAAAGCACACGTACACAATAAGCAATGTCCAATCATGTAAATTCTCTTGACACAACAGGTGTATTGAACATTAGGAATATTGAATGTGCCCAAACCCTCCACCCCACACACCCTCTCCCCCCCCTCCAACTCCCCCACACACACTCTCCCCCCTCCCCTCCAACTCCCCCAACTCTCCCACACACCCTCTTCCCCCTCCAACTCCCCACACACCCTCTACCCCCTCCTACTCCCCCAGAATGGCAGGCTGCACCTACATCCCATGTCCAGTCGAAGCATCGGGTGGGCCCATGTCCGACCTGCGCAAGTTCCGCGCCGACCTACGTAGGGGGCTGGTCTGTGTGGAGCTGGCATTCGAGGGGGTGCCTGGTTGGTCAATCACCTGTGCGGGACACAGGACCTCCAAGGCATCCGCCATGTGGGTGAGGACCTGCCTCACAGCCACAAATTCTTCGCATATGCGTGTGGTACTTGAATCAATGGCACCTTTGATGGACGTTGCATATTCCCGGAACTCCTCCCTCGCCCGGGCACCTTCACTGATGTGATGGGTCACCAGCACTGTCAGCTCCTCCTGGCACTGTTGGATGGTTGTGATACCCTCTTGTCTGTCCATGACACCGGTGGATGTCGAAGCAGCATGCAACAAGGGTGCTGCATTATGCATGCTCCCCGTGGGGCTGAAGCCCCCTGGCCATGTCTCAACAGCAGACAGCCCATGGCTGCTGGCATTGTGTGTGCTGGGTGGGGAGAGGTGGGGTGACTGCAGCAGGCTTGATGTGGCAGGTTTCCGGGTGTCGGACTGTGTGCATCGTCATCCGACAGGGGTGCAGTGGCAGCTGCTTCTCCGACTGTACTGCTGGCAGTGGACACAGAGCCTTCAGGCACTGGCTCCTGTGTGGTGGTGGCTGGTGTGGGTGCTGTGGTGGTTGCCCTTTCGCGCATCAGTGCTGAAGCTTCAAGTGTTGGTTTGGGCTTGGTTTGGGCAGGTCTCACTGTGCCCCTAGATGTTGAGAGCCTTTGCGCGCCACCTCCTCCCGGATCTCTTTCTTGCGCAACTGTGCAGGTTGACGCAGATCAGAAGCAAACACAACCTCAGCATTTTCGGCCAGGGTGACGGCGAGCATGTTCAGCTCTTCTTCAGAGAAGCGCTCCTTGCGCAGGGACGCAGCTCTTTTTTTCAGTGCCTTGGGCATGGTGATGTGGTGATGTGTTTCTATGTGCAGTTGGGCCAGCTGTTCTGCTCATGCAGGTCCTATCTATGGAGGATTGCAATGGATTGTGTTTTTCAAGATGGCCGCCATTGGATTTCCCGTTCCAGCTCGATGATGCTATTTCCGTTTCCGGCATTAACGTGCTCGCTATTGCTGGGTACGCTATTTAGGGTCCCCGCTATTTGCGGGGCCGCTACTTAGTGGTAGGCGGAGGAGGTGTTTGCGCTTAGTGTGCTGCCGGTAAGGGTTTTTTGGGCCCTCACCGGATAGGCGGTGCGGGACGTTACCGGCATGGCGGTAAGCTTGTGCACAACCACTCTTAATCGGGCGCTAATGGCACCCTGGTTGGGACTCGGACACGTTATTGCCGCCATGCCGGTAAAGTGCCGACTTTACCGGGAAGGTCGTAATGAGGCCCAATGACACAAATCAAAAGCATAAAAAAGTATAATTTATATGTTACCAATTATAAATGTGTTCACATTTCAAAATGAATGTTGTATCCATGTGTAGATTCAGTATGGTATACATCAGGTACCCATCATGGTAAAAGTGGTTGAGGGAGATGTATTTAAAAAACTCACATTAGTTGATAACTGCCAAATGCTAGATTGCACTTACAGACAGCACCTCCAAAACCAGTGCCCATCTCTGTAACCTAATTCATACACAATTTATTTGATTGTTATGTGGTCCTAAAAACACCACTTTTACACTGTACAGTGCTGCTGTTCTAAATGATAAGGTTCATGAAAGGTACAAACACAATTACCTTTCTTAGGTAGTAAATGAGCTAATGCTCAAAATCAACCTTCTGCTTGCAATAGCCCACTCACAACATCAACAAATCAATGGTGGGGAAAATGGTTTTCCCAAAATACCCTGTAACAATAGGGATACGTGTATTATAGATATGATACGGTTGAGTGGTATGCAAATAGTGTACCCCACATACATTGGTGCCAAAATACCATCATATTCAAGTTAGCCTGTTTTGGAAATGATCATACCATCCTTCACGTATGAATGTATGTCCAGATAATCAATTATGTTGGATATGCATTACATGTTGTCACGATCTCCCCCTTCTGGAAGCTCTGGGATAGATGGATGCACCGCCATTAGGATGTCCCTCCACGCTTGGTTGCTGCCATGAGGGCTGCGGTCTAGTTCATTTCCAATATGGCCACCCTCCGTTCCACTTATTGGACTGCCTCCCTTATTTGTTTTCCTACGGGTAAGACACTTGTGGTTTCCTCCCTCCTTTGCCTTCCTCTCCTGAATTCAATGTCATTTTCCACTTCTGTTTTCTTGCTTGCCTTGCTTGCCTTTGTCAGCTCTGTTGCACCTCCTTTCCCTGTTCTGTTGGTGCTGCTTTCTCTGTGTGCATTCTTCCAACTTTCTTTTGCTTTCCTTTGTTGACAGCACGCTCCATCACGCTGCCTCTGTGGATTTATCCTGTTAGCATCATGGCTTCTGGGGAGACTACTTCTCTGCTCCACACTGATAATGCTGCAGTCCGACATCTAGAGGTGTTTTTGGTCCTGGAGGCTTTTCCCCTTTCATGGGCTGTGGTCTGAGTGTACGCCATTCTGTCCTTCTGTTTGACCTCAGGACATAGTAGCTACCTCCTGGAACAGACCCTATCTCTTCAAGAAGAAGGACTCCACCCAAAACAAGAAATCTGACCTTGCAGGAAAGCTATCAGAATTTGACCACTCCACATCAGTATCAGGTGAGAGTGAGGAAGAAATAAATGCTGTTCCTGAGAGTTTGCAATGCCAAACTACAATGGCTACAGCTGATCAGGTACACAAGCTTATATCTGCAGTAGAACGACTATCCATGGAGGTTTAGGGCTTAAAGGCCGAAAACATGGTGCTGTAACAGCTGGTAGCGGTGAGGGACACCCATCAGACCGATCTTCCTCCTTTGGGACTGGCATCTGAAAAGTATGACGGCTCCCCTAAAATGCTGAAAGAATTTCTAGATGCGTGTGTAATATACTTCACGTTCAGACCCACAGCATATGCTTCGGATCGATCGAGAGTGGGGTTATTGTTCCCAACTTAGTTGGTAACATCTGGGCTACCCCGCTGGTCACTTCAGCTAATGCTTTTCTGCAAGACTTCAAAGCTTTCTTAGCATTACTCAGACAAACATGTGAAAGACAGGAGGTTGTCTTTTCTGCAGGAGAATCCCTCCTGGACTTTAGACAAGGGTCCTCAGATCTTATGTCCTACATTTCGGTCTTCAAATGCATTGCAGTAGAAGTCCAATGGCCAGAATCAGTGCAGTTTACTGTGTTTAGACTTGGCCTCCATGAATACCTCAAAGACGAGTTGGCTGGAAGAACTATTCACTGTGGTACTCCTGATTGATTTCTGTCTACCAGAGAGACGGACTGAAAGAAGACGGTCTTGTATTCATCTTCCCCTTCATCTGCTCTGGTTTTGGCTTCTAGTGAAAATCTGAACAACCGAGAGCCTATGCAGATAGGTTCAGTATGAGGGTTCTCAACCCCTTCTGAATGAAAGAGGAGAAGAGGCAAGGGATTGTGCCTTTATTGCACCTCACAGGGACATTTGTTACAAGACTGCCCGGAGGTTCCCCATACAAGATCAGGAAATGATCGACACCGATCCTAGGAGGGATCACTAACCGACGTGCTAAGTCTGGTCCTATTAGATCCATCCAACCATATGAAGCAAGTTTAGAATCCCGTGTCATGGTGATACGGGTCATGTTACGATGGGGTGTCAAACAAGAACGCAAAGTATTGGCTTTACTGCATAGCAGTGCTCTGGGACATTTCTTGGACATACATTGGGCTGAAAGAGAAGGGATTACTCAACTCGCCAAATTTGATGATCAACCAGTGGAAGCAGTTGATGGAACACCACTCTGCTTTGGTAACATTACGCATACGTCAGAATCGCTACAGGTATCCATATTGCATCATGAAGAAGGATTACTTTGGACATAATCAGAGCAGCTCACTTTCCTGTTATACTTGGAATTCCATATATGCGCTTAGATAATACGCTCATTGATTGGTCCTTGAACACTGTATCCTTTAAATCTGAATACTGTAGGTTACATTGTCATTCAGCCCCTTCTAAGACTGAGTCCTCTGCAACCTATTCCTATTCCTCGTATGGGATTATGACCATACATTGCATACATCAACAATACCAGGCATTTTCAGATGTCCTTAAGGATGAGGTCCCTAGAGAATTACCTCCACACAGACCCTAGATTGCACAATTGACTCAATCCCCGATGATATGGTACATTTGGTAAAATGCATTACCTAACCGCACCGGGAAAAAAAGGCCCTCAAGGACTACCTAGACAACAACCTGCCGAACGGTTTGATACGACCCTCTAAGTCACCAGACGGGGTGTTTTTATTCTTCATATCCAAAACATATATGCAAGAACTATGGCCCTGTATTAATTACAGGGGTCTACATAAGGTCACTATTCGGATTGCTACTCAATTCCCCTCATTAGGGACATTCTTGAAATGGTACAAGGGGCCAAAGTCTTCAGAGAGTTGTATTTAAGAGGAGCATATCATCTACTTCGCATACAGGCAGGTGATGAATGGAAGATGGAATGCCGCACCCCGTTCGGGCATTTTGAACATCAGGTTATGCCCTTTGGCTTTGTCAATGGCCCTTCCATTTTCCAATGGTTCATGGACCGGTTGTTTACCGATGTTCTTTATCTGTCGGTAATCGTATATTTGGACGATATTTTGATTTTTTTCCTATGATTTGGAACAGCATAAGGGACATCTGTCTGAAGTATTGAAACGTCTTTGGTTCCATCATCTTTTGGCAAAGCCTAAAAATGCGTATTTGAAGCCTCCTCAGTCCCTTACCTTGGCTTTATTCTATCTAAATAAGGGGTAGAGATAGATCACAGAAAGGTGTCCTCTATTCTGAATTGGCCGTCTCTGTCTTCTGTGAAAGACATACAGAGGTTTCTGGGATTACCAAACTTTTATCATAAATTCATAAGGAATTTCTCTGATCTTATCCTCCCTATCAGAGCCTTCTTGAAGAAGGATGTGGCGTTCATCTGGAACGACAAGGTGGAAGAAGCTTTTCGAGATTTGAAGTCAAAATGTTGCTCTGCACCCATTCTCAGACAACCCAACCAGGAACAACCTTTCATCGTTGAGACGAATGCCTCAGCTGGAGCTGTAGGCGCAGTGTTAAAACAATCTATGGAAGGAGAGGAACATTCTATTGCCTATTATTCTAAGACCCTAAAACCCGGTGCGACCAATTATTAGGTCCTTGAGAGGGAACTGTTGGCCATCAAACTAACCGGTACTGAATGGAGACCCCTTTTGCAACTGATCACCGCAACCTCCGTGTGTTAGAGCGATGGACTGCATTAACGCCCGTCAGGCCAGGTGGGCCTTTTTCTTTACTCAGTATGACTTTTTGTTACCTACATTCCTGGTAGCAAGAATCTAATTGCTGATGGTCTGTCACAATGTCCAAAAGTGTATACTAATGCTTTGCTATAAAGAGAACATATGTTTAACAGAGACACATTCGTCTTTTCAGTCACTTCATTTCTACAGAAGGTCAAGAAAGCTGCTCAAACTGATCACCTCCCATTCTCCTCAGGTACTCCACACATGTTTATCAAGAAGGAAGGGTTGTACTTCCTAGAGGACAGCTTGTTTATACCTATACAAACACTTCAGCTCTATATCCTCTCTCGGCGTTATGATACCCACATTTCTGGACATAAAGGAATTGCGGCTACCACAGATCTAATAAGCTGGTCATTTTGGTGGCCTTCCATCAATCAAGATATAAAGAGCTACGTGTTATCTTGCCCAATTTGTACTAAATCAAATATTCCACCGACAAACCCATTGGATTTCTGGTTCAACCTACTTTACCAGCGGAACCCTGGATTCAGCTGTCTTACAGATTACATTGTGCATCTTCCACCTTCTCAGGGTTGTTCAGTTATTATGGTTATCGTGGAGAGTTTCAGTAAGGTGGCACATATTTCCCCGTTAATATGAGTCCCAACAGCCCCTGCAATGGCACAAGTCATCCTACGTAATATAGTCTGTCTGCACAGTCTTCCCAACACCATTCAGTTTGATCGAGGAGTGCAATACACTTCCTTATTTTGGAAAACGTTGTGTCGCTTGCTTGGGGTTGATCGGGCTCTTACATCTGGATACCACCCTCAATCTAACGGTCCGACATAATGACTCAACCAGAGAATGGAACAATATCTCATGAAACAATATCTCTGGTGTTTGACCAACGCAAAGCAAAACAACTGGGTAGGGCTTTTGCCTACTGTGGGATTTGCTTATAATTATGTCCTTCATTCTGCCATAGTCTTTTTTTTGTCTGTGTTACAGGCAACCTAGGTTGTTTCCTTCCACTTGTTTTCCATCTACCTGTCTTCCTTCAGTGAATTCGCAATTGGACTCTATCTCAATATGCCAGAAGAAGGCATATAAGAACCTGCAAGAGAGCAGACAATGGTACAGACTACAAGCCAGTGCCCGGAGGCGAGGAGTATCAGATTGGAAGGTGGGATCTTACATCTGGCTATCCACTAAATATCTCCCCAGGTGGGTCCAACCATCCAAGTTGTCTCCCAGGTACATTGGGACTTTTCACATTTTGACACAGATCAATCCATTAGCTTTTAAGTTAAGACTACCCAAGGCTCTTCAGTGCATTCATCCTGTTTTTCATGCCTCCTTATTATGAACCTTTATTCCCGAAATGTTCTACAGAAATAAACAGGCTGGAGGACAGGGTAGTGATCATTTTTCAGATGTCTATGAAGTAGAAAGATTCTGCAATTCCAGATATCGAAAAGGAAGGCTTCAATATAATGGTGGAAAGGTTATTCTTCCTTGGAAGACTCCTGAGAGCATGTGTCTAACATCAAGGCAAAAAGACGGATCCATCGCTTTCACAGACTACACCCGGGCAAACCTGGTACCTACACATGTAGAAGGGGGAGGACCTTCACAATCTCCCCCTTATGGAAGTTCTGGAATAGATGGACGCACCGCCATTAGAATGTCCCTCCATGCTTGGTTGCCATTACGTGGGCTGCGGTCTAACTCATTTCCAATATGGCCACCCTCGTTCTACTTATTGGACTGTCTCCTTCCATCCAGTGCGTTGCATCCCTTGTTTGTTTTCCTACGGTTAAGACGCTTTTGCTTTCCTTTTTCCTTTGCCTTCCGCTCTTGAATTTTTAGCCACCTCCTGCTTCTGTTTTCCTGCTTGCCTTGCTCATGCTTGCCTTTGTCAGCTCTGTTTCACCTCCGTTCCTCGTTCTGCCACTGCTGCTTTCTCTGTGTGCCTTCTTCCAGCTTCCTTTTGCCTTCTTTCATTGGCAGCGCTGTCCATCCCGATGCCTCTGTGGAGGTATCCTGTTAGCATCCTGCTTCTGTGGAGACTACTCCACTCCACACTATTGATAATGCTGCAGTCTGACATCTACAGAAGGTTTTGTGCCCGGAGACATTTCTCCTTTCATGGGCTGTTGCCGGAGGGTATGCCATTATGTCTTTCTGTATGACATCCTCAGAACATAGTGGCTACCTTACGGAACAGACCTTATCTGTTCGAGAAGAGGGTGTTAGGCGGAAACCTGTGCAGTTCCCTCTGGGACCACTGCAAAAGATTTAGGACTACAGGTGTTGCGATGAACCCACTTGGTAGCAGTCTGTACCACACAGATCCAATTGGTAGCTGTGGCTGAGCAGTCAGACTTCCCTCAAGAAAAGTTGGTCAGTATAGGGAGTATACAAGATAGGGTAATTCTTCGCAGCAAAACGAGTAAACACGCAACCAGGCTTTAGTATAAAGATAGTAAGTTATTTATTAATAACAGAATGTCTACGAAAAATACTAAAGTGAACCACGGCAAACAAATCAAAATACAATTACTCTGCAGAATGGAATAAAGCTCAACCCCCCGAAACACAATATCGACAACTCTAGGTTCTACGGCACCACTTATTTTCAGACAGAGGTGTATACCTCAACCCAGATGACACTCGAATATTTAGTGAGGAAGGGAGAGAAGAGAAAGGCAGGTAACGAAGTCAACACGGTTCGCACTGAAGCGGGTAAAAATGCACGGCAAGAAAGCATTAATCACACTAGATCATACAGTTCGGCGGCCAGGCCCACTCGGTGAGAGGCAAGGCACGATGTCCTGGAAAGTCTCTACGGATGATGCACTCAAGTCTTGTTTAGCAAATTGTTTAGCGACAGGTTGAACCAGTTCAGAACAAAGAGTGAATAAAGCTTGGAGGCAACCCAACGGAACGGAGAGGAATCAGATACCTCACACGAACCGATCGAAAAGGGAAGCCAGGCGGTTACGGTACCTTGTTGGGGAAGACAGCTCCGACGGGGGCAGTTGTTCCTGGTGGTGGATGCACGTCGGGTCTTGGCCAAGAGAAGAGATGCTCTCGTCGTCGAAGAGAAGATGCCCGGGTCACCACCAGGGAAGAAACCAGCCGCGGAGTGCTTCGTCACAAGGCACCACCTTTCGATCACGATGCAGGAGTAGTGGCTATCCGGTTGCCGGGTGCTCTGCACGGGCAATTCGACCACTGCGTCCTGGGCGATCAAAAAGCACAACGAAGAAGAAGACTGGTTGTTCCCACCAGCCAGGGAAAGAGCCTCTCCGGCCGGGAGATCTCTTCTGTCGTCGGGAGATTGTGAGACGATTCCGCAGGGCTCCACCGGAGGTTTTGTCGTGCAGGTCGGCTCAGCGTTACCCTCGTCGGATTCTTTAGGTCCAGTGGCTACTTCCTGAAGATCCAGTCCCAAAGGCCCTGCTTTTATGCAGACGTCCCCCATTCATTCAGCCTAGCTTGTCAATCAACACATGCTAAGTGGTGAGCGGGAAGGCTCACCACCTGGGCCAATCACTCCAGAGTGCGACCTGAGTTGGCAAGGCAACTCGGTCCAGGGTGTCTAAACCCCCTCCCACACCCCTGAGGTAACCCAGACAGAATGGCGCCACCTTCGCGGGTCTCTGTCCAGAGGCCCGCCAAAAGTGGAACAAAGGGCTCAACCTTTGGTTTAGGAGTCACAGAGAAAAACACAGACGCCATTTTACAACCCGAGTTTTGGCAGAAAATACCACTCGATAAACCTATTTAAGATAAGTAGATCGGTGGTACGTTGGAGATTAACGAAAAACAGTATCAATCTTCAACAATGGGACGAATCCCATAGGGTTATGCTCGGGGCCGAACATAACAAGTAGTTTCCACTGCCACCAGCCAAAACTCGACGAGGGGGGACGGGACAGTGCCCCCTCGAGTAACAGATCCAGGAGTAATCGTATTACCCCTACTAGCACGTCCACAATAAGATGGTTGGTACTAGTTCTGTTAGTAAATTTAGGTCTAGTAAAGCCAATGGTGACTTTACATGCCCGGGGAGACAGTAGTCAGTCCCCGGGTATGGAGTCTATGGTGGGGGGACCTGCTAGGGCGCCCCCGTGTCACGACACGTAGGGTGCAGAGTGACACACATAGAAAAACTTATGAGACCCTATGGAGTAAAAGACCCCATAGCCCATCGAACACATTGACATCTCAAAGGAATTCCACACATACATGTCCAAGAGTGAGAGGAAAAGGGTCACACTCTTGGCAGGATGGAAAAAACAAACTCCAGAAATCCAGCAAAGCTGCTGGGGGACTCACTAGGTTAGGAAATTCAGCCTAAACAGAGAATTCTCCCTAACACTCGCCCCCCCCAGACTAAGGGACAGGAGGATTTAATCCACTCCTGGATGAATCTCATACCTCTAGTCGATGATATACATCCTAGAGAGACCATCAGCATTTTGGTGGTGACACCCTGACCTGTGCTCAATGGTGAAATCGAATCCTTGCAGGCAGATCGACCATCTCAGTAGTTTTGGGTTTTCCCCTTTCATTTGCATTAACCATCTCAAGGGTTGGTGGTCAGTCTGAATAACAAAAGTAGAACCATACAAGTACGGCCTAAACTTCTTCAGAGCCCACACGATAGCAAAGCATTCTCTTTCGATTGTTGCCCACCTTGTTTCAGGATCCTTCAGCTTGCGGCTGATGTAGCAAACGGGGTGCTCCCTACCTTTCCCATCCAGTTGACTGAGTACGGCACCTATCCCTACATTGGAAGCATCTGTCTGCACAATGAAGTGTTGGCGGTAATCAGGAGCTCTGAGTACTGGGGCTTGGCAAAGAGCCTTTTTCAGGTTTTCAAACGCCTGATTGCACTCCTCGTTCCATTTAACCTTTTTAGGGAATTTGGGCGAGGAGATGACATTCAGTGGAGAAGCTATGGTCCCATAGTTCTCTATGAAATTCCTGTAATACCCGGTGAGGCCTAGGAAGGCTCTCACCTGAGTCTGAGTAGTCGGTGTTGTCCAATTTTGCACAGCTTCAATCTTACTGAGCAAAGGCCTTATTTCTCCACCGCCTACCTCGTGCCCAAGGTAGACTACCTTACTCTGTCCAATTTGGCATTTACTCGCCTTTATGGTCAGATTGGCTCGTCCAAGAGCCTGCAAAACATCTCTCAGGTGGGTTACATGTTCGTCCCAGGAATTGCTGAACACTGCTATGTCATCCAAGTATGCCATGCAGAAGTCCTCCATCCCGGTTAGAACCTGGTTTACCATCCGTTGAAACGTAGCAGGTGCATTTTTTAGTCCGAAAGGCATTACCGTAAACTGGTATAAACCAACGGGGGTAGAAAATGCAGTTTTCTCCTTGGCATGGTTGGTCAGGGCTATTTGCCAATAGCCTGACGTCAAGTCAAATGTGCTGAGGAACTTGGCGGCGCCAAGTTTATCCACCAACTCATCTGTTCTTGGCAAAGGATGGGCATCAGTCGTGGTGACTGCGTTAAGAGCTCTATAATCCACGCAGAATCTAAGTTCTTTAGATCCGGCCTTTGGTACTAACACAACTGGGCTAGACCATGGACTAGTAGAGGGCTCTATTACCCCGAGATCAAGCATCTTGCTGACCTCACCTTTGATGTGGGTTCTTACGTTTTCTGACATGCGATATCCTCTGCTTTTGACAGGCAGACAGTCACCAGTGAGTATCTCGTGTTGGCCCCAAGGGGTCAAGCCTGGTGAGAGCGAGAACAGGGAGGCAAACTGATTCAACATAGACTTGCACTCTTCTTGTTGTTCGGGTGTCAGATTGGAGGAGAGATTTACTCCTTCAATTTTTTCATCTAAAGGTAAGCCTCTGAGGAGATCCGGAAGAGCTTCACTCTCTTCTTCTTCCTCGGCTGATGCTAGAAGCAACGCTCCTACGTCAGGTCGTGAGACATACGCTTTAAGTCGGTTGGTGTGAAAGACTGTCGGAGCCTCCTTGGGGTTGCCCAAGTCCACCAGATAGTTAACCTCACCGAGCTTACCCACTACTCGGTAGGGTCCCATCCATTTATCTTGCAAGGCCCTCTGCCTTGTGGGGATCATAACAAGAACAAGCTGGTTTTGAGCGAACTCAACCATGTTAGCCTTTTGATCGTGCCAGTGCTTGACCAATGCTTGTCCAGCTTTCAAGTTATCGCTTGCTTCTGTCATCAGGTGCGACATTCTCCTCCGGAGACCTATCACGTAGTCAGTCACTCTGACTGGCTTGGGGGAAGGAGCACTCTCCAACCCCTCCTTAATCAGGGCCAATGGACCTCTGACGGGATGACCATAGAGCAGTTCGAAGGGAGAGTAGCCTACTCCCTCCTGAGGGACTTCTCTATAAGCAAAAAGAAGGCATGGCAATAGAAGGTCCCACTTACGCTTAAGGGGTTCTTCTAGAGCACCTATCATGCTCTTCATGGTTCGGTTGAACCGTTCTACCAACCCATTGGTTTGAGGGTGGTAAGCCGTTGAGAACTTGTAAGTTACTCCGCAGGTTTTCCACATGGCTTTCATGTAGTGGGACATAAAATTTGACCCCCTGTCAGAGATAACTTCCTTAGGAAATCCGACCCTGGTAAAAATACCAAGGAGGGCCTTAGCCACAGCCGGAGCTGTAACAGTCCTCATAGGAATTGCCTCAGGATACCTAGTAGCATGGTCTACTACAACAAGTATAAACCTGTTGCCTGAGGTGGTTGGAGGATCAAGGGGACCAACGATATCAATCCCTACTCTCTCAAATGGGACTCCCACAACGGGAAGAGGCACTAACGGTGCCACATTCTTGGACCCAACCTTACCAGAGATCTGGCAGGTATGGCAGCTTCTGCAGTGCTTTTCTACTTCGGCCCCCATTTTTGGCCAATAGAAGTAGAGTGAGAGCCTTTCCTTAGTCTTCTTGAAACTCAAGTGACCAGCCAAAGGAATCTCGTGGGCTAACTGCAAGAACTGTGGTCTGTTCTCTTGGGGTACTACAAGGCGTTTGTAGTCTCCAGGTGCAGACTCGGTCGGTTCACTATAGAAGAGGCCATCTTCCCAGTGCAACCTATGTTTCCCAGGCTCTTGCCCTTCAGCCTGAGTTTCTGCCTGACGGCGAAGACCTTCCAGAGTTGGACATTCTCTCTGTCCCTTACTGAAGTCTGCCCTGCTGGGTCCACCTTCTGCCAGTAACGACTGCAGCTCAGGATGGTCAACAGGATCCAGATCTCCAATGAGTTCCTGGCCTTCCATTAGCTCTTCTTCAGAGTCTAATTCTACCATACAGGGTTGTACTTCCCCCTCAGCCTCAGCTGGAGGTGGAGTTACGGGTGTGACATTGGACAACCGCGGGGAAGTCCGTGTCGGCTGCATCGGAATGTGGGCTGTTGGTTTCGGTTTAGAAGTTTTAGGTTTCCCTTTGACTTCTGTGTTCCTAGAGACAGCGGCCGCCATTTCCAATGGAGCAGGAGTGATTTCTTTCTTCATCATCTCCCCGAGAGTACCGCGCAGGGTCCTCTCTCTTGCAGGTCTGGTTAGCTCCTGTAACCGTTTACTAGGAGGTCTGGGAGTATGCGATACAACTCTGAGAGTTTTCAAATCGTTACCCAACAGTACGCGTCCTGGTACCTCACTCTGTATGCTGACAGGTATCTTTACAGTCATGTCGTTACACTGGATGAGAACTGGTAATTGGGGAAGCATCTGCACAGGCCCTCCAGCTAACTTGGTGAGGCGTTTGGGTGCCTTAGCAACATCCTCAGCCTGAAAAAACGATTTATCCACCACAGTTATGCTGGCCCCAGTGTCCCTAATGGCAGGCGTCTCCTGACCATTCACCTGGACACTGTCCTTATAATACTCTTTAGTATTATCGGGGATAGAGTTATAGACGTCTAAATTCTGTTGTTCCCACAACCCCAGAGATACTAAAGAAACGCTGGCTGAGACTCCAATGGGTTCGTCAGCTAGCAGTAGAAAGTTTCCACTTGCCATTTGGACTTCCTCCTCTGGAGCGAAGGCTAAGGAGACAAGCTGGACCCCTGAAGGTTTACCCTTACATCTGGGATCTCCTTTCACGTGATCAGTCGAGCCACAAACAAAGCATTTCCCGAATGCTTTCTGGAATGGTGGCTTGTTCTGACCTCCTTCCGGTTTGGCACCAGAAGACACACTATTCTGCTGTGGTTTTCCCGGTGGCTTACCCTTCTGGTTTTGTTTGGGGCCCTCTTTGGAATGTGAGTTATTCGAATTCTCCTTTGGGTCTTTTTTAGGCTGTTTTCCCTCGTCCTTTTTCTGAGTTGCCCCAGAATCCTTGTGAGTAGCCCTGTTGGCAACCCACAAGTCAGCAGCCTTAGCTAGAGCCCTGGAATCTAATTCCTTCGAATCAGCCAAGTGCTGTCTGAGCTCAGGAGAACAGGCATCATAAATCGACTCCAACATAAAAAGATTTCGCATACCCTCGTAAGTGTCAACTTTGTAACCCTTAATCCATCCCTCTAAGTTTTTCAACCCTTCACTCACCCAGGTAGCCCAAGGGGTACCATCATGCTTTTTGAGGGTTCTAAACCTCTTAAGATACTGGGAAGGGGTCTTCCCGAATCTAGCTATCAAAGCTAGTTTCACACTTTCGTAATCCGTCTTATCCACCTCCCCCAATTCCATTACCACATCAGTCGCAACAGGAGGAAGCCTAGAGAACAACCAGGGAAGCAACGCATTCCCGGTGATGTCCTGGAGCCCATGATTGTATTCAAACAGTTTCAACCAATCCAACACATCCAATCTCGGTTCGTACATACCCACTAATTCCTTCGGCATCCGGGGTCTTTTGGGACTGGAGCTCCTAGAGGAACCAGAGGAGAGAGAAGCATTTTCCATAGACAACTTTTTCATTTGTAACTCATGATTAAGCTCTATTTCCCTGAGTCTTAACTCAGCTTGTTTCTGCTCAGCCTGGGCATTCATTCGTCTGAACTCGAGCTCTTGGTTTCGTTCAGATTGAGCCAAGAACCGTTTATATTCTAATTCGAGCTTCATTTTTTCAAGTTCAAAATAAGCAGGGTTACTTGTGGGACCTGGTATTGGCCCCGTAGGCACAGTTGGTAAGGCAGGTAGAGGAACAGGTGAGACAGTTTCGTTAGCCTCGCCGTCCTCGTCAGCCTCTTCATCGCTATCATCAGAATTACGATTCAGATCAACACCATTACTGTTATCTACAGTTGCTGGAGAGTTTGGTTCCTCTGAACCAGTACCCAGACTTTGGTTCGCCAGCAATCTCTCTATCAGTTCTAACTTCTTGCCTTTTACAGGAAGATTCTCTTGTCTACAGAGAGCTCGCAGACTCTCAGTATTTTTATCCGACAAAGACTCTTGGCTGTACATTTCCATCGTAGACATGTTTTTTGAAAGTTGCTTTTGTAACGTTTTGTGGTTAGTCGTCCTACAGCGTCGAAAAACACTCTAAACTGTATACTCGATACTAATCCCACCGCTGTACACCAGTGTTAGGCGGAAACCTGTGCAGTTCCCTCTGGGACCACTGCAAAAGATTTAGGACTACAGGTGTTGCGATGAACCCACTTGGTAGCAGTCTGTACCACACAGATCCAATTGGTAGCTGTGGCTGAGCAGTCAGACTTCCCTCAAGAAAAGTTGGTCAGTATAGGGAGTATACAAGATAGGGTAATTCTTCGCAGCAAAACGAGTAAACACGCAACCAGGCTTTAGTATAAAGATAGTAAGTTATTTATTAATAACAGAATGTCTACGAAAAATACTAAAGTGAACCACGGCAAACAAATCAAAATACAATTACTCTGCAGAATGGAATAAAGCTCAACCCCCCGAAACACAATATCGACAACTCTAGGTTCTACGACACCACTTATTTTCAGACAGAGGTGTATACCTCAACCCAGATGACACTCGAATATTTAGTGAGGAAGGGAGAGAAGAGAAAGGCAGGTAACGAAGTCAACACGGTTCGCACTGAAGCGGGTAAAAATGCACGGCAAGAAAGCATTAATCACACTAGATCATACAGTTCGGCGGCCAGGCCCACTCAGTGAGAGGCAAGGCACGATGTCCTGGAAAGTCTCTACGGATGATGCACTCAAGTCTTGTTTAGCAAATTGTTTAGCGACAGGTTGAACCAGTTCAGAACAAAGAGTGAATAAAGCTTGGAGGCAACCCAACGGAACGGAGAGTAATCAGATACCTCACACGAACCGATCGAAAAGGGAAGCCAGGCGGTTACGGTACCTTGTTGAGGAAGACAGCTCCGACGGGGGCAGTTGTTCCTGGTGGTGGATGCACGTCGGGTCTTGGCCAAGAGAAGAGATGCTCTCGTCGTCGAAGAGAAGATGTCCGGTGCACCACCAGGGAAGAAACCAGCCGCGGAGTGCTTCGTCACAAGGCACCACCTTTCGATCACGATGCAGGAGTAGTGGCTATCCGGTTGCCGGGTGCTCTGCACGGGCAATTCGACCACTGCGTCCTGGGCGATCAAAAAGCACAAAGAAGAAGAAGACTGGTTGTTCCCACCAGCCAGGGAAAGAGCCTCTCCGGCCGGGAGATCTCTTCTGTCGTCGGGAGATTGTGAGACGATTCCGCAGGGCTCCACCGGAGGTTTTGTCGTGCAGGTCGGCTCAGCGTTACCCTCGTCGGATTCTTTAGGTCCAGTGGCGACTTCCTGAAGATCCAGTCCCAAAGGCCCTGCTTTTATGCAGACGTCCCCCATTCATTCAGCCTAGCTTGTCAATCAACACATGCTAAGTGGTGAGCGGGAAGGCTCACCACCTGGGCCAATCACTCCAGAGTGCGACCTGAGTTGGCAAGGCAACTCGGTCCAGGGTGTCTAAACCCCCTCCCACACCCCTGAGGTAACCCAGACAGAATGGCGCCACCTTCGCGGGTCTCTGTCCAGAGGCCCGCCAAAAGTGGAACAAAGGGCTCAACCTTTGGTTTAGGAGTCACAGAGAAAAACACAGACGCCATTTTACAACCCGAGTTTTGGCAGAAAATACCACTCGATAAACCTATTTAAGATAAGTAGATCGGTGGTACGTTGGAGATTAACGAAAAACAGTATCAATCTTCAACAATGGGACGAATCCCATAGGGTTATGCTCGGGGCCGAACATAACAAGTAGTTTCCACTGCCACCAGCCAAAACTCGACGAGGGGGGACGGGACAGTGCCCCCTCGAGTAACAGATCCAGGAGTAATCGTATTACCCCTACTAGCACGTCCACAATAAGATGGTTGGTACTAGTTCTGTTAGTAAATTTAGGTCTAGTAAAGCCAATGGTGACTTTACATGCCTGGGGAGACAGTAGTCAGTCCCCGGGTATGGAGTCTATGGTGGGGGGACCTGCTAGGGCGCCCCCGTGTCACGACACGTAGGGTGCAGAGTGACACACATAGAAAAACTTATGAGACCCTATGGAGTAAAAGACCCCATAGCCCATCGAACACATTGACATCTCAAAGGAATTCCACACATACATGTCCAAGAGTGAGAGGAAAAGGGTCACACTCTTGGCAGGATGGAAAAAACAAACTCCAGAAATCCAGCAAAGCTGCTGGGGGACTCACTAGGTTAGGAAATTCAGCCTAAACAGAGAATTCTCCCTAACAGAGGGGCTCAACCCGAAGCAGGAAATCCGACCCTGCAGCTGAGCCATCAAAGTCTGACCACTCCACATCATCATCAGGTGAGAGTGAGAAAGAAAAAAACACTGTTCCTGGGACATGTAAACTGAATACCAAACTCATTATTATTAAACAAATCTACATATTCCCTTAGATTTGATTCATTGTATTGCCAAATAGGAAAAAAAAATATCAATGTACCTGAGTCAGAATGTTATACATGGTGTGTTGGCATGTTCTGAATATACATAGTTGTCCATAAAATATCTCATGAAGAGGTTGGCCAAGGTAGAGGCAGAGTTGGCCCCCATCACCATCCCTGTAGTTTGCCTATGCATCATGTTGTTGAAAAGAAAAACGTTGTTACATAAGGAGAAGTCAACCAATTCCTTTAACATTGCAATGTGCAAAAATGGGAAGCTGATCTTTAAGCAAAGGTGTAACCTTTTGTCCTTAATGCTAAGTTATGCTCAATGGACCTATTTACAGCTTTAACATCCAGTGTTGCGAGGAAAACATCTTCTTCCAATGTACATTATGTGCACAAACCACCAGAAGCACACATATTGACATTGGCTGGAATACTCCATGGTCACAAAGGACCTTCACCAATTCCAACATGAAGGGTGTAGTGTATATGATCACTTGCCCCTGCCAGTTAAGAGGCATAGGTATGGCCACACAGCAATTGAGCAAACTTTGATTGAACATCGGTCCTGTGTTAGGACAGGAAAACTGACAGCCCTCCTTGTCTTCCATTTTCAATCAGAGGGTCATTTGGCAGATGATTTCAAATGGACCATTATTGAAAGAATAAAACCCCCTAAAAGAGGTGGAAATTACCACAATATTCTGTTAAGGAGAGAACAGATGTGGATTTTTCGATTGGAGACCTGCCAGATTCACAAGACAACTCTATTGCGGAGTCCCTGACTGCTCTGAGTATGAGGCATTTGTTGGCACTTAGTGTATTTAGGAATAACCATTTACCCCTCAGCCAATAACGCATGTCTATCGTCACCACGCACTCTCCAATGCGTTTTTTGAATTGCATGAGCCTAATTCATCATGGCTGTGGCGTACGTATCCAGCATGCGGTCATGTGACACAGCGAACCACAGCCACCGTGACGAGCATGGAAGCATTTTTAATCTGCGGTCATAGCACCTCTGCTGTTTGCAGAAGATTGAGAGACCAAAGATTTATGAAAACCAACCAAAGCCACTTAAGAAAGGGGAGCCCTCGCGAGGTTGCGAGCCGTCCTTTTCTTTTCTTTGGACTCCGATCACGTACAGATTCATGCAGGAGTTATAGCTGGCTTTCCCTTTTTCTCTCAGAGACATGGGACGCCGGCAGGAAACTAGCCGCAGCAAGCACGCCCTGCAATCACTCTTTTCTCCTCTCCAAAGTGACCAACATATACAGTTAGGTGGGAGGACAAATGCGTCTTAAGGTCATGCGATCATTTCCAATACGGACCTTTCTGTACCAACATAAGTATATCCAGGTTGAGCTTAGACATCCATGAACACATGTTTTCTTAAACGACCCCCCCCTTACTTCCCCTTCACCAGTCCACTATAGAGTTAGTGCACAGCCAGTTAACGAGGTGGCAACCTTCTTCATTTGAATAACATTTTGAGTTATATCTATCTGATTGAAACAATGCAGCTGCAATTCTGCCTTAATACAGAACCTAGGTAGCCATTGGGGTATTCATACCCTGTTTTTTATTTCCGTTTCCCTACAGGAGACGGAGGCGCTCATCTTCACTGTATAATACAGTGATTTGTTGGAATGTGAATCAAGACACTATAAAACAACGGCCCTGAAGAAGATGGTTGAATTTTGAACACCATCGAAACTGGTTGACCTTCGCATCATGAGGTGTCTCATGATCATTTTGATATCCCACATAAACAAAAGGGATACAATTCAATCAAATTACAACAGTACTCATGTTTATTGAGCACTTTTTAGTGGTCCACGTTATGTGAGCATTTATTTTTTAAGATTTTTTCGAGCACAGCCAATTGTGTTTTGGCATATTTGATACCTGTGGGCAAACAAATCAATTTAAAAAAGTGCCAGGGTCACAAATATACACTGTCCCCCACCTGTGAGTCAACTACTACTAACAGGATCTAATATACAGTCTTGTTTGGGTTCTTAATGGCTGATTGGTTTTTTAACTCTAACAGTATTTGGCACTTTCCAATTGGTAGAAATTAGGGCAGCTTTCTATTCCACTATCCCTGTTAGATAGGCGGCGCACCACACACCACCTAGGGCCATGCACTCTTGTCAGGGACAGGGTGTTCTTCGGCCAGGGACAGCTAGGGCATTGTTTACATCTGCTCCCTGTTAAAACACTGTGACATTTTTAGTCATTGCTTATTTCTACTCACGAAGAACCGTTTTTGTGTGTGATAAGACTGTTATTTTACGGTTCAATTGTACCCTATTGTTTTATACCGAGTCCTGTCATAGCGCATTTGTACCAAAGTCTTTGCCTCTTCCATAATTGTCTCAGTTGGATTAGTTTTCAGGTTCTCATACCAACCAGGTACATCAAGATGTGCCTCTGCCACACTTATGTAACTGTTTCTGTCCAATAGCACCACTTTGACCCCTTTGTCAGCTGGGTTGATAACAATTTGTTCATCACTTCTTAGAGAGGCCCATGCTTGTCTCTCTGCCCTAGATATATGGCCACGGGAAACCCCTCTGTGAAAGAGTTTGGTAGCATTTTCCATTCAAAAGAAAGGTCTACATCTTGATGTATCTATAATTTTTTTATTGGTAGGCTGTTTGGTATATAAAGTTCTTTCAATATACCTGAATCAGATAGATGCTCACTCTCCTCTAGAGACATCAATAACTGTGTGTTGGTAATATCAGTTACTGTGAGTTCATTATCTGAACTTCTCCTCTGCCCTGTGATGGGCTTGAATTGCTCATGATGAAATACCTTTTTTAGTTTAAGCGTTCTAGTGAATTTGAAGAGATCTACTTGGGTATCATTACAATCAGTCCGTAAAGTAGTGTGCACAATACAAGAGTCTATTTAGTAGTGTAATCTCTACATCATTTTATATTCTACTTGACAAATTCATTACAATATTTACTACCTTTTGGTTCTCTGTTGCCTCTGTTTCCATGATCTTGTTACTCGAATCCCTGTGGTTGAATCCTCTCCTTCTTCCTCTTCTCCAGTCCAGTTCTCTGCTCAGGAAGTCAACACATACCAAATATGTAGGTCCAGAGCTCTGCAGATGGTGTAGTGCCACTTTCAGATGAATGCACAACTTTCTAGTGATACATCAGTCACAGGTGCTGCAAAAGTAGGTCATGAAATGCATAAAGTGCAGCTTGACAGAGAAAAACGAGGGAGCACCAGGCGATGAAGTAGTCAGTTTTGAGTCTTACTTTCCTTGTACAGGACGCCTCCTTTAATCACTAGTGTTTTCCTATCTTTTGTGTAGGCATGCTGGTCTGTACTGTCGCTAAAGATCAGAGGTTGTACATATATACCTTTTCCACTTAACCTTCAAAATTGCAGCAATGGTCAGAGCTTGCTTGAGGAATGAGCGACCTGAGCCATGATTATGCAAGAGACAGGTTAATAAGGTATCCAGCTGGCTTCTCCCTATTAGAGCTATCAGCCAAGCCCAGTATGAATGTGTGTGTTTGTCAGTGGCACAGAGTGCCACCACTGCTACTAATGGAATATCTTCACTGTATACTGAGTCTACTGCCTCAGGAGAATGAGGCCTTCAAGGCAGCGCATCAGCATGATAGTTCTGTCTTACAAAAAATCCTGTTGCTGGAAGATGTACACCGACAAGGCAACACACCAGCAATGACCCCTGGCATAGAGCTTGATGTGTTCTAATTCGTACGTCAGCGGGATGTTTTCTGTCCGCTCTGTGATGCTTGTCCCGTAAAGACAACTGTGACATTTTTTCCTGTCTCTGCCCACTTGAGCGACAAGTTATTCCAGCATGTGCTCCAGGTAGTTTTGTTAAGATACATTGAGCCAGCATCTGGTGAAGGAAACTGGTCGGGTGGTGCCTTTTCTCTCCTGGAACAGTAATGCACCTAAGCCATCCAGTCTGACAACTTTGTGGAAGATGTAGGGCAACTGAAGGCTGACATAAGCCAGTACCCGAGCTTTGGTGATGGTCTTCTTCAAGCGGGAAATAGCTTTGTCATATTTGTCTGTCCGTTGCTGACCAAAAGGTTCCCATGTGTGCTAGATTGCCTAGCAGTAAGCCCTTGGTAATGGGACTTTCTTTTGCTGTGTAGGACAAACTTTGTTAAGTTCAGTCAGTGGTTGTGCTTTAGTGGCAAAACCAGAGTACAAACCTCCTAAAACATTTGCTAAAACCTATGAAATGCTGCATCACCCTCAGATTCTGCAGTATTGGCCAACCACAGAGTGCTTCAATTTTGGCAGGATCCATGCTGCCTCCATCAGCTGACACCACTTGACCAATTTACTTCACACTGGTTCTGCAGAACTGGCACTTCTCCAGTTACACCTTCAGACGCGGGTGGCGAAGGTGATCCTGGAAATTCAGAGATAATGAGATGATCCAGGTAGACTCGCACCTCTGGGAAATTTGTATCTCCCATGGTGTGCTCAGTCATCCATTGGAATGTAGTTGGTTCCCAGATATGCGTTGGGGCATCCTCGTGAATTAATAGAATCCCTGGGGGGCAGATGAATGACATCTTTTCCTGGCCTTTGGGCTTGTTGGAATCTGGTACTAACCACTCCTCAGATCTAGAACTTTAAACTAGGACTCCACATTAGACAATCAAATGCCTTATCGGCACGTAGGGTGGTGTACCGATCTAGGATTGTTTGGCTATTCAACGAGTCTTAGTCAATGCACAAACTCACATATTTGTTATTTATTTATTGGCCACTACATTCGAGGGATATAGGGTCTGCATGATTTGCGGATAAACCCAGCCTGCAACTACGCCCTCAAGTGATGTCAGATATCCGCCACATCAGCTTGGGCAAGCATCAACAATCTCCCTCTGAATGGGGTGTCATCTTTCAGCTTGATTTGGTAATCTACTCAATGCGCTTCACCCAATTACTCCTCGAAAAGGCTTCAGTCCTCTGTGCAAATTGTTCATGCAGGTGATCTTTGTCCCTTTCAGATTATATAGAGTCACTGAAATTAATCCTCTGTGGGTCGAAAGTGGAATTCTACTCTGGGCTATGGTTGCTTGGGCTGCAGAATCAGTGATATGGAATTGCACAACCCCCTCAACCCCAAGCAAATTAATGACTTTGTCTGAGATGTTTGTAATAGGGACTTTGAGGTTCTTCAATCCTCTGCGGTCATCAGTGACTAGAGAGAGCTGCAACAGAACTCTAGGCATTTCGTCATCCTCAGGAGCCCTCATCACCAATCGTCCATGCGTGCCTTGTTCTCTGAGGGGATATGTCCCAGTACCATAACAGTCTTGTAAGGTGGTATGTCAGCTTGACCGTGATAGATGTAGTCACGTTCCCCACAGGTCTTTCTGATTGGTGAGGATTCACCATACCTGTTTTGATGTAGGCTTCTTAGTATGCATGATGCATGATCAGAGTTCTGGTGAAGTGAGGGCCAGCCATTTTTCCTGCAGAGCCTTGCCAATGTCCTGAACATGGTGGAGTTTGTGCCTATGACCAGCGCACCCTCAGGGTTCATGTTCTTCATGGCGCAGGCATCACCAAAGTGTTCAAAGTCGTGCTTACACCTCCAAACTCCTGTGCCAGATTTATCTTCACATGGAGATACCCGAGGTACTTGCAGATGGCATCTCTTAGTGCTATTAGGTTAAGCATTTTCTAAGAAATAACTAAACAAAATGAACATGGTGTGCAACATGAAAATAAAAACTGTATCTACCAAGATTACAAACCTATACTGCTGTTCGTGAGAGGTCAAGCTGGTTGAGGCAAAACATTCTTAATCAAAATCATCAGCAAGTTCTTCCAACAATTGACAAACAACAAACTGTCGGCTGTTGTAACTGCCCCCACAGGTGTAGCTGCCTACAACATAGGCGGTGTGACTTTACACGATTACTACTCCTTCCAGTAGATCAACAAAACAAATTAGACTATTACAAACTTTCTACAGAAGCTGCAATGGACTTACGCAGAGTTTTCAAACAAATGAAAATGCTGATAATAGAGGAGGTGAGCATGGTCTCCAACCTAATGTTGGCTTTAATTCACCTCAGACTGCAAGAGGTCCTCAAAACAGACTATGAAGAGCTCTTTGGAGGAAAACACATTATTGTTTTCAGAGATCTTCTTCAATTAACACCAGTGAAAGCTGAACCTATTTTAAAACCTTAGGGCACAATAACTGTGCCGTAAAACTCTTGGCAGCATAGGAAATGTCAACCTTTGGCAACATTTCCAATACAGAGAATTAACTGAAAATATGCGGCAGTCTGCAGACCTGACATACGCCAATATTTTAAAAAGTATTAGAGTTGGTGTACTATCTCAAGAAGCACAAACTATATTTAAAACCAGCACATCCATGCACTCTATTGCCATAACTCATGTGCTACTGATGTCATGGAACAATTAGCACACAAAAATGTCAATTGTACATCCTTGATGCCAACTCTTGCAAGCTGTTCAAAATTTAATGAAACAATGTTACAAAAAGCAATGCAAGCAATAGTTCAAATTGCCTCCACAGACAAACTGGACGTACATGGTAAGACACTACCCATGTGTCAACAAGCCACCACAAGGCTAATCACTTTGGAAAACTCTATCTCTAACACAGCTGGTCTGGAGAAAACATTAAAATCATCTTTAAGCTGTAGAGTAATGCTTAAACGTAACCTTGATGTGGACCAATGACTAGTTAATGGAGCACTTGGTACAGTTGTTGGCTTTCAAACATACTCATGTGACAACAATAGTAAATTTGTCAATATTCTCTTTGACAAACTACCTGAAGTTAAAAGGATAGGACTCTCAACTGCCCGTTTCCTTCTTTTCAAGGACATGTATGTACGCAGAAAACAATTTTCTCTAACTCTAGCATATGCAGTCACCATTCACAAATCACAAGGTCTTACACTAGATAAAGCATTGATAGATATTGTTAGCACAGTCTTTAAAGAAGGCATGAGCTATGTAGCATTATCACGCTTACGTACACTTGATGGACTATTTCTAATCAACTTTGATGCAAGTAAAGTAAATGCTGAAATTTCTTGCATTCTAGAATACAATAGACTGCGTTCACTCTACACCCGCATCTTAAAACCTATCCTGTTCCGCAAAAAGCAAAACGTTGTAAAAGAAAACTACTTCAGACTCAATCCATGCAGGATCTCACAGCAATTCCTCCAAAGAAAGTAAAAGAAGGTATCACTACTTCAAGGACCACAACCAAAGAAGAAAGCTCAAAGTAACTCAACTACCTCTTCAAAGAAGCAACAAACACTCCCAACAAATGACCTGGACACAGAACTGTCAGGTCTATTCAAATTTTCAAATACAACTGGTGTAAATTGCTACGCCAAAGCAGTAATAAATATTCTATTCCAATTGCCACCAATTATTGACAGCATTTACTTAAATGATACAGACCAATTGTGTTTGCACATGTTAGCACATGTTAGTCCTTCATAGAAATGCAACCAACAATCCTGACAACAATTACAGTATCATGGAATAAGATAGGAAATGGACTACTGTGCTGGAATGGTCGTATTCACTATAAATTCAAAAGAAGATCCACAAGAATTTCTAATGTACTTGCTACAAGTGCTACACAACAAAAACATACCTACACATTACATTTTCCAGATTTCATACCTGTTGAAACATACATGCACTCTTTGCAGGCATGTAGTTCAAGAAGAAGTTCCTAATGAACGCTTTGTGTATGTATCCATACCTAAATGTGAATCCATTTAATTTCAGCTACTTTTACAAAATGCAAACCATGTACTACCTGCAATTCCGATAATCGTTCCACCTTACAAATACAGACACATAGTAAATACGGAATTGTAATTAAGTATTTATTTCATTACGTAATACCAAAAACAACTGCAAGCTGACTGGATTCACATATGGTCAAGTATCACTTGGTAAGAAAACCTTCACAACAATAGGTATAATCTACCACGCAGGAGACACAACCAATGCAGGTCACTTACACTGCATATATAAAAAAGAATTGTGGATGGTTCAAATGTAATGCTAGTACCATTATTCTAAAGTAGAGATTACCAGCAAATCTTTTAAATGCTTACTTAATATTCTTTAAACCAAAATGTAATAACTAATCTGTTTATGAACATAAAAAAACTAGAACTTCAAAACTATGACCAGTTAGAATACGCCAACAGGTATCTAACTGCCCCAAGAATCTGCAACAAAGAAACCGATAAATGAATACCAATAAATTTAAACAAGAAATAAACAGTTAGAATATGCCAATAGATATCTAAGTGCCCCAAAAATCTGCAACAAGCCAACAGATAGATGAATACCACTAAAATGGAAAAAGAAATAAACAAATAGAATACACCAACTGCTATCTAATTGCAACAATACTACCACCACTTCCAACTTAAAAACCATACACCTATTCAATTCCACCTATTGAAATCAATGAAATAAATATGTTGGACCCCATCTTGGAACGTTCTTTTTTTTAATCCAGCATAGATTCTTTTCCCACAGACCCATTGATTTAATCAACAAACACAGGAACTGGGCAAATTGCACTTTGAGGGTCGACAATATACAGAAATGTCTACTATTCAATTCAATACTAATATTATAAACTACCTATACTTACATGTATTTTTTTCTTTTATCACAGTTATTGAAAAAGAATGTGTGCGGGGGCGCCGTTGAGCAGCCAGCAAGATGGCAACTTAGCTCTAGAGCTCCATGACCCACAGACTACAATCTGCGATCAACAGCAAAATCCTTTTTCCTGTACCTCCAAGAACGACGCCTGAGTGCCCCCCGTAGACAGGGCACACACTGTGAAAAAAAATGCTGTTGGCGGCTCAGCGGCACTGAAGATACAGCCGGGAACGTCAGCCAGCCATACAGGCCCGCTAGGCCTGCCTCCTCGAGACGCGGAGGGCGGTGGAACCTAGCCGGCCCCCAGAATACAGAGGAGCCCCCCAGACCTGCTCCTGACTCCAGCGCTGCCGTGAGGGGAGGAGAGACGGAACCGCTGATCCATGCACCCAGCCGGAGCGCCTTCAACTTTGCTGCTGCGGGCCCTTGCTGATGGCGGGCGGCAACGGTAGGTGGCCCCGAGGGGGAGGGCCGGGGTGCTGCCATCTGTGCTGCCCCATGAGCCGAGTAGCATCGGCGGTGTGGCTGCGGCTCGCCTCCCTCCCCCCCTTCCCTGACATCGCTCGCTGCTTTCTCTCGGCGCGGCATCGGCTGGCGACCGCTGGCCGGAGATCCGGAATAACTGAAGAAGCACCCACCGCTGCCTGACCCCCTGGCGCCACTAGCCTCACTCCCCCCCGACATACTGACTGCCGGCTCCTGAAGCTGAAGAACTAAACGACGCGCCGGCCCACAATAGTGCGAAACGGACGCCTCGCATGACTGCATTCGTATCTGAAGGCTCCACACATCCAGGTGCTGCTAATCTTAATCTGAGGAGCTGTGACTGTGCAGGGCGCCGTAAAGGAGACAATCACACCTCTATACTAGCATTCACGGATCAGAACAATAACATCTCATCTTGCGGCCCCTCCTCTTTGGCCCTCCAACTGCACAGCGCCCAGCGCTCAGCGCCCCCAAACACTGTGCAAAGGGATACTGGCTACACAGAAGCCCTCCTGACTCCCCCCAGCTCTCAACATCTACTGTTCCTGCGTCTACTGTGCAGCACTTGTTAAACCCACCAGCATGCGACCTCCCTGGCCGGTCTCGGGCCGCTGGCCGCCCACGGACTGCCCACTCCCAACCAGTTAGGGCAAACACCTGCATTAATGGACCCACTTTCTGCACGCTGCAAACACGTGCCAACTACCACCCCCCCTCCGGGACTCCAGACCCACGGTCCCCACCAAATCTGTCAAATTGGGCGCTGCTCCCCGCCACAGCAATGCCCAACAGATCGCGAGGAGCTAGCAAGGCAGGCGCCATGGATAAGTTTACCACGACAACGCCCAGGGCAGATCAAGTGTCCTCCTCTACATCACAAGACGACGGGGATATCCACCCAGTACCCCCACAGCCTGACTTGTCTGCAATGATGGAGTCTATGGCCAAGAACTTCGCAGCCTTCCACAAAAAATTGGATGATATCAACGCGAACGTTGCCTCCTTAAGAGCTAAATTCGACCAACATGGGACCAGGATCACTACGACAGAGCAAAGAATAGGAACCAATGAGAACAATGTCCACACCCTACAAAACACTGTCACAGAGCTTGTCTGCGACATGAAGCAGGTCAAAGCTAAGTGTGATGACCTCGAATCGAGGTCACGAAGAAATAACATTCGCATAGTGGGGGTGCCTGAATCTGCGCAAAAAGAACGGATGGAACTCGCGGTCGAACATCTTCTCAAAGACCTCCTCGATAACCCCGAGTTGTCACCATTCTTCACTGTTGAAAGAGCACATCGCTCACTGGCACCTCGGCCTAAACCAGGAGACTTCCCTAGATCAGTAATTGAGACAGGAAAATCGAATACGCGATGCTCTTCCCTGCCCGCTTAAAATTCACACATCGAAACAAGCTGTACTTTTTCACGGTCCCGGATGAGGCAGTCAAATTCATCGAGGCGCAAATCCCACTGGTGGATCCTCCCGAAGAACTAACAAACTGCTCCCCCAGTGGGTTAACTTGTCCCCTCGTCACCGCCCTATTCCGGGCCTAATATAGCCCCAGCATCAACATCTTAAAAACAATACCTGTGGAAGGGGATACATCTCCAATCAGCCTGTACATAACGGCACACGATGGGCCCGAACCTGGAAAACCTAGCATTACTGTTTGACGCAAGCCTACGGCTATATCTGCATTGAGCAAACTTGAGCTACCTAACAATGGGCCTCATTACACAGAAGGCGGTAAGGGTTAACGGTCACCGGTAAGGGTACCAGTGACCGTTAACCCTTACCTCCTTACTACGAGGTCCCTTTGCGGGTCCCTACTTTAACGGCTGGTTTGCAATTTGCGGTACCATAATTACTGCCTTCCCCATTCCCATTGAGCCCTATGGGGCAAAAATGGGAATGATGAAGGGCCATGGAGAAAGGGGGAATTACCTACCCCGCCAACCTTGGAATGGGGTGGTAATTCCCCTTTTCTCCATGGTGGTACCGGAATGGTACTGGCGGCAACCATGGTGCTAATAGCACCATAGTTTACTGCAAACCGTGTAATGAGGCCCAATATGTTTGCTTAATTGTAACCTAAGTTCTATCAGCCGTTCAAAAGAATTATCGCCATAATATGCATTAACATATGTGTGTCTAACGGCAGCGGCAGCCCCCATTGCAGCTGCCATGCCTTTTAAGGCAGAGTGTTTATGTTTCAGCCCTTTTGGGCTATTGGTCAAGCATCGCCAAGTTGGGGAAGGCACGCAGTTGGTCGCTCCGGGGGTGGGTACAATCACACTGCTAGTTTGGACTGGGCGGTGAGGGTGGGGGGTGGTGAAGTTGGGGAATGTTTTACTAAAATCAGCAGCGAAGTAACGACTGGTATCGAAGAGTGGCGTGTTCACGCCACCGCAGCACATATGGTTGCAGAGACAGATCCTTTCCTTGGGATGCCCCATAAATTGTCACCATGGCTGTTAAAATGATGACATGGAACGTCTGGCGATTAACAAATTTCACGAAGTCCCGCAGGATTACAGCATATGCACAAAGACACGGAATCCAGGTTCTCCTATTGCAGGAAACACACGCTCTGAAACTCCTATCATCAAACCTAGCACAGACCTGGGGCCCCGACAGATTTTATACCCAGTCCAGGGGAGTCTTGACTCTCATCCACAAATCGTGAAGTTCACACTCCACACAGCCCACATTGACACGGAAGGTAGATATGTGATCCTCCACTGCACTCTAGCTAATGAGGAATGCTTGATTGCAAACTCATACGGTCCTAACACTGATTCCCCCGAATTCATAGATGCAGTAACCGCTATCCTCACGAGATATGTTGAAGTCCCCATCATATGGGGGAGAGACATGAATCTTATACTAGACAATGTCCTAGATAGAACAACCACTACACGCAGGGTCACGTCTCGAGCAGCCAAGCAACTTCACACACACATGGGTTCCCTAAATCTACACGATGTATGGAGAATGCTCCATCCCCAAGAGAGAGACTATACCTTCCACTCAACAGTACATAACAGCTCTTCGAGAATTGACATGTTCCTACTGTCCGGGTCTCAGGTAGGCAGGGTAACTGATGTCAAGATCCTCGCACGCATGCTCTCTGATCACTCCCCTGTGTTGTTGCAGATTCAACTGGGTAGGACCCTGACTTCTCGACCCCCCTGGCGCTTTAAATCTGATGCCCTAACTGACATTGGGGGTCATTACGACCCTGGCGCTAAGTGGTTAACGGCGCCGCAAAAGGCTGCGGTGCCGTTAACCACTTAGCGCCTGATTACGAGGTCCCTTTACGGGGCCCGACCTGAACGGCTGGTCTAGACCAGCCATTAAAGTAAGGACCCGCAAAGGGCCTCTCGAGGTAAGTACGGTACCGCAATTTGCGGTACCGTACTTACTGCCTTCCCCATTCCCATTATGGGGCAAAAATGGGAATGGGGAAGGGCCATGGTGGCATGGGGAATTACCGCCCCGCCAACCTTGGAATGGGGTGGTAATTCCCCATTCCGACATGGCGGACTCCGGCATCGACCATGGTGCTAATAGCACCATGGTTTTCCACCGGAGTCGTAATGAGGGCCATTGTCTTTAAAGCTGAGATCCTATCGGATATAAACATTTTTTTTTAAAATAACGACACGCAGGACACAACCGAGGGGACCCGCTGGGAGGAATTTAAAGTATACATCAGGGGGATGTGCATCTCAAGGGAGACCAGGGTTCTCAAAGCCATAAGGCAGGCCCTAAACAACTCTGAAACTAAGCTCAAAACTCTAGAACGAGAACAACCTTCTGCACAAGCTCCGGCAACCCTAGCAAATATCAGAACAGAACTAGAACTATTTGAGACTCACGCCCTAAGCGAGGTGTGGTACTATGCTTGCCCAGTGGCCGACCGAAGGTATGGTGAGGGAGACAGACCTGGAAGAACCCTGGCTAAACTAGTGCGCATGGAGGGTGGTAGCGCCCGGATAGATAGCATTCTAGATGAACAAGGCTCACGACATTGGTCAAACCAAGCCATCATCGACACCTTTGTTAGCTTCTATGCCAGCCTATACGGCCCCCAGCCAGAGCGCACAGCCCAGGACCTGGACGACCTACTAGAAAGCATCCCGATGACTCTCATCTCCCAAAGCACCAGGGAACAACTTGATGCCCCGTTCACCTTGGATGAGATGGTCCGGGTAATTTCAGACCTTCCAAAAAACAAGGCCCCAAGCCCCGACGGGCTCACATCCGAGGTCTACCAGGAGCATGTTGCCATTTTGGCTCCCATACTACATGGGGTCTGGTCCAAATCACTACGCTTAGCCACCCTCCCTCCCTCCTTAAGAGACGCCCTGATTACCGTCCTCCCCAAACCGGGTAAACCCCCAGAAGAATGTGGTTCCTATAGGCCCTTATCACTTATCAACACAGACATGAACATGTTTGCTAAAATTATAGCGAATAGGTTCCTTCCGGTCATGCCCCACCTAGTGCACGCAGACCAAAGTTGATTTGTCCCTGGCCGCTCTACGGCACTTAATATCCGCCGTCTGTTTAATGTGATGTCCAGAATTGACCTGAAGGCAGATGCAGTGGCGGTCATACTGGACGCCCAGAAGGCATTCGACATGGTCTCATGGCAATACTTGTGGGCCGTGCTGGGAAAAATGGGAATTGGACAAATATGATCTCCTATATAAAACTCCTGTATACAGGACCATTGGCCAGGGTGCTGGTCAACTCCATTGTCTCCTCTCCCTTCGCGCTACATAGGGGTACCCATCAAGGATGCCCGTTCTCCCCCATTCTTTTTGCGCTCGCCATTGAGCCCATGGCGGATCATGTCAGAGATCGGTACACCCGTAAAGGTATTCGCCTACAGGACACACCGGAAATGATCTCGCTGTATGCTGACGATGTACTTCTATATGTCAGAAACCCCTCTACATATCTAGACCCATTCATCCGAGATATAACTAAAATAGGCACCTACTCTGGCTTCACCATCAACTATTCTAAATCGGAAATATTCCCTCTCACTGCGTCAACCCAGCAGCCATCATGCGAATTCCCCCTATACTGGTCCCCAGGTGGCTTCAGATACCTCGGGGTGCAAGTATCACTAACCAAAGCCTCCTTACTGGCAGATAACTATGAGACAACGGCACAGCTCATTGAATCCAAAATGCTCAAATGGCGCACTCTCTCACTGTCCTTTGCAGGTAGGCTGTCCCTAATAAAAATGATCGCGGTCCCTAAGCTCCTCTATATTTTTGCCAACGTGCCAGTGTGGCCCGGGAAGCAATATTTCAAGAGGCTCCACTCGGTGTGCGCCCAATTTCTCTGTCATTCTGGAGCTGTCCGTAAGAAGTGGCAACATATGACCCCACCCTACGAGAAAGGAGGTTTCTCAGCCCCAGACCTAACACTGTATTGGATCGCGGCACAGGCCGAACATGCCACACACTGGTATGCACACTTGAACCTGCCCCATCATGTCAAATTAGAGAAACTGGCAGGCGACGGGAACAATATCATGACCCTACTACTACACTGCACGTTCCAGTCAGATGCCCCGTCAGACCCTGTGGCCGCCACGATCAGAGCATGGAATAGTTTACTAGATTCTGAACAAGAGCATCGCCCATATTATAAATGGCTTCCCATATGGCAATTCCCTGGTCTCTCCCCCACACAGACCAGCACTTCATGCGGCATTGGGAAAATCTGAGCTATCGAGCGCTGACTGATCTATACCCCGACGGTAAATTTATTACCCCTCAAACATGGCAGCCTGAACACTCCAACTCACTGCTTGAGCTATTACAGTACTTCAGGCTAAGAGCGACGGTCCACGAAATGTGGCCCTCATACCCAGAAGACCCCCCATACTCACCAGAACTCCAATACATATCAAATTCCACATAAGGCAACAGCATAATATCCTCCCTGTACAAAATGCAGCTGGGGAAAGTAGAGGATGCATCCCCCAAATCACGGGATGCTTGGGCCAGGGAGCTAGAAATGGAAATCACTGAAGGAATGTGGAACAAAATGTGTGTGCATACACGCAAAGTCTCCCTTAGCGCTAGATTCCGCTGCATACAATACAAACTCCTCAACAGACTTTAATATGCACCGCTCAGAGTTGCAAAATTCACACACACCCCGACCCACACATGCCCAAGGTGTAAGGCTGAAGAAGCAGATCACATACATATATTTTGGTCGTGTGCTGCACTGGGTGGGTTCTGGAGGGAGGTGACAGAAGCGCTCTCAGAGATAATTGGGTCCCCGGTAGACCTTGATCCATTGGCCTTGTTGTTCGGAATTTGGACTGGAGAAAGTGTGAAAAAAATGTCAAGATTTTGAAACATAAGTACTATTGTGGCTAAAAGATGTTTACTGCAATGCTGGAAGCGCCGCTTTCCCCCCACCCTGGAGATGTGGCTGAAAGCCCTTACTTGGGTACAAATGTTTGAAGAAGAGTATATCGGATCACTACCCCTGCCATCTCATCACAAAAACGTGTGGACCGAATTCTGCAGTTATCTAAACAACAAAGACACGGTTGAGTGAAGCTCCACACCACCGCCTAATTCGTCCAACGCAACTTAAGTACTGAGCACTTTATGAACCCTTGTGTTACCACTCCTCCCCTCCCCCAACTCCGAGCTGCTAGCAATAGTGCATGATGTAATGTCTAAATGCAATATTGTGATTCTTGTTTATCTCTGTGTAAAATGTGCTGTACCTGTCCTATCTTTCTGCCAATAAACAAAAGTTTAAAAAAAAAGAAAAAGAATGTTTGCTCCAACTACCCATGTCATAAAAAACTGCATACAACCAGAAAAAGTCAAAAGTAAGTATAGAGTGATTGGACGCACAAACACCACAGTATAACACACCCATTCAAGAAAACACCTGACCATAAACCACAATCCAAAATGTTTGCTTACATGGGTAGCCTATGCTGCAGCGCTTGTGGCCAAACACTACAATCTTGACTGCATGGCCTGGCCAAAACTCTTCATACAGCCTCCACAAAGGAAACAGTAAGTATATAATAATTAAACTCACAAACACTGCAACATAACACAGCCATGCAAATGAACACCTCACCAATAAATACAACCAAAAATGCCAAGAGTCTTCAATACCAACAATCTGAAAACAATCCAACAAACAAACACACATCATCTCACTATCCTATAAACACCATTACACTACTACCAATCAGTACTCACATTTTGGAAAACATATCCCCTACGCAGCCCACATACCACAATCAAAATATGTAGTAGCATTATAAACGTATGCTGCGGTGGTTGTGGCCAGGGCCTAGAGTCTTGGGTGCATGGCCTACGGCCTATGGCTTTCGGCCATGAACCCAAGACTCTAGGCCCTGGCCACAACCACTGCAGCATAACACACCCATAGAAACAAACACCTACCAAATTACCACAACCCAAAAACATGATACATCCACCACAAAACTATGAACTTCAATTAACAATCTAAACAATAATTTAACCTACGTACAAACACTTCAATACATACCATCTTCACCAAAAGCTCTTCTAACGACCCAAAACCAACATCATACTAAACTAAAATAGCCAGTGGTGCACCCACACAATCCAACAAACAAGCTAACACACTTCATCTCACTATCCTATAAACACTATTACACTACTACCAATCAGTACTCACATTTTTGAAAACATATCCCCTAGATAGCCCACAAACCACAATCAAAATGTTTGGTAGCATTGTAGATTTATGCTGCGGTGGTTGTGGCTATGGCCTAGAGTCTTGAGTGCATGGCCTATGGCCTACGGCGTTTGGCCATGAACCCAAGACTCTAGGCCCTGGCCACAACCACTGCAGCATAACACACCCTTAGAAACAAACACCTATCAAACGACCACAACCCAAAAACATAATACATCAACCTGAAAACTGTGCACTTCAATTAACATTCTAAAACATTATTACAAACAACGTACAAACTCTTCAATACATACCCTCTTCACCCAATGCTCTTCTAACGACCCAAAACCAACATCATACTAAACTATAATAGCCAGTAGTGCACCCAGTGTTTAGTATGTCTGCGGACAACCGGGGTGACCGCGAACATCGCGAACACATCACAGCCTTCTCCCACCTAAACAAATACAAATGTCCGCGGAACATATTAAAAAGCACAGTATTACACTGGCCAAACTAATGAAACAATCTCTGGGGATGTGAGAGGTAATGAAGATAGGATGGGATATGTCCAGAAAAAGCCCAAAATGTTTTTTTTTTTCTTCTCTGAAGTCCGCACCCATCTCAGATGTTTCGGGACATTACTGGGATGTTCGGAAACTTGACAAAAGCTTACGGACATCCATGCACGTTTGTGTATTATAGGGTCGGTGAAGAGCAGTTTTTGGATGATTTATAACTTTGGTGCCATTTAATGAAACTGCATACATGCCGACATTCTGTGACCAAAAATATGTAGGAAGATTAAAGTTTCAAAAATAGTAATTAGCATTAAGATGACATCACATGAAATGATAATACGTGCAGGTTGAGCTTATGACATCACAGGAAATGACCTCATATGACATATGGCCTTGAAGAGATCTGAGGAAAGTTCAACATAATGGTTGGGTACCCCCCTTGTGTAGAGAGGAAACGAGTCGGAGGCATCTGTGAGGTGCATACATAACAAGGGAGACAAAGAAATACAAATGGGCATTAATAGCTGCCGATTATCATGAGATAGCCAGCCAGCCAGCAGGGAGATGAAAATGGGAATACCCACTGACAAGCTGTACATCATTCCATATCATCAGGTGCCTGCTGTGAAGCAACCAGTGTGAAAACTCAACGAGTTGATAACACCTCTGTATACCGCAAGGGAAGTGATGTCCGCAGGTGCTCCCACAAATGCAAGCTTCAGAACAAAAGAAAGTAATATAGGGAGAAATATAGTGTTGTGATATAACTGCTGACTGGAAACATAGGGCAGTTGCTAGGGCCCTTCCTGAGGCACAGGGCCCCTTTAAACTGCAAATGTTGAAAGTCTCTGATCCCGCCCCTGCCCTTGATGCATCAAATATTTAAAAAAGTAACACATGTACCTTCCTAAGAGAATATACATTTGCAGCTGTGTGTATTCAGCACAGACACTGGGAAGTTCACTATTCAACAGTTAGATAAAGAGCTCCAGTTTAGAGCTCTGAATACAGTAAATTATCCCACAGCACGATGAGCTCAGGCAGGCAATTCGGTTGTGTGTGGTGTCACACTGTGATAGTCTGACACTTGCATGGAACTCACATGTAGCCAGGCAGCATACAACCATCATATGAATGGTCCATTTAACACACCCATCTTCATAAATCCTGGATACTGCTCCTGTTGCTCACACTGGACAGGGCTCGCTGGGCCTCAGGCAGTAGGGCTTGTAAATCAGTAGGTTTTGACAACAAAGTCTGTAGGCTTAGGATTACTTGAAAAGCAGAAGCATATCACCCAAATCGGTAGGGTTGGCAAGTATAAAACTGCATGAAATGTTACAGTATCATGTTAGACCCAACATCAAATGCTTTTTCAAAGTTTGATGCTGTTTCGCCAAGAGGAGGCAAAATTAGAGATGGGGTCCCTAAATGTTTGAATGGCTTATACATTTGATGCTGTTTGAAAGCTCTGCTTTCAGATAGCTGAAGGGCATGACCCAGACAATCTGGCCACTGGCCCTGGCCACCAGGGACTGGCAATGGGGTAATGATTTTCGAAATCAGCATGGGTTTGAATGGGGAATAAAATGCTGCTCATGGCTAAAGCCCAAAGTGCTGGACGGGATTGCACCAAACCTGCCCAAGGAGCATCAGCAAGGACCTGAAAGCACGGTTTTACTGATCCATCCGGTGTTTTATTTTTCCAAAGTATCAAAATGTAAGTACAAAAAATAGTGCTATAACGCTGGTGCCTGGACAGTGGGCCTGGCCCACGGCAAGGACAAATGTCTACTCTGATTTGCTTGTTTGAGCATGTGAAGAAATCATCCTTATGGCTGTAGCCTGAAGTGCTGGATGGGACTGCAGCCAACTTGCGCAAGGAATATCAGCACGGAACTGAAAGCATGCTTTTGCAAATCTTCTATTTTATTTTTTCCAACATTTCAAAATGTAAATACAAAAAATGGTGATATAACTTCAGTGTCTGGGCAGTGGGCTTGGCCCCTGGTAAGGACAAATGTCTACTCTGATTTGTTTATTGGTTCATGAGGCATGGCTGACACCCATGCCCCCATGGATTGTGGAGTCTGGCCATGGCTGCATGTCATGAGCACTGGCCATTAGCCCCTTAATGTGGGTGTAGTGGACACTGAACTAGGATGCTGAGTAGATGCAGGGGATTATGGGGGTGGTTTGGTGGGGCTGGGGTCGTAGTCGAGCCTCATGCCCTAGGCAATTCAACTATGACTTGCATCCCCAGCATACGCTGCTAACGACACACATCAGTATGCACCACAGAAAATATGTTTGTTAAAGGAGGTTTAAAGTTCTTTCATATATGTTAAGAGAAGAATTATTAATAACTTACATACAGTGATGTAACATTTTCACTAATAAAAACCTATGAAATTCACTGAAAAAGCTTTGTTGAAGGGGCGTTAGGGTTAAGTTGCACTAATAAAAATCTATGAAAGTCAGTGAAAAGTCTTTGTTAAAGGGACGTTATGGTTAGGTTGAACTAAGAAAAAACCTATGGAATTGAGTGAACAAATGTTAAATGGATTTTATGGTTAAGCAGCACTACTAAAAACCTATCAAATTCAGAGAAAAAACATCGTTAAAGGGAAGTTATGGTTACAAATAAAATAAAAGAAATTTGTCAGCGATGGTAAGCTATGCAAACATAGCTCGCACCACAACCATGCACTGCTAAGACTTACACCCAGGACATCAAAGATGACATCACAAAATCAGTTATTTTTGGCACCATCTGCATTGTACCATAGCAGCATTTGTATCACATATTGGCCATGTGAGTTTATTTGTATGTTGGAACGATTGTCTAAATTACAAAAAAGGCATAATATGCTATGATTTGCATTCTGCAGAAGTTGGTGAAATGGAATGGATTCAGAATTTAGTAAGGCTACATACACAAATCGGTCATTAGTGATGTGCTCTTGTGAAACAAGGTGGCAGAGAGTGCATGTATGCTTCCATGTGTATGAAATCTGTAAGTTTTCATTTATAGGGATGTTTTTGGTTTCCAATACTTGTAGTAAGTACATTAGGAATTCATGAGGATATTCTTGTGTGTTTATGGTAAATTGTACAATTCCTGCACAGTAGTCCAATTCCTACTTTATACCTGAGACACTGTAAGTGCTGTCAGGATTATTTGTGGCATTTCTATGAAGGACAAGCATTTGCAAACACAACTGGTCTGAGCGGTTTAAGTGAATGTTGTCAACAATTGGTGGCAATTGGAAGAGAAGATTGATTGTTATATTTGCATAGCAATTTACTCTAGTTGTGTTGGTAAATTTAACTTTTAAATGGACCAGAGAGTTGTGTCCCTGCATCATTTAATAGGCCTGCAGATATATAGAAGAACTATTGGACATTTTATCTTCTGATGGACGTGCGATTGAGTTTGTAGTAGACAGTTTTGTGGTTGTATTATTTTTTTGAGAAGCAGTTGGTTGTTATTTCTTTAGTGGTATTGTTGGGAGAAATGGTTTACATTCTGTTTGTATTAGTTTTCTTTTTAAAGGTTTTCTTTTTTGAGGCACAGGGTACATATGTCGTTGGGGGTTGTACACAGCACATAGCCTGTTGTATTTGAGGATGCAAGGAATGTCAGCGTCGACTTTGCGTGCATCAAAGTTAACTATGAATAGAGCTTTCAGTCTACGGAAACGTCAACGTGCTATGTAACTGATACCTATGCTCGTCCTTTTTGAATAGAATTGATTAAAGCTCACTAGTTAAGGGGTTAAAGACTGTGCTGCCAATGTCAATCAATGCATGATCTAGGTTTAGACCTTGTGATTTGTGAATAGTGATACCATATGCAAGAGACAGAATTGTTCCCTGCGTACATAAATGTCTTTAAAAATAAGGAAACATGCTATTGTGCAGCACATTTTTAAATTTCCGCAAGTTTGTCAAAGTGGATGTTGACAAAATGAATGTTGTTGTCATCTGGATATGTTTGGAAGCCAACAACTGTACCAATTGGTCCATTGACTAAACCTTGTTCTCTGTTAAGGTTACGTTTTAGAATTACTCTGCAGTTTAAAGACAGTTAACATTATTGATTTTGTCTGTGGAGCTGATATGTAGTATGGGTTGCATTTCATTTTTTAACATTGGCCTCATTATAATGAGTACTACCGGCGGGTTACCACCAGACTAGTAACAATGTGCCACCGGGACAGTACAAGTCCCGGCGGCTCACCATATCAGGCGGCAGAAAATGTAAGTCCCCATTCCCATGGGAATGGAGACATGGAAACATTGGTACCATTGCTAATGTTGCTGGTGCTTTCGTGAATACTCTGCAGTCAGGTGCCATTACACCTGGCAGGTCAGACCTTTTGGGCTCAATGGCCCCCACCCGCAGAGCTGTAATGTGGTGCTCCGCTTATTTCCGGACCGCAAAACTTGTAATGAGGCCCAATTGTCTTGTTGAATTGACTACGGCTTGCAAGGGTTGGCATCAACGACATTTATATTTTGTTCAGTTCATTTTTCCATTACATCAGGAGCAGTTGTATTTTGCCTATATAGCTCATCGATTACAATACTATTTAAGATGGATTTTGCATCTTTAGTAAACAGACCATTCCTAATGCTTTTAGAAATTTTAGCATCAGTGAGGACTGCAGACTGACACATGTTTTGAGTTCATTTTCTGTACTGAAAATGTTGCCAGAGATTTACATTTCCAATGCTGCTAAGTGTGTTGCCATGGGCATAGGACATGGGGGAGGCAGGGAGGACAAATCCCCCAGAATTTTAATTGGGGGGATATAATGGCATTTATCCCCCTCAGAATATGTAAGTGGTGTTGTGCACAGTGCAGTGCACTGTGTCTCTGCACTTTCTGCAGTTGCATCATGCATTGTGTAAACATACTTCTGCAGGCTGCAGCATGTGACTGAGTGTGTGATGTCTTGAGGCAGGGGCCGGTCCTTAAACACAATATGCAGTGTCCAAGTAGAAATGCAGGTAGATCCTGCTCTATACGCGACTGCTTGTGTTCTAAAAATATTTTGCATTACACTGTGAAATGTATGGTGTTCTTTTATAGAGTTTTCCTTCATGGTTTGGGAAACACTGATTTTGTGACAAATGTTTTATCCACACAAAAATGCTTTTTAATTGAATCACTGCTGCTACATCTGCTGCTCCAGAGCAGCTTTATTTTTTAAAGATGACCCAGTGTTGAAGGTCACCAAAATCTAGGTCACTGTACCAATATATGTATGTGTGTGTGTTTGTGTGTGTGTGCGTGTACACATGCAACCTGAACAAAAACAACAAACACACTTAAAACATGTTTTCAAATGTTAATTGTTTGACACAGCCACTACTTCAAGCACTGGCCAGTTTTTTAATTCTCCCAGTTATGGGGATTTGACCAGGATCACGCATTTTTTGTTAGACATGGAGGAGATGCCGGGATTATCCCATGGCTCTCCTGTTTGCACAGTTGAACGCAAGCAGATCACATCTCTGTCATGCCACCTACAGTGTCTGCCATTTTAGTGGCATTTACATTATTGGATGGTAAACTCTGTGACCTCTGGTAAAAAGGGTAAATGTTACTAAAATATGATAATTTTTTTATTATAATCTGGCATTGGTGCTGTAGGTCCATCATATGGCAGGCACATATCCTTACTCGGGCACCCTTTAAATAGTACACTGGCTGCTCTTTGCTCCTGGAATATGGATGTACAAACCTATAGAGAGACCTCCATGTATTTTGAAGCCGAATTGAGGCAAGCCTGCTCTGTTGCATGTAATCTGCACACGCGCATGTGGGGAATGCACACACGCCAGAGAAATGTGTTTACAGCACTGTTTATACCCGTTGAAGATTTGCCGTCTGTTCTGGTGGCACTGTGGTGGCAGTCTGTGTGACTCCGGGGAATACCCACTCGCACCTTGGAAATGCACCGTGACCAAGGGGCACCTCGAGGAGGTATTGGACGATATGCAGTGATCTGCCCAGGATGTTAATGGGGCTGTGTGTTTTATACTTTTGTAGGGTGCTCTATTTACTTTTGCGGGGCAATGTGGTACTTTTTGAGAGCAGGCATGGCAAATGTAACACAATTAGACTTAATTGAGCAGGGCTTATTTAAAAGGGCTGTGAGCTGCTCCCTGAATAGTAGATGATAGGAGATCTTAGGCGGATCACGAGGCTGTCACCATGGCGATATGCTAACATTGGGATAAGGTGCAGGGCCGTATGTACATCTTTAGGTGTACATATTTAGGTGACATAGCCTTGGGATTTTGCACATCACCCAAAGCTGGATATCTGAGCCCATGCGGCACCATGGCGACATTTCTAGTTCACCAAGCCTGTGTCAAAGTCAGCTAGACACACAGCAGCGCCTGGACCACCATGTAGGCGGGTGTGAGATCTGCCAAAAAATCTCCCCCCCTTACCTGCAATCCGACAACATCCATCTACCCCCTTTATTATTGTAACGTGATTGGACTGCTTTGAACTGTCGATGCTGCCGGAGCCAGGATTCCAACATGAGATTGTTAGGGTCAAGCGCAAAGCACTTAACCACAAGGCCACTCCATTGTCTTATCAGGATATAAGAGAAATGGTTTGTTTTTAGATTAAAAAGGTGTGCACCTTTTATTATTTGCTTGCAATGCCATAGTAAACTCTCCATCATTGTATGTTTTTTTCTAGGTGTGCATGATTAAACGTCCAAGAAGCAAATAGTGGCATGGGTGATGTTGTAACACTGCGGGCACTGGATACGTTGATAATATTAATAATTGGTGCTCTTTTATAGTTCTTCATGCAGATGCCTCTTGCTTCTAAGCACTTATATTTGTAGGTGTTATTACCCAATAATTGCTAATCAATGTATCAACCTTGAGAGGATGAATGGCTGGGTCATTCCTACCGCAGTATTCGAACTTCACATGTAAGTCAGAAGGGGATGCAAAAGAGATGCCGAGCACTAGTATAGGTTTCTTGATTCGCATTGAGTGGCATGAGAACATATTTATCTTCTGAAAAAGTGACACCTACTTGGAGCAGTCCCAGCAGCAAGGTGGGTGTGGACCAATACAGCCATTAGAGGAAAACGGGGCATTCTGGAGTGCACTCGGGGTGCATTTGTCCTTGACCAGTAGGCTCGGACCCATGCAGACATTGTGGGCCTTGGCTGTCTTTGAACTGCATGGGCACTGTCTGCAAATTGGTGTGTGAAGTGTTTCTCAAGTGCACTCGGTAAAGGCTGTGTGGGGACATGGAAAATGCATGATAAATGTGGATGACCCAGAAACTAAACTAAACTAAATCATGTAAGCATCCACCAACATGTGTTTACTCCCTCTGTCCTCACAGGCCATCCTCACCCCCTCGGGGCCCCCCGTAATGTTCCCTTGTGCCCCCACCCCTTCTCCAACACAGGTGTTGCCTGTTTTGCTTGATTCTTGTACCCTGCTCCCCATAGCCCCCCTCCAGCCTACTTCTACTGGATTTGACTTTTATGGACTTCATTGATTCACGGTGCGTCACCCTTTCTCAAATCTCATGCTGGACCTCCTTTGCATCTTGTACTCATGGTGGCCCTGAATCATGCTGTTCCCATTTCATCTTGAATCCTGGCTTGCAATATTATGTGTTACTACCGACTTCTGCAATTGTATTCGCTCTCCCCTCTTGCTTCTCCACTCTTTTTGACTGCTTACTCTCTGTTCTCTCCTCCTCTCCCTTTCTCCCTTTTCCTATCTCCTTCCCTCCTCCCCTTACTTTCTTCTATGCACTTACTCTATCAGAATTGTCCCTGGACCTTGTATGATAGCAGCCTCCTCTGTCTCCTCCTCCCTCCCCTTCTTGTCACCCCCCTCCAGCACTATCCGAAATGTCGCCAGGCCTAGTGCGATAGTCGCTTATTTTGTTCCTACCCTCCCTTTCTCTACCCCTCCCCCTCACCTTTTGTTTTCTCCAGCTCTACCAGAAATGTTGTCAGGGCTAGTACGGTAGTCACCAGTCTGTTTCCATTTCCTTCTCACTCTCCCCGTCCCTTCCTTATCTATGTTTTAGCTCTTGCACTATCTGAAATGTCATCAGGCTGAGTATGATAGTTAATTTCACACCCTTTCTATTCATGGCCTGTAAGAATGTCATTGTTGTTCCCTCCCTTGCCTTGAGGGGCTTTGAAACACATTGTGTATAGACACTACATAAATAAATGATCATATCATATCATATCATATCATGTCCCCCAGTGCTATTGGATCCCAATGCATTTCCGGTGATAGACAAGTGGTGCAACTAATAGAGTACAGAATGTGTGCTTTCAGGGCTTGGAGGGATGTCTCTGGTACCAATAAAACCCATCCAAACAAAGTGAGTGCTGGTAATCCCCCTCTGAGCCCAGAACAGTAATTACCCGGGCCTTAGGTGAGATTAATTAATTCATCTCGTATTACATGCTGGGGTACCATGTAGCCCTTACTCCTCTGCCCCCCCTCTTCTTTGTCACTGCACTTGCATGTTCCGAATATTCCAAAGCCTAGCAGGACCGCTGTTTGATTTATTATTTCTTTTATCTTGTTTTATACAGTGATGATATATGTAATTTAATATGTGCTGCTACCTATTTTAATTGTAAGTTTGTGAAAAATCGAGTTCTTTGACTAAAACACAATAAATACATTTAAAAAAAACAAAGTACACAAGGTGTCCCCTGTCCCCCGCAGATATTATGTGTCTCCTATGCCCCTGTGTGTTGAAGCATTGTTTGTGTCCTAATCTTTTGAAAATAGGTTGGACTTTTACTGGTATTAACTGTAGGAGGTCTCCGAAAACAATAACATATTTTCCTCCAAACAGTTCTTCATAGGCAGTTTTTAGGACTTCATGCATTCTGAGGTGAATTAAAGCCAACATAAGGTTGGAAACCATGCTTACTTCATCTATTAGGAGCACTTTCTTTTGTTTCAGAAATCTGCGTACCTCAGTAGCAGCTTCTTCTTATCTTTTATAGTTTTTTAATTTGTTTTGGTGTTCTACTGGATGAGCAGTAGTCAGTGTAAAGTTACACCTCCTATGTTGTAGGCAGCTAAACCTGTGGGGGCTGTTACAACAGCTGGACATTTGTATTGTGTTGGGTTTTGTACAAATCTGCAGATTATTTTAAATAAGAATGTTTGGCCAGAAAAAGCTTACATACAGAAGCAGCAGTGTATACATTTTAGAGGTACAAGTTTTAGTTTCATGTTTAAAACCATGTTCAATTTCTTCAGTGACATCTGGATGAATGTTGAGTTGTTCATAATTTAGCTGTGATTTGTGCACGGACAAGTCTTCTTCAGATTGTTTATATTGATACATGGTATTTTCTACCTCAGTCATTGCTAGTTCTGCATCATTTAGAATGAGTGGTTCTCCCGTGGTTCTTGGCTTCCTGTAAGGGAAGGTTGACTGCCCTCAGGAGTATTTTTATCTAGGTGAGCTTCAATTTCTTTCTCTTGTTGGTATTCATTGTCTAACATCTCTTTGTATTGTTTGAAATTGACATTTGTTATACTGCTTTCATTTGGTCTGAATGCAGTTCAAATAAATCATAGTTACCGAATAATTCTTCTTCTTTTCTCCAAGGTTTAAAAAGTTGCAGTAGGGACATGTAATGCAGTTTTCTATGTTGCAGAGATTTAAATGATGACTTTATATGATTAATTAAGCTGGGTTTGGTAAGTTTTACCTGGCTTCCTTCACAAGTTGTGACTGAATATGTGCCAGTTGTCTCATCTGCTGTGATATTGTTTTCGTGGGAGTAGGTTTTGGTTATGTTGTATAGGCACATCATTTCCAAAGCAGTACTTCTGTTTGGGTAGTATGTGTCAATTAAATTGTTTTTTAAAGTGTCCTGGCTGTTGGGATTATTTGTGGATATCGTTTCTATCTCTTGGTAGGATTTTAGTACTCTTTTTCAGGATGAAGCTGGACCAAAGTTTAGCCAGACAATGCGTTCAGATTTGCCATATAAGGCTGTACCTGTTAAACGGTCTGCAGCTTTGTAGCACTGAGTTGTCTATGGGAGAGCATTTGTATACCAAAGCTGTATAATTTTTGTGACTGTGCTTTGTCAGATGATATGTCATTGCGAAGTCTTTTAGCTCTGTTTTCACTGCTTTGGTGAGATAAGCTGTGATACATCTTGCAACTTCAGTGGAATTGTCTGCAATGTAAGGTATATATATGTTTGCATTCAACAAGAGGGCAATGATTGCATTGTCATTATTGATGTACTTGGATGTGTTTTTATGGGATTTGCCTTTTACACTGTGTCTAACAGCAGACATAAGGCTATGTACTTGTACTTTTTTGCAAACTGTTCTAGGGAAGTAAAAGCAATATTTGGTTTAGTATTTTCTTTTGTTTTTATATCTAAAACATACCTATGTTTTTGGAAGCGTAGGATTTGTGTACGTAGGTCGCTATCTGTAGATTCTGAAGGGATGTCGCAGGTAATGTATTTTCAATAAACTGTAAAACAGTGGCAACACTGAATTGGCCAAATTTTGGAGCACCTTTCATCCACAAAACAGGTGGATGTGTGGTTCTACTCTGGATTGATACATTTTTCTCCCATAAAAATGTTGCACTTCTCCAAACAGCATAGCAATGAAGCGATGGCAAAATTACCCTGATACATTGACAGGGTCAAGAGAACAGAGTTCTCCTGGGGTTTTTATATCTATACCATGTTTATTTTGGTTTGCAGTGTGTAAGAGGTCATGGATGGCATCCCATGTGTACCCTGCACAAGTTAAATTAACACACCATGTGGGTGGACCTAGCTTCCTTAGCATGCAATGTACATCAGCATGATGTCAGAACAAGTATCCTTTTGTCCTTTTGTACCACACATGTTTGCCAAAAGATTTGTGATATTTGACTGCAAAACGTAATCTGTGTCTTTTATTTGTTGAAGCAGTTGGGTAGCGGATATGTTTAAAAAATTAGAACCTGTTTTTAATGTGTGTGCAAATCCATAACATAGAGTTGCTAGTTCACTTTTGAACAGGCGGTGGAAAATGTATTCTACATTTTGTTCAAATCTGGAGTCTCCAGAATTAATTTGTAATCAGCGATATTCTGATGCACTCATTTGTGTGGACCTTTCATCATATCTTCCTCCTTTTCCTCTAGGACAGAATAGAGGAAAAGATTGTGCTTCTACACTTTTCTTCCATATACTCATTGGGGATCCTTTGGCTTAATGCATTTGATATGTTTCTAATGTGCCTTCAATGTTTTTTTTGGAGTGTAGTAGGTGAATGGTTTACTGGTTTAAAATATTGGCTTCAGTAACAGGATGTACATGTTCAAATTGGCCAGTTGCTAGTAAATCTTGAATTGTTTGGGTGACTTCACTTAAGTTTTCCTCTATGTTTATATCTTTAAAGTGTTCATTGGTTTCTTTCAGATATTGTAGGGCTTGTCTAACTTTGTTTAATTTGACTAGTTGTTGCCAAATGATGTTGTCTTTTGTTGGTACACCATTAACTAGTACAATCAAAGATTGATCTATTGGTTGTTGTACTCCTAGAGTGTGTACATTTTCTTTACGAATTAATGGCAAATATGCTACTTTGCCACAGATGCCTTTTAGTAACTGAGATGGAGTAATTTGGCTGTTTTCAGTTGAAGGTGTGTTATAGCGTGACATGGGTGTACTGTTTGGATTATAAAGCTCTCATACAAGTTAAGTTGTTGGAGATCCTTTGAAAGTGGGAAGTGGGAACATTTCTAAGTTATTAGTGATTGCATGTTAAGACATTTGGGTATTTTCAAGCTTTGTGTTGCAGTACTTGCAAAATATTGACGGGTCACTGATTTTGTATTTATTTTCTGCTGTTAGGTATAAAGCCAATTAGAACCATTGCGATTCCTCAGTGACCTCTATTTTGTAGGCCATATCTACTATTTTTGTGCTTTTTTTATAAAATGTTCTGTGACATACCTGGTCTGGTATTTCAGCAGATGTGTTTTGAAACTTAGCTATTTCTTTTTTGAATGGGGTTGTTAGTAGGTTGGTGTGTGTGATGTTTTCGCTAATGTTTTCTGAAGTTACTGAATTTTCTAAGTCAAATTCAGTTCCAAAGTATTTACTTTGGATGTTTTCCCTTCAAGGAGTTCTTTGGCTGTTCCATGTAGAGGAATGTTACTAACATGTTGCAGTTGTAGAGCAGGACCTCTTGCATAGTATAGTCTATGCACAAGATTCAGTATAGCGAAATGGTATTTCAAACATTTTGATGTGGTGGTAGGTGCTTTTGCAAGCAGTTCCTGAAATACAGGCTAATGAATGCCCTTGAAGTCCAGTCTAGCTGTCCACTGCACAAGTGTCCATGGCTTGCAATATTTTCATTTGACTTTTGTCTGTTAGTTTGACATAGTGATTGAGGAATTGTTGTAAAGATTTAATGGATTGTTGGGTTATGTTACACATTGAGTTGCATGTCCATTTGCACACTGGACTGTTTGTTTGGGCAAAAGGAACATTTAGTTGAAAGTGTGTTGGGGATATTCTTTCTATAAGGGTTTCTTTTGCATTAATGGTGTCTCCTACCTTTTCATACCCTCAACTATCACCGTCTATGGCAATTGTTTTTTTGCTGTTCTTGTTTATAAGACTCTTCATTGAAATATGGTTCTGTATGGCTTGTGTGAATCCATTCACCTTCACAGAAGTTTGAAAAGGTATCTATATTGACATTGTGGATTTTTAGAAGCACTTTTTGCTATTTATTAATTAATTTAGTTAGTGTTTCATTCTGTTTAAAATCAATATAAACAATGTTCTATTTAGTAGAAATGTGCTGTCAGTTAGAGCTTCAAGGATTAGTCTTCTGCAGTAGTTTTTAAGTGTAGATCGTGACTTTTTAGCTTTTGTTATAAGATTGTGTAGAACTCTATAATAGAACATTTTTTGTAACATAAATGTTTTGGAATGCTTTACAGGGGCTCCATTAAAACTGATAGATATAGTGTTAGGTTCTTTAGTAGGTCTGCTTTTGCTTGTACATTTTTTTATACATTTAGTTTGTGCAAGAGGGGCCTTTGCTTTTTTAGTCATGGTTGGTTTAGTTTTGTTGAGTGAGTTTACTAGCTCTTTCGTTTTAATGTTTTCATTAAAATGTTTTAGAGTTGGATAGCTTGCTTATATTCTTATCTGCTCTGCTTTTTTCTTTCTTTTCTACAGAGTTGCTTTTTAGTAGTCATTCTGTTGTATCTGTTGTAAAAAAGAAAGTTTGGGTTTTAAAGTTTTGGAATGTATATGCATATATGGTGCATGGGTGTGTGGGTGTGATTGTAGAGATGGAAAAAGTGCTGTGTGATTTTGTAGTGGGATGATAGGTGTGATCGGGACGGTTGCAGGTGGAAGAGTTTGTAGAGGTGTGATGGGCTTGAGTTTGTGAGTAAGGGAGTGGTGGTGTGATTGAATAAGTACGAACATTGTGATAATTTGAGGAAAACAGTGTGTTGTAATGGTAGTGTTTAGATAGGAATAGAAAGAGTGTGGATGGTGCAATATAATGAGTTATTATGAAATACATGTTGAATCGAAAATAATAGTCTGGGCTAATATATAGTGGAAGTATATTGTTACAATTACAGAAATATACATGGTACATTAATCTACATTAATATACTCACTTTGTTGAATGTGAAGTTTATTATGTTTTTTTGGCAGCTGTTTTCGGCAATCTTTTTCTTTCCTGTATTTGCCAAAGAACGCTAGTTGGTATATGTGGTAATGGTGATGTCCTTTTAGTAAGCCAGGTTGTTATTTATGAAGGTAGGTTGAGTTCTTGGGAAAAATAGTTAATGACATTGTGTCATGGATGGTGTATTAATGTGTGTTAACTATGTTGTTAGAAAAGTTGGAGTGTAAGTAGTTGTGTTTCGGAACTTGGAAGGACCAGGGCAAACATGGATGTGAGGAAAAAGTGCAAATCTAGATTATTTTTGTGATTTATTTGTATTGTGTGTGCAGCATTTTCAAAGAATAAGGAAACTGTGGCCTAGTTGTAATACAATGGTAGATTGTTGTTGCAGTGGTGTTTGGTGAGTTATAGTAGAGGTTGGGAAAGAAGAGCAGTTTATATGTAAGGGGAAATGTTGTATTTAGATACTTTGGCGGTATATAGATATGTGTGAGCAGATGGAGAATGGTGGTAGTGTAAGGGATGTAATGAGTCAGGATGGAAAATGTGACATTTATATTGAATGAAAAAAGTAAGTGAAAATGTTGTCTGTTTAGAAGGGTTTCTTTTTAGGAGTAATTTCATGCATGTAAAGAAATGCATATGAACATTTGTAGGAGCTCTGTGTGCAATTTCTTTGTAAAAGAAAACAAAAGCAGTTGGAAAATATGTGTAGCACTTACTGTGTGTAGAATTCATATATTGGCTGTAAATGCATAATTGCCAGCACAATGTATTCCAATCTGTAGGAGCTAATGCAATCATCATGTTTTTATTTGCATTCTGGGAGTTCTAGTTCTACTTTTCCAATTATAAAAGTAGGACTATAAGTCCCAGATAGCACAGACAAAACCAGGACTGTATTAGCACCTACAAATTAGAATCTACTGCCAATAAATTAAATTTACACACAAGTGCCACTTACAAATGTTCTACAAATGTTTTGCATCTGTTTTCTTCTATTAGAAAATAAGTTAGAAAACAGTGCTTTTTTAAATGCACATATGAATTATTTTACTTTCAGTGAAAAGCTCCAAAAAAAAACATTTTTAAATGCACAGCATGTAAAGTTTTTGATTCAATATAAATGCCACACTTTTGAATCATCCAGTCCAGTCTTGTTTTTTTCTTTGCATTCTGGAACTTGTAGCGTGAGTTTTATAATGGGAGAAGTGGAATTAAAAGTCACAGAATGGAAAGTAAAATGAATGCTTGATGAACAACTGCAGATTGGAATGGGAGATATTAGCTATCTGCTTTTGCTTTCTTTTATTAATAAAAGTTACACACAGTGCTGCTATAAATGCACATATGAATGTTTTTACTTCCATCAAATAGCTCCTAAAAAGAAATATTTTTAAGCATACAGCATTATAATTATTTACTGCTTCGTGTGAGCAGGTACTGAATGCTGCAATGCACGGATATTGCTGGAGTGGTTAAAAAAGAGAATATGCTTATTGAGAAGCTTAAGTAGCAGGAACACAATATATATATATACATATTTTACACAGCCACGGTAGTGGCTGTGTAGTTATGGTTAAGTTGCTGTTTCCATAGGAAGAGCCCTTTTTGGGCGGCTTATAACTCATCTCTCCCTGGACGAATCCTCACCAAACTTTGCAAAATAAGAATATGGGTCACTCTGAATCTTTGGTGAGGTTTGGTCCAGGGGGGGGCAAAGTTATAGGGGGGTCCCAAACTTCTTTTTTTCCGATAGACTGAATGGGGAAAAAACTTTGCTCACGCCTACAGGCCAAACTGTTGGACAGATTTTCACCAAATCCAGTAGTTTTTTTAAAAAATTGACCAAAAAGTAGGTCACAAAAAATTAGTGATATCTATGTTCGCTCCGCGGACAGTGTCCTGATTGGCCAATCGGCTTGCGTCATGTTCGCGCAAATGTAACATGTTCGCTGATTGGACGGTGAAGAGCGTGAAGTGCATCAGATTTTTGGAAACGCCCGCCTTCTTGGATTCACGGACGTCCGTGGACATCGCGGTGAAACTTGGAGGAAAAATACTATTTAGTAAAGTGTTTTGGTGTGCACGACTGTTTGGGGAGGGTGGGGGAGTAAGAGATGGGTTAAATGTTGTATTTATTTAGGTGGCAGGCACCCCTGTTGTGTTCGTTCTGACCACGGACAATACGGGTGTCCTGAAATGTTCATAAATAAAGGAAATGGGGTGTCCTGAGGACACTAAGTCTGTCCGTATGGTTCATAGGCAAGTTCAAACTGCTCTAAGAACACATTAAGTGTACTGGGATGTTTGTATATAAACGAAATGGGGGTGTTCTGAGGACGCTAGAACTGTCCAAATTGGCCGCAAGCAAGCTGAAACTGTTCTAAGAACGCACCTGGTGTCCTGAAATGTTCATAAATAAATGAAATGGGTGTGTCCTGAGGATGCTGTCTGTATTGTCCGTAGGCAAGTTGAAATTGTTCTAAGAACATGTGTCCTGGGATGTTCGTAAATAAAGAAGATGGGGGTGTCCTGAGGTGTGGTTTGCTGCAATGGTTACACATATTATAATATACTTACTGTTTGGTTTAGTAACTGGAGTACATGTATTCCTTGTTAATTTCTGTGATAAAAGAAAAGATCATGTTAGTATTGGTATTTTGTAACGACTTATTGCCTGGAATAATCAAAAAAATGTTTTGACCCTCATATTTAGTAGATTACAAACCAGTGTACTGTGCAATTTGCTCAGTTTCTGTGTTTGTTGCTAAAATCATTGGGTCTGTGAAAAAAAAATCCATGTTGGATTAAAAAAAAACTTTTTTTGTTATGCTACAGTCTATTTGTTGGTTTGTTTTCAGTGTTCACTTGTTGTTTCTGGCTAATGTTCTATATGCTGGCTTGTTGCAGATTTTTGGAGCAGTTAGATATCTGTTGACATATTGTAACTGTCTATTTTTGTTAAAATTAAGGGGTATTGATTTATCTGTTTAGTTGTTGTAGAATCTTGGGGCAGTTAGATACCTGTTGGCATATTCTAACTGTCCATTTTTTTTTAATAATGAAGTGGTATTGATTTATCTGTTTGGTTATTGAAAATCTTGGGGCAGTTAGATACCAGTTGGTGTATTCTAACTGTCTATTTTATGATATAATTTAGTGGTATTCATTTATCTGTTTAGTTGTTGTAGAATCTTGGGGCAGTTAGATAACTGTTCGCATATTCTAACGGTCTATTTTATTTTTTATAATAAAGTGGTATTGATTTATCTGTTTGGTTATTGAAAATCTTGGGGCAGTTACATACCAGTTGGTGTATTCTAACTGTCTATTATATGATATAATTTAGTGGTATTCATTTATCTTTTAGTTGTTGTAGAATCTTGGGGCAGTTAGATAGCTGTTAGCATATTTTAACAGTTTTGTTACTGTTTAAGTACAGTTTAGTTAATACATTTTGGTTTTAAGAAGATTAAATAAGCGTTTGTAAGATTTGCAGGTAACCTCTGCTTTAGAGTAATGGTACTATCATTACATTCAAACCATCCACATTTTATTTTATATATATATATATGCAGTATAGTGACCTGCATTGGTTGTGTCTCCTGTGTGGTAGATTATACCTATTGTTGTGAAGGTTTTCATACCAAGTGATACTTGACCAAGTGTGAATCCAGTCAGCTTGCAGTTGTTTTTGGTACCATCTGCATTGTAACGTAGAAGCATTAATATTACGTACTTACTATGTGTTTGTATTAGTAAGGTGGAGCGATTATCCGAATTGCAGGTAGTACATAATCTACCATGGTTTGCATTTTTTGTACAAGTTGCTGAAATGGAACAGATTCACAATTAGGTATTGATACATACATGAAGCGCTCATTGTGGATTTGTTCTTGTGTCACATTGTTGCAGAGAGTGCATGTATGTTTCCACATGTATGAAATCTGGAAGATTTCATTTATAGGTATGTTTTTGTTTTCCAGTACTTGTAGTAAGTACATTAGACATTCTTGTGGATCTTCCTGTGAGTTTATAGTGAATTTCACCATTCCAGCACAGTAGACCAATTGTTTCTATAAAGTACTAACATTTGCAAACACAATTGGTCTGTACTGTGTAAGTAAATGTTGTCAACAATTGGTGGTAATTGAAATAGAATATTCATTGCTACATTTGCATAGCAACTTACACCAATTACATTTGAAAGTTTAAATGGACCAGTTAGTTCTGTATCTGAGTGCTTTTTTTTTTAGTTTGTCTTCTTTTTTTGAAGAAGTACCTGGTTTACTTTCCCTAATAGTTTCTTTTTTGTTTGTGATACTTGATGAAGTATTCATTTTTTTTATTCTCTTTGGAGGATTTGCAGTTACATCCTGTTGCATTTCTGTTTGATTTAGTTTTCTTTTAGAACATTTTACTTTTTGTGGAACAGGATATGTTTTTAGATGCGGGTGTATAGTGATCGAAGTCTATTGTATTCTAAAATGCAAGGAATATCAGCGTTTACTTTACTTGCATCAAAGTTGATTAGATATAGACCGTCAAGTGACGTAAGCGTGATAGTGCTAAGTAGCTCATGCCTTCTTTAAAGACTGCGTTGCCAATGTCTGTCAATGCTTTGTCTAGTGTAAGACCTTGTGATTTATGAATGGTGACTGCGTATGCAAGATTTAGAGAAAATTGTTCTCTGCGTACATACATGTCTTTGAAGAGAAGGAATCGAGCTGTTGAGCATCCTATCCTTTTCACTTCTGAAAGTTTGTCAAAGAGAATATTGACAAACTGAATGTTGTTGTCACGTGGGTATGTTTGAAAGCCAACAAGTATATCCAGTGCTCCATTAACTAGTCAAGGTTACGTTTAAGCATTACTCTGCAATTTAAGGATAATTTTAATATTTTTTCCAATCCAGCTGTGTTGGAGATTGAATTTTCTTGTTCACACATGGGTAGTGTCATACCATGTATGTCTAAGTTTGTCTGTGGCGCTATTTTCAAATATTGGTTGCATTTCTTTTTTTTAACATTGTTTCATTGAATTTGAAACAGCTTGCAAGAGTTGGCAGTAAGGCCATACAATTGACATTTTTGTGGGCTAATTGTTCCATAACATCCGTAGCACATGCATTATCGCCATAAAGTGCATGAATTTGCAGGGTTTTCAATATTGCTTGTGCTTCTTGAGATAGTATACCAACTCCAATACTTTTTAAGATGTTGGCATAAGTGAGATCTGCAGATTGCTGCATGTTTTCTGTTAATTGTCTGTATTGGAAATGTTGCCAAAGGTTGACATTTCCTATGCTGCCAACAGTTTTACAGCAGAGTTTGTGTCCTAAGGTTATAAAAATAGGCTCACCTTTCACTGGTGTCAATTGAAGAAGATCTCCGAAAACAATAATGTGTTTTCCTCTAAAGAGCTCTTCGTAGTTTGTTTTAAGTACTTCTTGTAATCTGAGGTGAATCAAAGCCAACATTAGGTTGGAGACCATGCTCACTTCATCTATTAGTAGCATTTTCATTTGTTTTAATACTCTGCGTAGTTCCATTGCAGCTTCTGTAGAAAGTTTGTAATAGTCTAATTTGTTTTGGTGTTCTACTGGCAGGAGTAGTAATCGGTGTAAGGTGACACCGCCTATGTTGTAGGCAGATAAACCTGTGGGGGCAATGACAACAGCTGATATTTTGTTGTTGTCAATTTACTGATGATTTTGATTAAGAATGTTTTGCCAGAACCAGCTTCACCATTGACGTACAGTAGTATAGGTTTGTAATTTTGGCAGGTGCATTCTTTGTTCTCATGTTGTACACCATGTGCAATTTCTTTTGTTACTTCTTGAAAAATGCTACGTTGCTCATCGTTTAGTTTTGATTGTAGTATATTTAAGTCTTCTTTATCTTCATACTGACACATGGTGTTTTCTACTTCCGTCATAGCTAATTCTGCATCATGTGTTATTAGTGGCTCTCCCAGTGGTTCTTGGCTTCCTGTTACAGAAGGTTGACTACTGCCAGGAGTGTCCTTATCTAGTTGGGCCTGGAGTTCTTCTTCATGTTGCTGTCCATTGCACAACATTGTTTTGTACTGTGTGAAGTTTCTATCGGTTATAGTGCTTTCATTTGCTTTGAAAGCGTCTTCATAGGAGTCATAGTTATCTAGTATTTCTTCTTCTTTTCTCCATGTTTTAAAGAGTTGTAGCAGGGACATGTAATATAGTTCTTTAAGTTGAGGAGTCTTTAATGACTATTTGATATGATTAATTAAATTTGGTTTGGTGAGTTTTACTAAACTGCCTTCACAATTTGACACTCTGTATCTACCTTTTTTTTCATTGGGTTTTATATTATTTTTGTATGTGAAGTTATGGGCTATGTGGTATAGACACATGGTTTCCAAAGTGGTACTTCTGTTTGGGTAGTATGTGTCGAGCAAATTGTTTTTTAAAATGTCTTGGCTGTTGGGATCATGTTTGGCTATTGTTTCCATATCTTCATATGATTTCAGAACTCTTTTTCTAGATTTAGCAGGACCAAGACTTAGCCATACTATATTTTAAGATTTTCCATACAAAGCAGTACCGGTTAAACGATCTGCTGCTTCATAGGTGCCACATTCTCTATGGGAGAGCATTTTTCTGCCCAAGCTGTATAATTTCTGAGACAGTGTTTTGTCTGATGACAGGTCATTCCAGAGGTCTTGGAGCTCTGTTTTTTCTGCTTTGGTTAAGTATGCTGTAACATATTGTGCAACTGCAGTGGAATTGTCTGCTATGTACTGCACATCTATGTTTGCATTCCATAAGTGGGCAATGATTGCATTGTAATCATTGATATATTTTTCTTCTTCTATTCTTTTTATGTAATATGTATTTTTAGGTGATTTACCTTTAACACTATGTCTAACTGAAGACATGAAGTTGTTTACTTGACCTGTTTTTGTAACTTGTCCAGGGAAACCAAAGCAGCATTTGGTGTAGTATTTCCCTTTGTTTTTGTATTTGCAATGACAATATTTGCCACATTTGTGTCTTTGAAATTGTAAAATCTGTGCATGAAGATCACTATTTGTTGCTTCCGATGGAATTTCACAAGTGACATATTTTTTGATAAATTGTAAGACAGTGGCATCATTGTCTTGACCAAATTTAGGAGCATCTTTATTCAATAAAAGCATGTGGATATGTGGTGCTCCTCTGGCTTGGTATTCGTTTCTCCAAAAGAAATGTTGCACTTCTCCGAGGGGAGGATCAGTTTTAATACAAATAAAGTGTAGCATAGCAATGAAGCGATGATGAAAATATCTTGAAAAATTAACAGGATCAAGAGAACAAAGTTCTCCAGGTGTTAGTATATCTATGTTTGTTTTGTCTTTGTTTGATATGCGTAGGAAATCATGTAAATCTTCCCAACTTAATGTAACAAACCAGGTGGGTGGGCCAAGGTTTCTTATCATACAATGTACATCTCCATGATGTCGGAACCAGTACTCTTTAGTACCACGAATGTTTGCTAATAGATTGGTAATACTTGATTGTAAAACCTCATCTTTTTGCTGCACTTTTTGTTATAATTGTGTAGCTGGCATATTTTGAAAGTGGGCTCCTGATTTTAATGTTTGTGAAACTCCGTAACATAGAGTTGCTAGTTCACTTTCAAAGAGTAGGTGGAATATGTATTCCACATTTTGTCTAAATCTGGGATCTTCAGAATACATCCGTAACAAACAGTATTCTGATGCTGTTATTTGAATAGGTCTATCATCGTACCTTCCTCCTTTGCCAGTAGGAAAGAGTAGAGGAAAAGCACGTGCTTCTATACTTTTTTCCCATATGCTGATTGGTGATCCTTTTGTTTGTCGCATTTGGTACGTTTCTAGTGCATCTTCTACAGTGTCATTAGAGTGCAATGATGAATTGTATAATGGTCTAAAGTACTGGATACTGTAGCAGGATCTAAAAGCTCAAATTGACCAGCTTCTAGTGACTCTTGAATTATTTCAGTGGTTTCTTTCAAGTTTTCTTCAATATTAATTTCTTCGTAGTATTCATTATTTTCTTTTAGATATTGCAAGGCTTGTCTAACTTTATGTAACTCTACCAGTTGTTGCCAATTTTTTTTGTCTTTTGTAGGTACACCATTTACTAAGATAGTTAAAGATTGCTCCATTGGGCGTTAAACTCCCAGAGTGTGCACATATTGTTTTAGATCTAACGGTAAATACACTACTTTTCCACAAATACCTTTCACTAATTCAGAGGGAGGTAATTTTACTGTTTTTGGTTGAAGGCGTATTATTGCTTGAAAGGGGTGCACTGTTTGAATTATGATGCTCTCATATAAATTGAGTTGTTGTAGGGGTTTTGGTAGTGGAAATAATTCCAAATTATTTGTGTTAGCATGTGAAGGAGTTTGGTTGTTCTCAAGTTTTGTGGTGCAGTAACTACAAAGTATTAAGGGGTCAGTTATTTCGTATTTGTTTTCTGCTATAAGGTAGAGAGCTAATTCAAACCATTTAGAATCTTCATTGTCTTCTATTTTATTTTGTATGTTAAGTCTACAGTTTTTGTGTTACTTTTATAAAAGGTTCTGCGGCAACATACACACACATGGTTTGGAACTTCAGCAGATGTACTTTTAAATGTCAGTATTGCTTTTTTGTATGTGTGTAGTAGAAGGTTGCCATGCATAGAATTGTTGCTAATTTGTTTTAAAGCTATTTCATTCTGTAAGTGGCTTTCACTTCCAAAATATTTTTTCTGGGTATATTTGATTTCTTCAATTAGGTCTTTTGCTGTACCATGTCGAAGAATGTTACTTAAATTGGCTATTGCTAAAGCAGGACTTTTAGCATAGTACAGTTTATAGACCAGATTTCTTATAGTTGAATGATGTGTTGATATCATTTTGATATGATGGAAGGTGGTTTTGCAAATATTTCCTGAAATGCAGGCTAATGAATGTCCTTGTCGTCCTGTGTACTTGCGCACTGGACAGGTAGCCATATTTTTCAGTAGTTTAATTTTGATTTTGTCTTTGCTTTTCACATATTGATTGAGAAATTGGCATAAAGACTTGAAAGATTTTTTGGGAATGTTACACATTGACGTGCATGGCCATTTGTATACTAGACGTTCTGATTCAGTTGAATGGAGAGGTAATTCTAAGTTTTCTGGGGATATTTTTGTAAGCAGTATTTCTTGTTCCATTATGATATTATTAACTTTTTCATAACCTCGTCCACTGCTATGTATGGCAATTGTATTTGTTTGCTTTTGTTTGTATGCTTCATCATTAAAATATGGTTCTGTGCTTGCAGTGTTACTCCACTCACCTCCACAGATATTTAAGAACTTATTTCTGTTGACATTTAGTTTATTGAGAAGACTTTTTTTGTAATTTAGTCATTAGTTTTGTTAGTGGTTTCATTTTGTTTAACACTAAAATAAATAACTTTCTTTTGAGGATTGCACTGTCTATCAAAGCTTCTAGGATTAATTTCCTACGATAGGTTTTAAGGTTTGTGCCTGATTTCTCTCCTGTTTTTATAAGATTTTGAAGGACTCTGTGGCGGAACATTTTTGCTAAAATACTTTTTTTGGTATGCGTACTTGGCACTATATCAATATTTATAGGAGCAGTTTTATCAGTAGTGGTAGCTGAATTCTTGTTAATTGTTTCTGTTTCGTTTTACATTTTGATAGAGGAGGCAAAGTTTCTGTACTTGAAGCTTGTTTTGTTTCACTAAATGACTGTATTAGCTGTTTTGTTTGAATTTTTTTTTACAAATTCTGCTAGAGATGGATGCTTATTTTGGACACTTCTATTTTAATTTCCTCTGCTTCTGCGTTGCTTTCTACGGACTTGATTTTTGGTAGGCATTCTTTAGGGTCTGTTGAAAAAAATAAAGAAGGTATGGGTTGGGGTGTTCTGCAATGTATGTGTGCTGTGTGCATGAGTGTCTGAGTATGATGATAAAGATGTATGTGATGGTGTGTGATTGTGCATTGGGTACCTACAACTAGTTGGGATGGGTATTCTTGAATTTATGTGCTACTAAACTGGGGTTCAGATGACAGTAGAAGTAAGCAGCCAGTGGTTTGCAGAAGTACAAATAGTAAATCTAATGGTATACAATTAAAACAGTTGTTTGTTCTATAATATCAAAATTCTAGGGGCTGAGTTGTGTCATTTGTGCGCCAAAAAATGGGAATTTGTGCGCCATTCTGCCTGTAAATCTCTGTTTAACAAATAGGGATTTGTGGACAGAATGGTGCACAATCTCTATTTTTAGGCACAGAAATAGCATGAATTAACCTTAACGTATGTTTGAATAATAGTACAAATATTATGGTGGTATTTAGCTTACTTTTTTGTGGAATGAGCAGGTTTCTTCTTAGTTGTTTGTACTTCAAATTCTGCTACTGCTTTTCAGGAGAGTGGTCTTCACTGCAATTGAAAAGGAAACAAATTAGTAATTCTGTTTGTATATAGCACTGATGTTAATTTAGACATTGATTTTTATGTTTTTGTACAAGTATTGTTGTTTGATATTTGAACATAGTGTGTGCATGCAATTTTGTTTGACTATGTGAAATCTTTATATTTTACTTTAAATATGTCAATTCAACATGCTTTGCAAATATATGTGTAAAAGGAAATTAAATAGCAGATAGGTTTGGAAGTGACAGTTGATTATAGGAGATGGGAAAAATGACAGTAAGTTCATTTTATAGGTTATACAAGCTAAAAGTCATTTAATCTGTTTATATGAATGTTTAATAATTGTACATGTACTATACAGACAATATGCATACCTGTAGTTTGTGTTCATGCATATGGATATGAATGCAGCTGCAAGTAGAAATCTTGGAGACTTGTACAGTATTTCTTGTAGAAGGTGCTTTCCAATGATATGACACTTGTACTCAGAGTGATTAACAGTACATTTGAAGTGCTGATCTATTATGATGCAGTTAGATGTAGAGGTCTTGGATGTGATTGGTGGATGGTCGCGTGATTGCTTAGCTATATCCAATGAGGGAATGGCACAGAAAGTGAAATGGAAATGGTAGAAGGACTGTCCATGTTACGATATGTCCGCAGACATGGCAGTAGTCCGCAGACATTGCATGTTACATCCGGGGATTTTGGGGTTGGGAGGCATGCAAATGAGAATGAACAGAGCAAGGGATTGGTCAGTAAAGTTTAGTGGGTGTGTTGTGCCGGGAGAGAGTTTGTCACATACTCTTTTTCCTGAGAGAAGAACAGATAGCTATGGCTGTGTGTTTCAGAAAACAGATTGTTTGGATTTTGGGAGACTCATGGATACATTGGTTGAAGGTGCATGCAGAAAGCTGTGGAGTAGCTGTAGATCTTGGATTCCCACATGTGGAAGTGCACTGGCATTGAGTATGTGGAATGAAGTGGTTGGACTTGCTACCTCTCTGTGCTACTTTGGAGACAGAGCATCATCCAGACATAATTGTAATTCATTGTGGAGGGAACAGTTTAGGACATGTGTCTGGAATTTCTTTGCAATTTGCAATGAAAGAAGCACTTGGGAAGGTCATGGACATGTTTCCAAATTCTCAAGTATTTTTTTCACGGAGTGCGCAGAGACAAATGTGGCTGCGTTCTTCTTCATTTGGTCCACAAGGCAAGGCACAATGCCAATAAGGCTGTTTGTGCTTTTCTAAGAGATGTTGGCATGTCCTCTTTTCACAATGAAAATATTATGTTTCGTAGCACATACATTATTCGCAGAGATGGAGTCCATTTTACTTATGCTGGCAATCAGATTTTTCTGAGAAATGTACAAAATGCATTGCAACCTTTTTTGGAATTACAGCATCCATTTAGTAGTAGGTGTTGAGCATTTTGAATTTTTCAAACACAAACAAACACCACCAAAAGGCTCTTTTCAGAGCCACCACTTCCTCACAGACAAAACTGCAATGGTTATGATAGGGCAGCATCCCAACATTTTAGATGTTCACGGACTGTCCGCGGACTTCTAAAAAATACACAAGGCACTGCTTCATTTATTTTCACTTCTATTTTTAAACTGTGAAAGGCGGCTCTGAAAAGAGCCTTTTTTTGTTATTTTATATATTTTTTGTTCTTTTACACACGACACACTAGGAGAGGAGGGAAAAGGAGGGTAAAGGGGGACACCAACCACGGGGATAAGAAAGGGCAGGTAGAGAGAGGAAGATGTAGAGTGGGCCTAACTTAGGTAGTGAGCAGGTCTTCTCGTGCTCTGAGACCAGAGTCTCAAAAGCACTGCGTCACAGTACATACACACAACAGTGTCCCTTGAAAGGTAAGGGTCATCAGCATTGTGAATGGCCTGTGAGGCAGCTGGAGGAATACGCTGTCCCACCGGAGTGTTCCTTGTGGTGACAGGATCGGAAACAGAGGATGTAGTAGAGGAAGTCAACCTACTACGCTCCTCGCAAGGTACAACCTTGCGAACGGCCCCCGCGTGGAGCGACTTTAGGTGTCGTTTCATAGTAGTCGTACCAAAGCTGCACGAACTAGGCCTCCGGCGACTAAGTACCATTTTGCACTGGTTGCAAGTGACTTGGTTCGCACGCGCCTTAGGTACGTTACCATGAATGGTAAATAACCGCCACACCCAAGACTCACGGCGAGTGCTGGTAGTAGGGACTTCCACTACCTCATTCTCGTCATCCTCTTCATCCTACTCTGCATCCTCACTCCTGTTCCCCTCTTCAGGCCCTTGGGGAGGTGGTGGTGGTGGAGGGGGCGGAGGTGGTGCTGAGGCAGATGTAGCACCAGGTGGCAGTACTGCAGCCATGGATGCCATCAGGTTTCAGATGAAAATCTGGAAAGTTGGCAGCAAAATGCACTGTGTTCTGTAAAATAGCCAGAAACACATTGAGAATGAGCTCTAGGGTGTGGCCTTTTATAGGGGTGCTTGTGCGCGGTTCGCGGACACACGCGCTGTCCGCGGACAGATCGAATACCAAAAAAAGGTTCAAAAGTCCCTAAAAGTATGTAGAAACTCAGGATTACTGTCTGGGACTTGTGCTATGGTGATTTATTATTGAAAAATATTGTGGATTGCCCGAAAAGGTAGTTTTAAATTGTTCGGGGACACAAACCTTGTCCGCAGTCAGAACACACACTCAGCGTGAGCGCGGTCACATGATAGCTTCGCGAACATGTCCGCGAAGGGAACCGGTGTCCGCAGGGCACCAAATGCATGGGAACTGTTTTGCACATGTGCGTTGGTGTTCTACCGACACTGTTTGGGTCCTGAAACTAATTGAAAGTGTGACACAAGCATAACGAACAGTTCCAAACAGGCGTTTGTTCTTAGAAGAGTTTCAATCCGCTTGCGAACAATACGGACAGGAATAGCGTCCTCGGGACACCCCCATTTTGTTTATTTACGAACATGTCAGGACACCGCGTGTGTTCTTAGAATAGTTTGAACTCGCTTGCGATAATACGGACTGCGTCCTCAGGACACCCCCATTTTGATTATTTACGAACATTTCAGGATATTGCTTGTGTTCTTAGAACAGTTTCAACTTGCCTGTAAACAATACGGACTGCATATTCGGGTCACCCCCATTTTGTTTATTTACGAACATTTCAGGATATTGCCTGTTTTCTTAGAACAGTTTCAACTCGCCTGCGAACAATACGGACAGCGTCCTCAGGACACCCCCATTTTGTTTATTTAAGAACATTCTGGAACACTTGATGTGTTCTTAGAACAGTTTCAATCTGCCTACAAACAGCACGGACAGGTATAGCGTCCTCAGGACACCACCATTTTGTTTATTTACGAACTTTTCAGGACATCGCTTGTGTTACTTTGATTACGGACATCTCGGACACCGAATGTGTTCTAAGAACAGATTGGACTTGTTTGCGAACAGACAGGCATAATGTTCTTAGAACATCTCCATTTTGATTAATTGGGGATATCCCAGACATCTCGTGTGCTCTTAGAACATGTTTAACTTGCTAGCGAACAGTACAGACAGGTATAGTGTTCTTAGGACACCTCGATTATCGTTTCTTCACGGACATTCTGGACATCCGCGCTGTCTGCGGACATCTGAACTGCTTTTAAAAAAAAAAGAAAAATGTTATTAGGACACAATGGGCCTCAATACAACTCAGGCGTTAAGGGTTAGTAGTTTACACCATGGTGGTAAAGTTGGTGTACTTACCGCCTGGGTCGTAATGACCCCAAATATAATAATTTTACTTTATTATATATGGATGTTACATTTATGAGAGAGAAGGTGAAGCAGAAACTGAGACAAACACAGGAGAATTGGGGGTTTCAATAGTATTCATATGAGGTGAAAAAGGGATGAAAATAACATTAAAATGTTTTGGATCATGGAGAGGGTTTGGGGATAATTGACTGGGATATGGTGAGGGGGGACAGGTACATGTGGGACAATGGTATCTAGTTTTTTGTTTCAAGTGATCCTCCACAAAGTTTTTTAAATTGTTGTAATTTGCTATGAGTAGGTCCATTTTTTCTTCCATGTGCTGGAGAGTCTACTATTTTCAATGTTTGTATGGTCTGTACAAAAAAAGTATATGTTAAATGTGTATAAAATAATATTTAATAACTGGTTTATATAGTAAATTGTCTACCATTAGGTTCACTATCTTCAGGCATTTCCTCACGTGGGAAATGCTCCACTAGCCACTCCAGAGGACTAGACATTTCTGTGACAAAAAAAAAAATCACTTTTTTTGTATCTAATACAGAAAGTTTAGAAATATATGAGTAACATGCAGTATACTTACTAGCTTCTGGTAAGGTGTGTTCTCACTGGTCTGTAGATCTGCTGTTGCTCTTAGATGTGGAGTTTCTGTGAGGTAATCATGTTGGAAGCCTATGTTTCTTCTTTTGGTATATTCAATTTTAGAACATATTGGGCCTCATTACGAGGTATGTCGGTAGCCATGCCGCTATCGGCGGCCTGGCTACCGGCAAAACCGCATCCGTGTCCTCAGAATGAGGACTTACCGGACCATTCCGAGTTCGGATGGCACGGTAATTCCTCACTCGAGGACACGGTTCATCCCCATTCCCATTTCAGCCCCCATAGGGCTGAATGGGAATGGGAGAGGGAGTAAACAACGGGCCATTACGAGATGGCCTGTTGTTTGCTCCCTCTTCCCCTCGCGGGACCCGGTATGCACGCCTGTTTTTCCCAGGCGTGCTTAACGTGTCCCGAGAGGGGACCTCGTAATGTGGCGGAACGGGTTGAACGGCGCCGCAGCCTTTTACGGCGCCGTTTAACCCGTTCGGCCAGGGTCGTAATGAGGCCCATTGTATTTAAATGAATGGTTAATGTGTTATATATATGGGTTACACTTCTTATTTATTACTACATATAATGTGTATGTGTGCTGGTTTGTGAATTAGTACAATGGTCATATGTTATGATATAACAATTAAACATACCCCCAGACGTTTTGGATAGTGTTGCTGTTGTCCGCGTATGTCCGCGGACATTAGAAGAGTTCGTGGACATCAAATTCAGTAGAGGGGATTCATTATGTTCCAAGTTACATGTACATAAAGTCAGGGATATTATTGTTAAGTTGTGCTACTAAAAACCTATGAAATTCAGTAAAAAGACTTTGTTAAAGGGACGTTATGGTTAAGTTGCGCTACTAAAAACCTATGAAATTCAGTAAAAAATCTTTGTTAAAGGGACGTTATGGTTCCAAGTAAAACCGAAAAACCCCTAAAATTCGCTAGTTATGGTAAGCTAAGCAACCATAACTCGCGCCACCACGGTGCACTGCTAAAACTAACACCCAGGACATCAAAGATGACATCACAAATATCATTGATGACATCACTGATGACATCACATGTGCATTTACATTTCATGAAAAGTCTATACATGGGATTCTTATTGCAATGTTAAAAGTAGTGTCAAGGATCATTGGAATAAATATCATGAGGTACGTAGTGTATTAAGCAATGAATTAATCCAAATAGCATTGCATTATGATTTTGTTTCCAATATACTAAGGTACACATGTCGTAACATAGGCATAGTTTGCAGGAGACATGATGGAGATGCAATATTAATAATCTGTGATGTTAAATACTAAAATTATAAATGCCTTCTTATTAGAGTTGTGCATACTGTGAAATATTTAATAAGTACCTAATCAAAATCACTAACTACATTATTGCATTATTGCACACAAAACACAAACAGACAACTACACATACAAATATGAGCATACACAAGGAAAGTGAAGTAACTTAACTGATTATCTTCATGCACAGAAATGATTACTCTGTTTCAAACTTACTACTTCACTATGTATAACTATCACATATTGTGACTAGGCCCTAAGGAAAGTAGTGTAACGTGCAATGTGTACAAATATAACCATATCCAGGGAAAGTACAGTAATAAAAAAACAACAGAACTATAAGACAGTGTTGATAACCTTACTAATCATCTTCATACATAGAAATCATTGCTTTCTTCCAAGTCTGTGTTTTCCCCTTTGTATATGTTTCATATGCCTTGAGTGGACCCTAAGTGAATTACTGTAAGAACATATTTGAAGTATAAGTGTACAAATATAGTACTTTTTGAATTTTTTGTTCCTAAGTGTTACTGGACTAGATATATCAGTAAAGGAAAAAAGAGTGAGGCAGACATGTGATGTCATCAGTGATGTCATCAATGACATTTGTGATGTCATCTTTGATGTCCTGGGTGTTAGTCTTAGCAGTGCACCATGGTGGCGCGAGTTATGGTTGCTTAGCTTACCATAACAGGCGAATTTCAGGTTTTTTTTGGTTTTACTTGGAACCATAATATCCCTTTAACAAAGTTTTTTTTACTGAATTTCATGGGTTTTTAGAAGTGCAACTTAACCATAACGTCCCTTTAACAAAGTTTTTTTTTTACTGAATATATATATATATATATATGGTAGAACAGCAGAGGAAAAAAAAACATACTTCAAATGTGAGGTACTGCAAGTCCCAACAAAAAATAATCCAACTCGGATCTAAGTAAAGAAAGCGAGTTTAATGATGGTAAAAAATGGCAAAACACACACAGCAAACAATGCAGGACGCCAAGGCAATGTCCTGAACGACGCGTTTCGCGCTTCCCTGAGCGCTTGATCACGTTAGGGGACCGGGAAAACAATCACCATACATATTGAAGTGTAGTCCCTCTCCCATTTTGCCTATCTCCACAGGTCAGCAGCTATGCCGTGATGCCAGGGCGGCCATATTGGACTGGAGTAAAGTCCCACATATACCCATAGTAAAGTAAATTGGGTATAACAGAATAGTACATTACACATTCAAATAATTCAGGAAACATGTTTTAAAATGTCACAAAAATGAGAGTTAAGCATAATTGAAGTTATATGAGTGCCTCACTATCAAATGAAATTGGCAGTCCATAGCTGCAACATAAAGTGCAAATGCATTTCTGCGTAAACATATCAACATAGCAGCAATATACAGTCAGATAAATCCAGGGATAGAGTGGCACTATCACTATATAACCTCTATTGGCAGTTAAAAATGAATGCAAACAGTCAGTAAATGCAACCCTCAAATTAAAGCATGTTTCAAGGGAGAACCATAAAGTGCAAATGCAGTAATGGAAAATCTCATAAAAAAAGCTACCCATGGCTACAGCGTAAAGTGCAAGTGCATTTCAATGTAAACATATCGGCATGACAGCAATGGGTAATCAAAAACGATTGGTAAGCATAAAGTGCGAGTGCATGAATTCCGATATCTTCCTATCATAAAATTACATATTACAATACAATCGGCTGCAAGTTCGGGTGCAAATAAAAGCATGGTACACCCTGAGGTCTAGCAAAATGATATTATTTGTTTGTTAGAGTGCCTGCACATTAGGGAGCAAATATACAGGAACAGAACAACTTGATAGTACTGAGACTAATAAAATAACAAATACGGAGAAAGGGCAAAAATGGGATGAAGAAAGCAAGATCTATAGCAAAGAACAAAGTGGTGGATTTAAGATAAACATGTCATGTTATAATCATAAAGTCACGTTCCCCTAATACATCAGGAAGGCAAGACAGCCATAAAAACAAAAAGAAAATATATCAGGTTGAATAACAAAGATAATACAATAAAATAGATAGGGCATTCCCAGGCCAGGGCAGTGTATCTAATTGATATCTGAGACAAGCAGTATTCGGTAGCCAGAAACCAAAATCAAATGAACAGAAAGAAGAAAAGATGAGGCAAAAGGAACAAGGTTATCAAATTCCCATAAAAGTATGCAGCTCCTCATCGACATTGTGACCATTGGGGTATTTAGTGTCTAAAATGAACCTGGTTTCCAATTTTCTCAGTCTCAGGGTTCGTTCACCTCCACTCGGGTGTGTCGGGACATGGGCCACAGCGAAAAACATTAGAAAATGAACATCACTGTCATGTTCCTGCCTGAAAGGTTCAGCCATCGGGTACGTAGGGTCAAAGTTCTTAATAGCTCTAAGATGCTGCAAAATTCTGAGGTTCAATATACATGTGGTACACCCTACGTACCATTTCCTGTAGCGACATGCAAGGACGTACACTACAGTTGATGAAATGTTTTATCCTAAGTTCAATGCCAGTAATAGGATGTATAAATGATTTACAGGCAGTAGCATGAGGGCAGGGTTGTAACTTGAATGTCGTGCAGATATGTGAGACCTCCGTCCCCAAGTGCCGCACAGGGAGAATGATAAATTCACTCCCTATACAACCTTTGAGGCCACAGGTGGAGAAGAATCCGGGACCGCAAAGTACTGGAAGCCCCACTGAAGCTGTAAAGGAAAGCAGTGTTATGTACCAAGCAAGCAGGGTAAAGCACGGGTAACCAATAAACAGGAAGAATCTTACCAGGAATTGATAGAAGAAGTGATTCTGGGGCTCAAGAAGGCAAAAGGTCCCGGGTAGGAGGCACTTACTGGTAGTCACACCAGACCCCACCTGGAGAAAACCTGCAAGCCGGACTGAACCAAATTGCAGGTAAGGATGGTGATGAGTCGTAGTTCATACAATGTTCCAGATTCTTTGGAGAGGGGTAATCCTCAAGAAGTCCGTGACAACAATCCAGGGTCTAGAGCCAAGTGTAGCAGTCCAAGCTGATGAAACAATGAAGAGCGGGAACCAAAGAGAAGTCTGTGACAACGATCCGAGGTCAAGAGCCAAGAGTATCAGTCCAAGCCAAAAGCACAGATATGACGTGATCCAAAAGAGTTCCTAGAAGAGTTAGCCGGATCCAAGATCAATCGTAACACAAGGTGACAAAATGCAGGCCAAACAGGGTCTCTGAGAAAACAGCTGTGAAGCGCAGTACTGAAGTACTCCACTGCTTAAGTACCGTTTCATTCCTAATCATGTGATCGCGAGTCCGGGTCACGTGATCGCGAGTTCCGGTCACGTGACCGCAAGTTTAGGTCACGCGATCGGATAGAGCCAGCAGCACGATGCAAAGAAGCGAACCTGATCTTTTGATGGCTTAATCTCCACGGCAGCTGCCAATGAAGAAACGGTCGCAGTCGTGACTATGGAGTAGTAGCGTGAAGCTGCTGCTGTAGCTGTGTGCGAGCCGGTCTGGACTGCCAAAGTGAGCCCCGGAGGGTAAGTGGGGGGTGAATCCGGGCCGAGGGGGAACTGGGATCACTGGTAGGTCGGATGGAGGGTATGACAGAGCCCCCCCACAAAGGCCCACGACCGCGTGGGCAGGAAGGATGCTCCCGATGGAACTGAGCAACCAACCGGGGGGACTGGACATCCGAAGCCGAGACCCAAGCCCGCTCCTCCGGACCGTAGCCCAACCAGTCTACCAGGTACTGTAGCTTGCCCCTAAGGAGGCGAGAACCTAGAATACCTGAAACCTCAAAGACATCAGGGGCCTCCAGGGACACAGGGCAACTGGGGAACGGAGGCGGGAGGAGGCAGGACAAGGTTTGAGAAGAGACGTGTGGAAAACAGGGTGATTCCGCCAAGAAGACGGGAGCACAAGGCGGTAGGCCACTGGACTGATGACTCGGGAAACCACATAAGGGCCCACAAAACGAGGCAGAAGCTTCCGACAACCCGCAAACGGAGATGTCGGGTGGACAGCCAGACCCGGGAACCTACTGCATATAGTGGGGCAGGACTACGTTTCGAGTCAGCGAAAGCTTTCATGGATGACTGGGCCTCCTGGAGGTGAACCTCGGTCTGGGCATGGACATATCTCTAACACAGGCAGCTGCGGCTGGGTTGACAGACGAAGAGGAGTCAGGAACCGGGAGGACACGGGGGTGTTGGCCATGCAAAGTGAAAAAAGGGGAAGAACCAGTGGAGGAATGTACAGCATTATTGTAGGCGAATTCGGCAAAGTGAACGACCTGCAATCAGGTTGCTTGTTGTTGCAGCGTCAAACAACGCAGGTATTGTTCCATGGATTGGTTTTTTCTCTCAGTTTGACCGTCGGTCTCGGGATGGTAAGCCGAGGAAAACCGTATATCAATACCAAGCAACCTGGTTAAGGCACGCCAGAACCGGGATGTAAACTGGGACCCCCTATCAGAAATGAGCACAGAAGGCAGACCAAAGACACAGAAGACACATTCAAAGAACAGCTTAGCCAACATAGGTGCAGACGGAATGCCCCGGCAGGGAATGAAACGGGCCATTTTAGTGAAAGTATCAACCACCACCCAGATTGTGTCGTAACCCTGGACCCTAGGTAAATCAGTCACAAAATCCATGGTCAATGTATGCCAGGGCTTGGGTGGTATAGGTAATGGTTGCAAGAGGCCAAGTGGGTGACCCCTGCAGTGTTTACTTTGGGCACATACTGCGCAAGTGTTTACACAGCAGACAACGTCACGTTTCATGGATGGCCACCAACACCAGCGTTTCAATAGATTCAGCGTACGGGCCTGGCCTGGATGGCCGTTGAAGGGGGCGTCATGAGACCACTCAAAAGCCAGGTTTCTTGTATCAGCGGTGGGTAGAACTAGGTGGTTCTGTACATATGGCAACCCGTCATAGTACACTGGGTCCCATTCGAACAGCTGCTCGGGGTGCTGCTGGATCCAAGTACGGATTGCGTCCAGCAATGCCAACGGAGGTGTACATGTGCATACAACGTTCTCATGAGACAATAGAGTGTCGGGAAAGATAGGTAGCGAACCCCCCCCGGGGGAACGAGACAACACATCGGCTTTACCATGCGTCAGATCAGAACGATGTTTAATTTGAAAGTCGAAGTCTGCAAAAAACAAGTGCCACCTGACCTGCCTGCTGTTCACACATTTCAGGGAGGCCAGGTCCTGTAAATTCCGGTGATCTATAAACACAGTGATCTTGTGTTTGGCCCCCAACAGATGGTGTTGCCAAGTGCAAAAAGTGTCCATCACTGCCAGAAGCTCCTTCTCAGTAACAGTATAGTGGGCTTCTGCAGAGTTGAATTTGCGCGAATGGAAGGCCACAAGGTGTAGATGTCCTGTAGCGGACATCTACACCCTACTTGTGACAAAACTGCCCCTAATGCAAAAGAGGAGGCATCCGCCTCGACAATAAAAGGTAGTTCAGGGTCAGGATTCTGGAGTACATGGGCGGTGGTGAAGGCGTTTTTTAGATTTTCAAAAGCCTGCTGATGTACCTCCAGCCATTTGAAAGGAACATGTGGACTAGTGAGGGAGGTGAGGGGTGATACTATGGAGGAGAAGCCAGAGATAAAACGCCGGTAGAAGTTGGCGAAACCAAGAAACAACTGTAATGCCTCCAGGGTCTGCGGGGTCGGCCATTCTAGGATCGCACGAACCTTGGAATAATTCATCGCCAAGCCACCGGGTGTGATGTTGAACCCCAGGAACTCGATATTGGTCACATGAAATTGGCATTTCTCAGGTTTCGCATAGAGCGAGTGTTTTTGTAGCCGGGACAATACTTCTCGAACATTCTGCACATGTTCTTCTAGGGTATGGGAAAAGATGAGGATATCGTCAAGATACACAACCACGTATATATCCAAGATGTCATAGAACACATCATTCATAAAGTGTTGGAAGGTGGCTGGGGCGTTGCATAGTCCGAAAGGCATTACCATATATTCAAAAAGGCCGTATCGTGTACAGAATGCGGTCTTCCATTCGTCCCCCTTACGAATGCGGACTAGGTTGTAGGCACCTCTTAAATCCAACTTGGAGTAGATAGAGGCGTGGGTCAATCGGTCCAATAGCTGAGTGATAAGAGGTATTGGGTACCGATTCTTAGTGGTAATGGCATTGAGCCGGCGGTAGTCCACACACGGACGTAGATCGCCTTCTTTTTTGGGCATGAAAAAGATCGGGCTGGCAGCTGAAGACGTGGAGGGGCGTATGTGACCCAGGTGCAAAGACTTTTCTATGTACTCTTTGAGGGCTTGATCTTCAGACTGTGACAGGGAATAGATACGACTTGGGGTCAGATCAATTGGGCAATCATAAGGACGGTGTGGAGGTAGGGTTTCAGAAGAGCCTTGATCGAATACCGGAGCATAGTCCTGGTACTCCGCAGGGATGTTTGCGGTGACTAAACCCACCACATGCGGATCAGAGGAAGCCCTGTTTTCTGTGATACTGAGTCGGGCAATAGCGCCCAACGCTGATGCAGGTGTGTTCTCCTCTCCATTCATGGGGAGACAAAAGTTCTGGCACAGTTCGGATTCAAAATGCACGTGACCCAAACCCCAATCAATGTGTGGATTGTGATCCCGCAACCATGGCATTCCTAGTATAACACCGAACTGGGGCATGGCTATCAAGTCGAAGTGTATGGTTTCCTTGTGGACGGACTGGATCGTCAGTATGAGTGGTGCTGTTTGTTGTCTGATGGGTCCAGACGCGAGTTCCGTCCCATCAACTGCTTGTACCAGTTCGGGTCGATTCTTGTTAACCAGGGGCAGGTTTAAGGCTCAGGCTAAAGTAATATCAATGTAGTTCCCGGAGGCCCCTGAATCAAGGGTGATAACTACGGGATGGGTGATGCCAGGTGTGGGCTGCAAAGTGGCTTGTACTCGGATGGGTCTAATTCTACCGAACATCGGGATTGGATCCGAGGAGGAACATAAGGAGCTCGACCCTTCCCCCGTGTCTAGGGTCGAGCTGTGTGAAAAACCTGGTTCTTGGGTTTCGGTCTCCGGGGACATTCTTTCACGAAGTGGCCACCCAACCCGCAGTAAAAACAGGCATTCTCTGCTCTTCTACGTTCCCTCTCCCTAGACGTGATGGGGCTCCTGATACCTCCAATCTGCATAGGCTCCCCGGTGGTGTGAGGTGGACGAAGATATGGCAGGACCTGTGGAACGGAGAAACCCAGCATCAGCTCTCCGTTCAGAACGTTGTGCGTCCACTTGAAGGGTCAGATCCACAAGGGCCGGGAATTGGACGGGCAGGGACGGGACCACAGCTAATGCATCCTTCATGGGATTACTTAATCCTCTGTAGAAGACCACTGCCTTCTTACTTTCTGGCCATGATGTTTCGGCCGCCAGTTGGTTAAATCGAGTAATGTAATCAATGAGGGACCCCCTACCCTGGGTAAGCTCGAGTAACTCTAAATCATGAGACTGCGCCTTATACCTGGTGTCAAATACTTGTGACATCTCTGATACCAGTTGGTCGAAATCATAGATAGCAGGGTGGTCATTTTCTAATAGGGGGTTTGTCCATGCCGCAGCTGTACCTGCTAGGTGTGACAGGGTGGGATCTGGGAAAGCAAGAGGCCGGCATAGAAAATGTAGTTTGCATTGATTAAGGAAAGTCCTGAACTTTCTGGGGTCTCCATGGAACCTTTCTGGGGCTGCCAATGGAAAAGGAGATGGCAGAACAACGGGAACGGTCGTGGAGGCAGTCGGAGCCGGGGTTACAGGAGGAGGTGGCACAGGAACTGGAGCAGCGTCTCCAAGTTCCGGGTCCGCGGGCAAGGGATGTTGGGCACTCTGCAACAAATCAAGGCGTTGGTGGATTGCTGTGTTGGCAGCGACCATGTCGGCCCGTAATACCGTGATTGCTTGGATTATAGCAGCCGGTATAGCAGCCATGGGGTCCTCCGCGGTACCCTCCATACCTGACACGGCAAGGCTTCACAGACTGTTGTAACTTCAATGTCGTGCAGATATGTGAGACCTCCGTCCCCAAGTGCCGCACAGGGAGAATGATAAATTCACTCCCTATACAAAATTTGAGGCCACAGGTGGAGAAGAATCCGGGACCGTGAAGTACTTGAAGCCCCACGG